>NC_084855.1:3413719-4021344 GCF_951802175.1 Populus nigra | reverse complement strand
CTTCCATCCAGTCATTTGGTTAAGAAGTAGGAGAGAAAGCAAGATAAAAGTGGATTCTAGAAAGCAATACCATATTATTCATACACAAGGTTTTAACTCAAAATCAGCATAAAAATGGACAGGATAATGTATACAACAGAGAAACTAGGCTCTCGCAAAAATGAAATAAGAAAAATGAAAGCATTGTTAAGGAGCTTACCAGTAAACTTATTTAATGATTTAACATTTACTCTTCCAGAATCTATTGTAGACAATTTATCAGTAGAATATTTTGCTGAGCAGAAGTATACATGACAACGTCACATTTCTTTTACGGTGGATATTTCTCAAACTGTAATATATTTTAATATGCTATTGCATTTCCAAATAAATTTAGCTGACATGGCAAAATATTTCAGTTACTTACCATAGCAGCCTAAAGCCCCTCCCAATATGAGGATTGCAGAGGCCAAAAAATCTACATAGACCTGCACAGTATGTTAAGGTAATTAACAATAACTTGTAGCTCTGAAGATAAAAAGTGTGTGTGTGTGTCACTAATAATTCTACTTCAGCTTTTCTGTCATTCACAGAAGTGAATAATTCATTCACAACTTCCAGAAGTTTTAAAGAACCAACAATTAAATCCTTTAAAGTGAAAAGCTATAATATTTTCCTGTGCTGTTATCTAAACAATATAAGCAAGAAGAGATGAATTTAATACCCGGGCAGCTACTGAAGAACAAATTGGATTCTTTCCCACTCCAATCCAGATTATCACAGCAAACGACAGCATTAAGAAAAAGATCAACACGACAACCTTTATTTAAAAAAAATAATCAGAGAGAGACAGAGAACCATTATATTCCAGAATCAATAGAAGAAATATGAACATAAAAATGACAGAATCTCGAAAACTACTTCCCGTACTGTGATAACAAATTTCTGACGACCACCAACATGAATGCCTCGGAATGAGCAGCAACTCCAGAAATTATCTGTGTTCGTTGAACCAGGTTTATTCTTTGAACTTTCCAACAAAGGCTGTTGAGAGCTATTTTCTTCTTCGTCGTCATCTTCTTCATTTGCCTGATGGCAAAGGTCGACCCTATAAATCATTACCAATGAAAAAGATATATGTAGCTCATAAATTACAGTATACCACTCTTGATACAATGTCTCATAGAGGTAAATGCTAAGAAGATGACCTTCACATTCATTTGTACACTAGTGTCATTATTCAAATTCATAATGTGCAAGGTACCATCTGAACTTCAAGTTTTCCTGCAATGTTAACATTATGACCTACTATGTTATCTGTAGATTTAACTTTTAAGACGTCCAAAGCCCAAAGTTTCCCAGAATTAAACTATAAGATCAAAAATACATAATCATGTTGACATCAATTAATAGAAATCAGCTTAAGGAACCAAAGCAAGAACATTATAAATCCGTGCTTTTGGTGAAGTTGGTTCTATATGTGAACTAAATTGAGTTTTTGTTCCATCACAGTTCAAGCCACAGCAGCATGTTCTTTTTACAGAACATAAACAACTAATCACAAGAGGAAGTTCTAAGAAGTTCAGAAGAAATGACATATTGCAACTGACCCCGTCTATCATGAAAGAACCAGTTTGCAATTTCCCAGGTTTTATGTATTTGCCTAATCTGATTAGTCTCTAATTTTGTTGTTCTTAACATTATTTCTCTCTTCCTCATACACATTCCTGTAAAACATAATAGAAAGGACCCTGATCCACCAAATCTACCCATCAAACACCATCCAAAGAAGTATTTGTCGCCTTACAGTATTTTTCCACCACCTAGAAAATAATATCTTCCTATAACATTAGTACCGCCCGTTCAAGGCTCCAGTGATTAATTACAGCCACATCAAAGCATTTCTTTCTGCTGTAAATCCATCCTCCATTGTCGTTATACTTTTTGATCTTCTCTTAGAGGTGGACAAAGGCAAAGTCATCTTTGATCTCCAAACAAGAACCAAGAAGACTGAATACATTATCTTACAGATAAAGCAAGTGAAAATAGAGAGCCTAGCCCAGAAAGAAGAATGAAGCTTTAAATGATCCTAAAAAATCTTAGTCTTACCAGAAAGATAGAAGAAGCAGAAACGCTGCAAGGAACAGAATTTTGGGAAATGCTGCATGAAATTTCACAAGTTTCTTAAGACCACTCGGATAGATGGGAATAAAACTGCATGTAAAAGTAACCTGGAGGAAAGCTTACCCATGAGGACAAAACCACATGCATGAGACCAGCAGGTCCACCTATCACAAGTAGCAATAACTGTAGATATAAAGTAGATGAAGTAACCTGCCGAATAGAAATCAAAATCCAGAAGATTAATTTATTTCTGCAGAACAGTATCAGGCACTCGTTCACGAAACCTTAGTACTTCCATATTTCAGCACCAAGACAAAGGGATCCCTTTTGCTGACAAAGTATAAAACCGTTGAAAAATCCTCAAAGAAGGTTTTAAAAAGAAAAATCAGAAATCTCGAGGGTGTTTTGATGGAAAAGTGCTCAAAAAAATAATTTCAAGATATTCAGGAAACTAATCAGTTAAAAGCTAATTGAAACATTTCAAAAATCAACATAATTAGTAATCATGCACTCGACCAAATGGCCTAGACAATGCACATTTCCTTCTACGGATGTGATTTTCCATTTTATCATGATTAGGTTCATACAATTAATAAAAAGAGACAAGTTATGAAACAGCATACTTAAAAAAGCATCAGTTCCGATATTCGTTGGAATGTGTAGGAAGAGAAGGTAGCATGACCAAACCTTGTGCTAAAACATCATTTTAGTTCAAAAGAAAGCTCAAAGTAAATTTGCAAACTCATGAAAAAAGAAAAGAGTTGAAAATGCAGGTCCTCTCAAATCTTTGTACAATATGGTGAAATTGCTCAAAGGATGCTATTCTTTCCAGGAATCATCTGGCTTTTGAAATGATTGACAATAAATGTAGAGGGGTGCGGCGTCTTACTTTTTTTATGAATCTTGTTGTTCCACGTATTAATCCATTGCTAAAATGACCATGATTTACAAAACATGAATTCAGAAGCATCGTTGTACTTAACACTATACCAAGATAAAGAAAAATCTTCACTGTTTGAACCGTAATGCCTCAGACTTACCCAAGTTGCAAGAGGCAACCATGAGATGGAGTACCTGCAATTAACACTTCCGCCACCAAATGAGTATCCTTAATGAGTCACACTAAATGATAACAAAATAACAAGTTTTGCATTCATTTTCATAAGAAAAAATGGCTTGAAGCTTCCTGTAGCAGAGAACCCTCTGATGGCTGCCATGGCATGAGGTGAAAATCCAGAAAAGGGAGAAGAAAATGATATGCAATATTTTTGAGGGTTGCCTCACAGAAATGGATTCAGCATAATGCAAGGAAATAGGGCTTACTTTCTGGCGTGTCCATCCAGTTTGTTGATTTCGCAGATGGATCCTTGTAAACTGGTAAATAGCTATAACATGTCAGAACAAATTGAATAAAATAAAAGGGGGGGAAATAACAAACATAACATATAATGGGATTTTATACAAAGTATGTGCAAGAGCATATTATGCCATTACACACCATGCTCAGACTAATAATGGAGATAAATCCAATGTACACATTTCGCCTAGTTAGAGTGCCATTTTGGAAAAATCCCAGCGCGGATCGAATCCCTTTATTAGTTTTAGTGAGTATGTCAGGTCTATAGATTGCCTACCAAGGAAGTAGACACTGCATAGTCCTCACACATATCCAAACTGCAACTTTCGTTGGATAAATTTCTGGCCATTCAAAATCATGTATTCAAGAACAATTTCCAGCATTTAAATGCACTCTCGTTTTTTTCCAAGAAAAAAAAAAAAAAACCTTGGTGAACATAGCTCCACTCCAACATTTTCTTTTGACTGGTATCTATTTGCCCGGAATCTAAAGAATCACGAATTGGGAATCTTGAAAGAAAAACAATATATTCCGATACCAAAATCTTTTTTTTTTTTTAATTTATCCCTCAAATTCCAACACGACGCAAAATCTCCCACTTTCCCTTATTCAATCCAAACCTAATTCAAAGTACATTCAATCAAACAGAATCAATAACCCATCATTACTACTTGTTTCAGTTATCAAAGAAGCTCAGATTGTGAATTCCAATGCCATCAATAATAACACAGACCAAAAGGGTATGCACAAAGAAGAAGAAGAAGAAGAAGAAGAAGAAAAGGGAAAACAAACCTGAGAAAATGCAATACAAGCAAGAGCACCATCGATGCAAGCAAGTGCTATATTAAGAATAAGCAGGTCCAACGGGGAGCAGTTTGATTTTATATTCATTCTTTGTTTTTAATTTTATTTAGAGCAACTGGAGGGAAGCTCGCAGCAGGAGGGGAAACCTAGGGGAGGAAGAGCTAAGGAGAGATACAAGGAAATAAGGGGTTGTGTTGTTAATTTTTGAGAGCGGGTTTTATATGGGAAGTAAGTACCTAGGAAACGATGATAATGAGGTGTACGGAGAGACAACGACAGAGGATCTGTAATCTGTTGATTTGCTCCTCCTGTTTTTGGGTTTGACCTCTGGCATACTCTATTAGTTGCTTACCTAGCCTGGCTTCGCTGCTGCTGTGAAATGGTTCCCTTTTTTTGGTGGGTCTTTCAAGTTTCAGCACCTAGTGGCTTGTGAATTCCCTGGCGAGGTTTGGTTGGCCTGACCTACGAGTAGTAACGTGGTATCTTCCTAACTCCCCGCTTGCGCCCATGTTATTCTGCCGGTGCTGCCCAGAAAGGTTTAGCGATCGTGCGTGCGTGCGTAGGTATTATTCTTTAAAATATTTTTATTTAAAAATATATTAAAATAATATTTTTTTATTTTTAAAAAAATTATTTTTCAGATTAAAAAATCAAAATTATCTAAAAACATTTAAAAAATAACTTTTATAGTTATAAATTTAGTCGAGAAAATAAATTTAACTTGATAAAATTATAATTACCAAATAACATAAAATTTTCAGTAAAGATAGAGAATGCAAGCTCGCAATCTTGATTTTTATGTATAAATTGGTTCGAGTGGTGAGTAAAAGACTGCAATATCACGAAGTCTTGTACCCAACACCATCTGTCATTCTTCGGTGAAAAAACATATCTGCACTTGACTGTTTTAATTCGAATAAATATTCTAAACTTTGAGCAAAACATATAATCAAAAGGGAGGAAATATGCAGTAGTAATATATTAAAATATTATTTTTTTTACAAATATATTAAAATAATATATTTTTTATTTTTTAAATTTTATTTTTAACATCAATACATCAAAACAATTTTAAAATATTAAATTTTTTATTTTAAAAAAATAAAAAATTCAAATTTTATTTAAAAAACAGGGTAAAACTTACTGAGAACAAGTTATGCTCCGAAGTGATGTCCACAGGTCAAGTTCTGCCGACAAGTTTTGCTCCAAAAATAATCTGCATCGTTGATTAGCAGTTGTTCAAAATATTTAGCAAAGGTAACATTGACCCTTCCTCGGCAGCGATGACTAAAAGAAAAGCAAAAGATGCAACCAGGCGTCCAATCTCTCGATTTTTTTTGTCCTTACTTTGGACGCGGTGTCCGTCACTGCCCATCTCGATAACTCTGCTCAAATTAGGCCTCGAGAAAGTAGCAGTACCTTGTTCTCTCTCTCTCTCTCTCTCTCTCTCTCTCTCTCGCCTGTGATTTTTCAAGGTCTCAAACTTCCGTCAAAATCCATAGCTGTCTTTTGCTTTTAATGTATATACGGTCCTAGTTGGTGTCGTGAACAGCTACCGTGGATTAATTACAAGAAGCCAGGGACAGGGCAGATGAACGTGTCCATGAGATGCATGTATGTAGTAGAAAGGTACGTGGAAGATGAAAATGCAGATCTTTCATTTTCTTCGAGTACATGCAAAACGTTGGCTTCCTTTCACCATCTTTCTCGTGGTGCAACGAGTTTCTTCCTCCGAGGCTTCGAAAATCTGCTGCCAGGTGCTACAGCCACTCGTGATAAATAAAAAAAACACTCGAAATCCTGAAAATAGTCAACCCTTGATATAATTAATGTCAATAATAACTGCTTTGACAATGTACAGGAGTTTGAGGTACATCGATTCAAGTTTTTGGCAGAAGAAGAGTGAAAATGACTCAGGGCATTTGGCATCTGTTATTGTCTGGTTGACTCGAAGAGGCCATGTATGTAATAAGGACGTGTGATAAGAGGCCACGCGTCAACAGGAATCCTAGAGGGGAAAAGAAAATCAGGGCCCATCGGATTTCTTAGTTTCTACATAGTACATAGAGAGTTTGTCTTTAATGTTTGTGGTTACGAGGAATCACACAAAATACTATTTATTATAATAATAATTTTTTTTTTCCTGAATGTACCTTCTTCAGTCTGATTTTTGTTTTATTTTAAAAATTATATTTTATAATTCGTTTTTATAATTTTTTTAGTTTATTTTTATTAATTTCAATCTTTAATATTGAATTTAAGATTTTGTATTTTTATTTTATTTTATATGAATTTATTTTTCATTTCATAACTTATATCAAAATATTAATATGTCAATTTGAATTGATTCAAATTAATTTTTTTAGCCAATTTTTTCTAGTAGATTTTTTTTTCGTTTCCATTCTTTTAACACTTGATTGATTGAAAATTGAATTTTATAATTTTTTTTTCTTTTCATAGGATTATCCCGATATCATGACCCGAATCGTGGGTTTAACAGGTTATTCGAGTTAACCCTATTTATTTTTTGTCCTTCTTAATTGAGTAATTTTTTTTTAACTAAACTTCATATTTTTTTTCAATTTACTTTTTATGAGGTTATTCCGATTTCATGATTCGAGTCGTAGGCTCGGCAAATTAACCCAAGGTGACTCAATTTATTTTTTTGTTTATTTTTTAATTTATTTTTTTATTTTCACCCTCCAACAACTCAATTTTCTTCTTTTTTTATCAATTTCATCATTCAATATTAAGTTGTTTAGGAATTGAGCTTCGTGATTTTTTTAATTTTCTTTTCATAGAGCTATCCTGCTCTCATGGGTTTAGTTTTGCTTTATTGATTTCGACATTCAACATTGAATCTATTAAAAATTGAGCTTTACTATCTTTTTATTTATTTTTTAATGAAATTATTATAATCTCGTGATTCATGTTGTTAGTCTAACAGGTTAATCCAAGTTGGTTTATTTTTTTATTTTACCATTCAATATTTTTTTAATTACAATAAGGTTAAAATTGAAAAAAAAAAGGTTAGAGATTCAATTGATGATGGAGTAATATATCACTAACTAAATTGAGATTATGGTTTTACTTACAAACATGCTTTTGCATTTGGTTGTTACTAGATAAGTGGGTCGTATTACTTTATGATTTAGATCAAAAAAATTTCTAAACCTAAAAAAAATATATGGGAGTTTCTAACCTGTATTTTAGTGGATTTTATAAAACTATATAAGGTTTAACTCGATATAACCTAGTTAACTTCACAATTTTAAAGGTAATCTAGATAATCAATAAAAACATGATTTGACTAAAGAAATCAAAATGTATTTTTTAAAAAAAAAATAAAAATTTGAGACAACATTATATTGATAAACTCAGGTTAACTTACTACATTTGCAACCCCGATCATAAAACTATGATAAAACCATATAAAATGAATTGAAACAAATTACAAAACTCAATTCTTAATCAATCAAATATTGAATGATAATATTGGAAAAAAAAATTCGATCAAAAAATAAAGGAAAAACAAAATCAGTTTTGAGACCAGGACAATCCCACAAAAAATGTATCAAAACATAATATAAACCTAGTATTAAAAGATAAAATAAAAAAAACTAAAAATAACCATAAAGGAAAAGAAAACAAATCCAAGGTGCCAGAACAATGAATTTTTTTTTTTTAATTTACATTGAAACAAATTATAAAATTAAATCCAACAAATTATATATTATAGAAAAAAAAACAATGAACTCCTCTGTAAATTAATAATTGAACTGCATGCTATCCCTTTACTGAACAGAGTTTTTAGACAATCCTCTGAATGTTGCTCCGAGAAGATCACATGATAAATAAATAGCTGCTCTTGACTGTCACTAACAAGTGGTGCTGGGGGGTATACATGATATCTTGTATCAATCACAATTAGGATGAGACCAGTATAATAATAATAAAAAAAGGTTAGGGATTCAATTGATCATGGAGTAATTTGTCCCATACTAAATTGAGATTCCTAATTCATGTCAAACACAATTATGCATCTGGGCTACAATTATTTTACATGTCGTTTCTCCTTAGGCTATGAGTGCCTGTTTGGTTGTCGTTTAAAGTTTTTATTTTTTTTTATTTTATATAGATTTTTATGGTCTTAATACTATTGATGATTTTAAATCTTCAAGAATATATTAAAATTATAAAAATAAAAAACAAAAAACACTCAAGCCACAACACCAAAAAAACAACCCTTTTATTGTGTGTTGCTTTTAGACCACGTTTGAGAACGTGGTAAAAACAACATTTCCTTAAAATTTAAATTTATTTTTGTTAAAAACTATTTTTTTTATATTTTCAGATCGTTTTAACGTGTTGATCTTAAAAATAATTTTTAAAAAATAAAAAAACATCATTTTGATGTATTTTCAAGTAAAAAGCAATTTGAACCGTAATCTCTGCCACAATCCAAAACAAGTTTTTAATAAAATATGATTAATTTTACTGTTTAAATTTAGTTACTTCTCCACACAAAAAGTAAAATAAAAGAAAAATCCCAAGGTATAATCCTTTATTTTTCCAACAAAATAAAGCACCAACCTTCCTCCTAGAAACTTAGCTTTATCTTGTTGATGCCTCCATCTCATTCGTGAGCCACCAGAATGGGCAGCAAACACCCTCTTAGGATCTCCACTTGTTAAGAGCCCTAACCACCTTGGACCGACTCTTCCAAAAAAAAAAAGAGCTGTGTATTAGCATCCATTTCCCTCTCTTATTGAGCACTAGCCGTTGCAGAACTCTTTACCAAATGGTGGAAACAGAAACCGCCACTTCAAATCGTCTACGGAATATTTGGAATTACGTCCCAAACAATGCTTTCAAAATATTTATTATTTTAATCTATTAATATAAAAAACAATTATTGCCCACATTTTCAAACATCGCTCAGCCAAAACAAAAGGAAAAAAAGAAAAAAAAAGTGTTATAAAACAGAGAGGAGTATGAGATCCTGTCTTTGCTAGCTGGAAAGACCGAAAACACCATTTTCCACTACAAGATTCTTCCATCAAATCCCTTTAATCCCCCAGAACACCCTCCTCAATCCAACCCAGACCAGCAAAATCCTGTCTTTTTTTGCTCTTCTTGTCCGAAACAGAGCAAGTCAGCCACTTTATCTACACGACAGAACAGAGGCAACACATACCCAGAGACAGAGACAGAGAAAGAGAGAGCAAGGTTTTGTTTTTGTGTCTGTAGTGGCAAAGAAGACATGGCCATCGAAGAAGGTGATGACGGGGAAGGATCGGTTGTAAATTCTCTGGTATCAAATGGAAACGTGGTCTTGATTTTCACTTGAACATGATAGACAATTTGGTCTTCAAGGTTCTGTATGTAGCTGAAGCTGCTGTTCTTGTTTCCACTCTCTGCTTCTTCTATCTCTGCTGTGGCTGCCACATATGAGTAATCAATGACTAGCTCGTTGTTTTCTCTATGCATTCATTCTTTCTTCCCTTGATCTGAATCTGTACTCACATTTTCCGTAAAATTAAGAGTTAATGATATTTTCGGTATGCAAACTTTTTTATTTTTTTTATTTGAGTATATCAACATTTATTTTTGCTATTCGAGTGTGTAGATTTTCAAAAAAAAAATTTGTAATCAAGTATTTCTGTTAAATTACTGTCACTGTTTTTTAAATTATATTTAACTTGATCAAAAATTTGTTAGCCTTTAAATTTAAAAACACTCAACTAATAAAAAAATGAAAATACAAATATTTGAAAAAAATAAAAGTAGAAAAAGAAGAGGAATAAAGCACCTAGACTCAATTGAGAATAAAGTAAAATCTTCAAGTACACATGGCGACCACCTGTCGTATAATTAATATTATGGTAAAAAAAAAAAAAATTTATGGTACACGAGCCTTCTGACCCAGCGGCTTCTGGTTCAACAGTAAAGACAAGGTTTGTTTACTTTTGTTATTTTAGTTGGAGACTTAGCTTGTATGTCTGTCATGTGGTATTTTATTTGTTTATTGAATTTGTAGGATGTTTAGTGAGTTCAGAAATTAGTTATGGTGCGCGTAAGCTGATCCGAATATCTCGAGTTACAAAAAAAAAATTATGATAAGCGAAAAGAACTTAAAACTAGATTTCTAATCTTATATTTGTTGAAATTAGGTTTTTTCTTGTTATTTTATTTGAGTTTTGTGATTGTTAATATAATAATTATTAAAAGTTTACATAATTGTTAACTTTAGGACTCGTAAATTAATTGAGGTACACGCAAGCTAGCCTGGATAACCATATTAATAAAAAAAATAAAATCTAACATAAGTATTTAATTAGAAAAAAATTAAAAATTTATTTATTTAGATAGAAAAATTAAAAGTTAGTATACTTAAATAGAAAAATTATGCACCAAAAATATTATTAACTCAACAAATTAATACATACAAGTATGCTTAATATAGGCCGAATTTAAAATTACTCGGGACTCAATTAAGACACAGGTAATACCTGAGGGATCAAATTGTCCTCTTCTATTTTTTGTTTCTTCGGGTGTAGCTCATGTCTAGTTCCGACTTCCGACGGCCACCAGAAGAAATGCTCTCTACCCCCTGAAATCAAATCGAAACCAAACCATAAAGAAAAGAAAAATGGCATCACCAGCAGCAACACTTCAAAGATCCCAACTCCCCTCCATAAACACCACCGCTTCTCCTTCACATTCTTCCTCTTCTTCCCCCCTTCATCGCCTCTCCACTTTCAAAACCCCTTCTTCGTCCTCTCCTCCTCCACCATTCTCAACCGCCACAAACCCATCACCTTCCCCTTTAGACTTTCTCGCCAAAGACCCAATTCTCTTCCCATTCCTCTCCTCCTCCTTCTCATCCAGTTCCTTCTCCTCCGCTGCCCTCTCCTCCGGTTCCCCTGCTTCCACCGCCGAACAACTCCACCATGCCATTCGCCTTCTCGAATCCCAACTCCGTTCCGAAGTCCTTTCCCGCCATTCCCACCTCCTCCACCAACTCTCCTCCCTTAAAGACGCCGAACTCTCCCTCTCCACCCTCCGATCCGCCGTCTCCTCTATCCAGTCCTCCGTCCGCCGCGTTCGATCCGAGCTTTCTGATCCCCATAATTCTATTCAGCCAAAAACTATTCAGCTCTCCAACTTGCATCGAACCATCCAAGCGTTACAGCACACGACTCGCGCGCTGAGGTCGTCGAAAAAGCTTCGAGATTTAATATCTGCATCAGAATCAGAGCCTGAAAAATTGGATCTTGCCAAGGCGGCGCAATTGCATCGCGAGATCTTGACAATGTGTGATGAGTTTGATTTGAGAGAAATCGATGTGGTTGATGAAGAGCTCAGTTGGGTTAAAGAAACTGGGGAAAAACTGCGAAGCGAAGCAATGAAAGTATTAGAGAGAGGAATGGAAGGATTGAATCAGGCAGAAGTGGGAACTGGGTTGCAAGTTTTCTATAATTTAGGAGAGTTGAAGGTGACTGTGGAGCAATTGGTGAGTAAGTATAGGGGAATGGGAGTAAAGAGTGTGGGTTTGGCATTGGATATGAAGGCTATTTCTACGAGTGGTGGTGGTGGTTTTGGTCCAGGAGGGATAAGAGGGAGTGGGACTCCACACATTGGAGGAGGGGCGAAAGCAAGGGAGGGACTCTGGCAGAGAATGGGGAATTGTTTGGATAGATTGCATTCTATTGTTGTTGCTATTTGGCATTTGCAGAGAGTGTTGTCCAAGAAGAGGGATCCATTTACCCATGTTTTGTTGCTTGATGAGGTTATTAAGGTGAGAGGGATTTATTTTAGTTTTCATAATGTTTCGGTTTGTTTGCTGCTTTTATATGAATGCATACACCTCGGTTTTGGAATGTGGTACCTTTTGTCGCGTGAACTGCTAACCAGAGTTTTAGTGGTTTGTAGTGTTCAGGTCTTGTAACGCGGTTAGTTATTCATCTGTTTTGGGTTGATCCTGTACTTGAAGTTGATAGCACTAGTTTGTAATGTAATAACCTGTGTATATCTTTGTACCATTAAACGAAGTTTTTGATCTTCTACTTTTGAATATAACAGAACTAAATGTTCTTGGATAGCAAGTTAGCACAATCTGATATCTAGAAAGAAATGCTATTGCATGGAGGTAGTAGGCCTATAATGGACAGATCCAAATCATGTGAAGCTACGGACCATCCCACTTGATCTAGCAATTCAGTGGATTAGAATCTATAGTCAAAACTCGTTTATTTTTCTTGGTGTTTTTCAATAATAAATTTAGCAATTTTATGTGCTTTGTTTCCTGGCTCATTCCATATAAAAGCTTCCTGAGTAGTTCAAGTCATTGTTGATGGTTTCCTGTGTTTTGGTTGCTTTCCTGGACCATAAACAAATTCAAGAAAGAAAAATTCTCATGCTTACGCTTTTTTTTGGGTGGGGGGCGGGGTTATTTCTGCGGATGTGTACCTACGATTGCTACTTGATTTTCTGCCACTTTACCTTTCCTCTCTTTCTATGCTAACAATAAGCTGATATTCTTGTAGGATGGTGATCCCATGCTAACAGACCGAGTTTGGGAGGCACTTGTGAAGGCTTTTGCAAGCCAAATGAAGTCTGCTTTCACTGCATCAAGTTTTGTTAAGGAGATATTTACCATGGGCTATCCTAAACTGCTCTCCTTGATAGAGAATCTACTTGAAAGAATCTCACGTGATACAGATGTCAAAGGGGTTTTACCAGCTATAACTTTGGAAGGAAAGGAACAGATGGCTGCTGCCATTGAAATATTCCAGACATCTTTTCTGGCTCTGTGCTTAAGTCGCCTTTCAGATCTTGTGAACACTGTTTTCCCAGTTTCCAGCCGTGGAAGTGTTCCTTCCAAAGAACAAGTCTCAAGAATTCTCTCCCGTATCCAGGAAGAGGTTGAAGCAGTTCAATTGGATGGGCATTTGACTCTTCTTGTATTGCGTGAAATTGGCAAGGTTTTGCTCTTGCTTGCAGGACGAACTGAATACCAGGTAATTTTGTAAAACAAACAGTATTTTGGTTTGTTGGCTCAGGTTTCTCTGTCAAGTGCTCTTAATTTTCTGGTATAACATGTTTATATAAGTGGCATCGTTCCCTCTATGATACATAAAAATCCAACTTCATATCTTACTTGAGCGTTTACTCAATCCAGTAATTTGATGTTTTCTTTCCTTCTTTTTCCCTTTTTCTTAAATAAACTTATAGGTGATATGTTCTTGTAAAAGTAGCACAATGCTAAACAACAGAGACTGAACTACAAGAGCACAACTTCAAGAAATGCTATCACATCTCGGAGTCCACTGTGGATTCCGATCATGGCCCCAATCTGATGGTTGATCAATTTTTCATGTTGTGTTTGTGTAGTTTGGTCTTCTGATTAAGACTTTCTCATAAAATCATCATTCTTTTATCTGTTGTGTTAGATTGTTACTTGTTACTTGTAATTGTCCTTTTATTCAAAGGTTGAACAAATGGTTAATTCCTGGTACAGTCATATTTACTAGTTTTCATGCTCAGAAATCTTGGTTCAAGTAAAGCAACTGTTTTCATAGTTTTAGTTAGTATGCTATCCAAATCTGGATATTTAACACTAGTGGTTTCTTCATATCTCGCAGTGTTTTCTGTTTGATTATGATAAATTCCCAATGTTGGAACTTGAGGACAGAGTAACTTGTATGCTGCAAACTTCTTTCACTCGTGTTTTCATTTGATCATGTTGCTGGACCATGTCATGGATCTCCTTCTGTGGCTAGGCCTTCAAAAATAATATATAGCAATGAAGATTTTCCAAAGTAGATGTAATTGGATTCTCTGAAGGGTTAGTTTTCTCATGATTTTTTATAGAGGAGAATTCCTTTCATATATAAAAAAACTGCACTGAAATTTCAGATATCTGCTGGTCATGAGGCACGCCAAATTACGGGTCCTGCAACTGCCGCACAAGTCAAGAACTTTGCTTTGTGCCAGCATTTACAAGAAATCCATACGCGGATTTCATCCATGATTGCTGGGATGCCCTTTCTCGCTGCAGATGTGTTGTCTCCTTCTCTGGGTGCAATATATGGGGTAGCTCGTGACTCAGTGACACCCCTGTTCAAAGCAATGATTGACTGTCTTGAGACATGCATACTGCAAATTCACGATCACAACTTTGGTGCTCATGGTATGGATGCTGCAATGGACAACAATGCTTCACCTTACATGGAGGATTTGCAGAAGTGCATTCTTCACTTTCGCACCGAGTTTTTGTCAAGGCTCTTACCTTTAGCAAGGGCTACAATAGCAGGGACAGAAACTATATGCACCCAGCTTGTGAGAAGTATGGCATCACGGGTTTTGATATTCTTTATCAGACATGCATCTCTTGTACGACCCCTTTCAGAATCAGGGAAACTGAGGATGGCTAGAGACATGGCTGAGCTGGAGTTAACTGTAGGCCAGAGTTTGTTCCCAGTAGAACAACTTGGACCACCGTACCGGGCACTCCGAGCATTCCGGCCCCTTATTTTCCTGGAGACATCTCAGTTGGGAGGATCTCCTCTCCTTCAAGATCTGCCGCCAAGTGTTGTACTTCACCACCTTTACACTCGAGGCCCTGATGAATTGGAGTCACCACTGCAAAGGAACAGGCTTACACCTCTGCAGTATTCACTGTGGCTGGATTCTCAAGGGGAGGATCAGATTTGGAAAGGTATCAAAGCAACTTTAGATGATTATTCCGCGAAGATTAGATCAAGAGGAGACAAGGAATTTAGCCCTGTATATCCTCTGATGCATCAATTAGGATCGTCTTTGACATAGAATGCTGCCGTGTCCCAAAAGCACCAATAACAAGTATACACAAAACCAGCATTTTTAAGACTTTTGCTTTCATTTGAAGTTTTTCCATTAATCTTCAATGTATATGAGTAAATTGAGGAAGCTTCCTATAGAGTGGTGCTAATTTTGCTCTCCAGGTACATTTTTCTCTTCATACAATTTTTTCACTTCAATTATACTGTCATTTTTTCTTAATTGCCATGTGTGTAACTATGAAAATCAAGGGATAAATCATTGTTCCAGGAAAACATCAAACTTTAAGCTAATTGTTCATGAAAATGTCTAATTGTTCTTACTGAGGTAGAAATTCTGATGTTTGCATCTTGAATAACTTGGTTATTTCGCCTTTACCTTATGGTAAGGGAATCTTGAAGTTCATGCCTTGATTCTTCCACACTTCCCACTCAATTTTCATCCAGTGTAGCATACCAGCATCTTAACTCACAAATTTGAAGGTATACTTATTACATAATCCTGGATTTTAGGAACAATGCATCCAGTTGTTGATGTATGGACATCGCTTTTTATATTTGCTGGCTTGATGATTCTTTAGGAGCTTTTAGAACCATCACGCTTGTCAACTTCAATATCGAGTGCCCCCGAGGCACAAGGGAACTGGATAGGGATCGCCAGCTGCCAGCTGTATATGTCCTGCTTTCATGCACGTTTACACTCTATACCTACGTATGGTTAGGACGATGAAATTGAGGAGGAAAGGTTGAAAGAGAACAAAGAGTCGGAATCAGCTTTTGAATTCCCTTTTCATATCCAGTGTTGGATAAGCATGGAGAATAAAATATGGAATCCAATTTTGTCTTTTTAGGCTGGATGGAGAAATGAGAGAAGAAACAAATGAAAGGTAAAAGCAAATAAACAAATAATTACCTTCCCCTTTGCAAAATTTTCTATTTGGGGAGATAGAAAAATTGTGAACCTTGAGACCTGTCTTCTTTCCTTGAGCTCGAGCATCACATGTTACCCATTCCTTCTTGTCCATCACCCGTCTAGTTCCACAGAAACAAGCATGGTGTAAAGAAATGCCAAACGATAAATACACACCTCAACTCCTTGTTTTGCTGGAATCCATACAAAATTTATGACCGTACCCACTGGATGGCAAATTGGAATATACCATCGGAAACTCAATCGCGACGTCCAAGCATAGGCATACATGCTTGTACCATGCCGGACTATGCCAGGAGCAACCTTTTGAACCTCAGAAAACCAACTGAAAAATTCATAGCAGAGGTCAACAGTACAGTTCCTCCTGGTTATGCTGGTAAAAGAAAGCCATTCATTTAGCTCGCTGTTTAGTATTTACCAACTCAGAATCACTTGCCACCATAGTCTGAAAATGCCTTGGAGGGGAATACAATGACTAAAAGCTTTGAACACAAATGAAAATTCTGACTGCATTTTCCATCTTTATCTTTTTATTTCCCCAAAGAATCTCCATAACGTCCTGACTGGTCTAACCGTCCACCCCTCAAGGTCAGGTCAGTGGGCAATAGGTTATCCGCATCTAAAATTTAACAGAGTAGGAGGGTTTGTAAACATGGGATCTTAAAAGTTCACGCAAGGTGGCTTATCTCTGTTTTGCTTCACCAGATTTCAGTAATGTGTGTTCTGGTTCTTCTGCCGCCCAGTTTATTAATATCAGTTAAAAGTCATCAAACCAGCTTAATCTTTGCAGTTTGATCATATTCTTTTGTCGTTACATGATTAGTTAGTTATTTGGAATCTAATGCAAGCTTTGGTTGAGCAGCCAAGCCTAGAAAACAGATGATGGTCTTCTTCTAAACACATGATAAATTTAGGCCTGAAACCCCCAAGTTCATATTGGAAAATATAAAATTATTCATTAACCAGTAGAGGATCCTTTTGTCATATTGTGTTCCTACTGAGCAGCCTCGTGCATACATCATGCCGCTCGGATTTTTTTTCCCAAGGGGAATTTTACTTGAAGTAACCTGTGAAAGCATCCCTTATAATTTAGACTAGTAATGCTATTTTAACCTATTATTTTTCCAGAAATGACTTTCTGAAAAGTTTCATACGTACGTTGAATGGGTGGACACCTTATATCAAATGATAGAATATTTTTCAGGAAATGATTTGGGGAAGAATCTTTCTATCATCACTAATCCTTCTTGTTGTTTTTTCTCCAAATCGTCTTGGTTAGAACTCCATTACCATGAAAGTGGTGCGCGTGTTTCCTCCCAAAACTGTTGGAGATGACAATCCAATCTGATCAAGTTGCAACAGATGTTATGTTTAACAACGAAAAACTTGGCAATCAGCAGAGATTAAAATGCAATCAGAAGCTTTCTTTGCTTCCAACCCTATATGCCCAGAACTTTATTTATTGCTGACAAAAGTAAATAATTATTCCACTATCAGAGATAAGAACAAGATTTAAATAGATGCTCATAAGAGAAATATGTACAGACAGCTAAAGTTCTGCACAAAAGTTAATTAACACATCTTGCTGACATGGTCTAAATGGACATATGCTAAACACTGCTCATGGACGAACAAATCTCACAAGAACTTGCTACAAAATGAATCATTTTTCATATCACCCACTGTGACAGACATTTTTTCCCCCGATCATGGACAGGACACGCCATCCCACAAAATTTGTATCTCCAGCAAAGACCGGACAGGCTTTCCACGTCGAGGAGTTTCATGCGTGTTACCGTGGGCAATGCGTTTCCATAACTGCAGCTAGCATACAAGATTAAGAAATTGACGAGGAGTATTACCGAACGTTAGGCACAGGATGTGACTTGCAGCGAGCCTGCACTTAATAATTAATTAGAGGAATTTTGTCCCCACATTTTCGTTTCACGTTGCCCAAAGGACAACGAACGCCAAAAGTCCAGATCTTGATTTGACATTGGACGTGCAAATAGAAAATGACACATTCTATCCGATGAAACTTTTTTTCATTTCCTTTTCACACTACAAGTTAACGAATCCAACGTCAACGCATACACGTATATTTTCAATAACAAGAACTGATGTGATTACTTGTGTCCAACGACAGCTCCCTCAGTACTCCATGCATCCATGACATTAGAGTTATTAATGCAATTTGTGTTTGATACAATACCAATACATTAATATATTTCTTGCCAATATGTTTCTTTAACAATATAATTATCAAACTGATGAACAAATTTAACTGGGACAAAAAACCTCTGCCAAGTAAAACGAGCCCAAACTATTACCTGAATTAATTGCATCCAGATGTTTGGAGTGCTGGTTGATCCAAGTTTTTTTTGGGTGTTGGGTGTGACAGCATCTATTATTAGGTTCGGATATAATACTTGGATCCAATTAATTTTGGACATTTGGTGTACGTCCAACTCTCATTGTTACACCTGGACCCAAATATTTTTAGGTAATGAGCGCACGCTCGATGCCTTGCTGGGCATGCATCCTAGCATTTTTATAGGCTTGGACATGCACTCTGAGCCTAACATTCATTCAAAAAAAATTTAGGATTCTATACGGGTCTCTCAGTATTTTGTTAAGATCTTTATGGTATTTTGTCAAGACCTCTATACAGGTCTTTTATTATTTTATATTAATCCAATATGTATTACTTTTTAATATAATACAACTCAAAATATTACATGGGTGAAATAATTATTCAACCCTTTATATCCATAAAAAGACAAGACTCATGGACTATAAATATCTCATGAATCCTTTAAGCTCTAAGTCACAATCTCTTTTTTCTTAACGTTTTTAGCACACATATTTTCAGAGTCTATCTCTTTAAAATATCATTGTATTTTCTCTTTTTAAAAATATACTTACTTAAGCATTTGATAGTCCCTAAATCTACAAAAGAAAATGTTTTGCAAGTAATAACCACTAGCTACCTTGACTTACTAGGTATAAGCTACCAGGCACTAGATATAAGTTACCAACCACCTTAGCTAGGAAGAATAAATCAGATTGCTAGAATTAAGAGATTAATTGATTATCCAACACATAAACCTTCCCCCTAAGCTACTTGAATTTTTTATGACGTCGTCATAAACTTTATTTGTTATTTTCCTTCAAATTTCAACATCCTTTATCTCAACTGGAATGTGACTAGAAGCACGAGCAAAAGAAAATTACTCCATGAATAGTAGGTTTCGTGCCTTTGAAGCCTTTGAAACTCATAAACAACTTCAATTAATCTCATGCTAGGCATTATTTTGATTTATGATGGATTAACATATTTATAAAATTTATTTTTTAGCCTAAGTCTATATTTAAAAGGGTCAAATGCAAAGTGATAATCCAATTATAATAGGAGGATGAGGCTTACGTCTATAACAAACTTCTCTAGGCTTGGAAGAATACCAGGCCCAAATAACATATATTTGGCTTGCTTGCTTCCAGGCTTAACATTATTGAATTCAATTATGCGCTGAGCCGAAACGAACATAGGTATAACGAACAACCAAACCCAACATCTTTGGGTTCGACTACGCGTCGAGCCCGAGTATATATAGGTCTCGTAAACTGCCAGACCTAATATTCTTGGGTTTGACTACGCACTGAGCCCAAGTAGACATGAATTTGGCAAGCTGTTAGAACTAACATCCTTGAGTTCGGCTACGCACTGAGCCCAAGTAGACATAGGTCTGATGAGTTTCCAGACCTAACATCCTTGAGTTCAGCTACATGTTGAGCCTAAGAAGACATGGATATGTCAAGCTACCAAACCAAACATCCTTGAGTTTAGCTACACGCTAAGCCTAAACGGACATGCCAAACCCAACATTCTTGGGTTCAACTACGCGCTGAGCCTAAGTGGACATGAGTTTAGGAAGTTGCTAAAATCAACATCATAGGGTTCAACTATGCGTTGAGTTCAAGAAGACATGAGTTTGACGAGGTATCAAACCCAACATCCTTAGGTTCAGCTACGCGCCGAGTCCAAGTACACCGTGTTTGAAGAGATGTTAGACCTAACATCCTTTAATTCAGCTACGCACTGAGCCCTAACAGATATGGATTTAACAAACTACTAGACCCACAACATGTGGATTTGGCATAATGCCAAGTCAAAGTGGGTATGAGTTTGACAATCATTATTGGCCCCGTGTTAGGCCTTGAGGCTTTATTTATTTATTTTCATGACTTTTAACATAAAATTTTAATATCAAGAATACTCATCTTTTTACACTATTAGGTATATAAAAGTTTTCTAAGGGTCTATCATATTTTCATAAACATTAATATTTTGTAGGGGATATTTTTTCCTCATTAATGTTATATAAGATATATTTATCCCTCATTAATACTATTAAAAGAAAATGACTCTTCAGCCTCTAACTTCAGCAAAAACAACAAGGTTCATGAGTTATAAATACTTTTTAAATGACCCAGGTAAAAAGTTTACAATTTCTTTTCTTTAAATATTTATACTTTATTTTTTAGAGCATTTATCATATAAAAATAATAATAAATATTTTTATTCTTGAAATTTAAAGTTCATTATCTCATTATTGCAATTCCTTAATAAAAAATCACTAACTTTATTATTTAAGAATTTCTAAACCCTACTAAAAAAGGATTGTTTTAAAGGTGTTGAGATTTTTACTACCAATCATCTACTTTTTGAGCTTTAGAGAAAAAAATATTGATATGAAACGATAATTACCCACTATTTAAACACTAAAAATTCTCATTACTGGGTATATTAAATTTTAAAACGTCATCAATTTCTTTCACCTTAAACCAGCATTAGGAGTTGACCTACTCCTTCCATGTAAATACAAACGCTGGCATTCTTCATTTGATTGGTTCAGTGCTTTGACAGTTAGAGACAGATAGAGAGACAAAGGGCACAATATAATATAAGTTGGTGAGTGGATGGAAATTCCTATTAAGAAATTGTAGTGAAGAAAAATAGAGATCATTTTCAGATTCTTTAATTTAATTACGAACTCTGTCTTGTCCTGTCTCCACAATTCTTAAGCCTCGTAAATACGTATATATATATATATTTATAGCTCTTGGTATCTTCCGCTTAAGCGAAGAAACCTGAGCAGATTTCGAACTAAGTAACACTGAAATAATGGGAAAGAGAGTAAGTCAAGCATCGACGAAAATCTCTAAGAACGAGAAGAATCCACTCAACAGCTTCATAAAAGTTTTGCGGCCGAAGGTCTATATCACTGACATCTCAAGCTTTAAGAGGCTTGTTCACGAATTAACTGGAAATGGAAGGACGATTCCCTCTCCACCACCTCCACCTAAATCTCAAAAAGTACTTGAGATTGTTGAGGTTGTAAATGTTGAAGCTCATGGAGAACCTGATCAGTGTAGCATGGAAACATCCTTGGATGCATCGGTTGATTTGTTTGGGTTTTGCAATCAGTTAGTCTCTTCTACCGAAGAACTAAATCAACCTTGCAAATACGGAGAATCTGAGAGTAGCATGGAAACGTCCTTTGATGAATCGGTTAATTCGCTTGAGTTCTGCAATAAGTCAGTCTCTTTTACTGAAGAACTAAATCAACCTTGCAATCATGGAGAACCTGATAGTTGCATGGAAACGTCCTTTGATGCATCGGTCGATTCGTTTGAGTTCTGCAATCAGGTAGTCTCTTTTACTGAAGAACTAAATCTACCTTACAATCACGGAGAGCCTGAGAATAGTATGGAAACATCCTTTGATGGATCGGTCGATTCGTTTGAGTTCTGCAATCAGTTAGTCTCTTTTACTGAAGAACTAAATCAACCTTACAGTCACTTATATTTTGATGACATTTCATCAGATCATGATCTAACGATAAATAAACAGACAGATTTGCTAACAGATCAAGATTTCGAGTCCCTGCTACTGGGTATCGAGCAGTATCCTTTCTCTAGCAGTTATTCCCAGATTCACCAGATAGAGGAGGTCAGCATATACGACTATGAATTATCAGGGATCTTTTGAAGGGTTTTTTCTTTCTGTAGAATAGCAGAAAAGCAAAACCTCTGCATGGTTTTTGCCTTGTGATATAAATCGCTTTTTTCTTCATTCTTAGTATATATATATGATTAATACACAGGGAAGGCTGTGTGCACCATCGACTCCCTGTGTATTCTTTGCATATATAGAGAGACCACTATTATGTTCTTGAATTTCTTTGCTTTGTATATTGCATGCATGCTGCTGTATAATTATGGTAGAGTAATATTATTTCCCCGCATTGCTTTGTAAATCTATTTTGGATTTGATGTGATTTCATGGTTGTTAAGATATTAAATCATTATTTACCTCTTTAATCCATGCATGCTAGTTTTGGTCTTTCTAGGTCATGGAACAATTGTTTACTGAGACCTCCTCTCAAGTTTCTATAACCGTGGATATATTGAATTTAGACACGCATTTATCAGAAGACAAATATGGAAAAAGAAAGTACGTAGTTGAGAGCTTCAGTAGGATCATTAAGAGGTTTTGAGAAGAAATAGAAGATGAGAAACATGAACAGAATCCAATTAATGGTGTATATATTAAACAGGCATTTACCCTCCCACCCCCTCTGGGTTTGGCTTATCAGAAGATGGTCTGATTAGGCTTATCTCTATAATTAGTTCTTGAAAGATATCTTCGCCTGCCTCTCTTAGCTGTTCTTGTTTCTGGTTTTCACAACTAAATCAGTTGGTAAAAAATTGTTTGGTGTTTAAACAATCTGAGTAAAATTAATTTAATATTGTATTAAAAACCAATATACAAATGTATTATATTCAGAGGCACAAAATTTAAAAACAAAGTAAATGATGCATTTATTTGGATGAAAAAAAAAATATTGCTGTCAAAGATTATACCCTCTATTATTCAACTAAATTGTCCCTTGCTTGATGGAAAACCTTTCAAGTTTCTAACACCACGTCCTTAAAATATCACACTACCCTTTAAGGTCTGCCAATAAAAAAAATCGATTTTTTTCTATGATATAAAAATCTAAAGCTCTAGAAAAAAAAAAAAAACTGAAGCAAGCATGGAGATATATGTGCTGTTTTTGATTTTTTTTTTCCAAAAAATTATTTACAATTATCTCAAACCCGAGTCAAACACTGGGATTTTTCCGGTGTTTACTTCTCCGACATCATTATGTAAAAAAAAATCTTTCAATGTGAGATTTAGAGGTTTTTAGGTTTAAAAATTTATCAATTAAATTTTTTTTAAAATTAATATTTCATTCAACCATAATTAGTTTTAGACATGTTAATGTTTATATTAAAATACTTGTAATAGAGAATATTTTTCAATAAAATCTTAACCTCAACTATAATTGAACCTTACTTTTTAATTTGAACTCAAATATATTTCAAACCAGTATTATTCAGATTCTTTTAACAGTTAATTGTTTGAAAATGTAAGACATGATGACCTCTATTACAGGACAATTAAATTTCCGCAAAAAGAAGAAAAAAAGTGCAATTTTTGGTACTAACATCTGAGAACCTCGCTGCAGTAAGATCGTGATTATGAATCTTTTACAAAATACAAGTAAGAGAAGATAAGTTGACAG
Organism: Populus nigra; assembly: GCF_951802175.1. Classification (NCBI taxonomy): domain Eukaryota; kingdom Viridiplantae; phylum Streptophyta; class Magnoliopsida; order Malpighiales; family Salicaceae; genus Populus; species Populus nigra. The sequence goes on along the minus strand of NC_084855.1, from coordinate 3,997,692 downwards.
AGAAGTTTTCATTATTGTGAGGTGAATGAACTTTTGCCATCTTCAAACTTCGGTATGGGGGAAGAAAATGAAATCTTCTGTCTTATTATTCTTCACACGTCAAAGAAAGAAAGGAATGAATTACAAAAGATTATTGTGAGAAGAAAAAAGATTAAATGATGAAATGCGGGTACAACCTTTCCATGCTTGAATTAGATGAACAAGACAATCTATGAATACAATTTTGCTTAATTTGGTCTTTTCTTTTTCCTTTTCTGTTTGCTATCTATCAGATACAGATTACAAACAGAGAATGGTAGTGTGAAAGAAACAGGAACGAAAACGAGGTATTTGGCAAATAACGAAAGCATATAACCTTATGTCATTGTGGCATTCGCTGTGTTGGTTGTGTAGCTGGGAAAGTATACAACGATTTCAGCTGCCTGCTCATGAGCTTGCTGTTATGTAGAGCCTGTTGAAGTTGCACATCATCAGACCACCATTGCTCTAATCCATGAGCCTCAAGAAACTTCTGTTTTCCCTTGGACATAACAAACAGCTTCGCAGCAACTTGCCCATTTGCAGGACCTGCATTCTCCTTGTCAGCTTCTTTTTTATCTTCAGTTCCATCCGGGTCAGTGTAGGAGCAGCAGATGTAGTCGCTATTGTTCACGTAGAAATTAGGCGCCCAATTTTTTAATCCCATAGAAGTTTTGTAACCCAAAAGAGGTATCCAACCCCTCAATCCTAAAGTAGAGGTCTTCTCTCCGTCATCACCGGTTGCCTGTGTTTCACCGTTTGAAGGAAGCATTGACTTAAATCTCTTCCAAGCAAACCCAGCCTTCTCTCCTATGTTTCTTAAGCTCATTGCCATGGAAACAGAAGGTGGGTTAAATAAATGGGCCTCCACATACACACCTTCTTTAGCTAATGCTTTTCCCACCTGGAGAGCAAAACCAGCCCCCAAGGAATGACCAGCAACACATACATTGCTGCTTCCATACATTTCAGCAACTGATTTTAATGCCTCCAACGCTACTTTGAATCTGACAGAACCTTTCAAACTTTCCCATGCCAGAAAACGGAGGTCATCCTCAATATCCCTCCGGATTGTTGGGCCTTTGAGTAATGTTCCTCGGAGTGCTAAAACAGCCTTTGGTGCTCCGCTGGGTCTCATAAGGACCATGTCAGCTAATGCTGCAGCTCGATCCCATTCTAGGACCGCACCAAATATAGATCCATCTCTTTCATCGATTAAGGTTTGGGTCAATTTGTATTTGAAGCCTCGCCACCAATTTGGAGCTAGCGCATTTTCTTCTGTTCTGTTCTCTTGTCTGTCAATTTCAAGCAAGTAAACTGCTTGAATGAAGCAGGAAAATACAGTTCGCTTGTAGTTCTCTTTCTTCCTGTATACAAAGATCATCTATGAGAAACAAAATATCATGGATATTGATAAAGATCATATATTCTGACAATAGATTGCAGGCAAATTCTGTAGGTGAGTATGTTCCTAGCAATTGAAAACCACCAATAAGTAATGTTCCTACTTAAGTTGTATATCAATGAATGAATGTGTTTTTACCATAACTGGAGGAGAAGAATAAAATGCAAAAAAGGCAAATGAGATGCAATAAACTCATTATCCGGTCATAACAAAGGAGAAATTTAAACCATTTACCAACCTCCTTAGGAACAAGAAGAAAAGAATATTGCATTTTGTGAGCCAGCAGATTAGGGCATGATTCTGCATTACAGAACCCGAAATCACTGATAGACAATCACAAAATCATCATTGATAGGAAAGATCCTCACGCACCCAGCTCACATATATATGTTCCTCCTCCAAATGATCACAAAGTACATATAGCTAGGGTTTTGCTCCTTTACTAACGCATTCTATCATTCAAAAAGGGCTCGAAATCCACGACTGGACAAACTTTAAGAAATCCTAGTCTTTCACTTGCTCTCCGCTCTGCCCTATACTCTTGTTCGAAGAAATTACATGAAACAAAAGAACAAAGCTAAAAATATGCAAGATTTATATCCCGTCAATGATCTCCACGAGTAATTAATTAACCAATTAGCCTCTAGAAGTCCAAGATTCAATGACCTCTACTACTAGAAATCTTGTTCTGTCCTAGACAACAACGTTCTCCAGCAAAGGAAAGTCCAAGAATAATTAGAACAAATAACTAAATAGCTACAATCTCCAAATCCAAACATAACCCGAATCCCACATTCCAGCTAAAATTAAGGAATCCCGGTAATTTGGTCTCAAAAAAATGATTATTAATTTATTTTGAGTATTGATGAAGGAATCCCACTGATGGTGGAGTCTCAACATTGATTATGTGATTATATAATCCACAATCACCTATCACAAAGAATAGGGGAATACACAATCTATACCACCAGTTACATTAAGTAAAAATAAATAAAGAAATCCAACAAAAAACCCCAGCCCTGTAAATCCAGTACACTAAATTCAACCAAAGATCCATCTGATTGAAAAAACTTACCAAAACTATCCAGAATTGATTACCATCTATAACAACCAGGACACAAATATGAACTTATAATCAGGCAGCATAAATAAGGAAGTTACTGCATCAGTATCTTAAACCCAGATGCCCATTTATGTCATGCTCTATGTTTCTGATTATTCAAATCTAAAATTGATCAAAACCCACTTATTACTTGTACCCACACGAAGAGAAAAAAAAGTAGTAAAACTAATAATAACAACACTGACCAACTAGAACTGATAAGGTCTCTCCAATTAGGAGAAGCCACATTTCGAGGTCCGGAGACATGAAACGCATATGGGTGTGCTTCTTCTTCTTGAACCACCACCATATCCCTCTCTTGTACTTCACCACTACAACTGTTTGCCATTTCCAGTTTATCCTTCTCTTATTCTCCGTATAGTTTGGTTTCTTGAGACATAGACAGAGATTGAGAGAAGGAAACTGTGCGTGGATTCGGTTTCGCTGAGATTTGATAAGTTGCCTTCTTTCTCAGCTTTTTAATTGGTTAGCTTTGCTTACATGGAATCTGATTCTCTCCCTGTTTGATTCAATTGCTACACTATTCAATTTCTTTCTTTCAAATCACATTATTTGAAAGACTAACGCCTGGACTCGCATCCACAACGGTCATATTTTTCTCCAACGTTGTCGGTTTATAACTAAATGACTTTTTTGTCCCTGGAAAGTGTTTTTTGTTCCCGAATGAGTATGAAAGCGTGTGTGCTGTGTCTACTGTCTCTGTCTCGGAGAAGGGAAAGGAGCCAGCCAGCCAGGTTCCTTCCCCGGGCTCTATCTTCCACTGGAAGTAAAGTTGATGGGTTGTAGGGGTATTTTTGGTATTGACGATGGGACCTTCTGGGGTCTTCAGCTTCGGCTTTATTCTGGCTGTGGTTCTTACATTTTAAAAATATTAAAAAATTTTATTTTAAATTAATAATTATTTTGATACACTAATTTTAAAAGAAATTTAAAAAATTAATATATTTTCAAGAAAAAAGAAGAACAACATTCCTATATATCCTTGAATGGGTGGGTTACAGTTGTACGCTTTTGATAGGATGTTAATGGTTACGTGAACACGCTTTCTTTGGGACATACTATTTTCTCTTTTTCAATAAATTGTTTTTCTATGGTGATTACAGTTTTGTTGCGGATGATGAATTAAGGGGTGTTTGGCAGTATTATAATATTTATTTTTTAAAATATTATTTGTTTGAAAATATATTAAAATAATATTTTAAAAAAATTTTAATTATTTTTTATATCATCTAAAAATTAATAATTAATAATTAAAAAACCGAGTATGATAGTAAGGTGGCTTTGTGGTTGATTTATTCAGAAAAATCAAAAAATAATAATTAGATTTTGCTGATTTTTGTTTAAAAAACTGAATCTTTTGATTGATTCAGTCCTGATTTTTTTTAAAAAAATTCCAGTTTAATTATTTTTAAAAAATGCTGGAACAATAACGACTCAAAATCTCTAATCCATCATGAAATCTCCACGTGTGCGTGAATCTGATCCTGACCGTTGATCATCAAGATCCAATACAATGTAATGAAAATAGAAAATAACAGTAAGAGAACAAATAACCGGGAAGCCCATCTGGACTCCGATGCACTGGATCCCGACCTCCTCCCAGGGCCCATACAAGTTATAATTGTAAATTGTGGAAGAGAGCTCTTCAGATTCTGGCCTGTTTATTTTATTTTGAAAGAAAAGAAATAAATATTTCAGGTGGCTAAAATACGGGAGAAATTTGAAACTAGAACCTCATGAATTATTATAGCCTCACAATTACAAAGCAAAAGGAACTGAATACTCGAAATCTGTGGTAGATTTTTGACAAAACAGAAGTAATAATCCATGGCCTTGAATTTCAGTGCCTCTTCTCTTTCCCATGTATCCTCTTCTACCACCGGCCCTCAGTTCCTAATCCCAGCACACAAGCACCTCCTCAAGCTCTACCCCTCTTCCTTCTCTTGTACTAAAACCTCTGCTCAATCGGAAGGTGCTGCAAGTGGAGTTACAGAGCAAGACCCTTCTTCCTTTTCAGGTATTTTCCCTGTTGTTGCTCTCTTTTTAGTATCTCTTTAAGGTTGTTCTAGTCAAATTTGTTAGTACAGTGCCAAAAATTTCAAGAATTCCAAAGCAGGAGAACAATTCAGAGCCCTTAATGCTAACGTGTTATTTACTGCCAGTCCTGGTTCCAAATATTGTAAAATTTCTTGTTAAAACTTTTTGAAGGTTATTGAATTGGATAAAGGATTTGGTGATTGACCCTATCGTGTGATTTTAATGTTTTTGCATTGAAGGGTCTCTGCCTTCCACACGCACACAGCTCGATCTCCTGGAACAACTCACCTCTGCCACCCCACCCGCTGATGGTATGTGAATTTTATCTCTACAAATCTGTTCCATTCATTTTAGATCAGCAATAGTCTGAATTTACTTGCTTCACTGATCAGGTTATGAGAGTGATGGTGGTTCTGGTAAACTTACAATTCGTGAGCAGCTGGCTCAATTGGTTGGAGAAGGAGATAATGATTTCAGCATTCCATTGGGTAAAAAAAACTTGAAGAAAGTTAGTGCCAAGTTCTTAACTGTTTCACAGAAGAGAAACATTAGAAGACAAGCTTACCTAAATCAAGTATCTCAAAGGAATGATTCAGTTTTCTTTGCCACCATCGGAGCTTTCATAATTCTTCCGCCGATTATAATCTTAGGAATTGCCATATTAACTGGTTATGTGCAGCTTTTTCCATGATACTATACTCCTTAAATTGTTGTAGAGAAATTATAGCTTGATACTCCCATATATAAAAAGCTGTTGCTTGTTAGCTAGTTAGTTATAAGGTTGTCATAAGTTTCACATCTTAAGAGGAAAAAAAAAAGCTGAAAACTATGAAATGAACTGTTGATAGCATTAGAGTGCTAGTATATTTGAAGGAAACGAAATCGTTCTGTTTTGCCATCATCACATTTGAAATACAATTTTGTTCTTTTGTTTATGGTGGGTGTTAGAGACCAGTCATTGCAAAATCTTGCATCTTCATAAAGAGAGATGATGATAAAGGTGAAAGAGCCAGTAATTTCTTGAAATGATGTGATATACAATTTGAAATTCTCTAATCAGTGATGGCATTTAAGATGAGTTCTTTAACACCGGCTAATGTCTACCTGTTTCATATGAGGATTTGGTGGGTATTGAACGATATCTGACACAAGATTTGTCATAAATCACTCACAGACTTAGTTTCGTGTCTCTCATTTTCATGTCTGCCATAAAGGTGTGATGAACACTATTCTAAATGTGTGACGGGTTGTTGAAAGCTACAAGCTAGCATCAGTGGTGAATGTTGACTTCAAACTAGAGAGAGAGAACCTTCCTTGCACATCTAATGCTATCATGCATTTTCAGAAAACTTCTGCATAAAGAAATCAAATACATAAATTTCATTTAAACTCTAGAACCTTGAAAGTGACCATCTTTCTGCTTGATGAGGACGAAGTTCAATTCTTAGATAGTGAGACTCGCATCTTGGGAGAGAAAAATTCATTTCTCTGATTCATCAATCAGCTGCTTACAACCATGTACACTACTACTCACCAATGGTGATGCCGTTTCCCCTTCCTTCAAATCCAATTTCTGCATCATTCTGTTTTTAACAGAGTATCAGATCAGCTTCTCTGGCTAATTCCCTATCCTTTTACTCCCAGCTAAAGTCATTTCTCAGGAAGGGCAAAGATCCGCTGTCTTTATGTATAATTTCTCCGTTTCTGAACCAGATCAACTTTAGCTGGAGCTTTTCTTGCACAGCATATCAATTATTGCTCATGATTAGTAAATATAACAGGTCCTGCCAACATATGAATACAGTCCTTCCTGCAGAAACTTTAGTAAACTGCACATTTGCTTAACAGCTAGTAACTATTTTATATCTCAAGATTATTGAGAGAGATTCATCAAGACGTCTTAGTTGCCTCCTTGTTCCAAACGGGCAAGCAATGGTTTTTAATAGTGTCAAGCATGTACAGTTGCCAACGGATGTCGCTGTTTTCAACACAAAGATGTGAAACCAGCCACCAAAGTCTGGAAGAGAAACAAAAGATTAATAAAGCATTGTAAACACACCACAAGAGAGGAAGAGAAGAGTGAGAGAGGAAAAGTAATCCCACAAAATTATAAGGTATTTGTGAGAGAGTAAATAAGGTGTTTTCTCCTATTAATAGAGAGATTTCAGTTGTTTTCCTATTAGTAGAGAGAGGTTGTAATTCTCACATTACTTACTAAAATCCTTCTATACTTGCCCGTGAACGTGGCCAAATTGAGTAAACCACGTAAATTCTTATATGTCTAATTTCTTATTTTATTCTACTTTTTATTTTTTATTTTATCAGGTTTGCATGCTATTATCTTAACCAAAGATACTTTTGATCCCAGCGGGATTGTGAACGAGGACACAATAATTAACAAGGCATTATGATGGCTTAGAGAGAGTAAAGAGGAACTACAGAGCTTGATAATTATTGTAAGATCCAAATTTCTCTTTCTTTTCTCTTGACTTGTATGGAAAATAAACAGCAACAGCTTTCTTGTGAACCATATTACCATCTACCAGATCAGATTTATCCTCTCAGGATTTCTGTTCCACATCGTCTTAAATTATTATCAAACCAGTTAGATATCGGAAAACTGTATTTATACTCCATGAAAAAGGAAACCATAGATACAACGCTAAAATCCCAACATGGTCAAGAAATCTATATTCAAATTTACAACTGTTGAACAATAGTAGTTCACCAAAAATGAAAAGGCAAAAAAAGAAGAAGCATAACCCATCTTATTAAAACTTGCTAGAAATCTCCGATCCAACGTTCAATGCTTCCAAATACGGGTCCTTTGCAGCGGAGAATATCCAACGATAAGAAAAACTAGAGGTGGGCATAATTCTCTGTTAGTAATATCTCCAAGTTCTCCTTTTAAAATCCTATTATAGCGGGGCCATAATTGTTTTCAACGGCATTTTATCTACTTTCTCAGCAAGACTCGGTTGTTGATCCCTTTTGCTTTTCTCCTGGAGAAATTACTTGATGAGTGGGCCTCAATGGTTCCAAAATGACTCCTTGCTTATGTATATAATCCCATTTGTCTTGGAACAGGTAAAAGAAAATAATGAAAGAGACCTCGGTGGTGAAAACTATAGTCCAAATATGTATTCTTCTTGATGTTTTCTGATGGTAAGCTTGTAATCCTGTGTATACGTTGACGATTCCCAAAAGAGATACCGCAGTTCCAGTTATCCAGTGCACAAAAAACCACAGACCTCTTCCTTTAGATCCTCTGTATATGAAGACATTACATATAAACTCAGATTCTTAGCTAATTGAGGCTGGCATATATTATTTAACTTCTCATTAATTACTACTCTTCCAATGTGTTCTTTCAGCACTTTCTATGACTAAGCATCAAATTGAGATACTTAAATAGTAAATGTAGTATATATATGCCCTTCATACTATACGGGTAACTGATACGTCTAGCCTCAGGTGACTTCAACTAGCAGGCCTGGAAATGGCCGAGTGAGGTTGAGTAAGTTGTAAATGCCTAAGAATATGAATATAAAAAATACAATGAAGCCCGATAGCTTACCTCCTCGGTCGTAGAAACCCAATGAGTGCTTGTAACCATACCATACCATATAGGCCTACGCCTATTCGTTGATGGTGATTGTCGAATGAGTTGTTGAAGTTTTTTATGGACATTACTGCTCCCGCTGTGGAGAGAAGTACAGAAAGCATCTGCTGAACACAAATTACTCATTCAATATATACATGAAATTCTACACCATGGTCATGTAGTAAATTTAAAAAAGTAAAGTTGTTATCCTCACTCGTGTGTAAGATGGCTTTACCTATTCGTTTGTGAATGGCCTAGAGACACCTAATGTCATAATTCAGTACCATGAGTATGCTAAATTAAGATCATAAATCCATGAACTGCCAATCAACTATTACTTTATAATCATCGTCTTTACTTCCCTCTCAAGTAGTAATGAGATTAACAACAAACCGTGGGCTACATAAAATACTTGCAGAACAGGAAACAGTTCTACTTTGTTTCTCTTTCATCATCATTAAAAGCTAAAGAGTGGGGTGTCGACCTTAAATAAACAAAGCTCAAAGCTTTAGTGATATCTTTTTGTAACCTGTACAGAGATACTATTTTACATATGAAAGTAAAAGGAACAAAATTAACCTTAATCGTGGGAAAATTGAAGAGGATAATGGAACCATAGTTACAAAAAGAAAAAAAAAGAGGAGAAAGAACCTGCCTGCGAAATGGAATGAACATAGAAAAGAATCTTAAGCCGTCGTCCGCATGCCTCTCTGTGTGACATTCTGATAGCGATCACCCCAACAGGCATTAGAAATCCCATTGAGGCCCACAGCAGAAACCCATGGAGTGTAATCTCGAACAGCAGTTTAGGACTTGACTGTTGTTACAGAACATCAGTCAGTTTTATTGGAATCGCAAGATGGTAACGGGCTAGTTTGTAAAATTGAAATGAACGTGGCATATGTATAAAGAAAAAAAAATGAAAAAAAAAAGAGTGCAGAAGATGATGAATTTCAATTCTGAAACATCAGGAATTAGATAATAAGAACTTCACCTAAAAAATAACTATAAGCAAAACATGAATACCTTATGAATGATGTTCTTGTTGCTAGTAAGATTGCCTGTGGTTTTCAAGTGTTCTTGAGATGAAATGACAAATGGTAGGAGAAGAAGAATAACAAGACTCGCACAGATGGTGAAAGAAACCAGTTTCTGTAGAAGTTGCATTGTTTTTCAGAAAGCACAGCAAAGGACTTTCTGTAATTCTTTTTCTGCTATTGACACCGTGAACTCCAGTTGGAGGCTAAGAGGTTTGGTGCATTAAAATGATGTAAAGACACAGAAAAAATGGAGCAGTAGCGCAACTGAATGCGTTTTTGATGTATTTCTTACAAGAAAGGCAGGTTCAGCTTCATGAATTCTCTCCAGATATAGCAATACTAACTTGCCTTATCGAGAATTATCGGTAATTTCACCTTTCTCTGCTTGCCTGCCGCATACAGATATACCAACTAGACAGGCTTCTAGAATGTTATTTCAAGAAACAATAATGCTCATATGTTGAATTTAAGAATTTCAGGATGAAAGGTTATTTTTACCAAGACAAAGTAGGATGTTTTAAATACAGAACTCTATGTATTGCATGGAGGTTGATGCTTTTAGGTGGGGGGATTCGACTTTCGAGTAAGAAAGAGGTTATGGGCATGGCATGGGTTGCAAATTTCAACCAAGTGGGGTTCACTTTGACAGACCTTTTGATTTAATGAAAGGGAATGTAGGAATCACAGAGCAAAAGGAAGGTCGGATTTCAATGGAGGACAGAAGTTTGAATTTGTAAAGTGAGTCTATGAAGGTTACACTAGCAGACACTATCTTCTGCTTTATTCCCGCGCTGCTTGGCATACATATAGCATTAGCGTCATGGCATGCTAGAAAAAACCAATACACCAACCCACAAAACGAAAATAATTTGATAAAAGAAAACACAAATACATTTTTAGTTTTGTGAAAAGATAAGATGATTTTTGGATTGCATATGTAGTAAACTTTAGTGCTAAATAATGGTTTATCGGCATTTAAATAGACAACCTAGCTAGGCGGCTTTCACTGAAACAGATGATTTCATAGACATCCATCGTTTTAACCCCTTGCTATTTTGGCAGGCTTTTTTCTCCAAATCATCATCCTACAGACCAAACCAACCTGTAGCATAGATAACTGATAAAGAATAATAAAATCCTGATGAGTTTCTCTGTTGGTATTTACAAACACTTAAAAAAAGACTTGCTCCTAAACGAAGGTACGTAGCAACTCTCAAATCAAGAAAGGTAGACCAAGACAAGCTTAGCCCATCCACACAACTTTTTAGCTGTGAGAAATCTAGCAGTGATTGCGCATATAGCTGAAGTGGTCCTTCCCTTGTCAAATACTGCAGCTGATTTTCTTCAAGCTCATGATGAAGGTTTGGAGTTTCTACCTGTTTTACACGGCTAATTCCTAAAGAAAGAGACAAGTAATTGTCTCTAATCAGTTTTGCATGTGATTCATTCCACCCACCCCCATGCCACCGTTTCTGGGCGTATGTACCCGCTCTTGCTAGCTAGATCTGAAGCATCGCAGCTCAAGTAGTGGTTGATATGAGGCGTATGTGCTAAAACCATCAAACCTAGATTATGGTTTTACGGACAAGACTTGTGACGCATGCATGGTTTAAAGTACCCTAAACATTTACAAGGACACAGCCCGAAGTACAATAATCATGTGGATCGCATACCTATATATAAGGTAATAATATAAGCTTGCTGTGATAATAAGGATCGATACAATCAAGAACTCCAGCAATAATAATAATCATCATAAATATAATAAGCTAATATCAGTATTGGAACTAGTTTTGATTAATGTCATCACTAGTTAGAATAATTAGTGTCATGAATTAAATAGATAACAATATATTTTTGCTTTTAAATGTTGTTATTAATCATCTTTATAGTGTGAAATAGCTAGTCATAAAAGTTTCATTTTATTTCGATTGTAAAACTCTGACTAATTTCATGGGTTAACTCAAAATCTAAAATGATTCAAGTTGAAAAAATAGATAAAATAAGAAATGATCCGATCAAAAATCTAAGTCGACTTGGGATAAGATTCGTTCAAGACTTAACCCTCAAATTATGGAATCAGCCCGGATTGACCCCGACCTATTACTTAAACAATACTCGAGTTGATCCCGGATTGAGTTTCATTCCTATGATTTTATCAATTAGGAAAAGAGCCAACCATATCATTTTGTGATACATGTCACATGTGATTCAACAGCAACGTTCACCCGTATAATCATTACTGAGTTGAAAGGAAATCATAATGTATTTTTCAACTTGCTGTATGAGCTCATTCTAGTTGGAAAATCAATAGCGTTGAAAAATGATAAAAGCTATTCACCTGCCTTTATTCCAGAGAAGACATATCTGAATAATACAAGGCCGAAAACCCAGGTCTAGCGAAGGGAATGCTTCTTTGACAAAGTGGTTCTGAAGAATAATCGAGTGATTGTCCAAAGAAAAAGGCTCTGTTCTGTTGATTTGAGCTCTTAACCAACTTTATTGTTTTGTCAATGGAGGCTTATATGTTGAATGAACATCATGCTTTGGCCTTTATGTAAAGAGATTGGAAAGATGCTAGGACGACTAGAGTTTTTAACAGAATTGGGTGGCCAATAGAGACAGTGACAAGACCCTGTACCCAATGAGAATGATCGGTTTCATGCTGTTCTTTCATAATTAATGATCGGATCGAATGTTTCTCAGAAATAAATAAATAGATAGATAGATAGATCCTTGATTGGTGCCTCCAATGCTGATTTATAATTACTGAAGATGGCAATCAGTTCCATTTTGATTAACTAAAGTCGAACTTGATGATTTCTGTCCTTCTCACTTGAATACCACTCGATTTTTATCTAATCAGATGGGGAATTGAGTAGCAATGAGTTCATCTTCTTAAATCTATGAATTTTCAACTTAAGAGATGAAAACTTTTTAATTTTTTACTTGAAAGATTTAGTGGTTATTATTTATACTCTCTAAATTTTGTAATTTTTACAAAGAAAAAAAGTTCATGTAATAGATATTTACTTGAAAAGTTTTTTGGATCTACCATATTTGGTAAACCTATATTTTCATAAACTTGGCTAACTATGAAGTCCAATTTTTTTAAGTATGGCATGTTTGTCAGACCTATGTTTCTTTCGACTTGGCTAACTGTCACGTTCAAGTTCATTGGATCTAGCATATTTATTAAATTCACGTTTTCTTGGACTTGATTGACTATCAAGTCCAAGTTCTTAGGGTCTAACGTGTTCGTTAGGTCCACGTTACCTTGAATTTGGCTGACTGTCAAACCTAAATACTTTGGATTTTGCATATTTGCCAGACACATTTTATTTAAGAAGATTTTTATTTATCTTAACAAAAAACTAAATGATCAATTTTCAAAGTGTTTTTTGCTTAGAAATATATTGAGATAATTTTTTTATTTTTAAAATTTATTTTTAACATTAACACGCCAAAACGATTTGAAAACACTAAAAAAAGTTAATTTAAAGTAAATATAAAAAATCAAAAGCATTAAAAATAGATTAAAATAATATTCTTTTTATTTTTTAAAATTTATTTTTGATATTAGTATGTTAAAATTTTTTAAATTTTTAAAATATATTTTGTATTGTTATATCACGGTAAAATATTTAAATTTTTAAAAAATTATTTTAAAACGAAAAACGAAACATTCTCGTAATATCTCCTCACAAACCCCAGTAAAGTCAACCCACAAATCATGGTCGTGTACTGGTGCTAGGCTTTATCCTTCGTGCAAGGCAGACTAGTTAAAAAATTCGGTTACTGTTCATTTAACATATTTTTTTGAATCATTTAAGTTAATAGCTTTTTGCGTTGTGGTTTTACGTGAAGTTTATTATAGTTTTTTACTCTGATAATAATTGATTTTTAAAATATTTTTATTTAAAAATATATTAAAATAATAGTTTCTATTTAAAGGGAGTAACGCTGAGGTCACATGTTTGACACTTATGACTGTGGCATTTGCTTTTAAATAATAATTATTTTTAAAACAAATGATTGACAAAGAAAAAATATGTTCAGGTATGCAGGCTTCTGTATGACTGAGAGGTAAGTATTTTTTATTTGGTTTGATTTTTATAAAAAAAATAATCAAATTGAAATTTTAAATTTTTTTAAAAAATATAACCGAACTGAAACCGGTTTAGTTTGGTTCGATTCTTTTAGGATAAAAACCGGTTCAATCCAGTTTGGCTCGGTTTTGATTCGATTTTTTTCAGTTTGACTCAGTTTTGGCTATGGTTTTTTTTTCTAGTTTGGCTATGTTTTTTCGGTTTGAATTTGGCTCAGTTTTTTCAATTTTAGATTTATAAAACCAAACCGAACTTGTCAGTTTTTTCAAAATTTTAATCAGTTTAATCGGGTTTTTTTCACAGTTTAGTTTTTTCAGTTATTTTTTTTTGTTTTCTCGATTTAATCAGTTTTTTGATTTTTTTGTTCACCCCTAATATGATACATGCCTAAGCTTTTTTAATAATGCCTAGCATAGTTCATGCAATACTAGGTTTTTTCTTATTTTTTTTAATAGGCCTCTTGGCTTTTCTTCTTTGACTCTTTATTTTTTGTTTTTTTTCTTTTAAAATTAAAATTTTTAGTTCATTTTATTTTTTAGTATTAAGTTGACTGTAAATTATTTTTTATATTATATTATAGAATAAAACATTAATTCAACCCAATCAATTTTATAATTTAGGTTGCAAATTTTGAGGTTGATCAAGGTGAATGTTTTTTTTTTCTAGAATAAGTTCATGTTGAGGTAACTTAAAAATTATTTAATTTAAAACTCGATATAGTAAAATAATAGGAATATAAATTCAAATAGCCAGCAGTTAGTAACTACATTAGCCAGTGCCCAGTAGGCCCTATGTTGCATTCTCAAATAGGACTCCAAATTCTCATGATCGAATACGGGCCCGTTTTATTACTCGAGATCGGCTTAAGGAGCCCACTACCTAAGCACGAGCCTATTAAGCCTCACAGACTACCCTTTCATCTTATGTAATAAAAATAAATTATTCTTAATAAGATTAAAATTATCTGAAAGAAAATGGATTTGGGTCGGGTTGGTTCGACAAGGGAAAGGATAACCCATTTTCAGTCGGACCTACAAATCATTTGCAGAAAACAATTGTAATCGATCATGATGACGAGAGCATTCCCAGCGTCTGCCGAAAAAGATGATCAGATCGTCCTTGTAACATAAACAGCATCGAAACCTCTCTAATTCACCGTTCAGAAACCCTAACTTCTCAAATTTTCCTCCTCCAATGTCAAACGTCTCTGTCGCGGCTGAATGGCAACTCCTAACAGACCGGTATTACAGAAAACCCGAACTCTACCCAATGCGATGGAAACACATAGACTTAAGCCGTAATAAAGTAGCCTGCGCACCCTTCGGCGGTCCAATCGCTTTAATTCGTGACGATTCCAAAATCGTCCAGCTCCACGCCGAATCCGCCCTCCGAAAACTCCGAATTTTTAACTCCGCTGGTGTTCTCCTCTCTGAAACAGTCTGGAAACACCCAGGCGGCCGATTGATCGGAATGTCATGGACCGAAGACCAAACCCTAATTTGCATAGTCCAGGACGGCACGATCTACCGTTACAACGTCCACGGCGAGTGTCTAGAACCTAATTTCTCCATGGGAAAAGATTGCTTTGAACAGAATGTGGTGGATTGTGTGTTTTGGGGGAACGGTGTCGTGTGCTTGACGGAAGCTGGGAAGTTATTCTGTGTTCCTGATTTTAAGGAGATTAAGCCTTGCAAGCTCGCAGAAATAGGGGTTGGCGTTGAGGAATTGCCACATTGTATGGCGGTTATAGAACCGCAGTATACAGTTTCGGGTAATGTGGAGGTTTTGTTAGGAGTAGGAAGTGGATTTGTGATTGTTGATGAGGATGAGGTGAGGTTCATTGATGAGGAAATAGTTGGTGGTGCCGTGCAGAAAATTGCTGTTTCCCACAACGGGAGGTTTTTAGCGTGTTTTATGCATGATGGGAGATTTCTTGTTATGAATACTGAGTTTATAAATTTTACTAATTATCAATGTGAGGTAATTTATGTTGTGTTTGGTTTGATCCTAAGGTTTAACTTGTGTTTTGTTTGGTTTTTTATTAATGTGTTGAAATGTGCAGTCTGCGCTTCCACCGGAGCAGATGGCTTGGTGTGGATTGGATAGTGTGTTGCTTTATTGGGATGATGTGCTTTTGATGGTAGGACCTTCTGGGGATTCTGTATCATATTTTAATGATGAACCTGTAATTTTTATCCCTGAGTGTGATGGAGTGAGGGTATTGTCAAATACGAGTATGGAGTTTGTACAACGGGTGCCTGATTCTACCGTGTCTATATTTAAGATAGGAAGCACGTCTCCTGCATCATTGTTGTTTGATGCTTTGGATCATTTTGATAGGCGAAGTGCTAAGGTACTTGTCTCATTGTTTGCAAACAGCTGTGCTTTACTTTCTTACTTAGACTAACAAATGGGTGGACCACTTGCTTAAAATGTTTTTATAGTATTCTTGCTTACATTTGTGGTCTATAAATGGGTATGCTGGCCCACATGAACCATTTGGTTATGAGTTTCAATAATATCTCATGTGAATTCCATCTTCCATTGTTTTTACCAGGCTGATGAGAATTTGAGATTGATACGCTCATCTTTGCCTGAGGCTGTTGAAGCATGTATTGATGCTGCGGGTCATGAATTTGATGTTTCCCGTCAGCGGACGCTGCTAAGAGCTGCGAGCTATGGTCAAGCCTTTTGCAGGTGATTTTGATTCAGAAAAAAAAGATATATACTCATTAGCTGTATATACCTCTCATGATGGCGTGAATTTATTTTGTTGTGTGATTCCTATCATTTGTAAAGCTTGACAAATTTTCACTAAGGCAAGAAAGCAAATTATGGTTGGCTCATCGAGATTGATTTCAATTTCATATTGCACTTTTGTTAACGTGGCAATGGATGGTTTTGGGAAACTAACTAGTCAGATTGTTGCCTGAGGCTATTGTGGTGCAAATTTCTATTTGGAACAGTTGCCTCTTGATGTGAACTGTAGTGAGCTTTACTTTTAGCATGAATCTTTTTTTTGTGGTGAAATGGAAAAATATGCGCTGATTACTTTGTGCTCATTTACTTGATTATAATTCGTAGCATCTATGATCTTAAAATAGTTTTTCTTTTTTTTTTCTTTTCTGATTTCTGTTCCCAGCATTGATATCCAGTTGGCTTTGGCAGCAATTTTAAACGTGACCACATTCAAGAGATGTGCAAAACTTTGCGCGTCTTAAACGCCGTACGTGACCCTGAGATTGGCATCCCTCTAAGTATCGAGCAGTATAAGGTTTATGATACTTCCTGACTTAAGTTGTCAATTTCAAATCTGAACTTGCTTGCTGCTTGTCAATATAATACTGAATAAACATTTTGTGGTCAGTTGCTTTCCGCACCCGTTCTGGTTGGTCGTTTGATTAACGCTCACCAACATCTTCTTGCACTGCGGATATCAGAATACGTAGGATTGAATCAAGTAAGTTTAGTCATAGATTGTCTCTTCATTGTTGCATTCTCTGGGACTTTGCCAATTAGGTTCCTCTTCCACAAATCAAAGCTTAAAACTGAACCTTGACCTAATTTCTTTGACGAGAAGACGTTAAGTGTTATTTTTGGGTAACATTCTATTGGGAAGATTTGTTGACTTTTATTAACATTATATTGGGTAAATTTTTATATATCATGAATACAACAAACCTTGATGTTCAACTAATGTAGAGCAGCTTAGGTTTGGTGGCCTACGAAAGAGTCCCGATGAATCAAGCTTGGAGAATTAGGGATTTTAGGTTGGAATTAGGGTTAGGGCTTGATGTATGTGGAATCAGGATTTATTACTGATATGTTTCAGGTGGATTTGGATTTTTTACTGTATCTGTAGAAACTAGAAAGTAATCCATGTTTACTTTAGCAGTAAGAAATAGCAGAAAAGATACTTAGAGAATAGAGAAGAGGAAGAAAGGGCAATGGCCACAACCCTCAAAACTAAATCAAAATATACACTTCATTCTATTATTGAAATCCTACATTACTTAGAATAGCTCTTTTAGAGGCACCAAAACCCCTAGCAGTCCTAAACTAAGAAGAAAATAGAAAACTTAATAGGAAAAGGAGACACGCATACTAGAAAAATCCTACTTAATGTTCTCGTTCCTAAATAAGCCAAGTTTCCTAAATAGATATAATTAAGTAAATAAAATCCCAAAGAAATCTCAAAAAAAAAAATTAAAATAATTTATTAATCTCTTTCCTTGGCTGCATCATCAGGAAACATTAGAGCCACTAATTGGTAATTGTTTATATGACTGAGTACTTGTGGCCCCTAGTTTTTGCATCCATTTTGTGACTAGCACCAATACTTGGACTTCCACAGTTCTATTATATACATGTACTCTGTTCTCTAACATATTATCAACTTGGTTATAATTTGCCTTCTAGGAATTCTAGAAAGCAAATCATTTATGTGTGCATTCACCTTCTCCTGATTGTTTTTATATAGGAAGTAGTAGTAATGCACTGGGCATGCGCAAAAATAACAGCTTCATTAGCAATTCCTGATGCAGCCCTCCTTGAAATCTTACTTGATAAGGTTTGTGCTTCTCTTGATCATTGTTAGATTAACATCAAAAACTCTGGAAATCAACAGCTCTCTTCTTCTTGTGTTTTTTTTTCTTCTTCTAATGTCAATGCAACACATCTGAAATGATGTTCTTTGAGTTGCAGCTGAAATTATGCAAGGGCATGTCCTATGCAGCTGTTGCTGCTCATGCAGATAGGAGTGGCCGCCGGAAGTTGGCTGCAATGCTTGTTGATCATGAACCACACTCCTCAAAACAGGTTTTTTTTTTAATATATTATAGTAGTTGTTAATATTGTCCTTTTGAAGAGATGACTGTTTCTGAGGTGTTACTGATTATATTTTTTTCACTTTAGGTTCCTCTATTGTTAAGTATTGCGGAGGAAGAAACAGCTCTAGTGAAGGCAACTGAAAGTGGTGACACTGACCTTGTTTATCTTGTCCTATTTCATATCTGGCAAAAGGTAATTGCTTCCTCTAAATTTTATAGACTAGCTTCTAATTTTGGGGATGTATAAATGGAGCATAAGCAAAAGTACTTATTGATTCATCAATCACTTGAACCATCCTAGATTATTTTTCTTGTTTATCCAGAGTTCAGCCTTGGAGTTTTTTGGAACAATACAAGCCAGAGCCCTTGCTCGTGATTTATTCATAGCTTATGCACGGTAGGTAAAACATTCTAGTAGATTTTTTTCTAAAACTAATTTTATGATTTGTGTGTTTTTAATCTGTTATAAGAAATCAATTTGCAAAGCTTTTCTCATCCAGTAACCAATGTCATTTATCTGCTCAGTGCATACTGACATGTTTTTTCTTCCCTTGTTTCTCATGTTGTATAATAATGCATGAATCATTGGAAGACTTTTTTCACCTCCCTTTTTACTGCATGATTACATTTAGTCCCCCCCCCCCCCCCACCAGGTATTATAAACATGAATTCTTGAAGGACTTCTTCCTATCAACAGGACAACTTAAAGTAAGTTCAAGTTCTTCCCAACTGGTTAAGAAACAGTGAATTTTTTTCTGTTTTATTTTGAATTGACTTCATGGAATAGAGTAGCAAGTGATAGTTCGGTATTCATATGCTGCTTTATGTAAATGTGTGATAGCTAGAAAAGGGGTTTTATTTGGTGATGAATTGCCATAACGAGTTCATAATGGTTCTACTCATTTAGCATGGTAAAATAAATTTAAAATGTCAAAAACAATCCTTCATGCTTGATGCTTGATCCTTCTACTAATTTCCTTGTATCCATGTGAAATTTATATGTCATTGCCATAGAAAGCATGTCATCATGACACTGTTCCATAGCTAAAGGTTTAAAGTTCATTAAAATCTCAATCAGCTTAGTGGGTGCAAATATGATCCTCTAATTTGCAATATATTGCAAGTAAATGGGCTCTATGTGCATGCATGCACATGTGGGTTTTCTGAGGGAGGCAAATATGGTTATGGATGACAGACCACTCCGGGTTTAGCAAACAGTAGTTTCAAATTTTAATGTAATTTGACTAAAATGAGGCGATCCAATTTCTTCAGGAATCAATGACTAATAAATTGCTATGAAATTGTGATTTGTATGTAGGATGGGCTTCTCTTTCCATGCATACACACATATGCAACATCATGAACTGGGGCAGGCTTTACGTGCCTTTTGTAGTCCATGATGCCCATCAATATTTATTTTGTTTGTCAAAGCTTAAATTTGTGTGCATACTGATTACCCATTGACGTTGTTTATGTTTGAGTGTCTAAAGTTGTGCTGAAGATGTGATGCATTTATTGTTAATCATTTGTTTCTCTGTCCTAATTTGTAAGTTTAATTTGGTTTTTAGGAGGTGGCTCTTCTCCTATGGAAAGAATCATGGGAAATAGGGAAAAATTCAATGGCCAGTAAAGGATCCCCGCTTCATGGTCCACGCATAAAACTCATTGAAAAGGCCCACAATCTTTTTTCTGAGACCAAGGAACATAACTTTGAGTCAAAAGCTGCTGAAGAACATGCAAAGTTACTGAGGTAAGATGCCAACTAGTACCACCAAATATGTTGTTGACCGTTTGTTTATTCCATTTTTCTCCAAAACATTGCATATTATAGTAGTTCATGTAGTTCTATTATAACAGTTAGATGCAAAGAAGATGTAATGTATTCTTTCTTTGGAAATTAATATAAAAAAGATGCAAAATCCAATCAATTAGCAGTTAACCCTGCTATAAGAAGTGAAGGTTGTGTATTTATGGAGAATTTTCTGGTTTTATAGAAACTAATAGCACTTGGAAAACATGATTACTAAATGATGATTTCTGTCTTTTCTATTTTTCAACCACTAAGTTTATCAGATTCACCACTTTGAAAACCAAGGGCGCTGTTTGTTCACCTTTTACTTTATCCCTTTGTTATTCATTGTTTTAAATGTAAAGACCTGTATTTTCTATTTGGGAAAAGTGTTAGATAGTAAACATGTTTTCTTTAGATTTTCCTGGAGAAATGATTTTAGAATGAAGCTGATAACAGAAATGAAAATTAGAAATTTTTTTCTGATATGACACACCCCCCCCCCCCCCCCCTTTCTTTTTCTTTTTTGTTCTAAACATCCCTTTTATGCTCTATTAAAGCCCCCCTTCAATTGAAAAATCTCAATTTGATTCTCACTTGCTGCTTTATAAACTTGTGTGAACTCTTTTTCCTTTCTGATAATACCATTTTTTGCAGAATTCAACATGAGTTAGAAGTCTCTACAAAACAGCCCATTTTTGTTGATTCAAGCATCAGTGATACAATTCGAACATGTATTGCATTGGGAAACCATAGAGCTGCTATGAAAGTGAAAACAGAGTTTAAGGTCTGTTTACCTCAGCATGCTGGCTCACTATTTGAAAGAGTAAAATCGAGGTTTTACTGGTGCTTCTTGCCATGAATATAATATATATATATATACATGAGTTTTCTTTTGTCTGTGTGCTTAACTGAATTTTATACACTTGGCTGATGTAACAAAAATATTGTTTCAGTGTCTATAAGTTTGAGGCTTTTTTTTTCAGGCCACAATATTCATCTTTTTTTATGTGACATTTACTTTACTCAGGTTTCTGAGAAGAGATGGTATTGGCTTAAAGTTTTTGCTTTGGCAACAATTAGAGACTGGGATGCTCTAGAAAAATTTTCGAAGGAGAAGAGACCACCAAATGGTAAGATCTCTTGGTTGTTCGATCTTGAAGGACAACTGAAGGAAGTAAATTAATTGATGACATCTTTCTTGCTTGGCAATTTTTCTTCTACGTTTCTTCTTGCATAGAATCAAAATGCGTTGGGTTTAAATTAGCAACTTTGATTATTGGGATGAGTTTTTAATTGGAAAATCATTGCAGTCAGACATTTTATGTCTTGTTATATGAAAGTCATGATATTTTGCATTTTTTTTTTTTTTTGTGGGGGGGGGGGGTGCATCTGATAGGTTTCAGGCCATTTGTGGAGGCATGCATTGATGCGGCTGAGAAAGGTGAAGCTCTGAAATATATCCCAAAACTTGCAGATCCCAGAGAAAGAGCTGAGGTAATCAGACCATGTGCCTTTTTTTCTTCTCCTCCTTGTATGTGTTATTCGTCACTTTTGTTTAGATCACCTTTGCTCAGGTCCCTCTCTGATTTTTACAGGCATATGCTCGGATTGGCATGGCCAAGGAAGCTGCCGATGCTGCTTCTCAGGCAAAAGATGGTGAATTGCTTGGTCGATTGAAATTGAGTTTTGCACAAAATACAGCTGCTTCATCAATTTTTGACACTCTACGAGATCGATTGTCCTTCCAAGGAGTTTCATAGTGACCTGAAGCTTCATATTCCTTTTCTTCACCTTTGAGTTTTGAGCCTGTTGTATGTGTGGTGTGCATATTCTCTCTTCCATGTAGATTTATATGAGCTATCCCTACAGTGTGTTCATACAGTTGATGCCATAGAAATTAGCTTCATCGAGTTTTTGCTTGTGACCTTTTATTTTGTTCAAGGGTGCATTATTTCCCTTGCAGTTTTCATTCTTTAGAACGTTTTCCAAATTATTAATGAATTAACTTTAACTATAATAGAGGTGGTGAAATCACTGTTAACCGCGCCGCTTTTCACACAAACAAATTATTGAGTCTTTTTTTCTCTATATATTTTTTTTCAATTACATTTTTATAAACCTAGATTGATCGTCATTTTAATCAGGGTTTTTTTTAATAAAGTTAAGATTTACGGATAGACAGTCAAAGTAAAAAGGGTGGAGAAATGGTGAAAGGTGGTTATTTCAGTCTTGGGGTGAAAAGTTTAGTTTGGTCTTTAAACTTTTAAATTATAAATTTTTGGTTCTTTCATATCCTTAAAATTTAATTTTTGTTTAAAACTTTATTTTTTTAATTTTTTAGTTTTTGTTTTGAGAGAAGAAAGAGTTAGTTTTTATATTTTGATAGTAGAAAGAAAAAGTCTTGGTTGATGTTGAATTTACCCATGAAAAATAAAATCTTGGTGTCAATGAGTTTTATTTGACAAGACGAGTTTATTCCAAGTATTATTTGCTTTAAACCTTGCTTGAGATGGTACATATACAAGTTAGAGGGATTTTTTAGTTTCAGACTGATTTTGGATTTTCATGGTGATTTTTGAGTTGTTTAAGGTCATGAATAAGTTTTTTTAGGGTGTATACTTGTTTAGGTGATTTTAGGTTAAAATATGGTTGAAAGATGCTTTTAAATTAAAATATACTTCTACTTTCCAGCAATCTCTAGTCGCTGGAATTTGGATGGAGTAGATGATGCATTACCTATTAATTTGTTTTTTCAAAACATTTAAGGGCATTCACCCCTTAAAAAATAAATTAACTAGGCCTATAACCATGGGTTGATCCAGACTTACGTGCCTAAGCTTTTTTTTCTTTTTTTTCCTTGTATTTAGTTTTTATTTTTTTATTGGTTTTTTTCAATTAGATCTTTATTAATTTTTCTTGCTTATTTTTTTTAATTTTATTCTTTAATATTTTATTAATTTTTAATTGAGCAACATAATTTGTTTTGGTTTGATATTTGTAAGCTTATCGCGATTTCAAACAAAGGCCACAATATTTAGTTGGTTCTCAATCTTGAATTTTTTAAAAAAATAACATAGTTTGGTTAAAATTTTGGGAGAATGGCATAGGTTATAAAAATATTTAGAAAATAGCATAGTTTGAACTAGCAAGAGAGGACTATCCTTTTTGTTTTGGTTGTTTCAATTTTAATTCTTATTCTTTTGATTTTTTTTCTTGACCCTTTTATAAAAAAATT
Organism: Populus nigra; assembly: GCF_951802175.1. Taxonomy (NCBI): domain Eukaryota; kingdom Viridiplantae; phylum Streptophyta; class Magnoliopsida; order Malpighiales; family Salicaceae; genus Populus; species Populus nigra. The sequence goes on along the minus strand of NC_084855.1, from coordinate 3,974,500 downwards.
TATTTGTTTTCAATTTTATTTTTCAATCAAAGTTTATGGTGCATTATTTTTTTCCAATTTGATCCTCATTCATTTGATTTTTTTTCCTTTTATTAAAGTTATTTTTCTTTTTAATTTAACTTCAAATCAAAAAGAATTTGTCGCCCCCTCAATATTTTTTTTAATTTTCACCCTTATTTTTTTAATTTTATTTTTTTATTTGAGATCATTTTATACTTCTAGTGTAATGACCCGAGTCACAGGTTTTGATTATTGACGCAAGTCAAAATCCTCTATTTTTTCTCATTTTCTTTTTTAACTTCACCGTTCGATATTATTTTTTTATAAAACAAAATTGGCTTTGTGTTTTTCCTCAATTTCTTTTCTACCATGTTATTCCGATCTTATAATCTAAAACACGAGTTGACTCGCCCCTTATCATCCAGGTTACAAGTCTACTACACTAACTCGAGTTCACTCTGGTCAATTTTTTTTTATTATTTAAAATTTGAACTTTCAAGTTTTTTTTTCCAAGTTGTTGTGCACTTTATTTTTATAAAACTTTTATTTGTTTACTATCGTTGCCTATTTTTTCACCAACTAATTAAAATAAAACAAATTTATTTAATGTGGTCGGGCTTATAGCTAAAGTTCATTTGTTTTTCTTATTTCTTTTAAACTTGCTTGTGTCACCTAAACTATCACTGGCTTTTTTTTTTTTTAGTTGATATCTTTTTTTAGTATTTTCTTACAGTTAATATACCTCCTATATGATTATTTTTTTATTTTGTTTATTTAGTCATTTTTGAATTGAGGGTTTTTTTTTAAAAAAAATGTTTTGTATGTGTTTAAGTTTTGAAGATATTGTTCTGATTCATTTATAAATTTTTTAATGTTTTATATTGATGAGCTTCATTTTTTAAAATAAAATAAAAATTATTTAAATATCCCATGTGTCTATTTTCATTGTTGTTTGGTCTAATAACAAATTTATTTTCATAAATAAATTTAGTTAACATGATCAGGTGAATATCCCATGTTGTGGGATCAAATATCTTGATCTGTATTTATATCTTGATTTTTCAATTTTCATGTGTTTACACAGATATTTGATCAATTTATTTAATTAGATGTTTGCATAAAAAATTTTATTTGCACTTAAAATTTTTATATATGAAAAAGCACATCAATAAAGCTTACACATTCATTTAAAAAAATTACAACTCGTGGCTCTATGTGGGTTAAAAAGTCAGTTATTATTATTAATTAACAAAAACTAAATGAATTATGCTTTCACTATGCATAACCTCACAAAATACTATTCATTGCAATATTTTTTATTTTTTTTAATTTATGTTTTTTTTTCTAATTTCATTCTTCAACTCTTAGTTTACCAGAGATTGGACTTTATGACTTGTTGTGATTTACTTTCCATGTGGTCATCTCAATTTCATGTCTCATGTCATGGGTTTGATGGGTTAATTCGACTGACTTGAGTTTTTTTATCTGTTTTTTATTTGGTATTTTTTTCAGTTTCATCCTTTAACATTTTTAACATTGGGTTGATTAAGAATTATGTTTTGTCATTTGTTTCGTTTTATTTTCTATAAGGTTATCCTGGTCTTGTGACTCAAGTTACGAGTTTTGTTAGTTAACTCAGGTAGACTCAGATTGTTTTATGTGTTTTTTTTTTAGATTGATTTTTTTCAAATTTTATCATTTAATAATGTGTTTATTGAGAAATGTTCTTCATAATTTGTTCGATTTGCTTTCTATGAATTTATCTCAGTCTTATAATCCAGGTTGCAAGCTTGGCTAGTTAACCCGGGTTAACCCAAGTCGCAGGCTAGAAAGGTTAACCCGGGTTGACTCATGTTGTTTTTTTGATATAATTTTTATAAAATTATATACCCCGGTCTCATGACCCAAGTCATGTGTTTAAGGGGCTAGCACGGGTTGACTCGGGTCATTTTTTCTATTTTTTTTAAATTGAGTTTTTTTTTCAATTTCATCCTTCAACATTGAGTTAATTAGAAAATTAAGCTTCATAATTTATTTTGATTTATTTTCTATGAGGTTGTTCTCATGACTCGAGTCGTGGATTTGGCATATCGACATGGGTTGTTTTTTTGTCCCTTTTCAATTATATTTTTCTAATTTCATCATTTTACATTGGGTTGGTTGGGAATTGAACTTTATAATTTATTTTGATTTGTTTTATATGGGGTTATCATGATCTCATGACCTAGGTCGTAGACTTGGAAGGTTAATTTAAGTCGATCTAATATATTGTCACATCAATATTTTTTTAAAAAAGGATGTTGTCTTGAATTTGTCTTAATAGTCAAACTATGTTTTAACTAGTTGTTCAAGCTCTCTTTAGACTCGTCAAGTCAACCGAGTCATATTGGGTCAACTCCCAGATGACTTAATTTTTTTCTACTAGAAAAACATTAGTTATACTTGGATGTTCTTTATTTGTATTGGAAAAAAAATATTCAACTAGCAGCGTAGCGAGCTAGCTATTTCTATTGCTTAAGCGGTACAAAGTCATTTTGCCACAAGATAAGAATTGTTTTCCACACATTCTTCAACAAGATGAGCTTTCATTAAAGCTTTTTAGTTGATGAATCGTTAGTGTCAAATAATCATCTCAACTCAAAAGTTTAAGTTGTTAGGTGAGATCATAAGAATAGTTTTATAAGATTTTTTTTTCCAGATAAGAGTAATTGTATGAAAAGAAACAAGTTGTACAAAGTATAAGGGGCATACCCCCAAAAAGTATAAAAGCTTGTTTCCCTGGTCTATCTAGCCAAACAAGGAAAAGAAGCAAAAGCTAAAAAAGAAATTAAAAAAAAATTACAAAAGCAAATTATGATGACAAATAGCAGATGAGTCAGTCGATTGATTTTGAAAATTTCCTTAACCGATCAACCGATTGATTATATATAAAACTATACTAAACATAATCTCGAAAATAGCAAAGCAATGGTATCTCATGACTCTCGAAGGCACCAAAGGGATCTAAAAATAGTTAGGAAACCTTGGTTTGAGCTCTACCAAACAGGCCCAGACCAAATAAAATTTTAATACTATATTAAAATATCATCTCTACCTAAAAACTAATCTACCAATGTTAAATAAAGTCTTAATATCTAGATAGTGGTAGATAATGATGTCGCAATTAATAGGAGTGGTCTTGGACTCGGTTGAATCTATGGTAAAAGAAATACGTTTTACTAGAATGTTGTCATAGGCTCTACTTTCATGATACATAAGCCAAATAATCTCTTCCGGATAACATGCACAATATTGAGAATTTTATTTCCCCTGGAATACATAACATCAAGGCTTATTCCAACTATCTTCTCAGCTTGATTTTGTATTTCAAATGCAATTTGTGCTATGAAACTTCTCCAGTGCAAGGAAATTCGAATAAAATTTCATGAGATATTGTCACACTAGTCATCTTAATACAAAACAAAAAAAAAAGACGGAGAAAAAAAAAAAAACACAACCAGCTGCCTGAGATGCGGATTGATGGCCTACAACAAGCTTCTGAGCTGGGAAAAGAGATTTATTTTGCTATTCCTGTTGCATTTAGAGCAGCATAGGCTGAGTGTTCATATTTGCCTTCCCACCTGACAATTACATTTTTAATACGGAAACATCAGGCTTCAGCAAACTACTGAGGACTTGGGGATTGAAAAATTGTGAAAGGTAGTTCTGAACTAAAACTCTGAAATCATGCTGACCTGTGCTTTTCGTTTTCAGGAATTTGAAGCTCCAAATTATCTTTGAACGGCTGGAATACCAGGTCCACTTTAGAGTCATCCACTTCGTCACAAGTTGGTGGGTCCCACTGTATAAGTTGATTGTTTGCAAATATTAAAGGATATAAATAATAAATAAAATATATAAATATATGAATACTTCTTTTTTTGAAAAATAACTAATACTTCATGCTTTACCACCTTATCAGGGAAAGAAAAGAAGCAAAAAGCCAAAAAGATTGAATACGTTTACAAAATGGCTAGATGTTTCTCTGTCATTTATCTAAAATTATACCTGACCTCCACAGGGTCAAAAGTAAAAACAGTGGCCAGATTGATTTGACCTTAACAATACCAGCATATGCCACATGCACACGTGAACGCGCGTGCAAAGGAGAGGGGGGATGGGGGGGAGTACCTTAGGAGCATTATCCTTGTCAATGGTGAGAGCCCGAATACCCTTTTCACAAAAAAAAGGATAGCTCATTAAAATGTGACAAATTTTTTTGTTATGGAGAGTTATTGATTGTCAGATGTTTTTTACATGTAAAAAACAACACAAGTCATTACCTCATAGACATCAGCAGATATGGTGGTTCGGAGTATGTTCATTGTTAGTCTGAATTCCTTCTCAAGACACTCAGCCAGTGTCTGCTTCCTTCCTTCACGAATCTGGAGATGTTTCAGAAAATTAGTTGCAGTAGCAATGGATCTAAAAATCATCTCTAGAGAAGACCAGTTATATTGCAATTCTAATCTAAAGTCAATAGCCATTCCCTAGTTATATAAATGTCAGAGGTAGAGAAGAGCATCATCTGTTGTGCCTGATGAGGAGGCTCAGATGAAAAGTTCAGGCAATCTTGGAGTATGAACTTTAAAACAAAAAACCTGAAAAAGAATTCAAAACAATAGAAGGCAAGATACAAGAACATCAAACAGTGGTCTACAAGAAAACTTGTGTCATTCAGCAGTCAGCAAAATTCTTTTCCTCAACTTGTAGTAAGAAATCCAATTTGAAAAAAGATCTACCAAAGAGTTGCATTCAAACAGAAAGAAAGCTCTGCAGGATTCCATCCCGAGAATGGAATATGAATCTTCTCATATTTGGGAGGGTAATCCTGTTTCAAAAATCAGGATCTCCTTCCGCATGTCCCAAATTAAAATATACACATCTGTCAGTCTGAACGTTTTAAAAGGGCTTTATGTTTCAAAGATTGATGGTTAGATAATTGCAAGCCATTTATTCCACAATAGAATCTGGTGATCTAGTTAGATTCACATGCCCAAGGTGCTTGAGCCTTTGCAACTAGGACTCGGTAAGACCAGAGGGTAAGCATTGCATTTCTAGGAGTCTGAAAGACAAGTAGCTCGCCAAGGACTATTATTTCTGATAAATTCAAATTCAATGTAGTAGGAAGCTGCCCGCTTCCATGCATGATATCTATTACGAATCATATATTGAGTGATTACCGATCTGAGAGTGATTTTCAATCCAGTAGGGGATGATCTTTTCAACCCTTTCAGTATTGCACCTATCCATCCATTTCCATCCTTGCTTGCCTCAAGTCCCTGGAGCGGAATATCATACATATCACATTCATTATGATCATAATTTGCAAGTGGATTCTGTGAGAAATTTCTAAATTGGAGAGGGGAGGGTGGAGGGTGCAGGAACTTACAAATGATTTGATGATATCTACCACAGTATCCCTTGAAAAGCACTCATCAATAATTGACAACCTTAAAAAGTAACAAACTGTAATAAGTCCCATCACTATGAAATAGAAGAATTCATGAAGGAAGAGAATATATGCTTTACTATTCCATAACTATTACTTGTTTAAAACGCTGTCTTCATCAAGCTGTATGTCCACAGAAAATTCTTCAATAACAGATTTCACTGCATTCTCATCACCAGAGTTCAAGCTTATAAGACGCTTCTCTAGCTCAGGCAGTTTCTGACATACAGAAAATAAACAAGATAAGTACTTCAGTGAATCACTACAGTGAATGAAATAGAAAGGTCAGCGCTCCTTTAGTTCTTATTTTTATTATTATTTCTAGTTAGTTATTCAATTATAACTAAGATATTTCTGGACATCTTCCTGAAGGAAGATTGGAAGCGACCATCTTGTAGTAAGCATGGGATTCTGTGTTCAACTGCTTTTGGAGTCAACCTACCTCTCATCCAAAAAATAAAAAAGAGTTTCTGAAACAAATAACGATTCCAAGACTGGGATATCAACAAATACAAAGTAGTATAATTCAAACTAACCTCAAATGGGACAAAATGAGTTGCCATTCCAGCAGCGACCAATTCCTTACCATTCAGCCTCGCACCTGTCAAGGCTAAGAATTCCCCTGTACACAATACCATGACTTTCTGAGTTTTTTTAACACATTGAAGTACCAGAAAGAGAGAAGTGAGTGGCATTCAAGTCATTAACTTAAACATTAAGAAAATAAAGAGAACTCTTAGCAATGCTTAACTTTCCCTATTTGAATACTCACCCAAATGACCAGGGAGACGAGATAGTATGTATGAGAAACCACAATCAGTATGAAATCCTATACTTGCTTCTGGAGTGGAAAAAACCTATTTGTTCATTGTAGAAACTAGAAAGATTTAGTATGCCAAATCAGAACGAAATTCCAAGCCTTATACCACAAAGGCTACAATCGCTAATCTATGCATAGAAATACCCCAACAAGGACAAAATACCCACAGTTTTCTCTGTGACGACTGAAAACTTCATCGGGACCATCAATGATGCACCTCCTCCCATTGAAATTCCATGGACGAGAGCAACCTGTTATTGAAATGAGGTTCATCATTCTGTAAGTACCTTTGGATATGTAGGAGAACAAGTCCAAAATAGTACCTGGGTTTTCTTATAAGTATGGATGTGATGGCAAAGCCAGTACATTCTGTAAACCACTTCAAGACAAGAATCCTCTGCCAAAAGGCACCATATTTACAAATTAGCTTCATGCGTACAAGAAAGGGAATGACCTCATACATAGGAGGAAATCAACAACTCTGTTTAGTGCAATGACTCGCGAACATGTGTAGCTAAGGAATTATAATTGATGCCAAGATAAAAATGGGAATCTAAAAGTTAGTTTCAGGGAACTGTGTTTACTTGATGTCCTGCCATCATAGAACATTCTTAGATCCCCACCAGCAGAAAATGCTCGCCCAGCACCCTGTATAAGGAATAAGATCGCTGTTAAACTTTAACAGGAAAAAATTGCACAGTGATGGCAGTCGTTAGTTTGGTGCTGGTGGAATTGTTAACTGTTGAACAACACTTGATTATCCCACCCTCAGAAGGGTTGCCTTTCTCATAACTCACAAAGATAGATAATTGACCCACAGGGTTCCACTGTATCATATCATAACTTATGAAACTAATCACCTGATCCTTCTCTTTTTTTCCATGATTATTTTTACTTCTCTCCAACTTTTTTATTTTTTTTGGATGAACTTTATCCAACTTCATACTTTAAGTGCTTGATATACTCAGTAAGCCCGTGACACAACTGAGCAGATAGAGCAAGTTAAGTTGAATTTTCTGGAGGTATCAGAACTAACCTTGATTAATATAAGTTTGGTGTTATCATCTTTTTCCCATTTCTCTAAGAAATCTGCCAGCAGAGAAACCTGAATGGAGTAAAAGAAACAACAATTACATACAGAAATCAAGCTGAACCAGTTGCCATTATAACTTGGGTGAAGTTTACTCAGCATACCACTTTTGATGAAATAACATTCAATTGACGAGGCCTGTTCAATGTGATCAGCCTAACATGATCTATCTCTTCTCCAAGAACAACCTAAAATAGCAATTACGACAGCACCCATTTTATACTAATCAGTTACTTTGGCGCCAGTTGGGGCAAATCCAACCATAGATAAAGATTTGAAATCACACACACATAATTTGATAACAAAAATAGGAAGCGGGTAAAGAAACCAAAAAGACAAAGACGGATCTTATATAACTGAAACTTGCAGAGCATATATACCTGCTCTTCTGGGTTAACAACTTCTTGAGCCATTTCAAGAAACTGCACAAACAAACAAAGGATAAGAGTTCAAGAAAATGAAACAAATTTCCAATGGTATGGACCATGGATGATTGTTTCACTCAGAAAATGGGAACACTACTAAGATAGTAATAATCTGGCTTAGAACAGAATGTTCATTTCATCATCAAATAACATACTATAAAACAGAAAGATAAAAGCTGGCATTAGCATATATGATCATTGATTACATAAATCAGAAGGGTGAAGAGAACACTTACTAAATGAGTTCAAGTTGGTTGAGGAAAATGATAAATGAAGCAGCAGCAGTAGGTGGGAGGGTGAGAAGTGGTGGTGGGGGTAAGCATATAAAGAAAGAAATGTGAGTGTCGTTATTTTCACCTTCTAAATAGGGGAATTTTCATATATATTTTCTTACCGCCTACCTACCACCCCCTCTCCTACACTGCTGCTAGCTTAATCTTTGACTGTTTATTCTTTAATATTTGTAAGATTTGATCAGAAATAGGTTGTCTAGTAGATTGGTTGTACAGGTGGTGCTTGGTACTTGAGTCATTATTGCCAGGTGTCAAATGTTTCTCTCGAGAAAAAATATAATGCGGGGATGGGTGATAATAGCTCTTGGACTCGGAGGATGAAAAGGTGCCACGTGAATAAGCTTAGCCGGTAACTATCAAGAGGACAGGAGCAACCCGCCCGCCCGCCCGCCAAGAGGAAAAACTTGAAGGAAAGATGGGTTCGGGTCGGTCTTGCTGGTTATATCGTTTGCTTGTTTGACGAGTTGCCAAACGGTCTTGCTTTCCGGTCAAAAAGCCGTTGACCGTTACCAAACTTCAACAACCCAACAAAACTTTCAACACCGTCGTCTCAGAGGAGGTGCCATCTGTTCCAATCTAGGTGTTTACGACAAAATGTTCCTACGCTAAACATTTAACACTGCCTCGCGTCCCATTACTAATAACACCGAAATGTTAGATAGAACACGTTGCAACCTCACATTTGAGTAGGTTTACTGTCCTCGCTACGATACACGTGGCAACCACCCACCAGTCAAAAGAAAACAAGTGCATGAAGTACGTGTTTAGCATTTTGATGAAGAGTGTTTTCAGAAATATTTTTAGAAAAAGCATTAAAAATATTCAATTTGATGACTCTTGAAAGGCAGCATGCATCGCTTGAAATTATTATAAGAAAAGCTAAAATACGTGGTTTTTTTACTAAAACACTGTAGATGCCATAGTGTTTTTTTATATTATTTTTTTAATACAATTTTTTTTGTTATGATTTTTTTAAAAAAATTAATATTAAAATAATTGAGAATTTATCCTTTTTTTTAAATTTTGTTATAATTCTTTTTTAAATTTATTTTTGTCGATTTTGTTTTTTAATATTGGGATAGTTGAGAATTTGACTTCATAACCTGCTTCTTTTTATTTACCTTTCTATAAGGTTAGCATGGTTTATGGATTTGCCATGATAACCCAAGCTGCCCTCGTTTATGAATTTGGTGGGGTGTTTTTTTTATTGAACTTGATTTTTTTATCGTCTATTTTTTCTTACATAGTTAAAAAAATATAGTTTTAGAACAAAATTATGTTATTAAATTTTATAAAATCTATGGATCTATTCATATGTTTGCTAGTTGACTTGGTTCGTTTGTTTGACAAGTTTAACTCTTTTTAAATTAATTTTATGTTCATCTTTAGATAATGGATTAATTGGGAATTCAATTTTATAATTGGTTTCGTTTCGTCTTTTATGAAGTTATTACGATCTAAAAAAAATATCTCGATATTGAGTCGTTGTTAGAACAAAATTATGTTATTAAAAATATCTATTTTTGTTATCATATAGTTAAATAAAAAATTGTTTTAAAAAAACAAATTATAATCCTAGTAGAGTCCATAATACAATTCACATGTTTGGTGTACTAGTCTGACTTACTCGATTCACAGGTTTAACAAGTTTACTCACCATTAAGATATGCTTTGTTTTTTTATTTTATCTTTTAATTATTTTTAAATTTCATTATTTAATATTAGATTGGTTGATAAATAGATTATATTATTGATTTTTTTTTTTTTGCCTTTTAGAAATAATTATCTCAATTTTATGAGCATTTATTTTTATTATATAATTAAATAAAAAAATTATAAATAAAGTTATTAGATGTAATAGAATTCATAACCCGAATCATGAAAGTTCAAGATTGATCTAATTTATTATTAACTTAATATTTAAAAAAATATATATATCATCATCTCAATATTTTTTAAAAAAACTATCATTTGAAAGTTTTTTTTAAAATTTAAGTTATATTTTTATCAATCTTTAAAATTACATTAAAACATATAAAATCAATCAATTCAAGTTAGCTTGCCCACAATTTAATTAAAAACTTATATTAGATGTTTTAATCAGGTTTAATAACCCTGTTAAAAAATCCTTCAAACTCTTAATATTTTTTTTATATTTAAAAAAATTGATTCAATAAGTGCAAGCCAATATTCTAGTTGCTCCCTAATCAAAATCAATACGAGAAGCACCAACTTCAGAACACATTATCTTCAAAACTGGAAAGAACATTTTCATAAGCACTTGACAGCGCCAATACAAGGCACCAGAAAGTTTCCATGAGCACAAAATTCAAAAAGAAATTAGGCAACTTAACAGAACACATGAGCTTCAAAACTTGAAAGGGTTGACAACAGTAGATGAAGAATAAACTCCCGGAAGCAATGGGTTCTTGAAATAGATCTAGCTCTAATCCTCTCTAGCTCAACAATCTATTCAGCCTAACCAGGTCGCAGATCGAAGAACCAACAAATTAAACCAACCAATTTACATAAACAGGTTGGGCCTGGATGCCTTGTATGTTGTCTTGAGCTTCCTGGTTGGGGGTCTAACCTTCTTGAACACCAATGGGAACTTGATTTTGGAATTGTGGAACTGCTTGGTGCTCTCTCTCTTGCAAAGCTTTGCAGGGATGGTAGCAGTCTTGATGATCTGGATGCATGGTGACCTAACCCTGTGGCGAGATGCCATCTCGTTGTACATCTGTTCAACAGCACCATTCAGAGTTGTATCCCTGTATTCCTTGTACATGTTGTGATAACCAGTTCTGCTCTGGTATCGCAGCCATATTCCATAGTTCTTGATCTTGGTAGGATTCTTCTCAAAAATCTACAATCAGAAATTAATTATTTAAAGACCACTGGAATAAAATAGAACAGCAAAGAAGCAAAAATGCCAGTGATTCTTGTCCTTCCACAGGAAGACTCATATACAAGTATAACAAATGTTGCTAACATTTCCCTTTTAAAGATGGATTTAAATCAAGCACAGGAAATGTATTTTGTGACACCTAAAAACTAGAAAGCACTGGAATAGATGGGTATCACGGAAGAAAGTCATTTCCTGTGAGTTGATTTGACCAGCTAATCATGTGACCTTCCCTTAATTAAAAGGAAGTTTGAACCCCAGAAGCATAAACAAAAGAGCTATAGAATGTTTATTAATGTAAGATTCAAAATCTCACTCTTGCAGATGCACTTATGCAGAAGGCAATAACAAAGACAGGTAAAAATAATTATTCCTGAGATATCCTTTCAGAGGTTCTACATCTCGAGAGAGTAAAGTTTAGTTTCAACATTTAGGTTATAACTCGCCAATACTATGAGCTGAAGAAAAACAAAATTGAAATCGCAGGCCTACTCCATGCAAATAGCCTGGATGCACAGATTATAGATTTGGTGGGAGCAATCAACGCATTTTTTCCATGTTGCCAGGATTCACACCAATGCATGAAAATGCAGGTGTTTGAGCCAAGGTGCATGTGAATAAGTTTTGTGATTTAAAGATTTAAGTAGCTAGATTTTTTTAGTTAAGGGGTGAGTAATTATGAGCTGAGCCAATCTATTGGTACTAAAATTCAGTTTAGTATTCTTCGGAACTAAATAAATTTCCTTACAAGTTTAACACTTTCATTGGTGCAACTTTATTAAAGTTTCCCACTGAATGAGTTAACATAGTTCTAGGAAGTTAAGTCTAGAATTTCATCACATTAACCTGGAGCGCTGAGGACATAGTTCATCCCCATTTTAGCTCCAAGTCGGCGTAATTTTAAAACACTAATTTTCATTTATAAGCTGTTTAATCTCGATTAAGGACCCCCAACTTCTGAATTAAATGGTTATCCTATCCTATATAATGGCAAAACTTTATGAGGTTTTACTACATTGAAAATGATATTTCATTCCCCACTTCACTAATGTCAACGTCCAGAAACACCTTCATAAAACAAAAAAAAAAACCCTTCAAGGCCCAAAATCAGTTCTTATCTTACTCATAAGACAACATCATCGGACGCTCTATAACGAATGTAAGATCGCACGTACCTCATTTATGGCAAGAATTTGTCCATTGCTTTTCTTGACCTTCTTAAGCTTCCTCAAGAAGTACCTAAAACTCATCAACCATCATAGAATCAGAAATTTGCGATCATAATAAAATACATACAAAAGACTCAAAAAACCATCAAAGATAGATTATTTAGGAAGGGAAGAGAAGACACATACCAGAACTTTGATTTTGAACGGACCTCGTTCGTTGCCCAAAGCTTCATGCGGTAGATCTTTGGATGCTCATCGGACTCAGTTGGAAGTGCTCTCCCGACCACTTGGTACTGGTGAAACTGTTTCCACGCAAAACACAAATAAAAAAATCAAACATCTTGTCATTGGAGCCATGAAAAACAGCAGAATGAGGAGGTCCGAGGATGTTGATGTTACATACCCTGAAGGAAACCATTTTGTGACGTGCTTGAGAGAGAAGCAGCCGGGTTCCTCAGCTCAAACGCCAACTCTTCCTCCCTGCCTCAAAGTTTTGGAGGAGCATATAAGTGAGTGTAAAACCCTAGTTTCGTGTCGCGGTTAGGGTCAGCTCCGAGCCCTAAAATGTTCTCAGCTTGGCCCAGATATAATCTCTGATCCAGAACAAGTCCAATCAGCTCCGAGCCCTAAAATGTTCTCAGCTTGGCCCAGGTATAATCTCTGATCCAGAACGAGTCCAATCTGCATATTAATCGTGGCCCAAAAACACTTATTAGTCCAATTGAGCTTCCAGGGCCCAGATTTAGGTCTCGTTAGGCTCGCAGGAGGCAGTTCAATCCAAGCGTACATGAGGAAAATATCATACAGCCAGGCCCAGCCAAGAAAATACGTACATGTTGCATATTTTTTTTACAATAAGTATATTTTGTATGTATCTTCTCGAAATTTTCTTGGTATATCGTGTCATCTCTCTACTAATTTTTTTTATTGGATGATCAAAATATTCTCATATCAATTTATTCACCGACTAAGAATAAAAAGATATACCTCGTGCGTTTATCTAAATATTTTTAATTATCTTAAATTAAATAAAAGATCCATAATAAAAATAAAAAAATCAAAATACTATTTTAATATTAATACTTATCAAAAGAGCCAATTCAACTCAAAAACTTAAATTGTTAGGTACGGTTCCAATTTTATATTATTCTTTAACACGTCCTCTTAAGTAAAAACTTTTTTGGGTTTGAAACTTACATAAGTCCATATTATATTGTACTTAATTTTTTTATCAAATAAATGGAGATGGTGAGATTCAAACTCGTGACCACTTGATCATCAAAGCTTTAGATATCATGTCAAAAAACTAATTCAATCCAAAAACTTAAGCTGTTAGGCAAGATCTCAAAATATGATTTATATTATTCTTTAACACTGTATCAAGCATGATCCGCTAGTTTTTTTGAATAATAAAAATAGATTAAATAACCAAATTTAAAGGATTAATCAATTATTGAAAATATAAATCTTATCTCTAAACTATTTAGATTTTTGTATACATCATCAATAGTATTCATATCTTATAATTTTTGTTGCCTTCTTAGTTCTTATCCGCAACATAAGAGGAAGCATGCTAGGTCACGGGTTTGCCGGCCAAGTTGCGTCATCGGAAAGAACTGTGACAAGGAAGGCTATGGATGGATTCTCACTCTAATCCCAACATCATGTAGAATCTTTCCCTGAACTAGGCAGAAACTAAAGAGTCACAATAACTACTATTACAAGAGTAAACCTAGATGACATTCTAGTTACTTCACCAGGTTTATTTTAAAGTTTTTTTTTAAAAAATAGATATAAAAAATAAAGAGAAAACTTAGATGAAGATATGCTTATTATGTTTTATTTTTTATGGTTCTGAATTTAATTTTCTCTCTTTTACTTATGTTTGTGTATTTTTTTAAAATATATTAACTAATAAAATATTACTAATTACTGCATCCAACATAAGACTTTTCCAGTTGACATCCTAAAGATTTCTGGTAGTCCTTTTTAATTAGATTGTCAAGTATCTTTCTTAATTAATACCAAATTACATTACTTTTTTTTTGCCTAAAATATTTTCAGAGCCAATTTTATTTTATGAAATTATAGGCCTATTTAGTGAAAATACATATTATTCATCTTTATTTTCTTTTTTCAATAAAAGATAGAAAATGTGTTCATCCATAAAAAAAAAAAACAATAAATAGTATCTCCACGTAAGAAATAAATGCATCAAAATATAGCTATTTATCACGGAAAAAAAGAAACCATAATTTATAATATTCATTTTAATACTCATTATTTGAGATATATAATTATAGAATATATCACTTTCATTTCATTTAAATTACAATAATATTATGAAAAGGTTATTGTACACACACATACAATATTTGTATTTTGTATTTAATATTTATCTTGTTTTATAAAAACTTGTAATTGTTTTACCCTCCTACAATTGATCTCTATTTGGTATTGCAGTTCAACCTTGCTTTTGAAATTTTGTTAAATTTTGTTTAGCTTTAAATTAATTTTTTGAGGTGTTTTTAGATCGTTTTAATATGCAGATGTTAAAAATAAATTTAAAAAAATAAAAAAAATATATATTATCTTAATGCATTTTCGAGCAAAAAATACTTTAAAAAGCAACATATATTGCACTCTCAAACAGGCCCTAAATCTAGATTTTAATAACCATGATAGTGTGAGGACACTATCCCTTTAACGAGGAAAAAGAAATAAGCTTGATCACTATATTCTTTGAATGAAATTTGAACTTACCCAATGAACTTAAAGGCCAACCTAGTATCTTGAATAATGAGTTAATCTCTCAGTTTTATTGATTTGAAACGTTTTTTCTAGCCAAGGTAGCTGATGGATAGTACCCGATACCTATAAAATATTTCATTTTATGAATTTAAGGATTCTTTAATACTTAAATGAATATCTTTTAAAAAAAATGCAATCATTTTTTAAAGAAGAATGCTAATAATATATATACAATAAACAATAGAGAAAAAAGAGAACCTGCTATTGAGAGATATCATGCTTTTTCTTTATAGCCTATAAAACTTGTCTTTTTTTAAAGAGAAAAGGTTAAAATGTTAGTCGTGTATCTTTTGTTCATCAAGATAAAAAAAATATATGTCTTATTAGAATAAAATATTTTTGATATATCAGAATAATCATAGAGCCTAAGATTCTTGAGATAAAAAATATCATAGACTTAATGCTTGACTAAGTTCGAAGATAATAAATTTTACAGCTCATCATAGTTATACATGTTTAAATTCAGCGTTTAGCTGAAACTAAAGTTGCCGAATTATTACCTTGTTTGTTGTTACTCTTGTAGAAAAAAAGATCAAGCTAAAAAAGCAAAAACACTAATCAATCACTTTGGAGCAAACTCCCAAATAATCCCATGTCCATGTCTAAGAAATTATCCAAAAAAAAATAGCAAAAGTGCGTTAAGATTAATGGCAGCATAAAATTGCAAAAGGCATGGTGTCTGCCGATCGAGTTTATGAACTCTATCTTCCAGGAGCAATATATAGTGAGACTATTTCTTCTTCTTCTTCTTCTTCTTTTTAAAAAAATAGTGAGACTATTTCTTGGATATGAGCTTGAGCATCTTTTCAAAGCAGCTAGCATCGTATGGGATCTTCAGCAATCCCTCTTGCTCGAGCCCGTATTCTTGAGCTGACATCTCGAGCAGCTGAGCAATGAAAGGATGCTTGGTTAACCTCGTGGGTAGCAAAAATCTCTCCATCATCCCCTCGCTGCCTACCAGAACTGGAAAAACACCTTTTTTGTGGTCGAGCTTCATCTTCTCACGCATCCCGTCCCTGTCTAATCTCACATAGGAAGTCGAAGAGATGGAAGCTCTCATTGTTTGCATGCTCGAACTCCAGGCTCTCCTTTGACTCTTTTATATAGAGATGGAGAGGGGTGGTGCTTGGGCTTCTCAAAGGCCACTTGCATTCTATTATATCACAAGTACCACTATTCTTTTTTTAAAAAAAATAATTGTTTGATTGTCCCTCGACTCTAACCATCAGGTCCATTACACGAGGATTAAAAATTTCAATCTTAACTAAGTTTTTAATATAGCACATTACGTGTGTTGATCTGATTTACTTGCTATATTTTCTTAATGTCTTGCAGACAGAGAAGCTTGATTGGCCGTAATTTTCATATAATAGTTTATGATGAGTGGAAATTTCATCCTCGATCGACTATTAAAAAAAAATTAATTAAAAAAGTTTTAATTTAATCGAATTGATATGTAATTCATTTAAAATAACCTAAAAAACAATTCTATATGGTTTTTTTTCTTCAACTTAGTGTATTTTTAGATAAAACTATATAGGCGACACCCGCTACGTTGTGGGTAGAGTTATTTTTTTTTAGCATAAAAAATTAATGCCATATAATAATAGTATTTTAAAGCAACAAGAAAGGTTTAGGATTCGGGTTATTGATTCAAGTGGGTTCAATAAAAATCAAAAGAATGAAGATCAAAATTAATACAAATACAAGCTGACATGACACTTTTGATTTTTAAAAGGGTTGATGCAAAATTCAAGCCCAACCACGACTCGTCTATGTACATGCACCTAATCACTGGAAAAAAAAACGACGCGATGCTTCCAACACTGTTGCTAAAGGTAGCGCTTGACCGTCAGGAGGTGCCGCACTCGCAGTTCAAAAAGCACGAGCAGCTTCTACTTGTTGGTGCATGCTACACACTCGCTAGCCACTTTTTAATTTTTAGTTATATTTATATTTGTTAAGAAATTGAATTGTATCTCATTTAAATTGATTATAACTGAAAGAACCATTAGAAAAATACAAAAATACTCATTGATGTTAGTTTTAATTATTATTTTTAAATTTACTTTCAAGAGCAGTTTTGTCATTACAATATGCAATCAAGGTGTAAAAGACTTAAAAGCCCTTGGAGCTTGATTTTATTTTGTTCTTGTTTTTAAAGATATATAAGTTATTGCATCGTGAATAAAAAATGTAAAGATACTAATATGTTCTCTATCAATATAATTTTTATATCATTCCATCCCAAAGACTAGTTCATTAATTTTTATTACGGAGAACGATGCATTGCCTCACAGGACACCGTTCACACAGTCACTTATAGGTTTTTTTAATTTCATTTTCTTATTGATATCATGTTCATCTCTTTTGTTCGATCAAAATCGAGCTATATTTATATAATTTATATTATTGTTAATTTCAGAACTTATAAGATTAGTCGAGATACATATAAAATAATTTGAACATCTACATTAATTAGTTAAAAAAATTCAAGCTATATTTGCATGAATACTCAAAAATTTATAAAAAAACTAATTTATCACACCTTGGCATGATAACTCTGATGATTAAGAGACTCTTTTAATTATTTATCAATCTTACATCTAAATAGAGAGATTGTTAACATTAATTTATTAATATAACTTCTAGCAATGTTAACTGTAGATATAAAAGCCTTTGAAACTCCTAAAATATCCATCGTAATTAATTTATGAAAATATATAAATTAATGCCAGCATGAGGTGCTTAATCAAGGGTGTTCAAGTCAAGGAATTATCCAAAACACTAATTTCCAGTAGATTTTACTATGTCGCAAGACACAGAACACCATTCATTAATTACAAGTGTCATGATTTTTTTTCCCTTGTTATTTTATCTTTTGTCTTGCCTTCAAGAATAGGGTGGTTTTTTTACCGTGATATAAATATTTTTAAAGATTATACAGGGTTATTTTAATAATTAAATTTTTAAATACATAGTAAAAAAAACTAATATAACCCTTTAAAGAATTATCAAATACTTTCTGCTAAAGGACATTTTTGTATTTTTAAATTTTATAGAATTGTTGGATTACAACATTACCCTTACAATTTGAATTTTTTTTATCATTTGCTTCAAGGGCTTGGTTATAATTTTATTATGATTTGTTTGTTAATATTGTTTAGTTTCAAGGGTATTTTCATTTTTTTCACAAAAAAATAAAAAAGCTGCTAACACATACCCTGCACGTGTCAGAGCATCAAATGTTTTCAATTTTACTCCTTATAATTTTTTTTTATTTTTGAAATTTGGTTCTTATTCTTTTAATTTATATTTATTTTATTTGAGATTACTTTTTATTTTTTTCATTAAATTGCATCATCCTTGGGGTTTTCCTATCAAATTCTATCAATATTCTTTTTGTTGTTTTTGCAGATTTTTCTATTAATATTTTTATACTAATCTCACATTTTATAATTAAATTGGTTGAGAATTATGTTTATTGATTGACTATGGGTAAAACATTCCATGAGATACAACTTTTAGAGGTTAAACCAGATTTAAGAGGTTTGTCCTGTTTTTTCTTTTTTTTTTTTAACTTTTGTTTTTTTATTTTTTTCAGTTTAATTCTTTTTTTAACTCTTGTTTTCTTATCTCTCTCAGTTTGATTCTATTGGGTTAACTTTCGATAATTTTTTTTTCTATTTCACCTCATCATTTTTTAATCTATAAATAATTTATCATATTATAAATGATTTTCAATTTCACCCCTCTATGATTTTTTAATCTTTCAAGTTTGGTTTTAATTCTTTTAATTGCAATTTTTTTTTGTTTGTGATAAAAAAATTTTATTTCATTCTTATTGAGTTTTTTCCTGTCAGATTTTAGCTCTATTTTTTTTGTTGTTCTTTTTATCTTGAAAGTTTTTTTATTCATGGTTTTTTTTTAATGATTTCATCATTTAAAATTAAATTGAATAACATTTAAGATTCTTGATTGAACTCGGGTCCATAATTTAACAAATTGTAATTTTTTAGATTGAATTAAGTTTAGAAGGTTCGTCTAAGTTTGCTTGGTTTTTTTCTTTTTTTTAAAGCTAGTGTTTTCTTCTTCTTCTTTTTGAAGATTGACTCGTTTTGTTTTTCCAGTTTTCATTCGATTAGGTTAATATTGGGTTGTTTGATAATTTAAATAGACTTGGGTATGGTTTTTTTTTTATTGTTATTTTTTTATCAGTTTATATATTGTTATTAATTTTTTTTGTAAATATTTAAATTACTAATTTAACCAATAATTTAGGAGTTTAATTTTTTTAACCTTTTATTTTTTTTATATTAAAAAAATTTATTCAACGCTCGTTCAACCTATCTAGATTATAACTCATATTACCGTGCTTGTATCGACCTCCGTGGTTTTATTGTTGTTGTCGTCAAATGATAGCGTTACACTGGACACTATCTTTTCATTATTTTTGGCCTTGCTGCTTTTTTTTTCAGGTTTATTAATTTATGAGTTTCAGACACAGTTATCCTAATCATAGATAACAATTAATGAGGCGATTATTTGTACAAACAAAGTATACCTTTAAATAAATCTTAACTATGAGGTTGCTAATACAATAATTACTAAAAAGCTACATAATTATTAATTTTAAAACTCATAAGATTAATCAAAATATAGACAAGCTAGCTCGGACACCCATATTAATAATAATAATAAAAGAAAAAAGAAAAAAGAATATACCCTTGAATATACAATGGAGACTTAATTATAATTAATGGTGATGTCAAGACACTATTCTCTTTTTTTAATCCATCTAAATCCTCATCCTCACACACACACACACACACACACACACACACACACACACACACATATATAAATCTTCTTTGATGTGATTATTTATGATTTTTAATCTGAGCATCAAGTAACACGCAGTTTTGTGAATGCCGAGTATATTTTAATCACACCTCGCATGCTTTCATGCTGATCTCCATTAATTGTTTGAGATTGATTTTCTATTTATTTATAATTTATTGTTGAAGTACAATTTTTCATAAAATATTAACTTAAAAGTGAAGGCATGTTATTTTAATTAATAGAAAAAATTAAAAGGTGCGCCTAAATTGTTGTGGCTATATTCACAAAATACTATTTATTAAAAAAGTATTTTGTGATCATTTTTTTCTTTTTTTATTTAATTTATTTTAATTTCACCAATTAGTAACCTGATATTTTTTCCCTAAACTACCGGTTTCTTTTTCCATTAACCATATCTTTAAAACAAATGTCTAATAGCTGACGCCGCTAAACTATCGGTTTCTTTTTCCATTGACCAGATCTTTAAAACAAGTTTCTAATAGCTGACGCAACTAAACTAACGGTTGTCTGTTTCCTGCTGCTGCTCGTAGCGTTTCAGTGCTATGATCTAATTGAATTACAAAATTTCAAACAATCTCGTTGCTTCGATGATATGGTAATTGTTCGTGAAGAGGAGATAGTGGACATAGAAGATTTATTGCAAGGGACAAATGCATTATTTGACATCATGGATTAACACTCACAGTGACAGAGCTGGAAAAGCACTCTTTTCTATTTTAAAGATGCGCCGAGCAAGGCGTTCATGGACAGAAGTGCCAGCGGTGTGCTCCCCATCACACCATGTCATGGGAGTAGAAGACAGCTGCTGGAGTTTTTCAATTCATATGTCGAAACGGATGATGGTTCACCGGAACCCATCGAAGTTTGATACAAAATCGTGTTGAAATGAGAAAGATAGGAGACAAGTTGCAGACACAAACAGTACAAGATCTCACGGGATTCCATTTTTTGGCTTATATCAGCTTCTTGCACATTGGCGGAGGCGAACGTGTTGCAAGTGAAGAAACAAGGGTGTAGCTGCTGGAAATTAGGGAAGAAATTGAGTTGGGATTGATTTTTGACCGTCAGGATAGAAGGTTTGGTGGAAAAACTAATGAAAGAATAGTGGTCCTGGACCCTTTACCTCTCTCTCTCCCTCCTCCTTTGCTCTTCTTACCCTGCTGTTTGAGAACGTTTCTCTGTTGATATGACGACCTATTCGCAGGGATCTGTGTATATGTTCAACACCCATCAAACTTGTACCAGAAGGCATGATAATGACACAACATCATCCAAGATTTTCCCAAATAGAGCCTGTTCTTCAAGAATTCATCCAGTCTTAGGTGGGAAATAAGATTGCCAGTGATCCCATATCCATGAATAAAAAGAAGTTAAACCGAGGCCATCGTCTGAAAGAAAATATCGATGGAGTTCATCTCTGTTATTACTTCATTGCAAACGGCAGCAAAGCCAACGATTGTTCTTCTTTGTAACTTGTTTCCCAACTAGGATTAAAGAGAATTGTCAAGGAGCTCATAAAGGGTATGGCTTTCGGAAAATAAACAGAACCAGTAAACGAACAGAGAGGTTGCGTGATGTTAATGCAATGCACGACCAGTTTTAGCCTCCGATTTTCCAATTTCCAACTCTACAAGACTACAATTGCTCTACATGATTCGGAAATAAATAAATAAAAGAACACTGCAACATCAATCGAAGTTCATAATTCTTTTCAGCTTGCAGTAAAGTGTCATCCTGAGTAGATACAAACGAAATTTTCACCATGCGTCAACAATTTGCATTGAAATTGCTCGACTTAACAAACTTATTGCATAACATCATCTTAGCAGAATTAGACGTAATAGTACAACGATCCTGGCTTCATCAACCAAATCTCTTGCATAGAGTGTTCAGAAAGAGCAGCCAAGAGAGAAAACAATTCATCCTGAAGCTGTTTCTGCAATTATTTTGGCTCCAAGTGTCTTTTCATATTCCTCAATCGACTTGAAGAGCTCTGAGAAATTTCCTTTCCCAAATCCTCCGCATCCACCCTTCTGGTATTCTTTGCCCTTCTCGTCCTTGAGCATGCACCCAACTCTCTGAATTATCTCTATAAACATAGTTGGCCTGCCAAAAACACAATATTATATAAGTCTCCTCAAATCTTCCAAGCCTAAGGCCTAAAACTTATTCAAAGAAATAAGATAATAATAAATTGACTCAAAACTATCCAATCCTATAAAGCCATACATGAACTCTAAAACCTAACGAATACAATTCAATGAAATCAAAGAAGTTCTGCAAATACCTATCACCGACAGGCTTGGTGAAAATCTGAAGCAAAGTCCCCTGATCATCTCGATCAACCAAAATCCCCAATTCCTCACACTCCTTAATCTGCTCATCGCTCAACACATCCCCAGCTCGACTCTTCAGATTCTTATAGTAAGTGGGCGGTGGCGAAGGCATGAACTCGAATCCCCCAACTGCACTCCTCTTCCTCATCTCCCTCAAAGTCCTGAAAATATCCTCACTCACAAGCGCCAAATGTTGCAACCCAGCCCCTTCGTTGTGCTCTAGATAAGTCTGTATCTGACTCTTCCTTTTGGTCCCAAAAACCGGCTCGTTCATTGGAAACAGTACCGTCTCTTCGTTATTAGCCAAAACAACCGAATTCAGTCCACTCTCGCTAGTCCCAACATCCTCCGCCGTGAACTCTGCAAATTCATGAAAACCGGTGAATTCCTTAACGTAATTCACCGCCTGAGCTAATTCAGGAACGTTTCCAACCGCATGGTCCAATCTCCTAATCCCATAATCCAACGGAAAAGACGATGCTGCCTCGAATGCCTCAAATTTGGGCAAAAACCAACTACCAGGGTCAGAGTCGTCGCTTTCAGAATTCCCGTAGCTCACATATCTTAACACAACGTCGCCGTAGAGGTGAACCTCGGCGACAACGGCACGATTATCGAGGAGGACTGGAGAGGCTGATGGCTTGGCACCGTGCGCGACGCTGGTGGTGAAAGCCAGCTCGGCGTCGTCAACCTCGATGGCGATGGCGCGGACTGCGAGGCCGTGTTTGGCGGAGAAACCGCGGCTGGTTTCGTGGTTGAAGGTGGGGATGGAGGCGGTAGCAGTGTGGGAGAGGTTGTCCATGGAGGCGATGGAGGGAGAATACGGTGCGGTGAAGAGGAAGTTTAGGTCGCCGGAGCGGAGGAGATAAGAGGCGTGTGTGGCGTTGCCTGTGGAGAGGTCGGATTTGGCGACGATGGGCATGCCGAGTCCCCATGAGAATCGGCGAGCCGTATTTGTTGCGTCCGTGCACCAGAATTCTATGTGGTGGAACCGGTTAACTTTAAACCGGTCGGACCGTGGGTTGGATCGAACAAAGCTTGAGAAACCAGCTAGCTTAAACCCACCTGGTGTCTCCGATGTCTCGTTTTCTTTGCCCATTGTTTACTTGCTCTCAATTTTTCTGGTTTGCTGCCTTTTCAACGGGAAGGAGACAGGCTTTTAAATTATAAATTAATGTTACAAGTTGAGGTCAATTGCCTTGTACACGTGGAGGTTTGGGGATGGTCAGATCTTGTCGTGTTTAGTAAGATATTCTGAAACGTGACGCCTGTGGATTTATATGACGTGTCAAGTTAATCGCTCTCGTGTTTATCGACTGGAGTTTAGAGATACACCTGTCGAGTAGAGGGGATTATGCGGCGACAGACCGTTCAGTTCTAACCTCGTTGATGAGTAAATTATAACTTAGTCCTTATTGTTTAATAAAATTAATTAACCAGTCCTTCTTATTTCATAAACTATATATTAATCCTGTAACTAGCTTTGATTATTATTTCATCAATAATAATTAGATATTTAAAATTGTTTCTCATGTGGATTTCTTTGGTCTGCTTTGATTCTTAGTTTCAAGAAAATTCTTTATAATTCTTTTTTTTTTCTTTTCCAATCATAACCTAATTTATGATGGAGGTAAATAGCTCTTGGTTTTTTGTATGGAATTTATGTTGAAGTGTTTAAGAGTTGAGGAAAAAGAAGGGAAAAAATTACAATGCTATTAGAATTTAGTCAGAAAGAGAGATATACTAGGGGGGGGGGGATCAAAATCGGTCACAGCTAGAGAATTTACAGAGGGAGTAGGTTGTAACAAAATTAAAAACTATGAGGACTAATTAATTAATCTTATTAAATTACATGTATCAAGTTATAGTTAACTCAACATTAATCGATGGACATCGGATATGTGACGCGGTCGGGGGAGGTTAGATAGCGGATCCAACGATACGTATTCAGCAAACGAAATTCGGCCATTAATCCATCATTTGATAAAGCAAGACCTTGGTTCAGTTGTCAAGTCAACGACGTTTCGAATAACAGTCATTAACAATTGGTGGTTCAGATCAGTTCACGGAATTTTTTATTTTGAAAAATAAATACCCCCGTTATTGCGATGAAACGTGATTTTTATGTGTTTTTTTTAATATATTAAAATGTTTTTTTTTATTTTTTATACAATAATATCAAAATCATAAAAAAAAACCTATAAAAAATTAATTTAATATTTTTTCAAGTTAAATACATTTTTAAAATGGACTTAAACACAAAAATAAATAGTGCTTTAAGTATATATTAGTAATGTGGTAGGTGTTTTTTAAAAAAATTAATTGAAAATATATTAAAATAATATTTTTTTTAAATCAACAAATTAAAAAAATATATTTTATAATATGGTATAGAATACTACTGTAAATCAAAATGATAAAGGCCAACCGTCACCAAACCGCCATCAAAGTTAATTCTTTTTTGTGGTTGCAAGGATAATGAAGGAAGTGTATTGTGCAAAAAATGTGAAAAAATTGTGATGTCACTGAACAAATCTAAAATAACAAATAAATTTTTAAGAAAATTATTTTACCCCTGAAATATAGTCCGGTGATTTTTTTAGAATAAAAATATCAATTTACTATTATAATTCATAATAAATTAAAGCATATTTATAATGGTTTTCCACACCAAATACTTTACGTTAATAATGGAGCATGGGAAATGAGTATCATGGAAGCTCAAAGATCTCTAAAAATGAATAGACTGGATTAATTGAGCCACCATGTATGAAAAAAATAATTTTATAATTGAACTTGTTTGGTATTCTGGTTGGAAAGTGTTTTTAAAAAATTTTTATTTTTTATTTTTATTTTAAATTAATATATTTTTTATATTTTCATATTATTTTAATACGTTGATATCAAAAATAATTTTTAAAAAATAAAAAAATATTATTTTAATATATTTTAAAAAATAATTAATACCGTAATCTCCAATTCTATGTTCGAACATCAGATCGTAAAATAGTCGCAAACAGCAGGTGAGGTGCTAGGAGGCATCACGATGTGAAGACCTGAATGCGCGCTTGCTTTACGCATTCGCGGCGAGAGGCTCTCTCAACGATTATTGTCTTCTTTTATATATATATATATATGAAAAATTTCAGAGTAAATTATAATTTATTCGCTGCGGTCTCTACTTCCTCGAGTTTTTTTATTCCAAAGATTTATCAAAATTAAAAAATTGATTAGATAGTGGGCCACGGGCACAAGGTTTTTTTTTAAATGTAAAACAATTGATTAAAAAATTGATTAACACCTTATCTATTGAAATAATCTTATAAAAAATAATAAAAAAATTTACAAGGACTAAGATATGATAATCTAATGTAAAATGATAAAATTAAAAAAATAAGTCCATTCGGGTTTACTTAACTAACTTGTTACATATAAAATGAGACCGGGATAAAACAATTTGAAATTAAAAAAAGGTCATGAAAAAAAGTTAAATCAATAAAAAAACTTAAATCTATCCAGGTTCACTAACCCGAACCCGGGATAACCCCAAAAAAATAGAAAAAACAAAAAGTTTAAGAGCTAATAATTTAATGTTAAATGATGAGAGTGAAAATAAAATTAATTTTAAATAATGTGGAGAAATTGTTTCGAAAAAAAATCAATTTGTAAAATAGAAATAAAATACCAAACTTAAACTAGATTAAAATTCAAAACTAATAACTCAAATCATGAGACCAAGATTAATTTGTAGAAAAAATAACGAGACATAATTCCTAATCACAAAAAAAAAATCATATAAATAGCAATCAAAACACCGAGGATCAGATATAGTACAAAAACTAAATGAAAAGGAAATAATAATTAGTGGCTAAATTTAAAACAAAATAAATTAAGAAAATGATAAAAAAATAGCAATCAAAATAATGAAGACCAAAATTATTAAAACTTAAATGAAATAAAATATTGATGGGTAAAATTTAAAATAACAATAAATCAAGAAAATGATAAAAAAAACAATCAAAGAATAAAAACAAAATTGAAAACAAAATTAGATGAAATAAAATACCCATGGATGAAAGTGAGAAAAATATAAAAGTACATAAAAATAAACACAAACAACAATCAAAACAATGATGGTCATAGTTTAAATAAATACAAATTAAAAGACACCATTGAAGTTTAGAAGATTAAGCATGATTTTTTTGGGTAAAAAAAAGAGAAGAGAGGAGAAGAGAGAGAAAAAAAGTCCATTACAACTCAACTACCATGAACTGAATAACACACTCTACCTTTACTAGCTGCGTCGTAACAGGAGCTTTCAAGTAACACCATGGTTGATAGTTTTTTTATTATCAAACGTTGTTGCACCTACTGCTCAAAAGTTGTTGGTGGCATTCACTCGCTCGAGCACGTGTAACACGCGCCAACAATTGTTTCTATATAATATTTATTATTTATTAAAAGACTAGTTTTTCCTATGCATGTTGAAAATAATGAAAAAACCATGATGAAAATACAAAAAAAAAACCCTTGATAACATGTTTAGCTTTTTTTTGTTGAGAGATAGTATTATAATCATTTAACTGTTTTGAAAAAAGCAAAAAGACCATCACGCCCTTGTTAGCTTGATAGTTGTTTTTTTAATTATTTATTTCAAGGGTAAATTAGTTATTTAATCATACAACAAAAATACATAGATATCAGGCTCAACCCAGGGGTTGACCTAGCCAAAGAGTCGGGTCCTGGGTTACACGGGTTGACCCGGGTCAACTTGAAAAAATAAAAAAAAATATTTGAAATTTAATATTTCATATGAAAATTTTTAAAAACAATCCATGTGAATATAAGCTATATATGTTACAAATAATGAAGTTTAAAAGATTATTTTAAAATATTTTTTATCCTATGTTAAAAAGATATTATATTGGTATGTTATCTTTTCAAATTGAAGTATTCAAGTCAAAAAGATTTTTTATCCCATATTGAAAAAACATAATTTTTTTTTTTTGTGAATATAGAATATATATATATACTAAAGTGCTTCAAATCCCACATTAAAAAAATATTTTTTTTCTTGTGATTAAGAGTATATATACTAAAGGGTTTCAAATCTCACATTTAAAAAATAAAACATTATTCTAGTATTTATATAATAAATTTCGAGAAGGGTTAACAACCAATTATATATATATATATATATATATATATATAGTTCTCTGGCCAGGAGAAAAAAACACATTAAAAAAATGTCTCAATTAGGTTTTGTTAGATCGCGTGGATCACAGGTCAACCGGATTTTGTTGAATTTTTGCTCATCTCAATTTTTTATCTTATCCAGATTGATTCAGTTACCAAATTAATTTTTCAAGTCAATCTAGGTTTAATAACTATATAAAAATAAAAAATAAATGGAGATATCATTTACTCCTATTCAATCCGGAAATATCAATTGAATCCGTGAAAATACTATCTCGCCTGTCACCTTTTACCTTTTTAAATTATAATTTACAATCTTTACCTGGATGTGTTATATTAAATAATTTATAGTCTTAATTAACTATAAAAAAAACTGCAATCTTTTTCTTTTTATCAGTGGACAAACAGATCCAAGCATTTCGATTGCAGATTGAATAAATTATGAAAAAGACATGTAACTAACCCCATACGATTTTTCAATTAAAACAAGATATTTGAATTTAATTAGCAATTAAACAACGAAAGGGATATATATATATTTTTATCTTCTAATAGTTATTTTTTAAAGTATTTTTTATTTAAAAATATATCAAAATATTTTTTTATTGTTAAAAATTATTTTTGAAATTAGCTATTAAAACAAAAAAATAATTTAAAATAATAAATAAATAAAATAAGATTTAATTTTTTAAAAATATTTTTAAAAATTAAAACACAAAAACAAATGAAATTTTAAAACATTGATTAAACGGGGCAATAAAAAATCCCACAATCCTTATAAATAATTTCTTGTTTAATTATTCTCATATAGATTCCAGATAACAAAATATAAACCGTAAATTCAATTTGATTTTTAATTTCTATTGGCAGTAGAAGATATGAACACAACACAATGATTTTTCAACTATACACCATCGTGGAGTGAATTCAGATTTTGTTTTTGTCAAATAACACCAATTATTCTTGTTAAAAAAATAATTACTATTTAAATTTATAGGTTAAATATTTTTAAATAAATTAAATTAATAAAAAACCGAATTAATTCGCATCAATTTTTCCACTAAACTATTCCCTTTTCTTTTATTTTCTTTTCTCTTGCTTTTCCTCTTAAAAGAAAAAATAAAATAAAATAAAAAAAACTAGCAAAGGTGTCACGGCGTCACCTGCAAGTCCACGAGACAAGCCAAACCTAACAGCCCTCTTCGTAATTTTTAATATTATTTTCATGTTCGTGTTTGTCTTCTATTCTAAAAACATCACAAAAACCCATTTATCCAAAGCGACCGAACCTTAATCGTTGATCTGTAATACCATCATGACCTCCAATGGAGCTTCCGCGGTCAGTCCTCCCCACCCCTTCTCTCTCATTTTAATCTAAATGAATTGAATCCATAACAAAGTGTTTTGATCAATTATTACAGTGATCATACGTAATTAAGCTAATTGTAATTATGATTAATTGTAACAACAGCAGAGAGCAGCAGCGGACACAGAAAATAGTTTGGAGAAGATCAAGCGGCAATTAGCGTCCGGTTCTGGTAGAAACCTGTTGCAAGGCCCACTCCTTAAGCGATCTGAAACTGTACGCCAATTCCCCTTTCAATCTCTTTATTTTCAGATTTTTTTTTTGTACCCGGAAATTACAGAGCTTTCTTGATAGTCTATGAATAAATTCTATGGTTGTTTTGACATTGTTGGGTCTTTAGGAGTGAGTTGTAAGTTATTGATTCTTGATTTTGCATTGTTAGCTGAGGAAATGGAACGAGCGATGGGTGATCTTAGACCCGACGACCGGGAAAATGGAATATAAGTGAGCAAATTTTGCTCCTTTTTTCGTTTTTTCAGGGATTATATTTTAATCTTCAACTTATGCTGTTTTTCGTGCCTTTTAGGACTAGGAGAAATGAGCCAGCTGTGAAAGGAACGATTATCTTTGACGCGAATAGCACGATCACAGCCTCTCCTGTGAACTTCCAGTAATATTAGTGTTTTTTAATGATGGTTTTCTTGCTCATTTTCAGAAATTACTTTCGTTATTAATTATTTGAATGATTATTAACACTCTTTTTTCCGTGCATGATTTAGTGGACTCCCAAAGTATGATGGCTGCTGTTTTTGTATCCTTAGTTAGCTATTCTATTTGAGATTGTTATTCTTTTGTTCAGTTGAAAGCGTTGTGGTGTAGGTGAATTGGCATTTGCTGAAGTTGCACGCTTAACTTTAATTTAGATATTGGTACTCCCCAGAAAAACGATTACTTCCTTTGTGCAGAGACTCCTGGTGCAGCTAGAGCTTGGGTAGCAACTCTACAGTAAGTTTTGCCTTTGCTTTATGGAATTTTCGATGAGCTGAAGGATATATTTCTGTTACTATGCTTTTCTATGATTATAAATGTGTTTTTTGTTTTTTTTATATGTAGATTTGTTGATTATTCATGTAAAGTTTGAAATAATTTTTGTTCTGAAAATCAAGAAAGCAATAGCGTTCTGCTGGTCTATGTCTTAGGTTATGTGAACATTTTAGGAGTCTTTATGTACTTCCACTTGTGAGGGTTTCTTTCACCCCTTTTCCATGGACATGATCTAAGACATATGCTGGTTTGAGATTTTGGGATTAAATATACACTGCTTAAAGCATTATTTTTTCTCCCCTGCCAGTATACACTATGTTTGAATAACCGTAACATCTTGGAGATGATCCATTAATTGGACTTTTTAGAGCTTCCAAGAAAAGACAAATATAACAATTGAGCATGTTCAAGAGAAAGTGGAGGTGACTTTTGTCAGAATATGAATAAAAAGTGCAAAGGTGAAGGAGGCAAAAGATGGCAAAAATATGGTATGCCTTGAATCAGTGAGGGAAAGAAAATAGTATTTTAGAATCTTATGGCTCATATGTTCTTGGATAGGGTAGGAATAAGGATAACTCTTGTAGCCTTCTCCTGCTGGCATTGATCATCTTGTAGGTGATTTGTTTTGATCCTCCAACATTAGAGCAACTTTCAAATTTTGTGTCCCCTTTAAAATATTTCATATAGGCTGTATGTTGAAGTCATTCCCTGTCATGACTTTGACTGTTCGGAAACTGCCCTAAAAGTTAAACAATTGGCTTAAAACATTTCTCACCAACACTGGTAGAATCTAAGAGGCAAGTACTTCTAATGCATGAGAATCTAACAGCACCCCTTTTTTCTTCATCTTAGGTTCCTTTCTCTATCTGTAATTTTCTTTTAGTTGGCCTATGTTTTTGTGATGATGTTCAGCAACTAATGTACTTTGGCCGATCTTAGTAGGTTCATATGAGTTCCATTTTTTCCCCTTTATTCAGATTGATGTTGAAATTTATATTTCACATGGCTTTTACCTATTCTTAATTATTTTTGGCCTTTCAATGACCAGTGCTACTCAGTTGGTTCTAAAGGCTCACAAAGAGGCTGTAGATTCCTTAAGTGGAAGTGGTTCTGCAAAATTAGGAACAGTTGCAGCTGTAGTTGCCGCTGCCAATTCAATAGCACAGGAATGCTCTAAAGAAATTGAAGCAGCAATGCAGATTTCTTTGAGAAATGCTTTAGGAATGATGAATAATAGGACTATTGATGGTCCGATGGATGACTTGACAATCATGAAGGTATATAATTCCCAAAATTGCTCGTTCTTTTTTGTTTCTTTGTTTGTTTGTGTTACATTTTTTGCCCAGATTTAGGCTCCGTTTGGTGTGTTCTGTGTTTTGCCCCAACAATAGATTTGAAAGTGCACCAAAGTTTTGTACGAGTCCCTGTTGAAAACTCTCTCTTGAAATCTTGGTTAAGAAGTTACAATTTGCAGTTTTTTTTAAACCTACCTTTTCAAAACACACCAACAAAAGCTACCACAATGCCAAACACACTTATTATGGAACATCCTTGGTATGCATTATGCATACTCAAAATTGGTTGCCTTCTGTTAATTTTTGGAACTTAAGAGTATACCACCCCATTCAATGTTTGCCACTTGATGCTTAGAATATGTGTGTCAAACTGCATTCCCTTTAACCTCTTTTTACTGTAAATACTGAGTTATGCACTCTGAGTCTGCGCTAATGCATGAAGAAGAGGGTCCTTCTCAGTGCAGAGGATGTATGCATAAGCTCGCCTTTGAGAATTATGCTCTTAATTTTTTTCTTTTAACCATGTGCAGATTGATTTTGCACTTGCTAAACAGCTTGCAGTTTCAATATTTGCTTGCTCCTGCAGATAAGAAGTCATTTTCAAAGGATTTAACATATGTACCCCAGCATTATTGAGTGTTGTACAAATTTCATGTTAGGAATGACAAATAGTAAATTTTCAATGAGTCAAAGTGTCTGGCTTTGCTTGTCTTTTGGAACCCAACTATGCATCCCTTCATTTTGAAAATCAACTAACCAGCCTCGCAATATATGCATACACATGCTGTGCAACACCTGCCTAGCCTAGCTTGGCATGTTCCCAACTGGTTGCTTCCTGATGCCAACTTAAGTTTATTTGACTATTCATTCTACATGGACTTGGTTTTCTAAGCAAGAGTATCTTACAGGAGACGCTGAGAGTCAAGGATGAGGAATTACAGAATCTGGCTCGAGATCTTCGTGCTCGTGATTCAACAATAAGAGATATAGCAGATAAACTATCTGAGACAGCGGAAGCTGCTGAGACTGCAGCATCTGCTGCTCATATTATGGATGAACAAAGAAGAATTGCTTGTTCTGAAATTGAGCGGTTATCAAAAGCTTCAGAAAAGCAGTTGGAGTCATCCATGTTGAAGGTACCAGTAATCTCTCCTTTCTTGATGGTTCATTGTGCAGTCCAATGGCTATATGTAAACTATACACGATGTGATAGCAAAAGCAATTCCCTTTTCAGAAGATATATATTTTTCTTCTGACGTGCAGTTTGATTAATATCATTGCCAATTGGGATTTATGCCTAATAAAATTTTGGATGTCAGTTTCATCTTTGTTTATGTGGGTTTTCATTGATGGACATGTGTAGTTAAAAGATTTTGAAGAGAAGATTGTGGCTCTGAGCAAGGAAAGAGATCAACTGATCAAGCAGAGAGACTCTGCCATTCATGAGGCAAATTTGTGGCGTTCTGAGATTGCAAAAGCTAGAGAGCGTGCTGTGATATTAGAAGGAGCTGTTGTGAGAGCAGAGGAGAAGGCAAGAGTTGCAGAAGCAGATGTTGAAGCTAGAATAAAGGAGGCTGTGGAGAAGGAGGCAGCTGCTGTGAAGGAGAAGGAGGAGCTTCTAGCATATGCAAATGTGCTACAGGCACAACTTCAAAGGTTTGACATCTGATCCAATCTAAAGCCAATATGAAGATTGCTGCATCGTTTTCAATTTTCTGACCTTTTGAACTCGTCTTATGTTAGCCTTTTTTAGGAGACCCGTAAACCTTTATTTTTCACTCTTGGAACCTGTCATCTCACTGCTTCTGCTAATCTATCTCGATCATTTCTTTTCTGCATTAAACATGAATCGTGCATACATCAGCATTTTTAGTCCATGAGACGGAGCAATTTGAAAAATATTATTTCTTGAAATTTGCTAAGACTGATAAAACTGATATACCTTTCACTCAACAGGCAGCACCTAGATACAGAGCAAGTTTTCGAGGAGAAGACGGAGACCCCAAATGTTGTTGGTAGAACTCTTCCCTTGACTAAGCATGTGGACATGTCAGATGAGAATGTGGATAAAGCTTGTCTTAGTGTTTCTAGAGCTGTCCCAGCCTCCGGGGAGAGTGTTGTGCACATGGCAGTTGATCAAAGCAACCCCCGGCCAGTTGAAGATGCTGAATGGAGCGATATTCAGGCAACAGAGTCAACAATAGCTGATGTGAGGGAAGTTGCCCCTGAGACAGAAGGAAGCAGCCTGGACATTTCTGTTGTGAGCCCACCTGTAAATAATCATCATGAGCAAGGAGCCAATACCTATCATCAGCCTTGATATTCAATGTTGCACATACGACAGGGGATAGAATCTTTAAAGGTAGGGGACAGCATGCTATTTG
Organism: Populus nigra; assembly: GCF_951802175.1. Taxonomy (NCBI): domain Eukaryota; kingdom Viridiplantae; phylum Streptophyta; class Magnoliopsida; order Malpighiales; family Salicaceae; genus Populus; species Populus nigra. Next base: position 3,941,072 of record NC_084855.1, on the reverse strand, counting down.
AAGTCAATTGACAGTAAAATCTTGACATTTATCGAGGTATTTCTTTCATTAGCTGGCTCATTCGATGCCATTGTTGTTATATGACCTTGTATCTTCAATGAAGGATACAGCCAGATCTTTCCTGGAATGTAATTGAGAGCTTCAAATCGTCCATCTATTTTATGTGTGTACAGAGAGCATAGTTCTGAGATCTGAACCGCCTAGCCCCAAATCATATATCTATGAGTGACTTTGTATCTTTGTTAAAGAATACAGCCGGCTTTTCTTGAATGTTATCGAGGGCTTTAATCCCCCTATGATGTTTCTGTATTGAGCTTGTTAAATTAATTTATAGTTGCTGACCGCTTTTGTTGCTTGATTAGGTTCTTGTTGCATTTAAATGTATTGTTACCCAAATTTCCCCTCATCATAGAAATCATTGAACGAAGCACATCATGTTGCCTGCACCAGGCGCAGTTTCGCTGCTAGTTTTGCTAAGAAATACGTGGATTTAGTTGAACTATCCACTGACTGCCTTGACACTTGGCTCAGCAATTCTATATTTCTACATCTTCAGGATATGGTGCCAAAGTCAGTGAATGGAACTCTCTCTTCCTTTATTGTTTTCAATTTTGGATCATTGAAGCAATCAGTTTCAGTTCAACTTAGCTTGTAGTCCGATAGCTCCCTCTGTTGGGCCAAAGATTAAGCTTGAGCCTCCCAAGTCACCATCCTCCATCATCTCCACTTCCGCCTGTTATTATTCTTCCACGCCAGCTAGCTTAGCCTCGCTGTTGCATGCAGATACACTAATTCCCGTGGCCCTTGCCTATGCACCCAGGAGTCCAAGAGAGTTCACAGAACAACTCTACCTGCCCATGTTAGACGAAGTTTGCTGTTTTTTCTTTTCTGTTATAAAGAGCGATGTGCATTTAGTATTATTACTCTATTTCAAGTGGGGTGTTCAATGAATTATGGCTTTGTTTACGCAGGAAAATGGAGAGAAGGCATGGGAATTTCAATCGGATTTGAAACACATCACAGCAATTAGTTTTGAAGATAGTCATCAAAAGCTTACAAATAGATATCTAACCAAAAATAAAATAAATAAATAAAAGTAAATCTTCCAATGTCCTGATTCCTCGTTACATAGATAAGATATTAGTTCATGTACGACACACCCAACAAAAAAGGTATAAATACTGACCTGGATACCAGACTCAAAAGAATTGGATCCTCACTTGAAATCCATTAGGGTTATGATGCCAAACCCATTAACCTTGAGTCCTGTCAAGGACCCGTGAGTCTTGGATCTGGAAGCAAGACCCTTTCCCTTGAATCCTAATACTTAACCCAAAAGAACTGGGTCTCGAAAAAGGACTCTTTAAGTTAATTTGGTCTAGTGGTAAGATTTACGAGAATTGAGTTCGGATTTATTATGCTATGATCCCGAAGGAGAATCCATTGGCTTTTGGTTTGAGGGAGGATCTATTAGTCATTGGTTCGAGAGAGGACCTAAGCAAATTTGGTTTGGTCAACCACCATTATTTTTTGATCCGAATGCTGGACTCATTATAGTTGGATCTTAAAGCAGGACCTGATAGCATGGGGTCTTGAAACCCGACTCATTAGCCTTTGAACTGAACAGTACTCAAGCGAATTGGATCTTGACGTGTTATTGCAAGACCCAAACAATTTGGGTCTGCGCTTTTTTCACACCCAAGCCATTTGAGTGAGGCGTTCTCTTTCGAGCTCCAATTTTCTTACATCTAGAAGATATATCAAGTCTAAGTTAATAGTAGTAGTAGTAATAATAATAATTAATTTTACTTTTAAAATCAATCTATGTTTTTTTCTATAGTAATAATATTTATAATATTTAACTTGTTTATCTAATTTTTTATATTTTTCAATCATTTAAAAAAAATTTATGTGTTTTTCTGTTTCTTTATTGTTACTCTATTTCAAGTGGGTGTTCAATGGAGGATGGCTTTGTTTACGCAAGAAAATGGAGAGAAGGCACGGGAATCTCAATCGGATTTGAAACACATCATAGCATTTAGTTTTGATGAAGATAGTCATCATAAGCTTACAAATAGATATCCAACCAAGAATAGAATAAATAAACTGATTCCTCGTTACATAGTTAAGACATTAGTTCATGGTCCGATACACCCAACAAAAATGGGCACGGATACCTTGAACATATATATTATAATGTCAAAAGCTACTCCCGCTGGCCGGCCGGGAAGGGAGGGAAAACATAAAGAAAGGAAATGTCAAAAGGTTGTTACTAATCCATAATGCTTAATTAATTAATTAATTAATAGATTTCTAAATTCCCAATCATCATATATAGGACACAATAATATATAGCTACCACCAAGGTGGTGGTAGAAGGGGAATATATGTTTAGTGTGTGTGTGTGTCTATGTATATAACTGCTTGGCTACCTAGCTATATATAAATATATATCTATCTATCTATCACTTTATCTACAATAGTCGTAAGCTTGAGCTGGATCAATGGCGCCTAGCTCGACCACTGTTCTTAGTTCATCCCAGTTTCCATTATCAAAGAAATCATCTCCAACATCTGGATTCCAGAAGTTCTGGAAAGCTGCTGTAAATGGAGCTTCAGTTATCGAATCATACTGACCACCCGTAAAAAAGTGATTCCTTTCATGGTTAACTTGATTATCTATGATGACAGGCTTCCTTTCATTTCGTTGAGTGAACGAGTCTCCAAAACTCACATTCTGCTCGGCACTAATTTCAGATTCAAAGCTGCATGTTTTTGAATTCGAGTCAATAATAGGGTGCTGTTTTGCTGCTGCTGCTGCTGCCGGTACGTACTTTTTGTGGGACGGGACTCGTTTGAGAATTCGACAGAGCGTCCAAACCTCCTGCATGGGCCGGCCAGGGAAAAGGACTTGTCAGTTGGAAATTTAAGAGTTGAATTTTGTTTCTCTGGCAATGGAAATAAACCACACATTTCGAACTTCTGAAGAGATCGATGGTCCCTATTGACTTTAACTATTTGTTCCGTAGACTTCCGAAAAAGAAGAATGTGAAAAAACGAAAAAAGTTTGTCGTCGATGCACCAGGTAGCTATCACCCAATTAATCAATTCCTTAGGATTAATTTCAATAATGGGGCGCGGGGGAGACCCACATGTCACCCATTAAACTTACTATTCAAACTTTCTTTCTTTCTTTTTTCGCAATCAAGCTTACAATTGATCAACTGATATTATGCTAATTTCTTCCTCGAAAAGTCTCGTGTATTAAAGCTTGTTTTTATAACAAAAAAAAAAACCCTTAATTATAAATTTTTAACAATTGATGCCATGTTTTCTAATGTATAAAGAATAAATAAAGTACTTAAACTAATAATTAAAAGCAACAATAAACAAATAAAAAGATGGCATATATTTCATAAAACTTGACAATTTCATCTCCTTGGTTCATGGTATGTTCATCGTGATGAGAGAGTCGACATTGTGATAGCTATAACCAGATATATTCATGCCAAGAAAGAAATTTTTAATCATATAATCACATCTAGAAGTTAATATTAATTGTCGATGCTCTACATGCATGATTGAGTAGTAACATTAATTAATATTGCTGCTGTTTCGAAAAACATTGTTCATTTCTATATACATGTAACCTAATTAAGGTCCATAAGATCTCGTTTTTAGACGGGGAAAAACACATTGTAATTTAGAAATATTAGGCTGTAAGCAAATTTATCAATGTAGAAGTGGTTAGTATGCTTGCCGTATATAAATCATGGACGCTTAACGTTGTATATTATCCCTTCCTCTTAGTTACTCGTTCCTCAAACTTGCTAGTTGTCGGTTTAATTTATCCATATATACCATGATGCATGTATGCACTGATTAATATGCATTATACGTTATAGATAACTAGGTTATTGTTGATGACTCCCTTAATTTTGAGGGGGAATTCTCGTCGACATGAAAATGGCGAGAATAACCATGGAAAGTGATATCGATGAGGAATAACGTGGAATGAAGAAACTTACAGCTTCTTGTGCAATGTTCTTAGGGTTCGTGGTCTTCCCGTTTGGTGGAAGGCGAAACTCGTGCATCATCCAATCAGTTTTAGTGCCTTTTCCAGCACTTCCCCGGTAGTAGACCAAGGATTTCTTGAGGCCAACGCACTCATGTGGTTCTTTGACTGAATATATGGGCTTGTCGATGCCGGTGGCCTTCCAAAATCCAGATCCTGTGACTCTGTTAGGCCTTATGCTGTTCCTATACTTTCTCCCTCGTATGCAGAAGAAGTACCACTCCCTGTCCCCCGCATTGCTAACTTCTTCATGTAAAAAAAGTAGAAAACAGAAGGTTAGAGGCAAAGCCAACGACATTATCAGGATGTAATTAATGAACTCGAATACGATATGATGATCTGCTAATTGAAATCATACAGATGCCTCTTTATGGAGGAAATCTTATTTTCAGCAAGCTTAGATACTCTAAATTTTTTTAATTACATTTTTATTTATGGAATGATAAATAATTGTTTTGTTTATTTATTTATTTTTGCAATTACAGCCGGATCGATGTACTGCATATTTAAAGTAAATTAATATTCATATCCGGCCACATATCGAATGTATTAGACTCATGAATGTTTCCGATTTTGGTCCTCCGGGGCACTGGCTAATATTGGAAACGGAAGCAACTTTTCTGAAACACAATGGATTAGTTTTGGATAAATAATTACCGTATAGTGACTCCAAAGTTCTTATGATCCCTAAGATCTCATGCTATATCATAAAAAAAAAAGATCTCTCTCTCTAGCTACACACACACACACACACACACACACACACACACACACACCATTCCTGTCGGTCAGACCCGGTGAGATCAGGTTGAAGTTCTGCAACTGGACACCTCATGAACTATACATATGTCAGTATGTGCTGATCTTAATTAGCATAAAGGAGTTGAATAAATCTATCGTAAGTACTTTTTTGAATGTTGTACCAGAAGTGTATATATATATATATAGAAGAACAGAAAAGAAGCCATGAGATTTAAGATTGGGTTTGAATGGCAGAAAGAAGCTCTAGTTCTGTGCACCAAACACGGATGCGATTGATCACAAGCGAAAAACGAAAGATTTCTGTGGTTTCACTAGCTAATTAGGTTAGAATAAACTCTAAAAAGGTGATGGATGAACATCACTAGGTAAATATATACACTTGAAAAGAGCACGACGTCTTACTTGGAAGATCCCATGGATCGTACTTGTAGATATCGATCTGTTTGATGAGTTCAAACCTAAGTGGTTTCTTTTCCACCTTCCGCCGCAGATAGAACCCAACAAGCTCTTCATCAGTGGGGTGAAATCGGAAACCTGGAAGCATCACTTCCTCATCCTCGTTATGATCAATATCAGAACTACTCATCTTTGACAAGGCCTCCATATCTCTATATCTATTTCTTTCTTTCTTCTCTCTTACACCATGTATAATCACGCGAGACTGCTCTCCAAGTTGAGGGCTATTATATATACACACACACAAACAACACACAGTGCCTTCGACGAATGCTTGCGTACTTTGTGCTTGTTCTGGTCAAGGCATGACTTTGATTATAAGGAGGTACTCGAGGGCAAATGATCTGTCCTGGAAGAAGTCTACTAAAATCTCGGGGTCCAAAGGTTTACAAAGGGACCCAGGACTTCTTTGAAAGTTTTAAATTCTGCATCACAAGAACCGATTTAAAAGTCCAGCTCGGAGAGCATACCCCTTGACTAATGAAAATGGAAATTCCTCGTTTACACCTTGTTTTTTGGGACAATTTCAACCCCGCCATCAATTCGATTCGGAAAGCATTCATAATTTCTTCTTTTATATATATATAAGTCACCCTGTAAGCTCAGGTTATGCCTTCTTGACCATTTTATTTTTCTTTTTCCCTGAAGTCTGGTAATGCATCACGGGATAGTTTTTAGCCCCCTTTGTAGACCAAGTTATATATATAAAATAAGTTAGTGAGGTTGTCCGTTTAGGACGTGGAATGTCAAAAAAATTATAAAAATATTAATTTTGGTATACTTCTAAACAAAAGTAATATATACCCAGCAACATTAATCAATTAATAAACCCATTAAAAGGTTAATTGAACTTGAAGAGATAGATTAGATAATCACATCATTGTTGTTCAGTGCCCTCAAACCTTCGATCGACACGGAAAAAAACAGAAGCCACCCACCCTAATATTAGAAAGGAAACACGAACGATCACAGGTGGATTCCCAGTAGAACATATTGTTGACTTTCATCGACAGGCAAAGATCTTTAAAGATTTGACTTCTCACCAATTGTTTCTCCTTTTCAATTTTTGTTGGCCTGGATCATCTCTGTTTACAAGGACAAAATCAATCCTATCACTTCATGTCATTGCACCAACCGATAATATATATATATATATATTGAAAAAGTCTGCCTTTCGGATTAGGAACTCACTGCACAAACTAGCTACTAATCAATGTTGTGGTTCATGAGAATCGAGTGATTCTTCTATAATGAAATTCTTATTCTGTTAATCAAAATATCCAGGGCATTGCTTAGACCTTGAGAGCAGTGTAAGAAAGGATTTTGAGACTAGGGATTTAAAAATAAAAAAAAAAATTGAAATTGTACAGAAACAGTGAAAGGATTATACTAACTAAATTTAAGGAAAACACTGATTTTTCTTCGTGTTGAAAATTACTGATAAATTACAAGCTCGGTACAATCAATCAAAAATTAACCATTAGTGCATGAAAATTAAAAACCTTAATCTACCGTTAATCACGGGTGTCCTGTATGTTGGCATGGAGCTATTCCTACTTCACCATTTCCAAGATCGTGAATTGTAGTGGTTTGATGAGGTATAAAATCTGATTTAAAGATTAATTTATGAATTATGCAGTCAACTTAAATATATTATTATTATTAAAAATAATATCATTTTAGTATTTTATCACCGCCAATCTCTAAATCATTCAAAATTAATTTAATTTATATAAAAATAATTAAAATTAAAATTAAATTATATTTATAATAGTAAATTTAGTGGATAAGCGACCATGTTAACAAGAGCTAGGCTGGGAAATAAATGTCTCATTCTTACAAAGTATATTTCTGTAATTTCATTATTTAATATTGAATTTATTAGGATTAAGTTATGTAATATTTTATTTATTTATTTTCTATGAAGTTATTTCATTTCATGAATCAAGTCACGACTTCTACTAGTTAATTCGGCTGAGTCGGGTTTTTTGATTATTTTTTTTGTAATTGATTATTTTTTAATTTTATCATTCGATATTAGGTTGATTGTTAATTAAATTTCATAATTTATTTTGATTTGTTTTCTATGAGGTTATCTTAGTTTCATGGCCTAAGTCACAGGTTTAGCGGGTTAACCCAGGTTGACTTGGGTTTTTTTTGGTTATTTTTTAATCAATTTTTTTTTAATTTCATCATTTAAGATTGAATTGATTGAAAATTAAACTTCGTAATTTATTTTGATTTACTTTCTCCTGAGTTATCTTAGTCTTATAATCCATATTTGTCAAGTTAATCTAGGTCGATTCTATCATCGTTTATTATTTTTTTATTAATCTTTTGAAATTCACTCATTCAACATTGTGTTGTTTGAGAATTAAATTCCAAAATATTTTTTAATTTATTTTCTATGAGGTTATCACTATTTCATGACATGTGTCACAGATTTTACATGTCAATCTTATTTGAATTGGTTTGGTTCAATATATTGTCATCTTAATTTTTTTAAAAAAAGTATTGTGTTGAATTTTTTTCTATATATATTTTTTATTTTGTTTTTGTATCTATCAAGACAACTAGATCACATTAGATCAATCACTACATAATTATTTTTTTCCTTGAAAATACTTTAGCTATACTTTAATAGTCATTTTAAATTTTTTAAGACAATTAATCTGACCCGTATAGTATTTTGACTAAATCATATAGAAGCAATTTAGAATGGCATTCCAAATGACATTCCATGAAAGTTTTAATTTTTTTTAAATTAATATTTTATATTTTGGGTCCTTTTAATATGCTAACACCAGAAACAATTTTTAAAAAATAAAAAATATATTATTTAATATATTATATTTAATAAAAATTAATTTTAAAAAATAAACACCACATAATTGTTTGATTTCTATATAACGAACTGTAGAAAGTGCTTATGTAAGCATGACTTCTGCATAACGACTACTTCCTAGGAATCCTTCGTACGTATCCTTCCTTTAATACTGTTGGGTCCCGAAGTCCTCGTTCTCGAAGACAGATGAAGGAGTTCTGTTTGCCATGGGACCATGCCTTTAGGCAAATGAGTAAGAATTTTCCGTGTGAGACCCACTAGGTGGGGTCCTCATGTAACCAAATCAACCATTAATTAATTTTATGAATAATTTTAAAAATATCATTTTTTTTTACCATTCCTATCTTTAACTTATTAGCCCGTAAATGTTTACTAGTGGAGTAGCTTTTATTTTTTTTAATATGTTTTAAGACTGAGTTTTGTATATAAAAATACCGATTTGATATTTTAATATTTTATTTTATTTTTATGATTTTCATATACTAATGTTAAAAATGTTAAAAATAAAAAATATTTTAAAGAAACAACTTGCATCACAATGTCAAATATATACATTTATTTTTTTTATATAATTTTTTCATCCCCCTTATGTCAAATTTTCTGACTTTGCTGATGATTTTAGATTCATGCATTCAATTTGTCTAAAACCATACTACTTTTGTTATATATTTTATTTGAACATATTTAAATTTATTTTGAATAAATTGGTATTGATTATATTTATAATTTTAAAGGAATTGACATTGTTTCACCATTATAAAAATATAAAATCTTTCATCACTTAAATCTCGTAGGGCAATTTGTTATTACAAGAATTTATGTAGTGATGAGCTGTGATAATAATCATATTTTGAAAATCTTTCATAATATATATATATATATATATATATATATATATATATATATATATATATATATAATTTTTCATCTTTCATGACATTACAAATTATTTTATACAATTTATTTTCAAATATCAAAATTACCAATATGATAAAAAGGACCGAGATCCTCTGAAAAACAGTAGCGTTAGCAGTAGTCTGTTTACAAACGACAGTAATTACAGACGTCACATATCATTAGCAACCTTTTCTTTTTCTTGCCTTGGAAATTTATCATCAAACAGTTCCGGTGGAGTACGTATGTATACAGTACCGTTGGGTTGAAAACATTGGTTCAAAAAGGGCCACAATACTCGACAAGACCTCGTCTTTCTTTCCAAGATCGATAGGCTCGGGGAGAGTGACGGGAAGGGCATTATACGATAGATTGCTGACTTTCAGACCTTAAACAATGATTTGTCGTAAATAATAATCCAATCAACGAATCATGGCAGCTTAATTAGTGTTGAGGTACAGTTGCACGGGGACCAATTCGGATTTCATCAAAGCTATGAAACGATCAAAAGCTTTGAATCTCCAGTATATATACCAGACGAATTGTCAGCTTGGAAGCATCCTCGTCTTATTAAAAATATATAATTGTTTCTTAATATGCTTAGAAATATATGAATCTACATCACAGTTCTTGTCCCATAGCAGATAGTTCGCTTGCGCGCGCACGTATATATGTAATTCAGTTTCATCATTTATCATAGCTCGAATGTTCTGAATGCATGATGATCTCTGCAATATCGGAATTTAGCTCAAATTTTATTTCTATATATATTTTTTGTGATACAACAAAAAGGAAAACTGATTTCTATATATTCAAAACTAGAAAATCTTGTGCCGGCACGGCAGTCAATAATTTAATTTTCGTTCTTCGAAGATGCACAGAAATGATCAGGAGATGCTGCTGGTTAGGCAAGCAATCTCGTTTTTTTCCTCCTTAATTCTTTGTGTGCGTGGCAAAAAATTTTACGCAATCAAAAACTCATGTTTCAAAGTATCATAGGTGCATGCAACTAGCCAAGACATCATAATTTTGTCCAGGGAAATTAAGCAAATTAATCCTCATAGATTTACATGTTTTTTCCGTTTATTGCAATTAATTGAAACAAGAAACGTTCTAAGTATATTTTAAAAAATCAAAATACTCACAAAACATATTTTGATAATTATAATATAATATCATATTCGGTCAATGATCAAGGTGATGGTTGAGACCAATTCCCAGGAGACTATTCGGGCAAATCATGAATATTTCCACTGTTTTGTAGAAATTTAGGGAAAAGATGGAAGAGCAGTTGTTTTTCTTTTTCTATCCCTTTGTGTTGGTTTACAGAATGCTTCTAAAGAAAAGAAGTGCACAAGTACCAGTGCCAAGATTTGTGCAAGGAGTTACAGATTTTGAGAGATCAATCATCCCCTAAACATTCTCCTGGGCAATTATCTTTAATTAGCTAAACATGAGGAGTTAGCGATTGATTCAGTGAATGTAATCTTGTGATGATCTTCTGCAACCTCTTTATCCTGCTGATAATCTTCAAGTTTCCATTGATATCAATATCATTACTTAGGAGTTAGTGATTGATTCAGTGAGTGTAATCTCTTGTGATGATCTTCTGCAATCTCTTTATCCTGCTGACAATCTTCAAGACTCACGTTTCCATATATATCATTTACATGTTCGTCATCCTTACCTTGTCATCATTGAGGACATTAGAATACTTCTTAGATAAGATTGGAAGTGCACACTCTCTCATATTCTATGTGAAGGGAACCAGTACTGTGCTGATTTTTTGGCGGAATTAGTGTTAGAGAATAATATAAATTATATCTTGAGACTTCATCTAACAGTTTAAGTTATTGAGTTTAGATGATTTTTTGACATGGTATTAGAGTCTTGATAACCAAGCGGTCACGAGTTCAAATCTCATCATCCCCATTTATTTGATAAAAAATTAAGCACAAGGTAGAATAGATCTGTGCAAATTTCAAATCTAAATAACTTTCATTTGAGGAGATATATTAAAAAATAATATAAATTATATCTTGAAATCTTATTTAATATATTAAATTATTAGATTAAGATAATTCTTTAAGAATTAGAAGCTCAGAATTAGGAAAGTTGTGGCATTAATATACTCCTCTAGGCATGTAAGCTATCCTGCAGGGTGATCATATGGGTGTTCTAAGATGGTATTAATTTCATGACAGTGCTAGAAGATGAGCCAGACAGTGTGGCTTTGATTTTTGACAGTGACAGTATAACTCCATTAAAAAAACATACGCAAATACATGTAAAATAGGGTCATAATCAGTAAATTAATATAGGGTTTAATTAGAGTATTTGTCGCATAGCACAGTGAAACAAGAACGAAGATTCAATAGCTTTGGCGTGCGATAGAACTTGTCATAAAAAGCACCTCCTGATTGATTCTAGCTGAGTTTGTTGACCTGATATTAGTATGGCTAGAATTTCAAGTAAGCAAATCAGCCAATGACCTCTGAAAAAGGAGTGAGTCAACTCTGACGGTCGATCGAGACTAGACAATTTAGATACTAAACTTGATAAATAAATAAAAATTATGAGAAACAGGCCGAGTCACTCAGTTATGACTATTATCGTTATTTTATAAGAAACAGAACCTAATATATTAACCAAACAAATTGATTATGTGTATTTTTAATTTTATTAAATTGAGTAAAATTGTACAAAATCTATATTTTATCACAATTAAATGAGTATTTGTTTTATTCATTATTGTCGAATTTATATCTTCGTTAATATTAACGTCATCATCACCCATTTAAAATCGATTAAATAAAATAGAAAAACATAAATGTTTAATTAACTAAATTAACAGCCTGGGTTTTTTGAATAAATTAATAAAAATACAAGGCGTTTAGAACAATGTGGCACAGAATGGATTAATTTTTAAAAAAATAAAATTGGATGTGGTCGTCTAATTAAGTAATTGAAGAATAGGAGAGAGCTGTGAGAGTGAGATCGGGAGTTTGTAGCAACGACTAGCACATGCCACCAAACTTGAATTCAAGTCAACCAAATAAAGAAAATATATTTTTATTTATGCACTACGTGAGACATTGAACAAAAAATTCAGTCAAAGTCCATGATTTGAATTTTAATTTAGGAAGGAACAAATCAATGAGTCCAGTCTTTTGAGAACCTTCTCCTCCATGGCTCCATCACACCAAACCTCGGTGTCTATCGATAATATTTTTTAATCCTGCATGCTGAAGAATTGTTCCAAATTAATCTTTATATATCTAAAATAGAAATACATAGAAACATCTCAAATAGATTCTTAGGTTGCCGCTTGGTTAATTTATTGTGAATGAAATACCTAAAATAGAAATAGAGAAATTATTATAAGAATTAATTGAAAGATCAAAACGACTTCTAATTGCAACCATTTGTTTGAAATACTATATAACAAGAAATCAGAATGAAATTTAAGATTTATAAAACCCTATTTATTTAAATAAAAATGAATAATTAAGGATTAAAAGATTATTTCATCAATGATCTATCATATATAATAGTAAAAATAAGTGTGACGGTGATGATGGGTTTGAAGGAGAAGTAAATGAAAATAATAATAATATTTAAACATCAAAGTCACCCTCAAGAAATGTGATGGTGGAAGAAAATGATGGAGGTGGAAGAGTGATGGTGCAGCCGTGGCTAGCAGCAACATCACTCAATGGTGGCGGCAAAGATAATAGGTGAGATGACTAGGATGGTATGAATAATTAATATATATAATGAAAAACTATATATTATTTTAAAAAATCCACCCATATTTTTTGTTTTTATTCGTACCTTTCTCTATAAAAATAATAATATTATATTTAACTTTCATTCATATCCGCATACTTCATCCAGAAATCGAATTCGCCAAGAACACACCTAAAGAAAATATTGTGCATTTTAAGAGCAACGTAACAGCATGCATTAGTAAAAGGATATCTACAGATTTTAGGGGGTAGACGTGAGATTAAATATATTTTATTTTCCTATTTATTTTTTGTGGGACACGAATTCTCAGCGAATTAAAACCTTCAACTCGCTTAAACACAAGATTCATATGGTTAAAAAAAAGGAGGAAAAACCTGTTGCGTGTACGACAGAAATTACATGATGTCGTCTGCCTCCACTTTGACAAGAAACTCAAACAATTTTTTTTTTAATCTGGGAAAGATCTGTATCACGAAAAGGTCACTGAATGATTGCTATTTTCCTGCTTGTTTTGGAAGCGTGAGAGAAGAAATCTATTCATTTATGGAAATCAACCGAACAACGAACAACGAAAAGTAAGTTCGGCCAAGCACAATGACCATGGAAATTGTTTTCCCTCCCGAGAAGGAACATGGCAACATCATATATAGATTTCAAAGTTTGGATAGCCTAACTTATTCAAGACTGGAGAAGTAAGGAATATAGGAGATGTTCTTTGAAAATAGTGAGGTGTACTGTCTACTATTAGCATTGGATTCAAAGTAAAGAATATAGAAACTTTTCTTTGAAAATTGTAATCACCAATTTACCTTAATTCACGATTTCTTCAAAGATATTGCTATGATTTTCATTTTATTTTAAATGTTTCTTTTTCGCACTTCGAATCTGAACCCAGTGCCAGGATTATTAAATTAAAACTACGTGACAATTTAAGGAGCTCGAAGAATAATAATAATAATAAAAACTTGGAGATGAAATAGAAGAGGATACGAATCGTGTTAAAAATTAATTAATTTTTTTACTTTCATAATATATTTATGTGCATGTGAAAATGAAAAAAAAACTCTCTTGAGTTTTTTATTAAAAATAAAAAATACATCCTTTTGCACAAATACAATCATTTAAAAAAAATATTCGATAATAATGAATATTTTTAAGTCAAATTATGCATAGTTCAAGATTAAATCTTTTTTATGAACAATTTTAAAAAACTGCATAATTAAATGCATAATTGTTAAATTAAGCATGGTTTAGTGGATTGACACAAAAAACTTAGGACCCAAGATTTGATGGGGACAAGGTTTTTGTAATTAATTGATCTGGAAATACATGTTCAATCCATACAAGTTTGCAGTGATTCGTTTAAACTGGTCAGCCTTTAATCAAACTCGATCAAGTTTAACAGTAAAATGGCCAAGGAAAAAAAATATGATAAAATGAAATTGAAAGGCTAAATAAAAAATAGACAAAACTTTGACAAAAAAACTAAAGAAAACAATTATAAATAAAAAGAAAATGATCAAAGTTGAAATATTTTCAAAAAAAAATAATAATAACATAGGTGAAGCAGTGAACATATATATTTTAGAAAAATATAATAAATTAAAAGGACTTTATAAAAAAATAATGAGTCAAATAGCATGTAGAGAACTTTTAAACGAAAATTTTAAAATCGTTGTACTTGCTTTTAGGATTTAATTTCACATGTTTAATAATTACAAGACTTATCTTAGGCAAACTGAAGTTGGATTCAATATATAAAAATAAAATAAAACTACGGTGCTTTTTCTTACTAAAAATAAAGACTAGGAGGCAAGAAAATCAAGCTTGCTAGCTATGCCAAAATCGTCTTTTCTGCTTCTTCCTTTTTTCTTTTTTTTTTAATTTAACGTGTGATCTTAGTGTTCACGTGTTGTTGTTTTTTTCCACCAAGACATCGTCTTTTGTTTCTTATTATTTAAGCCGGCCATATATTAAATTAAAAAACAAAAAACTAATACGGCTCATTCCTTCAAAGCAAATCATCACATATATATATATATATATATATATATATATATATATATTAGACGGTAGGTTGAAACCATATAATAACTATTATATCCTTTTAAAATTGATTTGTTAAGGGACAAATCGGTTTTTTTAACATTGTAAAACACTATGAAATAAATAAATTATCCTTAAAAGAAAAAATGTTAAACTGATTTTGAAAGACTTTTTGTAATTTTATTTTTTAAACCATGATTTAAAATGTTTGATTTCCAAGTTGCTCATATGATGACGCATGCAACCTGTTTTGATGTTGTTGTACAACATTTCACAATAACGTTAGAATCATCTCAGTAATTTATTTTTGATGATGGGGTAGTGTCCAAGGCAGAGCAAAGATGAGCCTCCAATGTGTTTTTTTTTTCTTCTCTTGAGTATGATATTAACATTTTATTTTTTATAATTAATTAATTCTATTTTTTTTGCTTAATTTATTGTCAATGCTTTTTTCTTGATTATATTATTAAATTAATTGAGGTTATTGAACCGAGTCAAGTGAGTAGTCTCGCTCTCATACTTTTCATATTTCTTTAAAAATAATAGTATCATTTAAAGAAAAAAAATTATGTTAGAAAATATTTGGCTTGACTGGTAGCGTAACGTAGGTTATCTACCTAATTTATAACTATATACAAGAGCGCGCACCAAATTTATATCCCAAATTTTCTTAAAATCCAAACCTAGATCTAGACAAGAACATAGAAAATAAGTTAACCCAGTTTTCCATGAACTTTGGTAAGACTCGTATCCTCTTCTGAACTATTAATTTCATCACTCAAGTTGCTGTTAGTTAATACATTTTTAAATGTAATTTATTTTCCTAATACAGTTTTTGTCTAGATCTATTTTCATTGTCGTAAATATTGCTGGGATTTTGGTATAGAAATAAAAATTTAAAGGAGAAATATTAAGGGGATAAGATTTAAAGATGAGAAGGATATTGTTCGTACGTAGTGTGTGAAAGGAGGCAAGCAATTAAATCCTTCCAAAAGTTTTCTAATCATGCCAGCGCTTGCCTGCTTGGACGGCTTTCACCCTCTTGTGGGAATTTTCAATTCATATTGGCCAAACTCGTGCCTGGAAAAACAACTTGCTTCCTTTCAGATTATGATGATAGATCATCATGGATTGGGATGAAATTAATATATATATATTGTTTTCGTAAACTATTTGTGAAAATTCATTTTTTAATATATTTTTATCAAAGGTAATTGTAGGAAGATAGAAATAACTTTTCATGTCTTAGAACGTCGACGCTTTGAATTTTGTAAAGATCTTTATTTTAATACATAACTTACTTAGAATGATTATTTTTTCAGAGACCTTTACATGTAACTTAAAACATTACATTGCCTTGGCTTAATACTAAAACAGCTGCAAGATGAATCATTAATAATAATAATTAAAAAAAAAAACTTACTAATCTTTACTAAGTAATCATTTTGGGCAGATAGATGTGTTACTTCAAATAAATAAATAAATATATATATGTTCAATGGTTACTCGTTTGAAATTCTTAATTATACTCAGTTTTTTTTTTAATAGTACAAGCTATATCACATGATTAGATGCTTTTATCTATAAAGGATTTTATTGAAAAATAATGAGAATGAAAATGAAACATAATTGAAACTCAATAAAAAAAAAAGTTTTAAATAACTTAAGGGACTTTAAATGGATTGATCCTACACGAGAAACATATCTTTCTTGTTTATGTTCAATAACAAGTACGCAATATTTCTAATATGGTTTTTCATTTTATCAAAACAAAAATAATTAATAATATATGGCATGATACCACACCAGATACATAAAAAGTTGCAGAAAAAATCTTGCACAATATGAAATCACTAATTGTTGTCACTAGTTCTAAAATGCTTATGATATTTTATATGTGTTTCATGGGATCTCATCATAATCATCCAAAATGGTTTTTATTGTGACTCATTATTTAAAAAGATGAGTATTTAGTAATCTGTAATAAAGTAGAGAATCTCTCAACTAGTGTGATTAGTGTTTATTCTTAAAAGTTGGTATCGTCTTGTGTCTAAGTCTTTTTCATAAGGGAGCATGCTAGTAAGAATCAAAGAAAGGTTGATGTAAACAATCACGATTGTGACTAGGATTCGTAAAGGAGTGCTTTCTATGGTGAGAAGAGTGGGAGTATTATGCATACTTTACATGCTATTTTGTTCATTTTTTTTGTGAAATTGAAGCTACTTTATGCGCCTGGTGCATGTAATAGATACGTGTTGAATTTCTTGCTTAGAATGAAAGAGTGTTAAGTTGTTCTTGTATGACCAAAACATCATTGTTGTGTACTTGCACTTGATGGATGAATTGTTGGAGATCTAAGAAAACTGGAATCCATATGGTTGGGAGATCAATTATTCTCTCTTGTTATGAAGTTTCGTCAACCATGAAAAAAGTTTTCATGGAAGGTGAAAAGTATGAAACAGAAATGAAATAGTTTTTCATTTAGTTTTCTATAAAAAACACCATGAAAAAAACTTCACATGAAACTTGGGCTTTCCACAAGTTATGATCCTGGGTCAGAATGTATTGGCTTGAATATGGGCTTGATTATATCTTATTAAGTAAAATAAGAAATTCTCTAATGCTTAAGTCAGTAAACAAAAGAAAAAAAATGAGAAATTTAGAACAGAAGTAAAATATTGAGTCTGAGAAAAATTAAAACTTGTGAGAACCTGTTTTGTTTACCTAATGACCCAAAATATTTATAAATATTGTTCATGTTATGTTAGCTCATCTTTAAAAATGGAGAGATGAACAAAAATTAATTGGTCGAAGGATTATCAGTGATATATTAGTTAAAAAAAACCATTGATTATTAAGAAATGAGATGCTTAATTTGCACTGAATATTGTGCGTATTTGCAATGGCTAAAAAAATAGCAACAACCTTGTATAAAAATATTTACTTG
The DNA here is from genome assembly GCF_951802175.1 of Populus nigra. Taxonomy (NCBI): domain Eukaryota; kingdom Viridiplantae; phylum Streptophyta; class Magnoliopsida; order Malpighiales; family Salicaceae; genus Populus; species Populus nigra. The sequence goes on along the minus strand of NC_084855.1, from coordinate 3,923,297 downwards.
CAAAAATTATATCAAAGAATACGTCTATTAAAGTGCAAGGTGAGAGAGTGAACGGAGTGAGTTAAAATTGTGCAAAGGTGAAGAAAAAGGCTGCATTTTGCGCTGAGAATGGGAGAAGGGTGTCTTTTATTCCAGTCTCTATTGCACTCATTTTGGGCCGTGCCCCAAATAGAGTGGCTTCTTCTTCCATCCCGTCTGGGCTGTGGCCCAAATAGAGTGGCTTTTAACTCAGTCCGTTTGGTCGTGGGCTTGGACCGATATTTTGTTTTCCATGCTCAATCAACAATAGGCTGCTACCTGAGATAATTTACGGCTTGGATTTAATTTAATTTGATTTGGATTTTCTTTTTATTATTATTTTTAAGGTTTTAAACCGAAACCAAACTCATCCATTTTTTTGGAATTTTCGATTGACTTTAACCAATAATATAATTACAAAATCATTTAGTTCAATTTGTTCCCCGTTAGTCTTACGTCATTATTAATTGAGTTTCAAACGTTTTATTTTATCAATTTTACTCCAAATATAATCGATACCTAACAATATCATCCCTTCATCGACCTATCATCCGTTAGTCTTAATGCAAGTATCTCACAATTAGATGCGAATTGGATGAGATTTTTAAATTTCACTAATAGTGAAGGATGAAGGGACCTTGTCTGACGTCCATGACAATATTTGGAACCAAATTGATAAAGTCAGGAAGTGTTTGACTCGATTGGTAATAATTTTATATTGGGGGACTAAATTGAGGTTTTTCCATTTCGAGACCGCTTCTGTCTTCCTCAACCGCCCCACAAACCCGCGCCCCTGCCCATAACGGCATCAGCTTCGCGATTTGAGGCTGCCGCTATCTCAGATCACCAGAGACGACCACTGCACCATCGGACGCTAGTGATCACCAAAGCACCGCCATCCTTGAGCACGAACAACGCTGACGCTACCCTCGCTAGCACCACCATACTAGCCACTGTCAACGGCAGCTGCAACCTGAGGGTTCAGGGAGAGAGGAGAGATATTTTAAAGGGATAGGAGGTCATCGGAGATAAAAGGGTTCAAATCCCTTGACTAATCAAACGTCTCAAAGGTATCGTTTCTTTCCTTGATCCTTTACTTGTTTGCTAAATGTCCATGCTTTACTGGTTGGAAGCTTGAAAATGCATATTCATGAATCCTGTTACCGGTACCTTATAGAGATTATTTTATATCTTTGAAGGTTCATACCCATCAAAAAAAAGAACGAGAAAACTTTGATTGAGGTTTGACATACAGAAGTGAGTTCTGCTGAGGTTTAAGGCTAATTGCGAATCGGTGTGAGGGTCTTGTGTTGGATGATTGAGTTTTTGGGTCCAAATACTTAAGTTAAAGCTTGAAACTTAGAGTTTAGAATAATTTAGGCTAGAAATTGTTGTTTTGTTTCTGTCCACATGCCACCTGGTTTTGAGGTGGAGATGTGAAGCATGCTTGTTTGTGTGTTCGGTTTATTTCCTTTCTTTTTTTGTGTTGTTCTGGTGAAAATCTTGAGGGGAAATTGATGTTGGCCTAAAATGATGCCAAATTAAAGCTGAGAAAAAACTTCAATTGCTTGCTTCCGTGTTTTACTTCATGGATTGGTGTGGTTTTAATTTGATTATCTGTGCTGAATTTTTTAGCAATCGGGATGTGGATCATGGATAATTAAGATTTCATCTCTAGTGATAATATTGCATGGTTTTGAGAGTTTTTGTGATGTGATATGGGTTTTCTCAAAGGCTCAAGACTGAGACCAACATTGATATCTCCAATGACGAGTTCATGCATGTATTGATTTGTTTGTGGATACAAAAACAGGTGCTTTGCTTGTGTTTTCATGATTCTGATGATTTTCGCCTAAAGATTTGCTTTTTGATTGATTTTTGGATGAGATTGGTTTTGCCACTGTTTTCTTTTTATAAAAAAATCGCATGTTTTTGAAAATAATAGTGGAATGTTGATACGTGATTTTCGAGGTTTGAAGAATGAAAATGAAGTTTGCATACCTCTACTTTTCTGGTTCATAAAAATGCGAACATGAAATGTAAGGTCACAATACAAGGGCTCAGGGAGAAAGGAGTGAGATTACTAGTAGATAACGATCCACATAGTCCATCTGTCGAGTTACCATTCTCTAAATTAAGAATCTCTTAATTATCATAGCATGACATTTTCCATTTGAAATGTACCACGACTCCTATATATATCTCGCAAAAAAAATTGCAGTGGAATATATTTAGGCAAGTCTTGGGCTGGAACCTCAAATACCAATCCCTAGCCTGGTTGAAATGTGTGGTGCTTTAGCTTGTGCTATTCATTGGATATTAATGATGATTGAGCGTTGTTCCGAAAAGCATTGTTTATTTCCAAGTCGAAGCAGATTCATGATAAAGGAAACCTGTTAAACTTTCCTCTAAACTTCTCGCTGTAATGGTGTTCAAAACCAATCTCATGTGTAGCAGGAATATTTCAAATGGAGACACAGAAAACTCAACCAGAAAAACAGCAATCACCTGCTGTCACCTCATGTCGACGGAAAAGGAAGGATGATGCCACTTTTTTGGTGGATGTGAAGGATCACATTGATGAGTTCATCCATGCATCTATGGATGAGCACAAGGATTGTTTCAAGAAGACTATCAAGAAGGTCAATTCCAACTTCTTCTAAGTTCAATTGTCAAGTGGCAACTGACAAATGTATCGTGTAATCTGTGAGTGCGTGTGAATCGGTAGCTCTCCTAACACTTTGGTTCATTTTCAGATGTTTGGAATGTCGAAGATTGTTGCTGAGAGGAGTGCTGATGCTAAGGAAGTCGAGAGTGCTCTTCCTCTCCGAACCACAGTGGCAGAGTAGAATGTCTTCACCCGTGTTCTAATGGGCTCATAATGCCAGTTTTAGTCATGTTTTGGTTTGTGGTTAAAGAATTACGACATTTAGTGCAGTTTGCTAATATCACATTACTCTGTTCTGTTTTGAGTTGAATAAATGAATAATGTTCGAATTCTTTAAGGACCCCATCCTGGTCTTCTTCTTTTCTTCTGAAGGGGGCGATCCCAACTCCTCGAAAAGGCTATATTGCTCAACAGCCGAATGATGCTCCTCCATTAGGACTGCTCCCTTGTGGATTTCTCGGTTTCCATTCAAATCTGAGTGCTAGTTTCCTACGCTTTTCATGCTTTTTCTCAGGTTACTTATTCGATCTATCGCCATTTTTTCTCTCCCCCCTAAATCCATGAAAGTTTTACTCTTCAGTTTTGGGCGCCCTGATGGTTCAGCTAGATCTTTTCCCCTTAACCATGACCATGAAGGTAAACGTTAACGTCCTCTAATTGATCTGGGCCTGTGATTCGGGCTGCTAAGAATTTAAACTTTCTCCGAATTCTCAACACTCAACAGCCGAATCATGGAGCCCATTTACAGCTAGCAAAACAGATGCTACCAAAATGGAACAAATCAGGCAAAGATTGGAGGGACATATTTAGTGAAATCAAATGCTCAACGAGAACAGTTGTTAAAACTGGGGAGCAACATTGCAGACTTGTCAGAAATGTGCATCCAGCATGGAGAATGGGATCGTTTATTGTTCTCTTGTGCTGCTGTTAAGAACATCTGGGGCCCTATTTTGCAGCTTTTTGGCATTGATAGACCGGTAGGAAATTGGTGGGCAGAATTTAATTGGACTAGGAGGAATATTGCCAACAAAAAAATCGATTTCAGGCTATGTGCTAAGATGGGCTCGGTGATATTATACTTTTTAACACATGGAAGGAGAGGAATATGAGGATAAACCAGGCAACGAAATCTTCATATGGTGAAATTGCGAGGAAGATTATTCATTCAGTCTGTTCGGTTGGGTTAACCGGCACAAAAATCCTCCAGGAAGCAAAGGACGGTGCCAGGTTTTCTGAGTTCTGTGAAAAAGGTGGAACTTATAGATAGACACAAAAATTGTATCTGTGGGGAAGATGGATGAATTTATTCCTTCATCAAAGAAAAAGGTTACGAACTTGAAACCAGAAACCAAAGCAAAAATGAAAAGATTCAATTGCCACTTTCTTACAATTCGATAAAACCATGAATTAATACGAAGATTTTCGACAATATAAGATCTCGAATTGGAAAGAACAACTAAAAAAACCAAGATTGTCGAACCTTCAGATCTGTAATCATCATAAGGCTCCAAAGGAGTCGGCATGCAGTAACTGCGGATGGAGAGGGAGAATGAAGAACAAAGACGAGCAGTAAACGAGTTTCAATTCAGATTGAAAACTAATATAAAATTAAAGAGGACATCATGATTATCCCCTCAGGTTTTCGTCTCCACATGCTTCTCTTTCTGCCGCTTCCAGTCTTTCTCTTGCATATCCTCTCCCTCACACACAGCACTGCTCTCGCTCCCCTTGATATCAGCTAAACGGAAGAGCACCTCTTCTTTATATCTTTGGGGTTTTGGAATTTTCAGTTTACTCTTTTTTTCTTTTCTTTTCTTTATTATTATTATTATTATTTACCCTATTCTTTTAGGGACGGTAAAAGTTTCAACTTTTGACCCTATGGGTTGCTTCTGTGCTGGTTCAGCGGCGGAGAAAACTATACGAGGGGGTAAAAAAAAACTGGCAAAGATTCCAAAATCTTAGCATCGTTAATCCAATGGACCAATACTAATATCCATTACCGATGTACATCACAAGCAGTTCCCGGCTGCTGACATTACTGTCAAGCCTCGAGCATTTCTTTATCAGTTTGATCGTTCAGCCTCCCAATACAAACCAAGGATGGTGACGGTGTGTAAACAGTGATTCAGGTTTAAGAAGAACTACATGGCTTTCGCAGTATATCAATTGCAAGCCAAAAACAGATTGCAAAGAGACAAAACCACCCGTCTACCACCAAGCATCAGAACGAAACAACTGACGTGGCTTGTGTTGAAGCTTGCAAACGAGATAGAGCAGTGTCACTTTCCTCGCATTCGTCAAAAACTATGGGTCTCCCGCTGATAGGCTTCCTGTGGATCAGACAAATAAAATTTATTACAACTTGTATGAAAGGGATACATGCTCTAAAATTTCAAATTACAATCAACAAAGTATTAACAATAGCTGTTGCAAGTCTTAAAAAACAGCATGTGACTGTGTCTCGTCGTTTGATTAACCCAATAGACTGCTAGTTTTTCAGTCTATCCTTTGTTACTACCCTGATTCCTCCTGGTTTAAGTTTCAATTGGGAAGGTACAAACATCATCATTACTCAACTGCATTAACATTGGCCGGGGGAGAGGTGCTGGCAGATCTTACTAAACAAGACAAACGAATTACGGACTCCATATGCTAAACTAAATCAGGTAAAAAGATGCGCCGCCAATCAGACAGTTGCCAAATCATTGTTCTTATGGGGAAGAAGTTGTTTTCGGAGGAGACAGAAAGTTAGATCGTAATAAAACTGGGTAGACACAGTTTTTTCTTTTTGGTGAAAGGCAGTTTAACTCCAATAGCCAACAAATAGTCAATAACACAGGCAGGAACCACGAGGCTCAGAAAAAAAAAATACCTTTGTGAGATGAAACTCTCTTCAGACAATGCCTTCTCTAACCTCTCCTCAAATGGTGTTGCATGCCAACTTACCTTCTGATCCTGAAAACAAAAGACGGTTACTTGTATGCAGCTGCTAATAGTGCACGCAGTGAGAGAAGAATAAATATAGTTTACCTCTTTATATTTGTTTGTCGAATTTGGAATTCCATTTCCATCCCACCACTTCGGGGAGATTCGAGAAGCTTCATTCTCATTCCAGTGAGCAGCAACCATTCCAATGATAGGCCTGTCCCCAGGAGTTCTACCAGAACTAAAATTTTTGCCAGCAGCAGTGCCAATATTTGGATTATCTTCACCAGTTGTGGATTGTGGTGGTTTGACCCAAGAAGAAAAGCTCGCTTCCACCTTCAAATCTTTCCCAGAGGATGTTTCTTTTACTCCCCATTCTGGTTTAGGAGTTGCACTTTCAGACTGTTCAAGAGATTCTCTCAGCTCACCTGACTGTTCATGTGAGTTAGAATCATCTTCCCTCAGTAACTTCCATTGAGAGGCATTTTCAACAGGGTTCAAGACCGAATAAACATATTGGGACCTGATCCTAGTCTTTCCATTTGCTAGAGTTTCCAAGTTTGCAGGAAAAACAGTACCGGGAGTTTGCATGTCGTCTGAAATTTTTAATGGGGTCGGTCTAGGAGAAGGCTTTGAAACACTCAAATTCCCTGGAGATTCATATTTCCTAGGAACTTGGCAACCATTTTCAGACGACCCTTTAGAGGAAGATGTATCAAAATCACATTCAAAGCGAACAGACCTGTTCCTGCTCTGAACATTTGTAGCTGAAAGCCAAGGAGCACCAGTAGCAACGTTATCAATCTCATCTGGTTGAACCTTGATCATTCTTTTATGACTCCCTGACTCACTATCTTCTCTGGATTGTACATTTGTCATGCAGCTACAGAAAAGAAGACATGAAATATTAGCCGTTCTAAAACTTTCATGGATGAGTTCCAAGTATTGCAAACAATAAAGGAACATATTGCATAACCGGATGAGCCTCTAATGGATCTCGTCAAGCCAAGAAATAAAATGCAATTATTAGATGCAGATCCTTCAACAGGCCATGTTACTCCTCAAGACCATCATAAAAGAGTCAATGAATAAGATTTACAAACAGGTTTCAAACTGATTGCAAAGCAGTTCTTAAGCATGAAAAATGAGACAAGTTTAGTTTCCAGGTCCCATGTGCACAGAGAGAAGTTAAATACATGTGAATCATTTGACTACTCACAGAAGTAATTAGAAGTTCAACCTGCTAGGTGTCTGCTCAGAAGAAAATGAACCCTTCCCCAATTCTTCCCAAAGTTTAACCGGAGTACGGGAGTCTTCATTTTGATTATCTAACTGAAGTTTCTCCATCGATGTGTTGGGAAGCCATGAATGGAACTTTGAAGATTCTGAATATTTGCCAAGCCCTGGTGAACCTTTAAACTTATCGCAAGCTTTCCGAATTTCAGTTGGAGTCTCTGGCAAAGTACCACAAGCTTTAAGAAATTTAGCCTGCAGAGAGAAGTCACGACCAAAATAATTAAATTAATTAACGAACTCTCTCATTAGAAAGTTTAAGGTAGATTATGTTATTGAAGAGCTTACAACTGGAAGATAAATCCAGAAAAACAAATAGATGAAGAGTTCAACTCTCCTTCATAAATATCAACACTAATTGTAGTATTTCAGGATGTTATATATTGATGTAAACTGTATGATCATCTTATAATAGGATCTACCATGGGATGCCCATCTATCATCTTCTAAAAGGTCCGACCATCTACAAGCAATTGAAATCATCATAAATCATTCTCGCTTTTAAATGGCTTTGTGCATTTCATTTGTAATAGAAGTAAAACATTGAGAATGATAATTCGGAAGCCATAAGGGTGCCGTTTTAGAAAAGGTCAACAGATTCTGATTGAAGATCAAGCAACAATTGTTAAGTCCCGATTCAAAAAAATTAATTCAAATTTTCTAACAACTGTAAGCGACTTTAATTTATAGTTCAACAGATGAATACATTCTGACCTATCCCAATGGGAGGATGAGGCCCTGCGGCAGAGCTAATACTAGATAAAAAGCTCTTAACGCTACTGCTTTTCAACCCTATTCTTGGTTTGATCCTTTTCTTCATTACCACTACCCAGAGCTAAAAAGAAAACCCCATGATTGAACGCATCTTTCGGTCTCAAAAACGTAATGTAGAAACCAATCATCACAAATAAATGTTTAAAACTACAGCTTGAAAGTAGCAAGAATAGCACAAACAAATTCTCATTGATAGATACAGCAATACACACCTCATCCCTGAGTCCCTTATTGATCTGTGGGGATCCTAAACACGGATTCTCAATATCACCACGCGGAGATTCTTCTTTCTCTATCAAAGAGGAAACAAATGCAATTAAAAACAAGTCAGAAACCAAAAAAAGAAAAAATCAGAGTGAAAACATGATTAAAGATATTAAACAGCTATTTACCTTCAGATAAAAATAGAGATGATAAACGATTTTTAAGCACCCCAGCTTCCTGCTTCCCGCTCGCCAAAAAAAAGAAGTTGTGAATATCTTATAATTCAATAATCCCCTGTTTAATCTCTAGCAAAAATTACACCAAAAAATTAAACACTTATTTTCTATCCAACCAAAACAGATATTAAACAAAAACAAAAATCCTATAAAATATTAGACTGAAGAAATCGCTTGTTTTTCTAAAATTCAGCTTCCAATCAAACAAAAAAATTCCCAGCAACCAAACAGAAAGATTAAGACGCTAAACGATTTTTAGATACCATGGTTTCCTGCTTCTCATTCTCAACCCAGCCAGGAAAAAAATGACGACGACGGTAAATATCGTATAATTCGATAATTCTCTGTTTTAATTTAATCTCATAAAAAACACCGATATCAAGGAATTAAACGCTCAGTAATCGATTAGCAGCCATTTCAGCAAACACGTCTCGAACAAAAAAAAGGCATGGAAATCCTAGAAAATCCTAAAAACAAACTAAGAACAAGATTACAATTACCTAAAATTCAGTTTCAAGAAACAGAGAAAAGAAACGCTTCTTTCCAGCTTTAAGAAATATATATTTACGGGGAACAAAACAAAAGGTGGAAGAAAAGAAAAGAAAGATTACAAGAGTAGGTTTGGATCGAAGAGAATCGGAGGAGATGGCGTGCGGTCGAGACCGATTAGAGCGATCGTCTTTGGTTCGGAAGCAGGTAAAGAAACAACCCATAGCTCTTAAAAACGATCTAAAAAGAAACCGCAACACCTTTCCCAAAATCAATCCAATTTCACGCTTCAACGATGCACATATCATGTTACTGTCATCTATCTATTTTCTTTTTCTTTTTCTTTTTTTCTTTCGTTCTTATGGGGTTTATAATCAGGGTGTGAGAGGGGGGGGGGGGGGGAGATAGCTGTTGGGTTGTTTTTGAAATTTGAAACCAACCAAACGAGGGAAAGATTTCTGGTCTCCGAAATGAAAACGTTTTTTAGTGTTTCCCGTACTTAATGGGTAGGCAAATGACGGTGCTACTCGCTTCATGATCATGACACGTTGGTGGGTTGTGATATTTTGTTTTTGGAATTTACGGGATTATCCCTGCGGTGAAAGAGCGAGTGTTGTCCCTATTATGGACGTCACAGGGTGTGAGACTGTGAGGTGTGTTATTGCAAGTTTTCCTTTCCAGGAATAACTTCTAAATTAGTCTTTTAAGTGCTTATTTGGTATTTTAGTGAAGATTATTTTAAAAAAATATTTTTTATTTTAAAATATATTAAAATTATTTTATTTTAATTTTCTATATCCAACACGTTAAAATCACTTAAAAATACTATAAAAGTTATCAATTTGATTTTGTTCATTTGATTTTTTCCAAAAAAAAAATGTATTCTTAAAAGCTTTTAAGAGCGTGTTTGGTATTGTGGTAGCTTTTGTGGTTGCGGTTTGAAAAAAGTAGTTTAATAAAAAGTACTTTTTGTGAGGTTGTTTCAAAAAAAATTGGTGTTTGGTTAAAACTGTGGTTGAAGTTGTGGTTTAAAAAAAAACAGTTTCTTGTGTTTGGTTAAAAAACTGTGGTTGAAATTGTGGTAGAAAAAAAAACAGTTTTGTGTTTGGTAAAACTATGGTTCCAAAAACACTTTTCAAAAAAATTGATTTTTTTTAATAAGCGCCAATTTTGTAAATGCATTTTATTGTATTGTGAATTTTTTTAATTGAAAAATGTAAAGATTTTATTTAAATTTAATAAAATAAATATAAAAATCTAAGAAGTGATAAGTTGAGAAAAATTTGTTAATGGTAATTAAATATTAAAATAAAAAAATTAATATCTTTCATAAAAACAAAATACAATAAGCATGAAAATATTTGACCTGACTTTTTTTTTAATTCATATGTTTTTTTGTTGTTTTTTTTTATCTTAGAGGTTATTTTTTAATCAAATATAAAAAAAAAATAAAGATAAATTACAATAACTTCTTTGATACTAATATAAAATAACTTCTTTGGTACAAATATAAGAATAATTGCTATTTAAAAAAAATAGACAGCCGTAGAATAAAATAAAAATTAAACCCCATATTAATAACAAGGCGACAAAAAATTATAAGTTATAGGGGTCGAATAAACCTTTAAAAAAAAAAAACAGATTGAGAGCTTTTCTCTTTCCTAAGCTGCTGAGGTTTGGAAATGGATAGGCTGTGAGAGTTGAAACATAAAAACCAAGGACAGGAGGTGGGACCGTTGGGAAATCAAGGGAAAGCAAGGGGAAGGTGTTGGTGATGAGAGAGAGGGCAAAACGCATGAAAAGCAATTGGTAATTGCTTTTCAAAAACTGAAGTCCAACCTTAGTTTTGTACTGGGACCCACATAAATAAAAAACGTGGTTGGTGTTAACCAAACACTATATTGCATATTTTCATTTCAACCGCGACCGCTGCAGCATATCCAAACGGCCACTAAAAGCGCTTACGCATTTAAAAGCAAAAGCTAACAAATTCTAGGTTTAGAGTGTGTTTGGTATTGCAGTAGCTGTTATAGTTGTAATTTGAAAAAAATTATTTTATAAAAAGTACTTTTAGTTGAGGTTGGATTGAAAAAATAGATGCTTGGTTAAAAGTGTGGTTGAAATTGAGGTTGAACAAAAAATAATTTAACGTGTTTGATTAAGAATGCTTTTGAAATTGAAGTTATAAAATAATTTTTAAAAAATATATTTTAATATTGATGGTTTTTAATTTAAATATTGTAGATTTAACTATTGCTATTATATCATGAAATAAATAATACTCTATATAAAATATTTTTTATTATTCCATTAAACCATCTACAATTCCATTATGTATAAAATTTATCCGACAAGAACTACAGTTTCCATAATTTTTTGAGCGTACAATAAATTTAGATAAAATATTATAAGGAATAAAATTGATTTGATATTACAGTATGAGTGAATTTAATTTGCTCTACACTAGTTTTTCAGGGAAAAAATATTGTTCACAATATGAGTAAATTTAATTCACTATAAGCTAGTTTTTTAACAAAATAAATGCATTGGAAAAAAAAACAGTGCAAGTGAATTGCACTGTTTATTTGTTTTGAATGAACAGTGCAATTCACTTTATTTATATATATATATATATATATATATATATATATATATATATATATATATATATATATATATCCAATGATGGAAAAATCATCAAATGAGAACATTCTTTGTACGACAAGATACACTATTCGCTAAGATACAATTTGAAGAAAACTTCATTGGTTACCACACAGACACAGGTAAAGCAGCTTGGAGCTGCTTTCAACGGAACGCAGACGCATACGCAAATTTTGGTAGGTCCCATTAACAGTAAATAATGGTTTATCACTTACCAAACAGTTGATATCTGTGGTGGCATTAAAACGTGGAAGCTACCATGCAGCCAAACGCTTTTTTAATATATTTGGCATAACACTGGCTTTTGCAGTTATGCTTAAAAAAATAAGTTTTAAAAAAATATTTCTAGTTGTGATTTTTAAAAAGTAGATTTTAAAAAATATATGTTTGATTTAAAATGTTGTAAGATAGATTTTTACATGTAAAATAAATAAAAAAACATGTTTTCATAAATAAAATACATATTATTTTAGCTTCTATGACATCAAAATTTAAAATATAATTATAATGTGATCCAGTAAAAAAAATTTATTTAACTTAACATAACAAGTTTTTCTCTATGATTGAATAAAAAAATAAAAAAAATATCACAATCCCAAATATTCTCTCATCATTTATCTCGGTTTTTTATTATTTAATTTTTTTTTTCTATTCCATATTGATATGCTATGCCATTGTTTTCAAGAAAGCAAGGCAAAGAACAATTTTATGCATCCACAATAACTCTTTTCCAAATTTCAGTTGTGGGCTCTTGGCCCAAGTTTTCCAGCTCCTTCATGTAGCATCAAAGAAATTATATGTATAGCTGGAAGTTTGACACGTCCTGCGGTCAGGTGGATTTGATCATGTGAGGGTGAAAAGACTCTCCCCACATGATGGAGGTTGTGCATCCCTCCGCAAGGAGGTGCACTTTTGCCTCCCTGTATCTGGGCTTTAATTCCGGGTCGTGTTGAAATCTCTCCAGGCATATGTCCTTTACTATTGTTTGGAACTTTGAGTGGGCTTCTGCGATTCTGCTCCCGTAGGCCTGTTATCAAATTTCTTTTATATTTTTTAAAAAAACTAAAAAATGCGGGAAAATTACTGCACGCACAAACTCCTCAGTACTTTTTGAACATTCCGGATTTTTCGGTTAAATTCCGTCCGGAATGTTCCAGTTTCATTCCACATATTTAGTTCCGTTCTTAAAAAGCTATTGAATCAAATTAAACCTTATTCAATTTAATTAATTAAATCACCCAATTATAAAAAGTTGTTTTTCATTATTATTTTCAATAACAATGATATGATAATAATATTGAAAATTATTATTACTATTTTCATTAACAATTATATTAATTTTTTAAAATTAGATTTATCACTAATATATATAGTTTATATTCATGTTTTTTTTTTTCATGTTTATACTTTGTATGATTTTGAGAAAAACAATGGATGTTTTAGATTCTATTAGCCTTGATAACATTGACATAACTTTATATTTAAAATATTTGTGTTAAAACATTTTATTTTCATAATATTTTGATATTTTATTTAAGTTGAATTACTTTAAGTTAAAAACATATCTAATCTTGACTATTTAGGAATATTTAAATTTTAAAATTATATTTGTTTGGCATTGTGCTTATATTGCATAATTTATAATTAATTTATCTTAAATTTGAATTATGTTTGTTGAATATAAACGGAAAATTATGTTTGTTGAATTATCTTAAAATGAAATGAAATTTGTTCCGTTTTGTTTCGTTTTTTGAATTGATATAGAATGTTTCGACCATTCTGGGCGAAACGGAACGAAATTGATAACCTTGTTTTAAACGGGAATGGCATAATTATTATTTTGCTTTAAAAATAAAAAAACTCATTTAACTTGGCCTTCATGGGTCAATTGTAATTGTACAGGGACTAATCGGTTATTATTATTTTGATTGGGATTTAGAATGTTTTTTTCTTTTTTAATTGTATAATGTAATGACCAGGATGCCCTTAAAATAAAAAAAAAATGATTTGATGAAGGGGTAATTTTGTCTTTTGCTTAAAAAAACTCATTAAATTTACTCTGTTTTCTGGTTGGAGGCTTGCAGCATGCTCTCCAGAAACAAAATGCCAAGGACATTCTGGATCGAAGCAGTGAATTGAGTTGTTCAAATCGGAGTCGAACCTTTCTAATAAAGGATAAGACTCTAGAAGAAGCCTGGGGGTGACAACAAACCTCTAATTAAGGCCTAGAGTGGCATGTTTGTGAGTTTAATTGGGTTCTTTTTTGAAATGTTTTTTTATTTTTGAAATGTATTAAAATAATATTTATTTAAAATTTATTTTTAATACTAACAGGTTAAAATAATCAAAAATCACTAAAAAAATACAATTCAAAATAAAAAATTCAAAAGTTAATAAAAAAATCGGTTAAACACAGCCGAGGCATCTTCTTCAAACTTGTTCATACTTCACAAGAGCCAATTATTTCCAACACTTTCAAATCCACGCATTGCGGTGGTGTTACGTGGGCGAGAGCAAATGGTATTTTATTTATCTTGCTAATTAAAAGGAAAAAATAAAAGCTGTGGTTGGAAATTGCGGTAACAGAGAAAAAAGCAATGAAAGTGACAGCAACGGCCAAGCATACTTGTGTATAGGATTAGGAGCTGCACAGCCCGCACACATGTTGGTGGGTTGTAATTCTCAAAAAACAAAAAAACAAAAAAAGGTTATTGTAGTAATTTTATTATCTCCTTTTGAATTCTCGTATCGTTATTTTTCCTGCACACATGCTGGCGCCACGTTAAGGATCAATTGTCATGCCTGTGGAAAAGTAGCCAGCCAGCCAGCGATGCATCTCCACTGATGTGTATGCGAGAAAAACGACAAAATCAGTTTTATATATAATTACTGATTAGAAATACTGTGATTTATTGACATTGCTGATTAGAATAGAAGAGGATAGCCCACTCATCACTCGAGAAGATAGGGATTCAATTATTTATATATAATTAATCATTGAGTAATTTGATTATATTATTTTAATCTTGTTTATGTATTATTATATTCATTATAATTGTATATATTTGAATAAAATATCAAATATTTCATATTCATAAAACATTTAATCTAAATTTTGTATAAATTTATAGCGTTTTATTTTTTTAATTTCTTTTTAGCTATTAAAATTGAATTCGTAAAATCATTATCTCAAAAAATAAAAGCACAGGTTAGTAAGCTTTTTAAAAACCATGTGATGTATTTTATTTTCTTGATGCATGTCAAATTTAAATTCTTAACTATTCTCAGTTTTCTAAAAAAAAAAAATACTATTGTATCATATGATTTCATAACTTTATTAAAAAAAATAATTGAAAATAACAAAGAATCAAATAAAATAATGTAAAAGTGAACTCATGCACTTATAATATAAGCTTTTTATTGGTTTAAGAAAAATAGTATAAAATAAATTTACATCAATAAAATATTATCCAAAATATCTAGTTGAAAAAAAATTCATGATTTTTTTCAACTTGTTATTAATATTTTTTTATTTTTAATTACATGTGACAAGATGGACTTTGTACTAGTTTGGTTTTTTTTTTTTTATAGTAAATATCAAGATTGTATTGATTAAACTTTAATATACACAATTTATATATCATAACCATAGCGCTATTTTGAAAGAATACTATGTAAGGCAAATAAAAATAAATAAAAATTATACCTTTTCTATATAAAAAAGGATAAGATATTCACTTTCCAGCACATTAAAAAATTATAATTTTATTAGATATAATAGATTCTGCAAGGGAGACCTGGCCGGATAGGCAATTAAAAAAAAAGATGACGAGTGCCACATGCTATTATTGTGCATGGGTTGGACTGACAGGACAAATACCAAGAGCTATACATATATAGGCATAAATCAGTGACATAAATCACATAATTACTTGTTTTGTTTTGTTTCGACATTTCTAGTGCAGGCACGCATATCACACGAAACCCACGTTAAAATTGGCTACGTGTCAAATTGCTCCACACAGCCCACTTGCCTCTCCTCGCGTCAAGAAGCTTTCTGATCCACATAATAACTCTACCCATTATCGCAGAGTCTGTTTTATACTGTAGTCGTCGTTGTTTTTTTTAATTATATTTTTTAAAACCGCCATGTTGACTCTAACACTAATTTTTTTCTACTATAAATGATCAGGCACAGTGAGCGGTGGTCGCGTCAGCTGGTGGCGCTGGAAGAATGAGGAAGTCCGTAGTGGTAGGCTGGTTCTCCTCCTCCCCGATAATCCAACCACCAATAATGGCATCCTGCTTTTGAAAAATTCAACATGTACCAGTCGCGGTGGAGTTTTTGTAAATGAGAAAGCGAGCAGAAGCTACGGGTCACCGGTGATCCAGAGTCAAGTCTTTGCAGTTGACAAATGGGAGAAGAGTCTGCCAGGCATTATTTACCTATTATTCCTGTGACTTTTATACTGTTTATATTAGTAATACACACACTAATGTTAAAAATAAATTTTAAAAAATAAAAAATATTATTTTAATATTTTTAAATAAAAATCACTTCAAGATAGAAAAATACTTATCTCATTTTTGTCCAATTAATTACATCGAAGTTTACAGTAACAGGCATTATTAACCTAGTAATATTTATTATTAGGGTAATAATTATTTTTTAAAATATTTTTTATAGTATATTAAAATAATATTTTGTATTTTTTAAAATCTATTTCTATATCAATATGTTAAGGTGATTTAATAATATAAAAAAATAATTAAAAAGCACGTGGTTGCATAGTCAAAGACATTCCAAAAAGACTGCAAACAGAGATGGTATAGAAATCGATAAGAATTATTATGAAGCAGTGCTGTTAGGATTCCAACTAGTTTTCAAAGTTAGAACGGAAGGGAATTTCCCAGCGATTAGGATGACTATCTTTATCACAAGGACTTTACAATTCAGCATTAAATTTTTGAAACTTGGGGAAATTTGTAAATATTAAGAAATTGTTTACAAACATAGTAATATTTAAATCTTCTAGAAAATTGGAGCTAGAAAAGGAAAAACCAGAACTCTCTATCCAGATCCAATATTTTTCTATTTAGAAAACTGAAAATCTAGTTTTTTATTTTTTTTAATTTACAATGAATTTGAAAAACACATTTTAAAGTTTTTATAATTTTCATTTACAACTTTTTCATTGTTTTTTAAATAAAAAAAGACACGGATAACACACACACACACACCTACCTTTTGGCAATGTAAAACATTATAGTTATATTTTTTTATATTTTGATAACTTTTCATGATAATTTGAATAAAATAAAATTAATATTCTATAATTAGACTAACTGGGTATAAAATATTAGTATGACTGTTATAAATTATAGTTTGACTTTCTATGACTAGTATAAAATATTAGTATGAATAGCCATGATTTTGATGTATTTGTTTTTAAAAATTTGATGAACAATTCTGTATTCGCCAATGACAAGTGAACAATATTTTTAATTTTTTATAATAATAATAAAAAATATTGAAAAGGAAAAAAATATTATATCAGTAAATAGATCCTGAATTTTTACATGGTTTTATTAGTTTCCATTTACACCGCACAAACAAATTAAAAGAATGTTTTAAGGTTTGGTAGCGATTGCTTTTTAAATTATTTTTTGTTTAGAAATATATTAAAATAATTTTATTTTTATTTTTAAAAAATTATTTTTCACGTCGGTATATTAAAATAGTATAAAACATCAAAAAATATTAATTTTAAAAAATATTTTTAAAACATAAAAATAAATAACACAGAGCCTTACACTTGATCCCACCCTACATGTATGCCAGACAAGATATGTAATGCAAAATATTTTCCTTGGTTTCAACTTTCAAGAGATTTTTTCACGAAGAAAGAGATAATAATTTAATTAATTAAAATAAACGTAGCTGAGGTGGAGAAAACACTGTTCCGTACGCTTGATCTCTTCCTGCATTTATGCCGGACACCTTTAATATGCAATGAAAAATATTTTCCCTGGTTTCAAAATATCTTTTCTCAGGGAAAGAGAAAACAATTAAATTAATTAAAATAAACCCAACAGAGATAGAGAAAATATCGTTTGCCTACTCACAAAACACATGAGAACTGTGACCATGATTTTTGGTTATTTAAGTTTTTCGTACCTCTTATTGCTTTTAGTTTTATTATTCTACTCTGTGTTAACCAAGATTAAACTTGATAATTTAATTTATTTTATTTTTTATAGAAATATTATGATATCAAAAAATATCTCTGTACAAGTTTAATTCTCAAGTTTGCGAAAAAATAATAATAAATGATTTTAATACTTATAAAAAATTCAAAATAAAAAGGTAAAAATTAACAGCGATGCAAATGTGCGAGTTTTCCACTATATTGTTCATGAGGCCCCTTTAAAAATAATTTCTTGTTGAATCTTTTCATTTTTAGTCCATTTAATCTGAAATTTTTATGTTTTATTTATTTACATTTCAATTTATAAATTTAAGAGATAATAAATAATCATAAAAAAATAACTAGGAAAAAAGAAAATAACTGATTAGATAATTATGTGGCAAAAAACTAAATTTTGTGTCAATATTTTTCTCTTCAAGGTTTTTATAAAGTTTTATATTGTCAAAAAAAAAAAAAAGAGATTGGGTTGATAAAGATTTTTCTAGTTTAATTTTGTATTTTTCAACTAATTTAAAGTTATTTTGAGTTAATAAATTAGTATATTAAGTTTCATGTTTTTTGATGGTTTATGTAAAAATATGTTGAAAAATAATGTTTAAAATAAAAAAACTTTTTTATTGTATGATATTTTAATTAATTTATTCATATATGGATATGCGTACCATACTAAATTATTTTATGAAAATCTTTCTAATAATTTTGAACCTACGCCACTCCACTTCCTAACTAGACCGATTCTCTTCCTATAAATGCGATTTTTTTATCCAGTAAATGTTCAACAAAAGTTCATCACGATTTACTAGCAAAAAATAAAAGTTTTAAAGCTCAAGGAAAAAGAAAGAAAGAAAAGATAGATAGATAGATAACTAGTAATTGGTTTAAATCCTAGAAAGGCCAGTAGAAGGGTTAAAGAAACGATGTCCACATATTCCAAGGGCCTGGCTTGTGGTAACAAGGCAGAAGAAGATCCTCAGCATCACCTCACAATATAAAGTGGAAAGCCATGTAAGAAACTCAGAACAACTGGTTAGCCAACCCAGAAAGCAAGAAAATAAAAAGCTTCCACTCCTCCCTCGAAGACATTCTCACTACAGCCAACAGGCCTTTAAGAAAACCAGTGAAGAATTATCGAGATGTCTGGTGTTCTCCTTTGGGTGATTTGTCCCAAAGAGAATGCCGGTTTTGCTGCAACAACTTCGTATAGTTTAGTCCCAAAAATTCGCGCACAAGTAAGAAGTCATAACTCCAAAGGGTGTTCAAGACTCAATTTCTCTTCTGGGGTTTTTGCTGCCGCTTCCCTTTCAAGTGCAGTGGCAAACCCACCAAGATCTTCAGTTGAGAAGGTGTATGAGGTTGTTCTAAAGCAAGCTGCTTTGGTGAAAGAACAGAAAAAAGAGAGAGCTTTGGATGTTAGAAAAGAAAAGGGTCAAACTGATAGCATGACTCGTGGGGATCTGCTGAATGGGGCATATAACAGGTGTGGCGAGGTCTGTGCTGAGTATGCCAAGACCTTTTACCTGGGTAATTGATCTCTCGCGCTCTCCCTCCCTCCCTTTCTCTCTTCTTCTTGTTTGTGTTTACTTACAATTCATAGTTATCAGAGGGCTTGCTTAACTTATTGTTTTACTAATAAAGACGAAGTAAAGTTTTTATTAAAAAAAAATGAAGTGAACTGGTTTCAAGGATATAAAATATTGTCGTCAAACATAAAAGTTACAATTCTACAGTTAGAATCTGACCATGTTAGCCTTTCAAAACTTAGCAGTTTGCACATGGCAAGAGATCAATTGACTATTACAATACAACACTTTTTATCTGTTTAATTATCTATCTTCCATATCTTTTTCATTTTTATACTAAATTTTTTATTTCCTTGAAGATTAGCCCTTTGTTGCTACTTGCTAAGATAACGAAAGGAAAATAAGAAAAGTTCAATTGCTTTGCTTTTCTACTTTCCGTCTGTGCTTCTTTCTCTTGTTGTGGAAACGATTGAAAAGGCTAATGGCGGAGAAATAAAGAAGGTTGAAAAGGGCTCTATAGAGTGACAACATTATCATGGCATTATACTAAAGATAATGATTTCAGCACAGATAATGTTCCCTTTTATTATTTTTTATGGGAGCTCATTAAATCTAAATTGAATCTAACATACATGATTTATTACATGTTAAATATAATAATGACTTAATTCTTACAATTTTATTTCTCTCACAAACACACATGATTCATTGAATTCAAAACTAATTGTGAGATATTGAATATGACGAGTAATGCTACCAAGGGGGATTTGGATGGGGAACATGAGAGTGTTCGAAGCGGCGGGGAATTAGGAACTGAAATGTCAAGTTAATAATGTTGGTCAAATTGGAATAAAATTTTGTGTTATAATCAAGTTTCTTACCTGCAATATTCCAATTTCAGGCACATTACTGATGACACCAGAGCGACGAAGAGCTGTCTGGGCAATTTATGGTATGTATGCTATGGCCCTCTTTCAACTTGCCAGTTCATTTTGTTCTGTTGCATTTATGCTCCCTATACACCAATTTGTTTGTTTGTGGTGGGTGCACTAGGGCCGATTTTGGCTAGATCAGTATGATCTGCTATTCTGCTTACATTATGGGTCATATGGACATTCCATGAATGTGAATGAGCCCTGTAAATGACCCAAGTTGTGTTTTTTCGTATCACTACCAAGGGATTTGTTGTTTTGGAAAAAAAAGATGTCTCTCTACGTATTTCATCACCATGTGTAGGTCATTGTAGAATTCTCTTGCAATCATAATGGCTGCGAAACACTTTTATGTAAAAACCCCGAAGAACTAGTCTATTTACTCTTTGTATCTGTTCTGAAGTGTGGTGCAGGAGAACTGATGAGCTTGTGGATGGCCCTAATGCATCACATATCACACCCAAAGCTCTTGACAGATGGGAGCAAAGGCTGAATGAACTTTTCGAAGGTCGCCCATATGATATGTACGATGCTGCTCTATCAAACACTGTCTCCAAGTACCCTGTTGATATACAGGTAAAACCTAAACCGCAATGCTAGATAGCCAGCATGCTTTTGTATATTCACTGCAACATCTATTTAGTGATAAATTATTAACCCCCGTTGGTTGCAAATCCTCTCTTGTGACAGCCCTTCAAGGACATGATAGAAGGAATGAGAATGGACCTGAAAAAGTCGAGATACAAGGACTTTGATGAGCTTTACCTGTACTGCTATTATGTTGCCGGGACAGTGGGGCTAATGAGTGTTCCAGTAATGGGAATAGCACCGGAATCCAAGGCCTCAACAGAAAGCGTCTACAATGCGGCTTTAGCCCTTGGGATAGCTAATCAACTAACCAATATACTCAGAGATGTTGGAGAAGAGTAAGCTTAATTATAATATAATCCTGATTCGAATTGCCAAGTAGATTTCTTATTAAGCAAAGAATTAACACCCTATAAATCTGTGAATACTGAGAATGTTGGTTGGTCCTTGTCAGTGCTAGGAGGGGAAGAATATATCTCCCACAAGATGAGCTCGCTCAAGCTGGTTTGTGTGATGAAGACATATTTAATGGGAAAGTGACAGACAAATGGAGGAGTTTCATGAAGGTACAGATAAAGCGTGCAAGAATGTTCTTCGACGAGGCTGAGAAGGGTGTTGCAGAACTCAATGATGCTAGTAGATGGCCGGTATGGGCATCTTTGCTGCTATATAAGCAGATATTGGATTCTATCGAAGCAAATGACTACGATAACTTCTCAAAGAGAGCTTATGTGGGAAAAACAAAGAAATTTGCATCATTGCCTGTAGCCTATGGTAGAGCACTCATGGGTGGTTCTTCTAAATTCGCCAAGCCAGCAAGAAGTTGATCACTTCGATTTTTTGCCCTTGAATTTAATTGCTATATTACCAAAAAAAAAAGAAGAAAAAACCAAGTTTCAAAGCTATAAATTCCCTGCTTATTTCATATGTGAAATTAAAAAAGAAGAAGCAAAGCATTGGTTAATTTTTGCAATGTCTTTCACCTTTCACTCAACAGATCGTAGAGGAGCATTGGTAGCATTTGTAATAGATAAATTTATTATTTTCATGTCACTTTAATCAAATGTCTGTCATTGTATATTTATCTCAGGACACAACCAGATGTAACCTTATTTACCTTCTATATCAAATTACAAGGATTCTTTTTGTGAAGTGTTCTTCTTTTTTTCAATTTAGTACCACTTTTTTTTTACAACTATCCAAGTTGTTATGGTATTGCCTAGTTTTGAAGTTTTTCTTATTAATTTTATTTTTTCTTTTTAATTTACTTTTTTATATATATATTTTTTAGATTGATAGGATTGTTTTTTTACCTAGTTTAATTTTAAACTTTAAATTAGTTAAATAATTATAAAAGTTTTTAGCTTGATTTGGTGAATCGGATTTAATAACATCGAATAGTTATCTATAACATGAATAAATTTTTTTATATTTTGATTTTATTCTATTTGCGAGATACCCATGTAATGCTTCTCTAACCAGCTGAATCATAAGAAAAAATTAAATTTAATATCACATTTAAGTCATAACCCACTAAAATCATTGCAACATACCCAGCTTCATATATATATATATATATATATATATATATATATAAGACAAGAGAAAGAAAAGAAAAAATCAA
Organism: Populus nigra; assembly: GCF_951802175.1. Taxonomy (NCBI): domain Eukaryota; kingdom Viridiplantae; phylum Streptophyta; class Magnoliopsida; order Malpighiales; family Salicaceae; genus Populus; species Populus nigra. The sequence continues at coordinate 3,901,150 of NC_084855.1, read as the reverse complement.
TTTCCCTCCAAATCGCAAGATCTCTACCCCAGGTCAAACTTGTAGCTCTGTCACCTCCACAACAGCTCCTGTTCATGTCAACAACACATTTCATATATAAGGTTACTAAAACAGGATTTCTATTAGCTTGGACGATACATTATGATAACAAAAAACATTATTAGATGTCTGACAACAAATTAAGAATATAACATATAGTTTAATGTGATTAAATACGGCGGAGACTTCTAAAATAAACTGAAAAGGATATATTCCATTCTTTCTTTAACCTTTGTGGGCTTTTATCCACACCGAGGCAGAATGGCATTCTTCTCTTTTTTGAGACTGAATCGGGCTTCTTCTTGCTTGCCCATGCTTTGAACACCATTACTTTAATGGATGTAATGCCTGTTGTATATAGTCCAATAGTCTGTACCCAGTTTGAACAGGCTTCGTTAACAGGGCTCTGTTTTAACTCTGAACGTTGAGGCAATTCGATCAGAGTTCGGATCCAGACGGGGGTGCAAACCATGGCAAGGCCCTTCTGTAACATCTGCTCCCCGGGATATTTTGGCTTGGATCCCGATTTTTCCCCTTGTTTCTTCCGAGGGGGCAAATACCATGGGAACATGCAAATTTTAGGTTAAAATCCGTTTTGAACTTCAATTTCTCATATATTATGCCCGCTAACAGGGAGGGAAAAACAGTATGTAATTCTTTGATTTCGCGGCCAAACAGTGTCTACGTCTCCAATTTGACATTAATTAAAACTCGACATCATGATATCTCCTCATGATACATCTCGTTTTCTTGATTTGCTTCCAACGTTGGCAAGCCTGCATCCAAAAGAATTCAACGAAATTTGTGCGAGGACCATTCATGTTGGGCTATACTAGCTTTAGCCTTTAGGTGCTTGTTTTAAAGCCAAAACTAGTTGAAAGGATACACGAAATTGCTCAACAAGGGAATTTGAATTCTAAAGTAATTGTATTATCAAGTTTTATAATAATAAATATAATTCTTAATCCAATTATTGAATTGAAATAAAAATTCACCCTGAATTTATTTTGGGATAAGATTTTAGGTAAATCCTTACGATAAAAATTAGAATGGACTACACAAATTTTATTATTTATTTTTTTAACTTATGGATATTTTATTTGGTAAAAATCCTTTTCCTATAAGGATATGATAGCTTTTTATAAGAATTTTATAGTTCTACAAGAATTTTTAACATACTATAATATAATTTTTTAAGTGTAGTGAAAATTCATTAATGTTTCAAAATTATTTTATTATAAAGATTTTTTATTCATCATAGCTACATAAAGAAAAAAGAACCAGTGATATTTACTAAAAGATTAGTTATCTTATTATTTTCTTTATATTCGGAGACTTGGTTAACATACTTTGGGTTTTTTGTAAGTAAGTAAATATTAGCCCACAAGTTTTGGGTATATTAGGGTTACTAGTTGAATTATTATACAAGGTTTTGTAAGCTGAAATTTTCAGCAACTATAGATTTATAAAATATTATTGTATTTCGTTTGAAGCAAACGTGTTCCTTGCATTAACAAAGAAGAAAATCTGACTTATTAAGGTATATATAATTAACATTGTGGCATCAATTCATGAATTCCAATACCTTTAATATTTAGTTACATGTTAACTCTAAATCAAGGTTTTCAAACTTGATTATCGATTTTCTAAGAGAAAATATCATCTTTGTTAGGAGTTGTTTGATCACAGGATCAAGATGTTTTTATTAATTGATATCAAAGTTAGGATTTGAAATTAGGTTATATCTCTTATTTTTTGTGTTTTTTTAATATTAATTTTATCCTTTGTTTTAGGTCAGAATTCTATGAGTCAATTTTCGTAATATTTATTTTCTTTCCTGCATGATTTCTTGTTTATTTTTATTATATATAATTTGTCTGATTACATCTATTTCTTGTTTATCTGTTTCGGTCATTTGCTTGGGGGTTTCTTGGGGAAATTTCCCTGCTTAGACTAATCCAAAAGAATTCAACGAAATTTGTTCAAGGACTTGTTTATATTCCACGAGGACCATTAATGTTGGGCTATACTAGCTTCAGCCTTTAGGTCCTTGGTTTTAGTTGCTTTCAGCCATTAACTTTGAAGGATTCGAAAAGACAAACTTGTTTCCTTTTGTTGAGTGTCGAGGAATTTATATTCATTCCTCTTTGAAAAGCAGAGCCTGCAACCTTCACTTAAATAAAAGGGTTGCCCAATGAAGCTAGAGCCCCCTTGGTTTTCGTCCCTTTCTTGAACATGCTTTTGGTCTTATTTCTCGGCTATCACCTCGCCGAACTTGTGCACCACCCCATGTTTCCGATATGTCGTGCTACGAGATAATACCCTATCATTAGCTTACGAGGAAAAGGATCCCCTCTAGTTCTACCAATCATGCACTCTTGAGTTTTACCTAGTGATAAATGACATTAATGGCCATCTTCATCCATGATCGATGGTGGCAAGTTTTTCTATACCAAACCCACTTTGACGACGAATGGGATTGAGATGCTAAGCTCACAAATCACATAGCATTATGTATAAAAATTATATTTGTGTGTACGAGAATATTTTGGTTACTTGTTATGGATGCAGATGTTGTTGGTAAGAATAAAATAAGAAATTAATGCCAGTTCTGTAGTTGATTTCTTTTTTACCTACTCTTTTGACATTTTTGTTATGATTGCGTATTTAATCGGATGAGCCTTGCGTCTATGTTATTTTTTTAAAAATCATAACTTGTAAAGTTTCAACTTTATACCTTCATTTTTCATTCATGAAATATACAGTAAAATATAGTATAAACCATCAAATAGCACAACCAGTAGCATGATAATGGATATCTACGAGATTTTAATATTATCTATACTCGAACCCGAATGACTGTACCCTAACCTTACCCGACAGGGTTTATAAAATCTATTCTATGACCCGACCGGACCTACGTGGTACCCGGAAATCTGCTCTTAATTTTAGTCATAACCAGCTGTTGAAAAGTAAGACACTCGAGAGAGAGAGAGAGAGAGAGAGAGAGATGCAGTATTGATCACTTCCCACTTACCTGCTCCTCCTGAAACGATTAATTAATCAGTTTAGGTAAGTCTTCAAGAAACACACCGCGTACCTCCTTTACAAAATTAGGATGATCCTCGTCAGCAAGATATTCAAATCCAGTGAAATTGTCATGATCAAGAGCCATCGAAAACATATAGTGACATGATTTTCCAATATCAGTACAAACACAAAAATCAAGATAGTCCTTTTCTTTAAGGATTTCTCAAGATATCAGATCAAGAAAACACTAGCTATTGGAATTACTCTCTGGTTCTTCAATATCAAAACTGCTTTTATCGGAAAAAAGCTCCCAAGCAAATGATCAATCAATAGAATCTTCACAAGAATCATGAGATGCTAATTATATATGCAAGGATATTTAGACGCATGAAAAGGCAACAGAATACACAGAAATCAATAGCAATCTTAATTTTTAAAGAATGAAAGATAGCCATCAATTTATTAGATATGGACATCAAAACGAATCTTGAAATGTAAACTATTCGTCAAATGAAGAACAAGAAAGCAACCCATAAGAGAGAGAGAGAGAGAGAGAGAAGAAGTCAATATTATCAACGCTTTAATATTGGACATTTTCAATTTCAAAACAAAAGATTCCACTCTTCAATTTCGAAATACGAAACAAGGCATGCAGTTGAGTAGAGGAGAGTGAGTCTGTGTGGACTGTGGGCTGCGGCCGAGGAGAGAAGATTAATGACATAAAACAAGGCATGCAGTCTTCATCAGCTATACATAGTCGAAGCTTTTGAAATTCGGGATAGCTTTTGATTGAATGGTAATGTGTTTTGTCGAAAGATTTATCATAGCTAAATTTGTCCAATTGCACGCCTGATCAGGTTGGCATCTTTTCAAGGATAAATTCGAGGGGCAAACATTCTCAGCAATGTATTGAGGAAAGAACTGTAAACTTTCATCGTTACATCGAGTCATTATGTATATATACTATGTACGTACCAAATGTCCGAAAGGTTTGAAAACTCAAGATGAACCTGCGATCAGATCGGAAGAGAGAAAGAAGATGAAGATTAAGAAACTTGTATATATCGAGTGATCTTGGCATTCATTAATTTTATATATTAATAATAGAGACAGACTATCATTAACCATAATCGTGCATTGATGATCAACTAATGATAAGTGTGAGTACTACAGTACTGTGCCCCGATTTCATTTTCTTGTTTTCCGATTATATTTTCTCCTGCACTTCAGCAGTATTTATTAATTCTGCCCGCAAAGCAGCAACAAGGCATAAGGTTAGAAATCGCATGCTAATAATTAGTGGTTTCAGAATATTATTGCAATATATAGAAAGCTTTTATATATATATATATATATATATATATATATATATATATATATATATATAAACATGTAGAGAGAATGTGTTTAATTTACAGTCGATGAATCACTGATAAGATATAGAATACTTTACGATATAGATAAAATGCAATGGTAATTCTTAAAAAAATCAGGAAATGATATATAAATAATACATTATTTTTTTTTAAAAAAATCATTATCGGGAGAATTTTACTTGAATAATATATAAAAACTAGCAGGTAAAAAAAAACAATATGAACAATAATAATTATTATGATGGCTATAAAGAATTGGTGATCGTTTGGTTTTTGTTTTTGTTTTTTTTTAAATCTAATTATTGCTACGTATCTCCCTGTTGACTAATTTGTAGCAATAACGTGTTCTTATCATAATTCTTTTTATAAGATTATAATATTAAAGAAAAAAAACCCAGAGAAAGATTCCCTTTGACTGAGAAAATAAGAGAATTAGCAATTTGATACCTGGTTGCGATGTGTGAATCAGCTTTTCCTTTGACTGAGAAAATAAGAGAATGAGCAACTTGATACCTAATTGCGGTATTTGAATCAGTTTTGGTGGCTAAAGTACGTGATTAAATTTATTTATTTAAAATATATTAAAATAATATTTTTTATTATTTTTAAAAATATTTTTTCTGATATAACACATCAAAATAATAAAAAATAAAAAATTAAATCTTTATAAAATACCGTTTTAACCGCGTTTCTAAACTGGGCCTCCATATTTATCTATATTATTTAGCATAGTTATCGAGTTACTTGTAGAAATAAGATTTACCTCTGTCACTTTCACAAAGAAAGGTAAAATGACACCCCTTCAGATATCTGCATGTGTATTTGCCTTTTGGCCAAAATTACAGTGAAAGCAATCTTCCAGATCATAAATATTATATAATTTATAGCAATAGAATACAAATTGCGGGAGCTGGGAAAACGTGAGAGATATTCTTTTACTCTCTGTTTGCAAATGTGGATCCATTTCTTTTGTGTGGTTTACGTGCACGGGAAGGTGCCCACGCACGCTGATCGATCATCCATCAAACAGGCGGTCAAGATCCTGCAACAGAGAAGTCCATGGTTGGATGCTAAATGACAGGGACGGTTCATTGCATACCATGTATCTTTAAAGCACCGGAATGTTTTCAACCATATGATGACGAGCCAGAAATTCCAGGGGGAAGCCAAGCGGCTAGCTAGCTTTTCTCTTTTTCTAGCGTATTGAAAATGGTGGCGCTGAACACGGCAGCCACAAGTCGAATCAGATGGGTCCAAAAAGTAGGCACCGTCTTCCACAGCCATGAAGTTGATAGGTTAAGGTCATGGCCTTGACATAACCCTCTATCTGCTTTGCCAATATCGATGGCTTGTTAATTTCTTCTTCTTCTTCTTTTCCCCAGAAGGTGCCATGTCCTCAAAGTGAAATGACAGAAGAAAAATCTCATAGATGCCTGTCCGAGGTTATGGCCACATGCGCTTTTGATCATAAAACAAATAAGAATAAATAATCATTGAACTAATTAAATCACACATATACAATTTTTCTGATAAATATTTTGTCTTAAACACACACACACATATATATGAAGCATTTCTTTATAAAAAACTTTAGTTTTTTCATTATTATTTATTAAATTTAATATTTAAGCCTAGATTTTGTTCAATCTTATGACGGGTGATTCATTTTCAAATCCATATATTATTTATTTATTTATTTATTTCATGTGAGTTTACTGTTTCTAACACTCTTCTCATTTACAACCTATTTTCTTGAGTTTTGTCAAGTAGATTGGTATCAGAAAGCTCACTGGACTTATAATATATGTGTTAATACCATATTAGATTTTTTTTGGATAATTACACCATATTAGATTTGACAGGCGAGTTTTATTTTTTATTCAAAAAATCTAAGTCAACTGGTAGGTGATTAATTTTCAACCTTTATATCTGTTAATTATAAACTTAATTATAATCAATTAATCATATCAAAATAGAGGTGGGAAAATGAAGTTCTTGGGCCTTGGCAAATCATTTAGAGGGATGACTCTTAATTGTTCTTGACTTATTCAATAGATTCTTTCAAAAAACTCATGGATTGTGACTCCAAAGAAATTCTGCATCCTACAAATTATAAGGTGAACAGTCTACTCTAATTATAGGTCAAAGACAGTGTATATCTTTTGATTGTTAACTGGTTAAAGCAGATTACAATCGCCATGAATATTCATGGAAGGTTAGACGACCGTTTCGATCTTCTAAAAAATTAATTGAAACAATAATCGTGTTATTAAGCTTCGAACTCCGAAGGTAAAGGATGGTGGGTGGGCTATTGTTTTTTCTTCTTGGTTATGTGTTGTGGGTTTATTCTCGGGGCTCAACTTTTCAATTTACTTAAGAGTTCATTACCACTTAAAAAAAAGAGAACAAGTTTGAACAGGAACCTAATTAAATGCTTAAAAAAAGAGTCTTTGGTCTTAGACTGACGATCACAAGTTTCTTTCTTATTTTGTATGATTGCAGGCAGATATGCGTTCATATATATTATAAGTTTAGGCTTCTCAAAAAACATTCTGGACCAGGTAGAGAAGCTATAGCTAGCCATGAAAACTTCCCAGGCAAATGGAGCAAGGCAGTACATCAAATCTGAACATCCACGCCTCCGATGGACTCCTGTGCTCCATGAACATTTTGTTGAAGCCGTTGAAAGCCTCGGTGGAAAATACAGTAAGTTGTTTCGGTCGGTCGTCTGATTTAAGGCTTCTTAATCAAAGCCATGAAGAAGACACTGCTTTGATTAACTTAATTTCTTAAAATGAAAGCTGTGTATAGAGTGCTTAAAGCTACTAAGGAAGATCAAAGGATTCCCTTTTCCTTTATGATTTCAAACAAATTATATATATTTAAATTATGGTCAACCCTTTTGTTTTTTGTTGCCCTAAATCTGCATGCCCTAAGAAAACAAAATCTTGCTGGATCGATCGTGCATACACGGTTAAGATCAATCTGTACTCTTCTCCATTACTGATTTGTATATATGATGTTGATGATTATGCTCAGAAGCAACGCCTAAGCGAATTCTACAGACGATGAGCGTGAAAGAACTGAGGATTTCTCATATTAAAAGCCATCTTCAGGTATGTCTCTCATATCAGCTAAAGAAAAGAAAAAATGTGAGCAGATCATTAAACAGCAAGACAATATGTATGCTAGGTGGAAGAATTACAAGAATGCTCCTTGTGCTATCATTATAGGCAAACCTAACCATTTCATTAACTTGAAGCTCGAAAGCGATTGGAGTTCCTTTTTTCTTTCTTGAATCTATACGTCCGAGCTGTGCATTGCAAAATTTAGACCTAATTAATTTGATGGTATATTTTCTCTGTCCAAATTGATCAATTGTACTTGGATGGCCCCAAAGGATATTTAATCTTGAGAATTAAGATGAATTAATTACGATTACATACCGCATATGGGAAATCTAGAGAATCTATACACATGATGATGAATATGAGAAACCTAAATTAACCTGAAGGAGCTTGTCTTCGTTCTAAGCTATGGTTAAAAATAGTGGCTCTTCACTCTATTCAAAACAAATTATTAGTGTTGTTTGGTAGTTAATTAACAAAATAACAATGCTATATGATGATATCTCCCCATCTCAGGTATGATATCTATACAAAAATAGCTCATTTTGGAGATTGGACATGCTGTAAATTAAGCTAAAGGAGGTATTCAATTTAAAAACCAGGTCACATACGTGCACACATCTCTAATGTTACGTGTAATAACATCCACATATGGTCTGCTTTGGCACCGAATTTTGCTGCTATAAGAAGGATAGAAAAAGAAAAATCAAAGACCCATTATTTTCTGATGCATGTACATTGAGAGGAATCTAAGATTTATGCCGACCTAGTTAATTTGCCACATTTTGTATTGTTTCTGCATGTGATAGCATGGAAAAGAATCTTTGTTCTTTTTGCATGGATAATCTTAACTAAGTAAAGGCATAAGGGACCAGGGGAAAAGGTAAACATACATAACGAGGAGAATATATTTGCTTTTCCCTCTATCTTCAAGATTGAAATCTGGTTTTGACAGATGTACAGAAGCATGAAGGGTCCCAGAAACTTCAATATCATTATACCCATGAGGAAGCATCTGCAAGCAGAAAGAAAACTACTTGATGGCATGGGAATCTCCTCAAGTTTCTCCTCTCAGAGGTAAACATGCTTTATTGTCTTCTCTTCTCGATTGGAAAAAAAAACCATTTGAGCACACGTTTCACTCATAAAACCTTAATTATCATCTATACTTTCGTTAGCCACATTTAATCAGGTCATTATTGGCTAATGTCACGTTCTTCTTCTTCTTCTTCACCTTTTCTCTTTATGAATTAAATTCTTCTTCAAGTTTCCCTTATGAAAACCCTTAATTTACAACCTTTTTTATGAACAATCATGTATAAGCTTAATAACCCAGTAAGCTAATATGAGCAACCCTCTTTTACGGTGATTCAAAAAGAGAAGCAAACGTCTCTGCAGTTGTTTTCTAAGTTGGCTCTAAAGTTTGCATGGTAATTTCAATATTTAAATAATAAAGAAATGCTTTTATACGTGAATAACGAAGACAATTACTTTAAATGTCACCGTAGCATTTACTTATTATTCAATTTGTTAGTGTTATAACTTATCTTGAGGCGTTGGCAAATTAGACGCAAATAGAACTTTAAACAATGAAACTTCGCAGTATTCTTTATGCTTAAAAACACCTCCTCTCGTGCTGCTGTTTGTGTATTGAAGGGTACTACAAGGTGAGAGGTCTGATTCAAAATGTGATATGTTTTCTGATATTGAAAGCAATGGAATCCTACAAGCACAAGAAGAAGGTGGTGACCCAGAGCAACAGGTACAAACACGTATACATCAAATAATAATTTATTTATTTGTATCCACGTTATAGAAATCTTATGAAAGTTAATCATTTGTTGGTTGATTAATAATTCCAGGATTAGTTCGTAAATTAAACCTTTGAGAGATCGTACATATATATATCATGGCAAATATTGGAATTAAACGTTGTTAATTAGGTAATCAAGTGATCTGTACCAGTTTTATATCTAGAGGATGATATCAGTGATCTAAAAAACTGCTAGGATCTTATGTAAAGGCTCTCCCTTTCCTCCCTTAAACTCAAATAGCTGTTCAGCATTAATGCAAGGGATGGCCGCAGCTATACATTAGGAATTAGATATTGATACATGCTAGGTCATTTTACAGTGATTCTCAAATCATTTCATATATGTCAAGTGGTTAATTTCATAGATGATGTTAGTGAATATACTATAAATTATGTTTGAAGTCTTATTTAATAGTTAAAATTTTAGGCATGTTTAAGAGTGTAATAGATGTTGTTTTTTAAAATATTTTTTATTTAAATATATTAAAATAATACATATTTTTTAATTTATTTTTAACTTCCACGTATTAAAACAATTCAAAAATATATAACAAATAATAATTTAAAAAGAAATTAAGATTTTTTCAAAAACACGACATCATAGACTAGACTTAGTTGACCAGTATCAATTATTCAACACCCATGTATAATTAAGGTTTTTTTTTTTAAAAAATATATATTAATGAGGTTTTCCAAGTAAACATGGACTAGTTAATATATAACCCCATGTATATATGTTAAAATGGCTGTTCAATCCCAGCGATATTGTTCCCATGGCATTACATGATCGATTAGCTACAGAATTGGCGTAATCTTTGCAGGATTCAGGCACAAGCTTTGTTGGCAGTCAGTCCAGGGAAGAAAATATTGACAGGCTACCAGCTGAAACTTGTGAGCTCTCACTGTCGTCTTTCATCCCATCAATGGCGAGCTGTACCACCGAAAAAAGAGAGTTATGGCCATTAATTAACGATCTGCATCATCGTCGTGAATATACTTCAACAAATAATTGCATAAACATACAGGATTTCCAGTTTGAGAGTAATCACATAAACTTAGACCTAACCATCTGAACATGTTACGTACCCCCATCTTTTTTGTAGAAGTAGTTCATATATGTATATGTAGCTCAAAGTGACTGAATAGTATAGAAATTAATGTCGTGAATTTTGTTTATGTCAGTGACAAAATAAGCGATCGAGTGTTAGCTCAGGGACTGAACGTTTGTGAAAGAAGGTTCTTAATTTCTTGTGAAGCTAAGTAAATATGCAGTTGTCATTTGTTTATTTAGTCGATGGCTTGACTTATCTTGTAGTTTGAGTTTCCTCTCCATGCTCTCCTGTTCCTCCTGTACTTTTCTCTCTTCTCCCTTTTATGCTTTGGGGCTAAGTGCCACATTCTTATATATTACGGCATAAGGGTGTTCGCGGTTTGGCTTTTCAAAGTTCAGAAAATTCTACAAACTGAAGCATAAAGCAGTGGATTAGATGTATATTTCAACCAAACGAAACAGCTCATTAATCATCTTAATTTCTTGAGCCATTATTAAAGGGGTTTTTTGGGATTGAAAGGAGGTTAAAGGAATTGCTGTTGGTGTTCTTTGCTTGAGCCATTATTAGATATATAGAAGTATAGAAATTAGGGTTTAATCTTTTATTTTGAAGCATGTAATATAGAAAAATGGTTCTATCAACGAAAGAAGGCAAGAAAGGGAATTGCAACAGGAGAGGGAGATCCAGTTTGGTTCACAAGATAGAGGAAGAGGGAGAGTACACATACTAATTAAATATTCTTTTATATATTACATTGAAATTCTCTATCTGACAATTTATTAATTTACTGGAAACCTAGAGTAGAGAAATTCAATGCATAATTAATTTTGCAATCTGACTGTTCCATTCAAATTAGGTTTTAATGAACTCTACAAATGTTTGCTTGTTTTTTCAGCAATTCCCTCACCTACCCCAAATGTTTGTTTGTTATATTATACGCCTAAAGATCAAAATGAGCTGCAAATGATGATGATGATGATGATCAAAATCATGAGAAGAAGGATTAAACATTTGTTTAGATGCATTGATCATAAGAAGGATGTTGACTAGGAAAATCATATGGTTCTCAAAGAATCGAATGCTTTCATCACGTGGTGCATGATGAGGTAGTTGATGACTTCATCAATCTAAATTTATTCACTTTTCTTCTTAATCCAAAGAAAAATTCTTTGTTACAAACAAAACCGTAATCAAACTTACCAAAAAAAAAAAAAAAACACTAAGGTAAATTATTTTTTATAGTTAATTATTATCAAATATTTTTTTTATGATTTGTTGACTGTCATTACCTACTTTTTAAATTAAATTATTAGATTATTCAATGTTAGATCTAATCGAGTATGGTTTTATTTATTTGAAAATACCATCATCATCTGAGCATCCTATCCCGAGTTTAATATATATGAAAAAAATAACCTGATATCGCCACAAGCACCGGCACCGATGACATATTAATTTAGAGACTAGTGAGGTACGACAATTCCAGAACACGAGCGACCTTCACAGTTTGGAAAAGTAAATTCCCCTGCTGGACGCCTGATTTCAATACTCTTTTCCCTATTTGCCTAAAGATAGCCCTTGCCCCTCCGAAGATAACATCTTGCCCAGTCGAAGAACTGGCTAGCTTGACCCTTGATTCCGAGGAGATAGAGGTTTCGGCTACTCTGATCCATTAAGTATTTGTATTGACAGGGTAAATCCAGTTACATATGCCCGCATTTGCATGTCGTAGCATATCTCATCGTTTCTGTACAGACACACCTTCGATTTTCCTACTTGTCAGTACATACCTGTATCCAATTTCTTCTCGAGAATTGGATCTACATCCATTGGTAAACAAAAAGAAAACACATTCTTTTTTTACAAGGCTTCCTATCGTGGATGTGCACATTGATAGAGGGGGAGAGGAGGCACAAAATAAACACACCCGATCAGTGGCATGAGTTGAGGAGTACATTGCCTACTTGTTTGTACAGCTCCAGTTATACATGTTATTCAGTGCCGCTTTGCTAATGTCTTTTTCATCCCCTTGAAAATCTTCCAGAACCACATCATGTTCATGACAGATAGCACTACTGGTACTACTAGTGCTAAGAGTTGTCCAGAGGCGTGCATTTGTTTGACCTGTGGGGGAGGGAACAAGAATGGCGATTAACGTGCAAATCTTACTCATCAAGGAAGCATTGATTCATTGAGAGATAAAAGAAAATGCAACCATCAAGTTGAAATCCCAACACAAATCATCAAACATTCATATTAAGTTTGTTGCTCATGTCTATCTGTGAGAAATTACTACACGAGTAAAATGCAGTCATTCTTTCTCTTTTGTGGTCTTCTTTTCAACGAGGCTTTATAACGTGTTCCTAAGCTGTTGGGGATATGGCAAGATGAAGCACTTCTTTAGATCTGACAGCAAAACAAATCAGTCTCCTTCCCATTTCATACGGCCAAAAACCTCTTCTAAGTTCTGATGGAAACGAGGTTGCTTGCAACATGATGCAAACAGATTGCATTCCTCTCAACTCAACTAAGATTCACTAGTCGCTTGTGATGAATCTTTTGAGTTTCGATCTTATAGTCAAAAGTAAACTCAACTCGTTATCTTTTAAATTGTTATCAGTCATGCTTCCCAAATTTGCATCACACAGTCAGAATCATGACATGGAGAAGTTTTGCAGGTATAGTTATTACCTGATATTGGTGCAGGGAGACATGGTAAAACAAGTAGATAAACAAGAGTATCCTAGCAACCTGCACATAGTTATAATTATAGTTAATAAGCATGTCAGAAATTAGTAATGCAGAACGGGTGTTTATTTCAATTCACAAAGTACTTACAAACCAAGCGAAGAATATCACAACCCCATTTACGAGATATGCTTTAGACCTCTTCATTCCAGCTATGTCAAGATACCTTCACAAAACCAAGCTGAGCATCACAGTTGATCACAATGCTTGGCCATTGAATTAAAATAGAAAGTTACCATCTCAAATTGACTCCAGGAGTTGTTGTCTCAGAGATAAGAACCATGTAGGCATAAAGCTGCCCCTCCCCAGTCAACATAGAATATGCCACAGAAATCATGGAAAGAAAGTGATGAATCACCTGACATAATGATGTTATCATCGTATCCATGATTAATTCCAAATTTAATGAAAACCTCCAAGCTGACATGTCTCATCAAATAGGTTGTGCTTGCAAACAAACAAATATACCAAAATTGAGGACAGGGGAAAACATAAAGTATTGGGCTTAATTAATCTTTGCACAAAAGAGTCTGTACTTACATATTCCATCCCACCAAGAGAAGGATAAAACCATATAATCATCCCAAGGTCAGAAATGAAATAGCCAACAGAAACCTGTCAATATCATAACAAAGATTGAGATGAAGGACGCATAGCACAGCAGAAAATGATATTACTAGGCAAACAGAAAGCGTCAAATCTAATAGAAACTGTAGAAATCTTCTTGATGACATGGGCATCCAGACTTTTGGCTAGACTAATCTATTGGGTACAAGATGCCCCACCCACATATGGCAGATAATTTCTGCATAAAGCCATAGGAATGGCAATCAAGAGGTACTTGCAAGCAATGAAATTCCTCCATCAACAATGTAAGTAGGTATAAGAAAGTAATTTAATGTGTTTTAGAAGTATGCCCCCACTTCCATGTATGTGTACTATCATGCAGATCAAAGAAGTTAGAGAAATCCTTGGAGATCTTACACAGTAAAATCCATGTTTACAGAATTCGAAATTAAGTAAGAGAATATAGAAAATCTTCGACAAGGGCACTCCATGAAGTGATAACTTGTGCTATACACCAAATAGCCCTGAAAGTTAATGGATGATCAAAAATGTAAAGGTGTGCGGTAACCAATAACACAGAACATTTTATTTGTTCTCCATTCAAAAGTTGACTAGCTACAAGGGACCGAATATTTTCCTATTGATAAGTACGGCTTCAATATACAAGTGCAGGAGCTGGCAAACTTTTCCAAAGCAGCACCATTTTGTCTAAAATCAAAACACCCCAGGGGAAGTGGGCTCAACTGGGTATTCTGGAGAACTGTGTGTGTCAAACTAGGATTTGAGATAGAAAAGAGTGTTTTTATCTTTCAAAAAAGGCTGCCAATATGACCATAAGTTTTTTCATTTCACAACATCAAAGAGGACCCGCAGAACAATTTCCAAACAAACTCTGCTCAAGGAATTTTGCCTTCCAGTGTTCCCTTGTGCTAATTGCCAATTTTCCGTAGATCATATCTTTCCTATCACTCGAGCGCAATGCCATAAACACAAATTCTATAATATCACCTTCAAGACATCAACAAGTCATTGGGATTGTAAGAAAACGACACCAGGCTTTCCCATCTATCTGTGGCTTCCCACAAGACATTCGTCTGTTTTTTTCACTTGCGATTAACAGAGATGAACTATTAGGTCAACAGCAAAGAGGATTTTGACCCTAATGTGTGAGAAGGAAATTGCAGGTTGATTTCTGACTCCCATTGCACAACTAAATCAACACCAACATCTCCAAAATTCAATGCAGTTTACAGCTTAAACGTGCAAATATACTTAATGCCAAGGATAAACAAAAGCAATCTAGATCGTCCTTACCCCCAATGCAAATGTAGACAGTGCAGAGCTCTGTAATGTAACAAGGCCACCGGGACATTGATCAGAGAAAAGGTCAGAGCAAAATACAAAGTATAGTGACATCGTTGCCATGAAAACGGCATGAAAAGTGGATATGGCGCTGCATTGATAGTCGAAACAAAGTTATTAAAATTCAAAACAAAACGCAATAAGAACATTAACATTAATCGAAAAGATTCAATCACCGGTTGTTCCATTCAATACGTTGCGATTTCGTGAGGCTGGAATAGCTCTTAAAGTAAACAGCACTGAACAAGTTGGTAAGATCATATACCTGAAAAGGAGCCAACAGAAATATGATCCAAAAACTGAAGCAAAAAAGAGCAAAACTTTTTTTTTTTTTTTTGTATGATAAAGAAAAACATACCATCTTGCAAGCAAAAATGCCACCTATAATAGAAGTGTACGGAATCAAAGGATCAGCTAGTAAATATTCCTTCACCAGCAGCTCAGCATGACTTTGGTAAGATTTCATCGCCATGGCAATCATTTTATCCCAGCGGAAAAATTAAACCTCTCCTGCCCAGGACACAACGATTAAAAAAAAAAACATTAAGCAAGCTGGAAATCCGCAAAGATGTTGATCGCACACTCAAGACAAGTGCAAAAAGAAAGGGGATTTTCTTGTTCAGCCAACCCAAAAAAAAAAAAAAAAACAGAGTAATCTTAATTTTGCTGCTGCCCCTTGGTCATTTATCACCTGTGATCAATAGTGCATTTGTTGTCCGCAAATAATATCACTTATTTTTAAAAAATATAAGAACAAAAAACATCCTTAATCGCTCCAAGCTCAGAGCGCAAGAGTATCACACTTTTAACACAGAAAAAAAGTTCAGAGCGACAGAAGTTTGGTTCTTCTCGCGAGTAAAAGCCAGAAAAACAGTGAGGGAGTGTGCTGAGTGAAGAAGTAGAGAAACGGAAAAAAATACAGGCTGGTGTGAATAATATAAAGAGAAGAGAAGAGGAAGGAAGAAAGACTGTGGTTGTGTTCATATAATTTTTTCACCTGGATCGGGAAATATCGCCGGATGTTGCGGGCGGGCTTTTGCTGAACCGTTTTCGGGTAACAAAGAAGGAGGGGAGAGAGAGTGAGATTACGATGATGTCTGGTATTGCTATTATTATAATCTTTCTGGTCTTTTCAACTCGAATAATGATATTAGGAGATTCGCTTAGAAGAATTATTATTTAATTTAAGGATACCGTGTGAGGGAAAGGACCAATTGGAGTTAACCTCCGGGTGCGCGTTACGCTAGCTTTTTCACACATGAAATGAGGGGGGCCCAGCTGAGAAGCTTCCTATTGGCTTTGGAATTAGCCTTCCCCTTTTCTTCTTCCAGAATTTTTATGACACGAGGTTCTGCCCACGTGTTCTTACAGCATTAAATTTAAATCAAATTATAATTACAAACAAATCTAAAACCCGTGCGGAGTTCGTTGTTGATTGTACATATAATGTAGAATGCGAGGAAAAATATTATGGGTTGTGATTATGTTTTATTTTTTCAGTATTTTTATTTTATTATTTTTGTTTTTTTAAATTTCATTCATGATTTAATAATTATGAGCTGGTCTAAGGCTGCATTTATTTTCCACTAGTTTTTGTGTTTGCAGTAAAATAAACACAATAAATTATTTGGTAACAAGTTACTACGTGTTTTATGTTGTGAGGCTCATTAAAAAAATTAAGTTTGAAACATAGTTTTTACATGTTTTTTTAATTGAGTTTTGTAAAAATTTATTTGGTTTTGCGTTTCAAAAACGCTTTAGAAAAATTTTAATTTTTTTTATTTTTTTTACTTCAAATTAATATTTTTTTATTTTTTTCATATCATTTTGATGTACTGATATAAAAAATAATTTTATAAAAATAAAAAAAATATTATTTTAATATAATTCTAAGTAAAAATGTTATAGCTATAATGATGTCATCTAAATTATTTTTTAAAATCAAACCGAATTTTAATGTTAACTTTTAATTAAAACTTGCTTTTATAATTAAAAAACTTTTTTGAAAAACAAATACCATGACAAAAAAACCTAAAAAATTAACACGTGTTAATAAGATAAAACAATTTTAATAAAGGAGATACACTTTTTATTCTTATTTCAAATAGTTATTTTTTTTTTAATTGTTCTTATTGCTTTTAAAAATTATTAGATCTATATTTATTTTAAATCTAAAGTTTTTAAGTACGATAACTTCTATTTTTGAGTAAATTTCATTTGAAAGGCATTAAATGCTTTTTCAAAATGTTTTTTTTTTATGATTTTGATATCAAATTTTTTTAAAAAAAATCTGAAAATAAACATTTTGATGCATTAACAATAAAAAACACTTTTAAAAAATATCATACACTATAATACAACTACGTACCATACACTATAATACAAATCACACAATAAGTTAATTTTACAAGCCACTGACTTCGAGATATATTACATTCAGAAGAAAATCCGCAAAACTTGTTTTAGGGATGCTATCAATCTTATGTTATTATACCAACGAGTAATGCTAAATCTTAAGAAAAGATGACAAAAAAAAAAAAAAACTCCAAATATATTATATATTTTGTGATCTATAAGGAAATTCTATTTTAAAATATTCTTTGATATTCTTGGAGTTTTTTATTATCATATTTTCTCTTATGTTTAGCATTACTCTATACAAATAACCTTCGATGACGAATGCCCTTCAAAAAAAGACTCGTAAGAATCTTACAGTCTTCCTTGGAAGGAAAGAAGAACAGGGAACACAAGTTTTAGAACTTTCTCCTGGCCTTGTATGTTACACCGCTTTTTGGAGAAGACGAGGACGAAGAAGATGATGAGCGGGCAGATCTGTTGTTGTTCTCCATGTCCTTGTAAAACGCCTTCTGCACATCGTCTTTAAGTTCCGTGAAGCGCATCTTCTTGGTTTTCTGCTCTTCTGGAGTCCCCTTATCAAGGAAGAGTGCATCAGGCATATCATCATCCAGAAACTTGTCAACCACTTCCGAGCAATGAGGGAAATAGTGCCGACCTGTCTCCACTGCCATCAAATAAAATTCAGCAAATGCATCGAGCAACTCTTGTTTATACAAATCCTCACTTATGTCTATATACTGCAAGTTGCATTTGATTATTAGGGTGTTAATGTTCAACTCAAGGGACTTCAAGGTTTTGTGTCCACATTCATTGGCAATGGAACTGCTTTTATGCGTAATCTAATCCCCCCCAAGTTTCGACTTCACAAATGTCTTCTGAGTGGTCAAAAGGACCATTATGAAAAGTATCTTGCTTAAGACACGAGTCATTGAACATTTCTGTCTCGCCGTTGTGCATAATACATACACAGGGCACACATCTGAAAGCACAAATTACATGTCTGTATGCAAGTACAGTAACGCTGCCGCAGTAAATAAATGGCAAACTAAAATGTTCGGTGGTAGAGCTCAAAGGCATCTGTGCGGAATAGCAACTAAAATTGCCCAAGAAGCTTTTGCCCATTCATGTTGGCTTCACGAGGGTATATCTGAAAACTTTTTTTACGTGACTAGAAAGATGGATCCACAAATTTAGGTCGATATGGCAGGTATAGTAATTGGTTTCTCTGAGATTCTCTTACATTTACGGTAAGAAAAAAAGCACAGGGAAAATCTTACGACTTGACTTATAAACTGAGAGTCAGAGATAAAATTCACTGGCAAACAAAAATTGGAGGTTCCGAAGACTGCAGTAAATTGTACCTGTTTTATGCAGTGCTTGTAGTCTCAACTGGAGTCGTTTGGCTTGAACAGTGGGTGTCTCATTCAAATCAACCTCCCTTAAGTCCCCACTTGAGCCTTTTGATTTTGATGCCAAAAGGCCAGTGTACATTGAGGTTGAATTTGCATTTGCAGAGTCCATGGCTAGCCTGGCCTCAGCAGGAAACAGCAATCGTGCAAAAGCCACTGCCACAAAGTAGATTAGCAGTTAGCACTTATTTCAGAACAGCAATCAAATATTTAAAGGACATTTTCTTGAAAAAGTTACAGATGACAGAGCTGGGGCTAAACCAGTGTATGCCAAATGCCTAAAGATCCACAATCATGCCTTACCTTATTGTTTCACAACCCAGAACTGAACAATGGCCATTATATCACATTGCAGGAATTTCACTTCTATTTTGTTGCACCCCTTCAGTATAACCTCAGGTTCACAATTATAGCAACCGCAGCCGTTATCATTAAAAGCTGTGTTACCAAATTTTAATGATCAATATGGACCCTTACATAAAGAGTATCGTGGAATCTTTACCACTGTAAATCATTTGCACATGGTTATCTTTACACGTCCATGTTTGTGTTCTTTCTTGATTGGAAGTGAACTTCTAATTTTGAGCAGTAAATTCAACACAAAAAAAATTATTAATTGAAGGGTGCTAGTATCAACCGTAACCAGAGTAACAAGGAAACCCGAAACAATTGGAGTGACAAGGATGAATACTCCCACAAATCAGCCTATGTTAGTGGAGAGAAGTTGACAGATGAAGGAGTTCCAATGGCAATAAACTGATCTCAGGATGGTAACTCATGAAGGAGTCCCATTAGCAACAAACTCGCCCTAAGATGGTAACTTATGACAATAAGAAAGTTGATATTACACCAGAGCATATCATGGAAACAAATCAGATCGGATCACGTTAGTTAATATTCAAATCAGTCAAAAGACCCAAAACAACAAGTCTCATCTTCCTGTAAGTCAACTAACATCTCAATCCCAAATTCTTGTTAATTGTGAATTTTGTGATGTTAATTTTTGCATTAAAGAATGACATATAGAGCAACTTGTGATCACAAAGAGGAGCAAGGGTGATCTCTCCCACCATGCCTGAGCTCTACTTCTCTCGTCAATTTAGATTAGGATTAGTAGGGATTTGGCATCAACACTTAGAACATTCTTAATTTTCTACTTTAAAATTATTGCAAAATAAAGCCTTGAATGATATTATCAAAACTATAAAACATGAACGTGTTTGTTATCATTGTCAATTCATGAAGCTTAATAAATTACCTTTTTCCTATTATGAACATTCGAGTTCTCTAATAGAAAAATTCAAATATTATACATGTTGGATAATCCCTTTACAGCACAAGTCTGACTTTGCAAATGCTTATTTAGCCTTAAACATTATGTCTCTAGACAATTTAACAAACAAATCATGGTTTTTCACTCTGATAGAGGAGAATCCATAACTCCAAACTATCATCACACTTCCTCTGAAGAGGTGTGGTTCATCAAGTATCATGCTTTTATACTCCATAACAAACAGGTATAGTAGAAATTGAAACAATACAGCATAAACTTGGATTGAGGATGAAATTGAAAACCATCAAAGTTTTTACATAATGGTCTAGGAAAAAAAGAGAAATTAAATTAAGGATCAAATTGGAAAATAAAGGCTCGATTGATATTATCGAAACTATAAAACATGAACGTATTTGTGATAGTTGTCAATTCAAGAAGCTTAGTAGATTACTTTTCTCCCATTTTGAACAATCTAGTTATGAATTTTTTAAAAAAACTCATTGTGATATGTGGGGACCTGCTCTTATTTTATTAATAGAAAAATTCAAATATTATGCACGTTTAGTAAATGATTTCTCTAAGTATACTTGGATAATCCCTCTACAACATATGTTTGACTTTTCAAATGCTTATTTAGCCTTTGAAAATTATATCTCTAGACAATTGAACAAACATATCAAGGTTTTTCACAGGAGCAGAATTCATAAACTCCAAACTATCATCATGCTTCTCTCAACAGGCATGGCTCATCAGGTATCATGCTCTTATACTCCAGAACAAATAGGTATAGTAAAAAGGCGACACAAAATAATACAGGAACCGGGTATGACTATTATTTCATAGTGGTAATCCTTTATTTTTAGGGGTTGAAGCTTTCACTATTGTTGTCTACTTTATTAATAAATTGTCTTTGTCTACTCTTAATTTGGAATCTCTATATTTTACATTGCATGCTACTAATCTTGATTATTCTTATCTTTGAGTCTTTAGGTCTAAATGCTTCTCTTACACCTAGGATACAAGACACCACAAATTTGATCCAAAAACAATCATTTGTGTCTTTGTAGGAATAAACATAAAAGATAAAAAAAATTCACCCTTCCAGTAAAAAAGTGTTTACTTTTCGTCATATCATCTTTAATGAGTCATTTTTTTCCTATAAAAAAATCAGAGTTACATCACTACATCTTCCACATCACATGTTATAAGCATATTTAATTCATTGTTGTCTCCTACTAATTCTAATTTTGTTGTAAGCATACAGCCCACAACACCCACTCCACCATGCTTAAGCTCATTGTCAGCCATTCCAACATTTGATCTTGATTCACATGACGGAGCAAATTCTGCTACTATTAATACTCCAAGTAGAACTACAAGTGAGTATGTTAGGATTGACATCGTGATTGAAATGCAACTAGCAGAACCGCAAAATGACTTCGTAATAAATCAATAGCATGATAGAGCTGACATTCAACAGTTTGAAAAAACTAAACCCATGATTGAGTTGCATCTAGTACGCCCCAAAATTGAGCTTGAAATGCCTAAGCAACACTCATCTCTTTCACAATATGATTTTGTTTCACTGGAATCAGACGCCCAGCTTGTGCATTCTCCACGTGCACTTCTTCCACCACATATCATGGTTACTAGATCACAAAAAGGGGTTGTTAAGCCCAATTCAAAATACACTTTAACTTCCCTCAAATCATCAGCAATCATTCCTCGTGAACCTCATAACATTCGATCTGCCTTAGCTCACCCTAGCTAGAAGGCTGCAATGGAAGAGGAACTTAAGGCTCTCCAAAAAATTTAGACTTGGGAACATGTTCCTCGCACAGTTGTCATGTGTTTCATTGGCTCTAAATGGGTTCTCAAACCAAAACTAAAACCTGATAGTTCACTAGATCATCTAAAAGCTCGAATGGTAGCAAAAGAGTATCACCAAGTTGATGGATTGGACTCAAAGTTGTTAAAAATATTTTTTTAACACAACATAAAAAATAAAATGTAAACTCAAATCGTAAAAACAGATTGTAAAATCATAAGTAAATTTTTTTTTCATACACGGTTCATAAAAACAATAAGCAATTTCATCAATAAAGATCATTTGAGGTTATTCTTAATGAAGTTTAGGCAATAACATAGATCATTTGCTTAAGATTAGGTTAGACTACCATGTTTCCAAAAAAATACAAGATGGGCAACGAATTGGTGAAGATATGGATGTCTCAGAGTTACTTTAAGGAGACTCCAAGTAGAGATATGAAGTTTGTTGGAGAGGAGTACTTTCAAGTAGCAACATGTTCTTTCTTCCAAGATTTGAGTTGAATGAGTTTGAAGGTATGAAATTCAAGATGTATGATATAATGCATGATTTTGCCTAATTTTTGACAAAAAATGAATGTATAACCATGGATGTCAATAATTTTGGTGAACCAACAACGAAGACTTCATATGAAAAGGTTTGTCATTTAAGCAAGAAGCTCTCAGAGGAGACCTCTTTTCTTGTGTCCATTCACAAAGCAAAAGGTCTCCATAGCCTCTTGATTGACTCTATAGACCCTTCACCTAGAGTTACACTAATTGATGTATTCAAGCAGTTGACATGCATCAGGTCATTGAATTTGTCAGGGACTTCAATCTAAGAAATACCAAATGAGGTAGGGAAATTGATACATTTGAGACAACTCAATTTGGCA
Organism: Populus nigra; assembly: GCF_951802175.1. Taxonomy (NCBI): domain Eukaryota; kingdom Viridiplantae; phylum Streptophyta; class Magnoliopsida; order Malpighiales; family Salicaceae; genus Populus; species Populus nigra. The sequence continues at coordinate 3,878,293 of NC_084855.1, read as the reverse complement.
CATTGTTTATTTTTGTTGTCCATGCTAAAAACCATGTGTAATTTATGCAATCTGCATTACCTAGATGTTTTTTGTTGTAAACTAGTATATTCAGGTGCAAAATTGCAATTTTACATGATTTTAACCAAGTTTGCTAGTTTTGCACAAGTCAAGTCCAATTTTACTAGTTTTTGAGTTTATAGTCTGAGTTTGCATGTTAAATATATGTTGACTCGTACGATTTTACGAGTCAACTCGCAATTTTAACAGCAATGATTGGACTATAACGAGACCACCTCTCCAATTATCAAACCTAGAACTATTTGTATGGTTATCACCGTAGCACTAGTTCAAAAATGGCCCATACGTCAACTTGATGTAAAAAATACCTCTTACATGGTTTAATTTCAAAAGACATATATGGAACAACCTCCACATATGACAAATCCACAATATTCATCACATGTGTGCAAGCTCCAAAAGGCTTTTTATGGTTTTAAACAAGCACCATGCACTTGGTATGATCAGTTTAGCACAGTCCTCCCTAGATATGGGTTTTTTTTTGCAGCCTTGTAGACCCATTACTATTTTTCTTTCACTCTAACTTCGATACATTAATCTTTTTTATTTTTGTTGAAGATATACTTCTCACGTGATCTTCTGTTCTTCTATTTACAAATTTCATTCAGCTCTTGAGTTCAGAATTTGCAATGAAAGATATTGGACCAGTTCATCATTTTCTTGGGATTGAGGTCACTCACACATTTGAAGGTCTCCATCTTTCTTGATCACACTATGCACTTACCATCCTTGAACGAGCTCATATGGTGGATTGTAAACCCATGAGCACATTACTTGAAGCTAAGACTAAGACCCCAGTAAATGACACATTACCGGAAGATCCACACTCTTTTTGTGGACTTGTTGGTGCCTTATAGTATCTAACGCTCACAAAACTTAATCTTTCATACAATGTTAACTTTGTCTCTCAATTTATGTATGCTCCAACTATTAACATTTAAAATTGGTTCAACGCATTTTAAGATATGTCAAAGGCACCATTGATATTGGTCTATTTTTTACTTCTCATTCTACACTTGATCTTTGTGTTTTCTCAAATGCAGATTGGGCAGACTGCCCTGCCACAAGACATTTCACCACTAGATACTGCACATTCCTTGGCAAAAACCTCAATTCCTGATGTGCAAAGAAACAACATATCGTGTCTTGATCAAGCACTGAAGCAAAAGATAGTCATTGTCAACACATTAGCAGAACTTACATGGCTAACCTTTATTCTAAAAGATCTTCACATTCCACTCTCTTCTCTACCAATCCTCTACTATGACAATCTCAGTTCTCTACATACGAAGGTCAATCCAGTGTTTCATGCTCACTGCAAACACATTGGGTTGGATTACCATTTTGTGCATGTACGAGTTGCACTTGGACTACTCATCACTTAACATGTCTCCACTAATAATCAAGTAACCGACATCTTCACCAAACCTATGTCAAAAGTTGCACTGGGCTACTTTAAGGGCAAACTTTGCCTCTAGCCCCAACATAGTTTGAGGGAGGATATTAACAGTAACTAAAGTGACAAAGAGACCCAAAACAACTGGAGTGACAAGGATGAACACTTCCACAAATCAGCCTATGTTAGTAGAGAGAAGTTGATTGATAAACGAGTCCCAATAGCAATACACTCACTTCAAGATAGTAACTCATGAAGGAGTCTTAATGGAAATAAACTCACCCCAAGATGGTAACTCATGTTATGGAAACAAATCAACTCGGATCACGTTAGTTAACATTCAAATCAGTCAAAACAGCAGATCACATCTTAGAGATTTTATTTGCACATATTCTATACAAGCTGATACCTTATTGTTATGTTAAATACCAGCTGCTCTAGCACTGTAAAAATATTGTTGTGTATTCATTTGCCCTTCAATAAATGATTTATCTTCTTATCAAACCCCTTTGTCTTTCAATTTTCTTTAGCTAGAGCAGAAAAAATGTCTGACTAAACTAGGTTATTTTTTTGACAATTTGAGACTAAAATTATGATTTGGCAAAAAATATTCAACAAATAATAAATTAAAACATGCTGCTGCAGAATTTCTTCCCAAAATATTTTGAAGATGCATAGTGATTAGTACTAATTACCCAAATTTGTGGTGTGGCAGAGTGAATTTATGATATCTTCAGCATTGGCGAAAAGAAATTGGATAATATAAATAAATATTTATCACCTCTATTTTCCAGGTAGTCCAGCTTCATGCTTAAATCATCAGCTACCGATGGCGACAGTATTGAGACGTTTGCAGACATTGAAGTCCTTCTTCGCATATCTGTCTCCAGTACATCAATGCATATCCTGTCTTTGTTAGATTCCTGACCTTGCTTGGTGTTTTCATTATAATCCTTTGGCCTAGTCAACCTACGACAAATTGCAACTGCATTTTGTCCATCCAATGTAGTTTCTGATGCACTGGCGCCCCTAGTTAGTAGTGCCATTATGATTGATGGCTCCTTGCGCCTTGCAGCAACATGAAGTACTGAATATCCTCTGGAGTTCCTGAGATTGAGATCAGCCGAGCCTAAACTAAGAACTTCCTTGACAATCTTAGGATCACAGTAGGCAACAGCATAATGGAGAGCATAAGCATCATCCAAAGTTAAATTAGATTCACTCAAGAGAAGCTTCACCAGTTCAACATCGTCTGAATCCAAAGCCTTGTGGATTCTCCTGAAACTCTTTTCAAGTATGGGGTCCACCTCTTCAACACTACTTTCAGCTTCTGGCAGAGATTTTTTGCGAAGTAATTTAATTTTACTTGAAATTTCATCAGGGAGCTCTTTATCTATGCATGTGCTATCAAGATCTGATCTTACAAGTCTTTCGATGCAGTGAGAGAGGAGCTGGTCTAGCTGGTAGTGGAAAGCAGCCATAAGAATTGGGATTACATCTTCAACAAGAGCCTTCTCGATAAAGTTCAGGAGACGCCGCTGAAAGGATAAATGAACGTTAAATAAGGAAAAAAACTATCCTCACAATCCATGACAAATAAAAAAAGACGAGAAAACACACATTTTGGTCTAGCAATTAAGTTGTCAATTATCATTCCCTATTTATGAATCGCTGCGAGTTAAAATACATAGGACCACATAATAATTTATCCATGAAATCACTGCTTACCTGAAAAAGCAAAACAAGCTCTTTCATCTGAAAAGTGGCAGAGGCACACATCAATTCCACTACATAATTAATAGCAGGGCGGCAAGCATCATGGGCACAAACATCATCAACACATCGTGACACTTCTGGCGGAGATGGCTTAAGCTTTCCAGTGTACAAATAATGCAAGAAAACATGAAAGGCCTCATATCCAACCCCACCATAGGGCACCAAATCAGACATGAGGTACCTGGGTTTATCTCCATTCGTCGAATTGTTATTTCCCTTCTTAAAAAGCTCATGAAAGAACTGGCTACGGGCAGCCAATACACACCGATGGACACCAACAGGGATGCCCTCGACAAAAATCTCTGCATCGCTGTAATCATACTCCTTATCAAGTAATAGCCTTTCAAGATTGCCACTAAGCTTGTTTAAGCTCAAGTTTTCAAGGTTTACACCAGGCTCAGGAACATTTGAGGCTGATACGTGGTGGGTACTAGACCCATTTGATAAGTACGAAGATGAAGCGAAACTCAAAGAAGATGTCATTTCATTGGCACTTTCCATGATTTTGGATCTAAATGTCTCTAGTTAAGCCCAACAAGCACTTAAACTCATCAAGAAACATTGAATTGACAGTATAATAAGTATCAGATTTAAAGGAATGGCCACATGAGAATATTGTTCACTGTAATGGCCATAAATTGATTGTCATCTTTAATCAGACAGGAATCATAAAACCAGGATATGGTAATTGAAAAAAGAAAACAATTGTTATTAAAGAAAACACAGATAACAAAACAGAACAGATACGGTCAAGAGCTGGGGAAAATGAGGACAGCAACCAAAGGAACGAGTCACACCAAGTTTCCTCGCTTGAAAAATCCCAAAACTTGCAAAACAAAGGCATAAACATAAAAACGAAGCTAAACACAGATAGAATCAAGCCCTGAAAGAGCAGAAACTCGAAGGGAAAAAAAAAAGCAGAAAAGATTACAGCTTGTGAAGAAGACAGACTCTGATTTATTTGAAAAGCGATAAAGAAGCAGCTTGAGATGAAAAGCAGAGGTTATCGGAGACCTTATAGTTGACTTGCAAATTTACTTAGCAGTGAATAAATTGACAGGGAGATGAGTACACAAGAGGCAAGTTTAGAAAAGACTATTGTTGTTGGGGGTGTTTGCAATAATTAACATATGTGAATTCGTAGCATGGAATCCAAGTTTTGGAAGCTGTCCTCGCAGAATAAAAGAAAGAAAAGGGAAGACCACTTGTCTGACAGTTGACTCGTAATATTGATTTGCTGTTTTTATTTTATTTTCCTTCCCGCTAACGCGAGGGGCCTCCTACTATATTAGCATGTTAATAGTGATGTTTACATGCCATTTGATGATAAAAATAAATAAATAAATGTTTACTGGAGATTAATTATTTAGATTCATTGTCTTGAATGCCTTGGAGCTGTACCTCAAAAAGAAACAACAATATAGTTCAATTCCAACCATTTAAATATTGAATGATAAAAATAGGTAAAAAAAGATCTAAAATATTTGACATTAATCAACCTAGGTTAGTATAACAAACTTGTAATCTTGATAGCCAAGGCCGACCCAACTTGAGTTATGCAGCCAAACCCTTGATTCAAGTAATGAGATCAGGATAATCCGATACAAAATAAAATAAAATAAATCACAAGGCTCATTTTTAAAAAAATGTGAACTCATGTTAACTTTTTAAACTCGTGACCTGGGTGTTAGACCAGAAGCACTATGTGTGAAAAAACCATGAAACTTAATTCTTAGTCAAATGTTGAATGATAAAATTAAAAAAATAATCAATTAACAAAAGGATTAAAAAATAGCAACTAAAATATTTATAATCAAAATTGAAACAAAAAATATTTTTTATTTTTGATTGAAGGGTGAAATTGAAAAAAAATCAATTTAACAAAATGTCAAAAAAATTAAAGAAAGTAACGATGAAATTGGAAAAAACTATACATCCCAAACTGGGGTTGAATGGTAAATTTGAAAACAAATTAAAATTTTACAAAAAAATCAAGAACAAAAACTAGAAATTTAAATAATGAAGATTGAAGTGGAAATTCCTATAAATCAAAGGACAACTCCAAAATTTTTGTGTGGCCAACACAAATTTTGAGGCGAGGACAAAGAAGAGAGAGAGAAAGAGAGAGTGAAAGCATTATAAACAACAAACCGCACCACTAATGATCACACGAGCCGCCCCAAATAAAATAAAATACAACACAACTATGCTTCCAATATACGATGAAATGAGGATTAAGATTGCCAGGAGACACCACACGCGCATCTAACTTTATATGTATATACACACACACACACACACACCAAATTGTCCTATAAGTTGACCTGGTACTAGTGAAAAAACCATTGTGAAGAGACAAAAAAGCTTATTGACACCAATTTTTTTTCCTGTTTTTAAGGGTATTTTGATTGTTTTACTATGATTTTTTAATATATTTTTTCAATTATCAAATTACCCTTCAATCGACTTAACCCGAATGAGTGAAATATTTTTGAATGGTTACCTTACCTGATAAATAAAATGTAGAAAATTGAATATTGTCAGAGACAACCTGAATCCCGATTGAACCCAACTCAAAATATATATATTTATGGTATATTGATATATTCATAAAATATTTAGATTTTTTTAATACAATATTATGTATACACATCTCAATATTGATATAAAATACACATATATGTATAATATTTATCATCTTATCATTTAATACACAGACATATATAACATGCGTGTGTAATTACTTTATATATATTAACAATTTTATTTTTTATTGAATTATAAATAACAGTCAAATAATGAATTATCCATATAAATACGCGAACCCCAATAGATATTTTATGAATATCAAAATTTCTTACATGATGAGTAATTGATAAGGTATGGATATCAAGAAATTTGTTCTTAGCAGACACCCATTACGACCTCTTTTTCAAATTTGACTCAGGTCATTAGACTATAAGCACTACACATAAAAAAAAATCATTAAACTCAATTTCCAATAAACCAAATGTTGAATAATAAAATCAAGAAAAAAAAGCAATCACACAAAAAGATTCAACATGAAAAAGGGTAAAAATAGCAATTAGAAGAATGTTGATAAAAAAAATAAATAAATTAGAGAGCAATTATAATTTTTTTATTGAAGAATAAAATTGAAAAGAAAAATAACTTAAATAAAAAGATACAAAAAAAATTGAAAGAACAAATATCAAATTGAAAAATATAATATACCTTGAATCTGAATCAAAAATCAAAAATCAATAAAACTTTTACAAAAATACCAAAGAAAAAAATAAATAAAAGAAAAGCAACAAATAAAAAAAATAACATGTGATAAACTAAAATAAAAAAATAAATAATAAATAATAAATAATTTTTTTATAAAAAAACTAAAAAAATATGAACTGAAATATCAACAATAAAAAAATCCAAAACAAAAAGAAAATCTGAACAGCAATGAATCATTTTACCACTGTCGACACACATGGCAACAATAGAAAAAAAAACACATTGACACACCGAACAACACGACATGAAAACAATTTTTGCCCGAGAGGCGCCGCTAATGACGCCGAATTGTAATGTATTTTTTGTTATATCTATGACCACCCGTTAGAGTTAGTAACTTAGTATTGTTATATACATCACATAGTATCTCGAGAAACAAACATAAGCTTGGATTTTGTTTTTGCCTCGGCTGTTCTTTCGTAACCTCGGAGGGCCTCATACGCTGTGTTCTAGATTCTCGAAAAGGGCAAGCTAACTGGTGCGTGCTATATTTTTGTAAACATATTTTTGGCAGCTATATGCCATGTTCTCATCACATTTTATTGTTTATCCAACAACTAGGAATCTTCTGACCTCGTACAGGTGATAATTTAAGAAGCAAGATCGACCATTCTAGACTCATCTACAAAGTTATATACATATGATAGTTTGAATATTATACAGATAATATTAAGAGTAATTAATTCTAGTTGTGATAACCTGTACGAGCAGAAGAAACAACGAAATCCACCACCCTAGAAACAAGCTCATCCACCGCTACCGCAACAGAAGTATCCAGGACTATCTTCGGTACATCGCCAACATCATAGTCAGTGGACCCACCGTACCCTTCAAGTAGCCTCTCAAGATCCTGCCACGTTGAAGGCTTATGCCAGCTAGCCTGGTCACCCTTGCCACGTTGCTCTAGCCTTCTCCGCCAAACACCCTCATCCAACGGCTTACACTCGACAATCACGAGGCGGGACCCGGTAGAGGAAGCCACCTGGACAAGTCTATCGAGATGGGCCCTCCGAGAGAGTGGAGAGTCGATGATGACGCTGAGACCTAAACGGAGCTGAGTGGAGGCTATCTGCCAGACAACGTCGTAAGAGAGGTCGTTGAGGAGTTTGGATGCTGTAGCGGGTGAGGAGTTTTGGATGGATACGGTGCAGTCACGGACATCATCTTTGTCTATGAGAGGGATCTTGAGAGATGAAGCTAGAGAGCTGGCTAAAGTACTCTTGCCTGTGCCAGGATGCCCTTTCATCGCTATTATTACAGGAACTCCAACCTGTTTCTCTCCTCCTTTTACCATGTTTCTAATCCTGTCTGTGTCTTTGGATGTTTCTCAGAGCAGAGATGAAGAATCTACATAGAGATGATCTGTTCTGGGAGGAGATGGGATTAGATTAAGTACGTGTACATAATAGACAGGTCAAAAGATAATGTTTATAAGATAACTTTTTTTTTTTGGTTTGATTGATGAGATTTGTTTTCATTTAGAAAAATGATAGAAAAGAAAAGAAAAATACTGGATAAAACCCCGTACGTGTGGCCAGAAAAATGAAATATTAGTGCAGATAGCTAACACATAACATCGAATTCATTGCCGGTGAATCCTCTCGTGTCAATAAAAATGATCTAATTTTGATTCGATTAATTAAAAAGTGGATATTTAGCACTTAAATTTCAAACAAAATAAATGTAAATAAATTTAAAAAATAACGAACAATTGTTTGCAAATATAGGGAAATGAAAAACCGATCGGCAGAATGTGTGTCCGTTGAAAGACCCATGATGAAGAAGGTATTTATTTACGCGGCAACTTTTGTTTTAAAAGCAATCTGCAGAAACAATGTATTTAGTTAATGTTAAAATTTAATTTATTATTTGTGTAACCTAGTATAATTTATGTTGAAAAAGATTGGTTTATCAAAAGCAGCATCAAGCTGCTTTTCCTTTTCTCCTGTAATCTTAGCAGTAAAGAATGAATTAATTCATCTTTTATTATTCACATAAACAGTGGAGAATAGCTTTATTATTCATGACCGAACCGCGTCAGATCTAAATTTAAATATATTAGATCGGATCCGACCCAGTAAAAAAAATTCAATATTTTTTTTTATTTTTAATTGAGTTTTATTTAAAAAAACTAATGTTTATAATTATTTAATGACACTACATGAATTAGAAGGAAATCGCATAATGACGTAATATTTACAGAATTTGATCGCAATTCCAATTTTGTTCCTGAAAATATTTAACTTGATGTTGTTGCATGCTCAGAAAACCATGAAAATTGTAGTCCTTGTTGGATAGATTTCATACGTGATGGAATTGTAGATAGTTTAATGGAACAATAAAAAATATTTTATATAAAATATTATTTATTTTATGATGTAATAGTAGTAGTTAAATCTACAATATTTAAATTAAAAACCATTAATATTAATATATATCTTTTTAGATATTTTATAATCTCAATTTGAAAAGCATTTTTAATCAAATATATTAAATTATTTTTTATTCAACCATAATTTTAACCAAACATATATAAATACCAAACTAACAATGATTAAAAATATCTTTTATAAAATAATTTTTTAAATTATAACCATAAAAATTACTATAATAGCAATCATACTCAACCCGAGAGCTGAGAAACGGCTTTAACTTGCAAAAAAGAAAAGGAAGGAAAGGAACAACAAATGTTTCTTATGCAGGCACGTGATCGTGCATTTCCTTTTTGTGTATTTTCGAGAGGTGCACGGTGATTGGGTGCATACACGTAAGCAAAATTTTGACAGGCACCGACATATCACAATGTTTGACCTAATGCACCATGACTGGGTATGGTCTCGTCCATAGAACCAAGAATAAGGATAAGGTGATAAGCTTACGTGGCAAGAACCCTGTGCCCTCCTCACAACTCCTTCGAAGAAAACAGACACAATCTGCTCCTCTTCCAACAGAAAACCCATGGCTTCACCAGCACTCCTAACCCCAGCTTCCAAGCTCAAACCCCTCTCCCCCATCAAACCCAACTCCATCGCCCCACTTTCACCACCGCCAACACCACAGCAGCAGCAACCTCAAAACCACCACGCACGTCGCCACTTCCTGTCCTTGGCCACCGCAATCCTGACTTCCCCGTTTGTCCTCCCAATCACTCCAGCTTTTGCAGGATCGGATGAGGAGTACGTGAAAGATACAGAGGATGTGATCAACAAGGTTAGAACCACCGTAAACATGGACAAGAACGATCCGAACGTGGCTGATGCAGTGGCTAACCTAAGAGAAACTTCAAACTCTTGGGTGGCAAAGTATAGAAGAGAGAAAGCTTTGCTTGGTCGTGCTTCTTTTCGTGATATGTATTCGGCTTTGAATGCTGTCACCGGGCATTACGTCAGCTTTGGACCGACCGCTCCCATTCCATCTAAGAGAAGGGCCAGAATTCTTGAAGAGATGGACACTGCTGAGAAAGCATTATCAAGGGGCAGATAAATTAATTAATTTAGATTTTGCTTTTGGGTATTTATTTAACTTTTATCTGAATTTTAATTACTTTAATTTGTTGAGTTTGAGATTACACAACGAGGGCAGAAATTCTTGATGTTTTTTTAATTTTTTTTTTACATTTGCGCCGAGCGGTAATTATTTGCAATTTACTTTCCATTATAAACTAGTCAAATGGAGAAAATGGAAAACTTATTCCAGCAAATATATAATCAAGAGCCCTCCTCTAGTATGGGCTATGAGTGGGAGGGATTTTCCTTCATTAATCCAAGTGAAAATAGAGTTCAGATTACTAGATGGACATAGTTTGCCATCTAGGACTATATATATCAATTTATAAATATTTTAAAAATTATTAAACTTGTATACATATAATCTTGATTGATTAATTATAAATAATTTTATTTAATAATTATAATTGTGTTGTTAAATGAGAAATTGTTTTTATTCAAGATGTCAATCATTAAAATTAATTATATGAGCAGATTTAATGACATGTAATAATTTTACTGATTTGATTAATAATTTTAGGTAATGAAATGGATAATATTTTTTTATAAATAAAAAGATAGTGTCCCGCATTGGCTTCACATTTGAATTACCTATGATACACAAATAAAAAAAATAATACAATATTTAAATCTAAGATTAATTTGTGAAATTCATATAATTGCTGATTCAGAAACTATAGAAATCATTGTATATAAAAATCTACCAAAAAGTAATTTAAACAAATATATAAAACGTGATTTACACATAACATGTGAAAGTAAAAATAAAATAAAATGTAATTATCAACTTTTCTACTCAATATATTTGTTGAATGAGATTTACTTTTAACTAAAAATTGGTTGATTTATATTATAATCAATTCAAATAAAATTAGAAAAATATTTTTTTCGTTACTAACAAAATAGATAAAAATAATATACTTGAAAAACATAAGTTTGAATCCATATTCTTATCAGAAGTTAGCAATTTTATTAAAAATATAAATTAGCACCCCCCTCCAATAATAATAATAATAATAATCCAACATGAAAAAGAAGCCCAGTCCACGTTTAAACAGAAAGCCCATAGAAAGGGACAAAACTGTAATTCAGGACAAGAAGTAGGGTTTAACACCCTACTATAAAATCGCATTTTGCTCCTCCTCCAAGCTCATTTGCTTGGCTGACTCGCGCATAGCCTCCTTCGCATCTTACCTGCAAGGTAATCTCTCCCTCGTCACCATCTTCTCTTGAACATCTTAGGATAATGAGAACATCATTTTCAGTATTTCTGGATCTGAATTTCTTTGATTTTTTTTTGTTACACAGTTCCAGATTAAGTTTAGCCTGCAGATTCAAGAATCATCATCATGTCTGGGTATGCTTTTCTCTTCGATTATATTAAAAAAATGTTAATGACATAAAGGGTCTTAATTATTTAGCAAGAAAGGAATTCCTTAAAGGATCTGAATCGTTATTTTTCAATCTGTTGCATCTGTTTTTTCAGTGAAGAAGGTGCTGTTGCTCAGACTGAGACTCCAGCTGTTGCTGATGTACCACCACTCGGTGAGCCAATGGACTTGATGACAGCATTGCAGCTTGTGCTGAGAAAATCTCTGGCTCATGGTGGGCTTTCTCGAGGTCTTCATGAAGGTGCCAAAGTGATTGAGAAGCATGCTGCTCAACTTTGTGTCTTGGCAGAGGATTGCAACCAGCCTGATTATGTTAAACTTGTTAAGGCACTTTGTGCTGATCACAACGTGAACTTGCTAACTGTTCCAAGTGCAAAAACCCTCGGAGAGTGGGCTGGTGTGAGTATCTCGTCTACTTTCTTTTTTCAATCATTTTTTCTTTGTTTTGGTTTTTCTAGACTTATATGTCTTATTGTGATTACTATCGTTAATGTTAGATTTGATTGCTCGAACTCATAATCGTAAGAGTTCAACTTGAGCAGAGATTTTTATATGATAGCTAGAAATACAATGTGTATTTTTTCATGAAGAGGGAGTTAAAAGCTAGATTATACAGAGGGGAACATTAATAGAATGTGTGACTGCTGTATGAAATTTCATCGTCATGCTCTTATAAAATCGGGAATAAAGATTATGATAGATTTTAAATGCTCTGATTTCTTGAATTATAAATGTTTTTGTAAGTTTTGTTTGCTCTATTATTTTATCCAATTATATTCAATTGAATGCGGCCAAGTCAATATTATGGTATTGTTCAGTAGAATGCTCATTAATTCCTTAAAACTTTTTATTTCTTTGTTGTTATTGCTGTTAATATTCTAGATCACCTTAGGCTTCTGCTCTGTAAAACTGTGACATGGTCTGTTAAGGTTAGATATATAACGGATGCCAATTGTTGCTCTTGTGAAATTTGCTATGATTCTCCGTATTAACTGATTTATCTGATATGGGTTTTGGCGCACAGTTGTGTAAGATTGATTCAGAGGGGAAGGCTAGGAAAGTGGTCGGTTGCTCGTGCGTTGTTGTGAAGGTAAAAATCAGTTTTAGAGTACTGAATTTCATTTCATTTCATTTCACTGATTGTCTTTCAAAAGGGTTCATGTTCTTTTGTTGACTGCATTACAGGATTTTGGGGAGGACACTGAAGCTCTTAATGTCATTCAACAGCATGTCAAGGCCAACTAAGTCACTATGGATTCGATCCTTTTTGGATTTACCTGGAGCCTTTGAAGGAATTTTGATTGTATTTTGTTTTTTCTTTATCGTTGTAGTTGAAACATCTGTTGCAATATATCAAATATTATGATGTTTTTGTCCGTCACAATATTTTCAGTCTCTTTTGGTTATGTATGAATTGCACTAGAGATGCCAAGTTTTTACTCAGAATGGGATGCAATTTGTCAGAGTGACAGCATGAGAGGCACTATTTGCGATTGTATTTACTTTTAGGTTCAAAAGAAATTTATTCGCCTGCTTGATTTTTCAAATCAATATTACATATTTCGTACTTTTATATTATGACAAATAGTTGTTGTTAGTTCACTTAATAAGTACAATATTTAAGCCAACATTCTTTAGATTGTTCTTTAAACGTACATTTTACTGAACGATCGAAACGAAGGGGAGGAGGAAGAAGTCTTGGAAGATACATCTAGGGCACTGACAAGCCGTGATCCCCTTCTCCATTTTGCTTCTACAACTATTTAGCTCAATCATTTAGGAGTATTGTTCTCTTTTCATAAAGAACAAGTAAATGGCTTCCGGTTGTTGAAGAAGGCAGAGACTGCCCCTTGCTCCTTCAGGATCACAAGCTCCTTAATTTGACTACTGGTGCAAATTGGATGCGAGTTGGGAATCGTTGGAGGAATTTTTGGACAAAAGATGGACCCCTTTGCAATGAGGTCGAATGGATTCAAGAAGAATCAGGATGTTCGATATGTTTTTTTTTTTAATTTTATCTTTTTTCCCTTGAGAAAATCCAGGATATAATTGTAGAGTATGTTGGATTTAATCACCTGGCATAAAAAAGCCCTTACAAATCTTAATTTCTAGTTATAATGGTTTGCATCGTTTTCAGTGAAGAGGCTTGCTGTTCATCAAACTGTAATGCTTCTTGTGATGCACCTCTTGATAAGCCAGTGGACATGATGACAATTTGCAGCTCGTGGTGGACTTTCTAGAGGTCTTAAGTGAGTACGAAAGTAATTGAAATTCTTTCTGTCCAACTCTGCCTTTTGGCAGAGGAATGCAGCTAGCCTGATTATATCAAACTTGTTGATCAGTTTGTGCTGATTACAAGTGAATCCCTCAACTGTTTCAAGTGCGAAAACTTTTGAAAGTGGGCTGGTGTAAGCTTTGTCTGCCTTTGGCATGTCTGCACAGTGTGTGATTCTTACTTGTAATTATTGTTAATGTAAGTTTTGACCACTTGAATTAAGCAGGAGAGTTCTTATTTGATTAAAAATTGCCAGGTGAAGCAATAGATATGCAAATACGAGCTCTCACTGAGAAGAGGTTAAAAAGAAGGAAAGTTCAAACAACATTATCAATAATGTCTGAAATCAAAAGGTTGAGTTTCCTTAAAACGTTGACACTGTTAAGTTCTTGGTGGAAGCTTGTTAAGTTCCCCTCCCTCTGATGTTCAATCTCTAGCTTGATGTTGTATTTCCAAAGAAATATTCTTTGGTTCAGTTGGGGCTGTTTGGTTTCAATGTAGCGAGGTTGTTCATAAATCAAAATCATATCGTTATGTGAAATGTTTTTTTTTTAAACGTTTCATCAGGAGCATAAGCATTGATTTTGTGTTTTTCAGTTCAAACCTTCTATCATTTAAGATTTGATTCTCTTTAAAGGCATTATCAAGCACAACTTTATGGTAATATTTGGCTAAGATTTGCTTCTATCTAGAAGAAAAGCACAGACTTCTTTTTTATTTTTTAAGGAAAAAACTGATCTGCTTTGACCACCAAATAAGTTCCTTCATCTAGCAAAGAGCGAAGCAGTTCATAGTGGATCTATTTCCAACTTGAAAGCGTCTTTCTTCTCTTTAGTGCAACGCAAGAGAGCACAACAGTCACAATGTCTTCTCCTTAGGGGCACAACTGGAATCCCATCGGTCTTTTCTTCCCTTTTGACTGACCATCTGTCAAGAAAATGGGGAACACGATTAAATTTGTGTGCGACTTTGTACCGAGTAGGAAATAATCGATGGATTGAAGGATACTCGTTTTAGTACTCTTTTTTTTTTTTCTTTGAAGATCGTAATGAACCGCTTTGCAATGGAAAGAAAATGAGGATTTCAAGATCGAGCAACGAACTTATTATGAAAAATAATGATGATGACAATGAACTTGTATCTGTCAAGACCATTGCATGAATGCTTTACCTCCTGAAAGAATCATCCCAGTAGTCTTTGGAAGATGTTATTCGAGGGCGGTTAAATGTCAGCCACTGAAAACTTGAACTCAGCAACCTTCTATGGTGTCTTGACGATCCCGAATGTGAAATAGTAATTATATCGTTTAATCTGGAACCTTGCAGGTCACTGTGATGGTAAAGCAAGTGGATGCCACACCTTTTCACAGCAATTCGAAAACCCATGTCAATCAAGACATCCAGTCGATCCCCTTCTTCCATCTCATCCCGAAATCTCCAGCTCATATCTTCATCATCAATGCCTTCTACTTGATTCTCGAACGACCAGCAGCTCAGCCACATCAGATCCTGTTCCACCTCGCGCATAAAGAAGGTGATTTTAGGGCTATAATTCCAGTGGAAATTTTTCGTTCTGTTAGTAACTGCAATAATGGGGCAGAAAAAGCAAGGTGCAGAAGAATTCTCCCATGCATAGACTGCCGATATAGAAAAGCCACTGAATTTGCAACCATGATCAAGTGGAGGCACTTGCAATGATACCGAGTCACCTTCATTCTGATGGCTGAACCATGTTGGAATGTCACTCATCGGTAGAAAGATACTGTAAATAGATTTCTCAGAAAGAGCCTGCACCCATGAATGAGAATAATGAAATTATTCAACAAGCAGCCATAGTTTATATTGTCTGTGAGCCATGCACGACGTGTTAGTACAGATAGCGAGAGAGGGCACCTGGAGAGGACTGATTGTAGCTGCTCTCGTCAGATTATTGATCACATGGACATTGATGCTTGGAAGGGAATCTTCTGTGAACAAGCCACAAGTTCCAAGATATTTTTCAACAATCTCTATTCCCAAGGACTCCAAGTTGAAGTATCCCTCAATTGCTTTTAACTTTGGGCAACCATCGAGTTCCAAAGTTCCCTCCCCCCAAAAGTTCTTAAGGTTGATGGTTTCTAGCAAAAGGCAATCTTTTGCATGCAATAACTGTAGGCTTGACTGGAGCTCTGGGATACATTGAAGACTTTTGCATTCGTTTAACCAAAGTCTAGTAAGCTTAGGAAGGCTTCCAATGCTGGCTGGTAAGCTTGTAAAGTTGTTTCCGCACAATTTCAAATTTTGAAGAAGGGGCAAGCCTTGAAGATCAGAGGGAATCATGTCATCTGATAAGTTGCAGTGTCCGAGATCGAGTTCCAGTAAAGATGCTGGAAGACCCCGTCTTGTTGGTGGACATTTCCTTGGTGAGAAGATAAGACGACAACCATGCAGAGATAATTTTTCCAGATTCTTTAGATCTCCAATGGTTTCTGGTAGCGTACTTATTGCAGTTTCATCAGCAAGGAGCAGAACCAAAGATTGCAAACTCCCCAAGTGCTCTGGCAATTCCTCTAATTTTGAGCAGCCTGACACATTTAACTTCTTAAGTGAGCTTAGAGCACAGATGCTTCCCGGGAGATTCTTAAGATCCACGCAATCTTGCAGATTCAGGAACTGAAGATGACTGAGAAGTCCAATGGAGTCATGAACCTTTACCAAACTAATGCAATCTTTAAGTTTTAATTTTTCAAGACTGGGAAAGCCTTCAAAGTTAGGAGTCTCGATAAGCTTATGGGAGTGGCTAAGGTAAAGGAATTTCAGTTTTTTCAAAGACTGCAGCACCAAAATAGATGTTGGTACAATATAAGCATATCTGACAGATTAAATGACCAGTTCATACAAAAATTGAAAAAACAAGAAGATATCATGATCTACCTTTACTTCCTCTGAAAATTGCTGTAGACTGCTATAGCGCATATCAAGAACAATCAAATTTTCCAGAGTAAGATCATCTGGGATAGCTTTCAAGGGGAACTCAGACCAACACAACCACCTTAATTTGTTAGAAATATGTTCGTAGTTTCCTGTAAGGCAAATGAAATTGAGTTGGAGTAGTCTTAGCCTTTTCATCTTTTTGAATGCCTTGGTATGGAATGAGCTTTTTGATCCTTGCAGGCTTAGAACAAGGCCTTCAACTGCTTTTGTACCCTGGTACAAAAGGAATACGTTAGCTAATAGGCATTATAGCATTCATACATATGCTAATAATTAATGTGAAAACTGAAGGTGTAGGATAAGCAAGAGATAGATCATCAAAGAAAATAAAAGAGCATTTATGCAACCATTTTATGCTAAATAAATTCTACGATAAGAAATATCTTCGTTTTTCAACCCACACCAATTATTGTCTCACCGTTCTGTCAGTTAACAGATCAATAACATCTTCTTTATCCCATAATCTGCTACGTTCCCCAGGATCCCTAAAAGATTCTTGGAGAACAATTTCTCTTCCCATGTCTCGAAGCAAATCATGCATCAAGAACTTATTGTTAGCGCCAACCTTTACAAGGCATCTCCTCGTGAGAGTATTGATTCCATCAATTGGAAAGAAACCACAGCCATCAAGTATGCTCATGACATAATCCTTTTTGTACCCAATGAAGAAACATGCAATATCCAGAAATATAGACTTCTCAGCAGCATCAAGAGAATCATAACTTATTTTAAGTATACTGTGAGTACCTTTGGGGCTAATCATTTTTAGTTTTTCTAATCTGCTATTCCATACATCAATGTTTTGGCCACACAAATCTGATCCCAAAACTGTAAGGGCTAGTGGATTTCCTCCTGCATAGGATACGATTCTACTCGCAGAATCCATGTAACTTTCATCGGGACAGCGCTTGTTGAAGGCATGTAAGCTTAGTAGCTGAAGAGAATCGCTGCCATTCAATTCCTTGACCTCATATTGTCGATACAACTTTGATGGTTGTAGCAGATTCTTAATTCTAGTTGTTATTATCACCCTGCTTCCAGGGTAAAGCCAATCAAGATTCCCGAGAATTTTATCCAGTTCTTCCTGTTTATCTTCAATGTCATCCAGAACAATGAATACACGCTTGCATCGTAATCTTTCTTTTATCACCTTCGATCCTCTATCAACATTGTATATCTTCTCATGTTTTCTTTTCAAGATATCCGAGAGAAGCTGTCTCTGTAAGTAGGCTATCCCATTGGAAATAATTTGCTGTCTAACATTTTCAAGAAAGCAGCTGCCTTCAAATCTTTTGAAGACTAAATTGTAAACCTCCTTGGCAAGAGTTGTCTTGCCTATGCCCCCCATCCCAATTATACCAACTATGCGAACATCTATTGACTCATCATCTAGCAAGGAGATCACTTCTTTTGCTCGAGAATCTAAGCCAACTGGGTGGATAGCAACCCTTAAGATTGTCCGATCAAGTATAACTGAAATCTCCTTGACAATGTGGTCTATGTTTTCAGCTTCATGCCTGCAATTGTCCATGGAAAGAGCACTATAAATAAATACACAAACCAACATGCAATAATTTCAAGCATGAACTTGTACATATAGTGGAATTCCGAATTAATGATTATAGTGATTTCAGTGATGCAACAAGCATTTTCTAGATGCGTCGGTCTTACAAACACCTTTCCGAAATTGTTTCCTTATTCTCACGAATGTTTTTAAAATCTTTTTTCCGAAATAGTTTAATCGCGGGAGGGATATTCTTAATAAAGAATGAAAATATTGTCATATTAAGAGAACATAATAGAAAAGCCTTTATGTACATGCTGATAATATATATTTTGTTATAAATGATAATTCGTTGTTTCTTTATGTTAATAAGTTACGTTTCTTAATTTTCTTTCTCCTTTTCTCTATCTTTTCCTTTCCTTTCCTTTCCTCTTCTTTTTTTCTTGCTGATTGCTTGTTTGATTTCTTGATATAACTAGGGTATGGTGTATAATGGTTATATACCTGACAATTTTCTTTAATAAAACAGATTTGAATCTTACCAACTCTAATTTATTCGATAATTATATAACATGAAAGAAATATTCAGTAATACTCTTCATTATACTCTTAACATGATCTTTCAGTAAATTAGATTTTTTTTTCCTTTCAAATCCTAATATCCGCTGCAATCCTTTTATCTCCCGATGTATTTTCTTTGGGATTCACCATGCCTGAGATTATCTTTTCAAGATTTATGCACAGGCGGGTAAAGAATATTTTCAATTTTGACCGATTGATTTCATCACAACTTGTTATGTAGTAGAGCTTAAGAATGATTAATTTTGTTCACCCTAGCCATGAGCATGCACGCCCTATTGCTACTAGAGTAATTAAATCGATCTCGTACATTCAAGTTTGATGACTAAGGTACGAGTTAGCCAGTTTTGTAAGAACAATAGTTTGCAAGAACAACAAACAGACACGACAACTAAATAAAAATAAAGAAACCCCGGCTAGATGTTGGCCGGTTAGAGACATGTCTAGTACCGTGGAGCACGCAAAATGCCAAGCATTTTCGTATTATAAAATTTAACGCCATTGCAAGTGCAATTTCATATGATTTATGTGTGTGTGTGAGAGAATTTATTTTCTAGTCCAGAGCTGATTTGCTCAATATCTTGGGAATATGATTAACTGACGATAAGCAGAGCGGGAACTACTTTGGTTTTTCTTCTTCTTTGTTTTTTCTTTCCCAAAGACGAACAATTTCTTTATTAATAGGGAGCAGGGGTCGATTAATACTGTTTTTAATCTTGAAAGAGAACCACATGCCATTGCAATTGAGGTTCTAGTAATGAAGCAGCAACTTACCCGTCTAGATGTTTTCGTAGATCCAGACCCTTCAAGTAAGCAACTTCTCTTAGAGCATCCCTCCATTTTTCCACTTTATCCATGTCATCCTTGAAACTCTTTTCATGCTCAGCAAAAGCTTCTTCGAAACTTCCTGTTTGCTCTTCAACATCAGACGGATCTATGTCATAAAAGACAGGCCAAACACCATGGCCTTCTTTTCTACATCTGAGGATGTGCACAAGCTCATCAAGACACCAAGGGGAGGATGCATAGCCCTTTGAGAGAATGACAATAGAAAACCTTGAATTTTCAATTCCTTGGAGACACTCCGGTCCAATTTCTTCACCAATATCGATCTCATTTGCATCTCTAAATGTATGGATTCCTTCCCGAGACAAAGCAGAATACAAATGGTCTGTGAAACCGGACCTTGTGTCTGCACCTCTAAAACTCAGAAACACATCGTAATGCCATTTTGACGAGGTGGAGTTGGAGTTGCTGGAAGCCATTGTTCGAGGTGGGTTGGTGGTTTTTGTTGCAGATCTTTTCTGCAACCTGCTTTAGGACGCTTGCTTGTCAACTCTGGAGGCACTCTTCATGATAGACAATGGCATTTTATGACGTCTTTACTTGCAACAAGCGCACCGTATAAATACATTATTTTTATTTTATGACGTCTTTACTGGCAACAAGCGCACCGTATAAATACATTATTTTTATTTTATGCCCGCAAGACCAGGGCTAACAAAGTTGGTGGTAGATATGTATAAAAGGGTTGCTTAAAATGATATTAGTCCACGGATAACTTGAAAGTTTTCAAAATTTAAATTGTCAGCCATCTTTTAAATCTCGTGTATCTCAGGAAAACAACTACCTTGCGGTTAAATTATATTTTTTAATATTTTAATCATTTTAATATGTTAAAATTAAAATTAAAAAATATATTTTTAATTCATTTTTAAATAAAACATATTTTTTAAAAATTATCTCCACCATAACATAATACAGGTTCTGATACAGAAAGTCTACTCTCATTTTTCTATACACCTTTACACTTTAACGATTCTTTTATTCTTTTTGAAAAATTTGTTTGCCTTTTGAGTAAAGGTGGGAATATATTTGTCTTTTTATTAGCAAATTAAGCATTACAAGTTTGACTACAGTACTATCAGCTTTATAATGTATCAATAAATAGTTAAATAACCAAAAAGTCCCTCGTAACCGAAAAAACACTGTTGGGAAGGGGTATTTTTTACTCTTCATTTTGCTTATGTACAGTCAATTTAGCTCTTGGAACCAAAAAAACATTAACACGTGGATCAGGGATAATACGGTATATTTACCTCAGATATTTTGTTAATTATTGTTATTGATTTGATAAAAGGTAATAACAGACAACTGTGGATTACCCTTTGATTGTGAAAAGGCTAATAACAGCGTTTGTCAGTGTGGTTATGAATGCTTTTTAAATAATTTTTTATATTAAAATATATGTTAATGATTTTTTTTATTTTTTAAAAATCATCTTTAACATCAGCACATCAAAACAATCCAAAACATACAAATCATATTAAATTTTAATAAAAAAAAATTTCAAATTTGTTGGGAACGCATCCGCAGCCGCGTTCCCAAACATAACCTAAGTTGTCTTATTGTTTCGGCCAGGGGTTTTAACATCACCACTGACTTTTCTTCTTTTCTGTTTGTCCTTCTGACATTACGGTCTCGTTTATTGAAGTGGTTTTCTAAATTTTTTGCTATTTTTTTTTATATTTTTTTGTTATTAAAAAATTATTTAACAACAACAATTCAATTAAAAAATTTTGATTTAATTTTAATTTTTTTAATTTAAAAATAAAACGTTTTTTAAAAATTATAAAAAATTTAAAAATATCATATTATTTACTGATTATATCAAATTTGATCTTCAAACTTTTGATTACTATATATTTTATTTTCAATCCTTTTCTTTTAATTTCATTCCTTAAAATTTGATTTTTATATTAATTTTTATTTTTATGATTTTTATGATTTTTATTTTTTTTCTCTTATCATTTTTTTTTGAAATTTTTTATGATTTGGTCCTTATTTTTTTAATTGTTATTTATTTTATTTAAAATAATTTATTAAATTATTATTATTATTATATTATTATTATTTTTCAACTTTTTTATTTGTTAGATTTGATTTTCATTAATTTAAAATAATTTATGAAATTAATTTTTTTAATTTCATTCTCTTTTTAATTTTTAATTTGTAAGATTTATTCCTTATTATTTTAATAAACTTTTTAAAAATAAAACATAAATAAGTTATTTTCCAACTTATTTTTCATAACATAACCAAATATTAGAAAATATTTTTAATTTATTTTTATAATATTATTAGAAAATAATTTATTTTCTAAAAATTAACTTTTAAACAAAATTATTTGCTGAAAAAAATTCTTTTCCAACAAAGACCCTGTTTGTTTTTGTGTTTTGAAAGTGTTTTTAAAACAAAATAATTTTTTATTTTTATTTTAAATAAATATATTTTTATGTTTTTAGATTATTTTGATATAGTGATGTTAAAAATAATTTTTAAAAAATAAAAAATATATTTTTTAATATATTTATATATAAAAAAAAACTTTAAAAGACATTTCAAATAACAGAAGAGAAATATACATGGTCACGGTTATCGTGGACTGTGTTCCGGGAAAAAAGTGGGGCGGGCACTCTCGTGTTTCAACTCCACTATACTATTAATAGTTGTGGTGTGTACTTACAGCCTCTACGATAAGCAAGTGAATGGGGCCGGTGCATGGCGAACGGAACAGTTCATCAAGCCATTTCTCGCCGTGACCCCCAAAATAGGAAGAGAGGTACTTTACAAATAGGGGCTAATTGCTTCGCACCTGACTGCCCTCTCGATACCTTCTCAGAGCTTTGTAACTTGTGGCCGGGTCGCTGTTTTTCCAGTGCGCGGAGCCCCAGG
This sequence comes from Populus nigra, assembly GCF_951802175.1. NCBI lineage: Eukaryota > Viridiplantae > Streptophyta > Magnoliopsida > Malpighiales > Salicaceae > Populus > Populus nigra. Next base: position 3,855,808 of record NC_084855.1, on the reverse strand, counting down.
TGTTAGTGGTTTCTCATTGAGTCAATAATACTAATCCCTCTTTTTTGTGCTCCTAGGGCGGGAAGAAGAAAAGAAAACGCAAAGCGTTCTCTTGCTTTCCCAACCTCTGGCTTCTAAAGGCTGCCCTCTCTTGGCTGGAGCTAAAAATCGACATCCCTTTCTTTGGCAAAGAAAGAGAGAGAGAGAAAGAGCGAGAGCGAGGATGGTGAAGGATATGGAGAGAGATGATTGGGAATCCTGTAAACACGAAAAGGGATCAGTGGGGAAAAAAAAGGGATGGATCAATGATTTTTCAGTCCCTTCTGCAATTATAGAAGCAAGGAACAGGTTGAGAGGAGAAAAAAAGGCGGAGAGGAGATCTTTGAGAGAGACGTTAGGAGCCCTGTGAAAGGGTCTCTTTTGCAGCACTGAAAGCAACAAACAGAGGGAGAGGAGCAGCAAACAACCTGAATTAGGCTAACCTGGTCTCCTCCAACTTGGGTCAAGTTCCTCCAACGTAAAATTCTAGGGTTTGCTGAAAAAATCTTCATTATTAGAGTTTTTAAATAATTCATGTCTTGGTTTTACTTTTTGATGTGTTGTGACCAATCTTGCTTGATTAATTATTGGTCAGCAACGATTGGGTTTGTCTTTCTGATTCTTTTGGATCAATGTTGTTAAGAATGTTAGTTTGCTTGATTAATGTTGTTGTCGTGTTGTGTGTTTGAAGAGGAAGAGAAGGACATGATGTATATGATGCTCGTGCTACTCTAAAAGAACTGAAGCTATTTACAGACTCTGCTGAGAGGTCAGCGCTAGCTATAGAAATCTTCCAGTGCTATTTTATTTAACTAGGTTAGTGTCTTGGAAAATATGATTGAGTTTTGGGTAAAAGTATATTTTTTAACGTATTTGGATTGAAAATAATATTAAATTGATACCTCTTTTGTATGATTTTGGATGTTTTGGGTTTAATAAATCATTTTACATTCTTGAACTGCATTTAACAAAGGGATTGTTTGTTTGTTTGTTTACAAGAGGACAGTACATGGAGGAGATAAAGAAATTCACTGCTCCTTTTTTTTTTTAGGTTAATGGTAGTGAAACTGTCGAGATGCTTGGTAAATGCTGTTGTGGTTGTGATGTGTGTTTTATGCAGGGTTGATATCCAGACCAAATTTGAAGGAGAAGAAGAGAAGGAGAATGTGGGAAGGCTATCGAAATGGTGAGTTTGATTGCTGCATCTTTTATTTGTTCTTTTAGGTTTTGAATATGGATGTTTTGAATATGGACCTGTAATGAATTCTGTGCTTTTTTATTACATTACAGAAAAAACTAATAAGCTCTTGGTTTTGCTTTACAACTAGAACCATTTACACTGTTGGTTTAAATAGTGTCTTCTTCTTTAATACTGCACCCACTTGCAATATAGTTTTTCGATTCCTGAGTTTTTTAGTGGCTGTCTTCAGTTCTTGATTGCTGGAGCCGCTCTCTTTTTTTTCTTTAATTTGACGTGTCATTGAATGAGACTGTATTTTCCACTGGCCAGTTTCTCAATATCTCTTAATTAGTTCTGCTCCAGTTCTGTTGATGGCTCTGCTCTAATTCTGTTAGCGTACAACCAAGTAAGTACATTTATGTTGTTTTCTTTCCGTTTCTTAAATTTCAGTTTCATTTGCGATCATAACCTCTTGGCAGTTCATGTCTTTTCAACGATTGTTTGCTTGCCACGTTTCATTTACATTCATTTTCCAACTGGGCGTCATGATTTGTTTTCTTGGGACTATATCTCCAGACAAATAATTTTTCCTTCCCTTCCTCTTTCATTGCAAAAAAAATAAATAGAGCATGTTAGGAACTAGGAAGCAATGAAAATAAAAACTACTTTCTCTTTCAGATTTCAATCTCTTTGTTTCTTCTCTTTGAAAAATGACTTAAGTTTTTATGGGAAGGAATTCGTTGATCATATTACTTGTGAAGTTTGATTCTTCATGTAATCTAGTGGATTTCAAATTATCTTTTACTTTCTCTGTGATTACCCATCTCCCCCTGTCTCTCTAAATATATAATGGGTTTTTGATTTGTATATTTCACAAAAATCTTGCATAACTTAACTAAAAAAATCCATATAGCCTCACAACATTCAAACTTTCCAAATTCACAAGCCCGATTCAAGGAAGGAGATCCGCGGGGAAGAGTTGTAGCTGCTCCCTAGGTCGCGAACACACAAATCCACAACTAGACAGGCAAGACAAATGAGTAACGTGTTCCTGATGGTGGAGATGGTGGCGTTAATTCTGTCGTAAAGACTGCAACAACCCGCCATCTATTGGCCAGGCCTATTAGATCGACCAGCGTCTTATGGTTTTGGGTGAGTCAATCTGAGTTTTTATTCAAGAAAAGCTTGACTTTTTCTCTACTGTCAGTCCAATCTGTAGCTAAGTTGGATATGGCATGGATATGATCTATCATAAAGCTTAAATAACCTTTTCTCTTTTTATTCATGATGTTTATTTAGCAGGGAGGCATTCGAGTCTGGTGATTGTTCATTTCTGATATACATCTCTTTTATGCCAGGATGGCAGTAACTTTGTTTGCCATGTAGTCTTTTTTTATTAGTTTAGGAATCTTCACGAATTGAATATTTGACTAATTGCCAACAGAAGGTCTAAAATCACAAATGCACAATTGTTGATTGAAGATAAGTGTTCGATGCATAGTGACCGGCACTTTCACTCCAAGCAGGCAATGCCCCCTCGTACTCAAGTTGGCAGTAATTACAAGCATATTCCAATAGCATCTTCCTTTGTTGAAGTTCAGCCTCTGGATGTAAAGCACTTGATGCCTGTGCATGGAATTGAATTTCAACCCTCTAAGATTTGTCCAGAGGATTTCATTGAAGAATGTGATGAGGAAGAGGTCAGCATTGCACACGCACATGGAAATTAATGAAGCAACTCCCCTGATTCTTGCTCCAGTTATGCTTCAAAACCTATGAAAAATAGATTTTATGTTTGGAAGTACTCTAGCAGTGTTTACTGCTGTCACAGTTGAAGGAAACAACGGAAAATAAATAAAACTAAAACTACTTATATCACCCGCGCGATACTGTAGGTTATATTTTTTTTTATATAAAAAATATTAAAAAAAATTAAGATTTAAAAGTATTAGGTTTCTTTACAAAACTATATCTAATAATCTTAGGTTTAATTGCAAATATTTATAATAATATTAAACTTGGAAGATTTAAGTTTAAGTGGGTCTGGTTGCAATACTAAATTTAATAGTCTTGAATATGGATCTGGCTACAAGGTTGTGTCATAAAAATATAATATTTAAATAGATTACTTAAAAAGAAAAAAATAAAGAAAAAAAACCAACATGAAAAAAAAAACTAATGAAAAAAAAATCTGAATTAACTAAATTAACCTGTCAAATCTGAGATCTAGGGTTATGAATGTCTAATAATTAAATAGAAAAAAATTTAATATCAACAAATTAAATAAAAAAAGGTTAATTAAAAAGAAAAAAAAAACATCAATCTTTTCACTGTGAACTGTATTGTGCAGTTCACAGTAAAAGGCATAGAAAGAAAAAAAAACCTAAAGACGTTAGCCTTTTCACCATGGACTGGATACAATATTAAAAGATAAAATCGGAAGAACAAAACTAATGAGGAAAAAGAAAAATAATCTGAATCAACTGGGTTAACTCGTCAAACCTGGGATCCGTGTCAAGAAAGTCTAATAATTAAATAGAAAAAATTTAATATTAAAAAACTAAATTAAAAGAATAATTACAAAACAAAAAAGAAACTAAAGGCATCAGTTTTTTCACTGTGAACTGCACTGTGTAGTCTACAGTAAAATGTTTAAAAAGAAAAAACAAAAAAACAAAACAAAACAAAGGCATACGCCACAGGTTATATTTTTTTTCTTGCATAAAAAAAATCAAAAAAGGCTAAGATCTAAGAGTTTTATGTCTTTCTGCAAAGATATACCCAAAAGCCTTTGGTCTAGCTACAACGCTTAATCTAAGAGTAATATTTATAATATTTATAATAATATTAAACTTACATGACTCAAGTTTAAGTGAATCTGGTTGCAACATCGGACCCAAGAGCCTTGGATGTGGGTCTGACTGCAAGGTCGTGTCATAAAAGTATGATAATTTAAAAGATTAATTAAAAAGAAAAAAACAAAGAAAAAAACCAACATGAAAAAAACTAATGAAGAAAAAAAAATTCTAAATTAAATGGGTTAACCCTTCAAACCAGGCTAGCCCGTCAAACCTTATATTCGCGTCATGAAAGTTTGATAATTAAATAGAAAAAAAATTCAATGGGTTAACCTATAATTAACTAGGTTAACCTGTCAAGCTCGGGATATGTGTCATGAAAGTCTGATAATTAAATAGAAAGAAATTTACCATTAACAAACTAAACTAAATGAAAAAAATTAATTAAAAAAAAGCAAAAAAATTAAAATTCCGGGTTAACTCGTCAAACCAGGCTAACTCGTCAAACTCGGGATCCGTGTCATGAAAGTCTGATAACTAAATAAAAAAATTACCACTAACAAACTAAATTAAAAAAAAATTAAAAGCAAAAAAAAGCAAGAAAATACCCATAAAGGCATAAAAAACAAAAAAAACAAAAACAAAAAAAATATAATATAATATATTATTATTATTATTATTATTATTATTATTATTATTATTATTATAATTAAAAGGCGTGGGGAATTCCCCACATCTTTTAGAGTATGTTACTAGTTATATGACCCGCGCGATGCTGTAGGTTAATTTTTTGCATAAAAAATATTAAAAAAATGCTAAGATATAAATATGTTAGGTTTTTTTGCAAAGCTATACCCAAAAGTCTCGGGTTTGGCTGCAACGCCTGACCTAAGAGTGATATTTATAATATTAATAATAACATTAAACTTGCATGACCCAAGTTTAAATGGGTCTAGCTGCAATACCAGACCCAATAGTCTTGGATGTGGGTCTGGCTGCAAGTTCATGTCATAAAAGTGTGATAGTTAAATAGATTAATCAAAAAGAAAAAAACAAAGAAAAAGAACCAACAAGAAGAAAAAAAACTAACGAAGAAAAAAAATCTGAATTAACTGGGTTAACCCGTCAAACTTGAGATCCGTGTCATAAAAGTCTGATAACTAAATAGAAAAAAATTTAATATCAACAAATTAAATAAAAATAATAATTAAAAAGAAAAAAGAAGGCATCAGCCTTTTCACCGTGTACTGCACTGTACAGTTCACAGTGAAAGACATAAAGAGAAAAAAAGCAAAAATAAATAAAAATCAGTCGTTTCACCGTGGATTGCATACAATATAAAAAGATAAAATCGGAAGAACAAAAATAATGAGAAAAAAGAAAAACAATCTGAATCAACTGGGTTAACCCACCAAATCAGGTTAACTCGTCACACATGGGATTCGTGTCATGAAAATGTGATAGCTAAATAGAAAAAGATTTAAATAAAAACAGGAAAAAACAAAAAAAAAAAACAGCTCAGCGTTTCACTGTAATTATTATTATTATTATTATTATTATTATTATTATATATAAGTAAAAAAAAAGATCAATTAAAAAGGACAAAGCAAAGAGAAAAAAAACCTACAGGGAAAAAAAACTAATGAAGAAAAAGAAAAAAAATATAAATCAACTGGGTTAACCTGTCAAACTTGAGATTCATGTCATGAAAGTCTAATAATTAAACAGAAAAAATTTAATATTAAAAAACTAAATTCAAAAAATAATTCAAAATGACAAAAGGACAAAAAAAACTAAAGGTATCAACTTTTTCACCGTGGACTGCATTGTGCAGTCCACAGTAAAAGGCTTAAAAAGGAAAAAAAAATAAAGACATACGTCACGGGTTATTTTTGTTTCTTGCATAAAAAACATCAAAAAATGCTAAAATCTAAGAGTGTTAGGTCTTTCAACAAAGATATACCCAAAAGTCTTTGGTCTAGCTGCAACGCTTGACCAAAGAGTAATATTTATAATATTAATAATAATATTAAACTTAAATGACTCAAGTTTAATTCAGTCTAGTTGCAACAGCGGATCCAAGAGCCTTGGATGTGGGTCTGACTGCAAGTTCGTGTCATAAAAGTATGATAATGAAATAGATTAATTAAAAAAAAAACAAAGAAAAAAAACCAACATGAAGAAAAAGAAAAAAAAATCTGAATTAACTGGGTTAACCCTTCAAACCAGGTTAACTCGTCAAACTTGAGATTCGCGTCATAAAATTTTGATAACTAAATAGAAAAAAAAAATTACGGGTTAACCCAGAATTAACTAGGTTAACCTGTCAAGCCCAGGAGACATGTCATGAAAGTCTAATAATTAAATAGAAAAAAATTTAACATTACCAAACTAAACTAAATAAAAAAAATTAATTAAAAAGAGAAAAATTTTGGGTTAACTTGTCAATCTAGGTTAACCTGTCAAATTCGGGATCCGTGTCATGAAAATCTGATAACTAAATAAAATAAAATTAAACATTAATAAACTAAATTAAAAAAAATTCATTAAAGAAAAAAAACAAAGAAAAAGGAAAAAAAAAAGCCAAATGGAATAAAAAAAAGGAAAAAGAACGGAAAAAAGAGAAGAGCAGTTTATAATTATAATATAATATAATATAATAATAATAATAATTATAATATATAAGTGAATGAAAATAAAAGGCGCGGGGAAGCTACAGTGCTTTCCCACGCCTTTTAGAGTATTGTTAATAATATATAATATAATATAATATAATATAATGGTTAAGACATTGAGAGATATTATTGTACCCGGTGATGACCGAATAAATAGTCATTATTTCAGATGAAGCCGTGTAGGGATACAAACTGAACGAGTTACGTGATGTGAAAAAACTGTTGATCTCAATTGATTTCATTCTACCATTGTCTTGATAGATAACTGTCATGGCTTCATTAAAGGATATCAAACAATGGATCATCATGCTATGATGGTTGAGCATCGATGAAGTCTAAAAAAACTAAGTAGTTTAATAATTGAGTTTTCAGGTTTGATAATCGGTTAGTCAATTAATTTTATTAGTTTTATTTTTTTTAATCAAGATAGTCACTGGTTTATTCTTGTTACTTGGTAGGTCAAGATGACTTGTGACTAGTACCTATAAGAGGTTTTTTTTTTGTTGGAGGTAAGGATTTTTTTAATACTTAAATAAGTATTTTTTTTAAAAAAACATAATAATATTTTAAAGAAAGATGCTATGAAAATATTACATGTAGCAGGGAGTGAAAATTATAAATCTTTATTATGAAGGTCTCGTAGTGTATTTATAGCCTCTTATTCTTCTGTAAATATGAAAGTCTGAAGTGTAATTTTATCTTTATAGAATTTAATGAGTAATAAATATCTTTTAAATTTGTATTAATGTGTTGATGGAAATATAATATGTCCTTGTAAAATTTTTATACACCTAAAAGGTATATGAAAATCAGGGTTCAAGACATTAAATGTAGCTAAGTCTTTAAGGCTAAATTCTTTTCCAAAGCTAGACTTAAAGAAGGATAGGTTTGTTTTATGGGTGAATTTAAAAGAGGTTGGGTCTGTTACTTAGGCGTGCCCAAGGAAAGATGCTCATTCCCTTGGGCAAACCTCATAGGGGATGTTCATTCTCTTGAATGTACTTAAGGAGGATGGTCTGCTTATTTCTCTATGCATGCCTAGGAAGGATGGATTTGTTATTTTTTTAGCGTGCTCGAGACTTGACGTAATGTCACGTCCAATTATGATTAAGTCCTACTAGCACGAGACTTGACACGTTTTTATTAGAGTGTGCTTGTGTTTTAAAAAATTTATATCCATAATTTTTATTTATCCTATGTTTTTTTGGTAATGATATATCGATAAATACTTGTTTCATCATCATACTGGTTACCATAATTGATATCATAAAATATTGTTGAACTGTTGTTTTCTTTATTTGTTGATGATGTTCTTAGTATGCCAATAACAATCTTAAGATGCCTGACTTTTAAATCCATGTTGGTTTGTTTTGAGATTGATTGATTGGTTGTTCTTTTTAACCTAAATTCTTTTTGTAATAGATTCTTTGTTTCGTCAAAATTGACCACTTATAGCTATCGCTTTTTGATAAAATAATAATAATAATAATTTACCACTTGCATTTAAGTTTTGGCCTGTTTTTTTCTGTCTAGAATCCTGCAGCGGAGCACAGTTATTTTAATTTATTTTTATATTTAAGTATTCAATTTATTTCTATAAGTATAATTTATCTCAATATATTTTTAAATTCAGATTCATTCTGGCCAATCTATCTTTTTTTATTATTATTTCAAATGTGAGAAACTCGAATTCAAAAAATAAATAAATTAATATTACACAATTTTTTTTACTAGTTTTAATTAATGAGAATCTATCAAAATGATCTCAGATATAAAAATAAATTGAAAGCAATTAAATTTGTTTTGACATATAAGAGATCTGACGTAAAACTAAAGATTAGGTGAAGTGTCCACAGTGATTTTTGTCGAAGTAACAGGCATTTAGTTGGAGTGTCAACGGTAGTATTAATTAAGGGTAGTTTATTATTTAATTCCTCCACCAATTAGTTTATTTAAAAAATTAAAATGTCAACAGTTATTTAAAATTCGCAGACTAGTTGAAGTAACGAAATGCCTGTTTTATGCCTCCATGTCAAAGTAAGGATAGAGGTTTGTAGCAGCTACAGATATAGTGTTTGTTTAGAATATTGCAAAGCTTATTTTTCAAAATACTTACTTTTTATATTAAAATAATTATTTATTTATTTATTTTTTAAAATTTAATTTTGACATAATCACATTAAAATTATTAAAATAACATAAAAAAACTAAACTTTAAAATACAGTTGAATTGCAATGTAAAACATTACCTCAATAATTGTTTATTTTTGTGTTTGATTTTTTTTTAAATAAGTTTTAAAAATGCATTTAGTTTAAAAAATATATTATTTTTTATTTTATTTTTTCATAATTTTGATACGTATTTTTTTTTTAAAAAATATATCCTCTATTCCTTTTTAAAGCATTTTTTGACTTTTCAAGTTGTATGTCATGTAAAATACTCATCTCTATCGAAAAAAAACAAAAAAACTCGTATTATACTAGAACATTGCAGGGACAAAGCCCTCTGCACCACAGCTCATATCACTACCACGACCTTTCTGTAAAACAAGCAGAATCCCTAGAAAGAGTATACATGCTCTTTGGCTGCATTTCCATAGCTTCCCTTGGACCTAACCGTCCATGCATGCCAGAACCGGTCCCAGCTGAAGCGCGGCCTTGCAATGTAGACCTTCGATTAGAATTCCTAGCTTTGTGATGATAGGAAGGAATAGTCTGCTGTGTGTCGTTGTTCATCAACGAGCTAAGGAAGCTATTTGGATTCTGATTCATCTCTCTACTTCCTGAAGCAGGCTTGCCGATCTCAGTTGCATAGACCATTGCGCGCACTCAATGACTCCACAGATTCTGCTGGTAATAATGAAATCCCACGTAGCCCGTCATTGGACTGGAATGCAATATATACAGGCCTCAAGAGCAGGAGGAAGCACTTTGTGAGGATGTGTAACCTAAAAGGACGTCATGATGACAAAGTAAAATTAAGGTGAACTAAAAGGTTTGATGAAGGATAAGACCTCGTATATCAGTATGCATTGGAATGACTACTTAATTTGAATAAGGCCGCTGCAGATAATTGCTCTCTCACCGTGTTGTGTGCCTAATCTGCCATCTGTCTCCATTCCGTCTTCATCACTTTCAGCTCCATCTGCACTATCGTAGTCGTTGCCGTCATCCTCTTCACTGCCACCCTCGATCTGCAGGAGTGATTACAATCTCTGTTGCGAGGAGTAACAATGGCAGCGGACCGATGACAGAACAGTTTCTTACGTGCATACCCCCATCTCCAAGGGTTATCTCATCATATATAACCAAAGGGTACTAGTCATTTGACTTCCAAAATGATAGCTTATAATCAAGGGACTGACCACCACTAGCAGTCTCTACAACACGCTTTCCAATTTTAGGTGGAAGGAAGGAACCTCCCCGCCATTGGATACAGACCAGCCACAAGGACAGCGTGGACTATACCTGGAACATGAGCATTCGTATTGCAACTTGAGACATCTTCTGGAATAAAACCCTTGCGAATTAGTTCTCTCTGGAGCTGCTTACGCATGGCTTGCAGCATATTCATGATGCTTGGAGAGATGAAGTATTGTTAACCAAACCATGCTTCTAGCTAGACCCCTATTCTTTTCTTTCTTCCAGCACTCAAAAGCTGCTATAACTGCTAACTGATCGCTGGATTTTACTCTGTTACGAGGAGTAACAATGGCAGCGGACCAATGACAGAACAGTTTCTTACGTGCGGTTATCTGGTAATGTATAATCGCAATATAGTGTTTATTTTGTAAAATATTTTTTATTTTTTTTAATTATTTTTCACATCAGAATATAAAAATAATCTCAAAATACTAAAAAAATATTAATTTAAAAAAATATATAAAAAAATTTAATTTTTTTAAAAATGCTTTTGTAACATAAAAACAAACAGATATAAGTTTGGAGTAAAATTATATGTCAAATTAAAACTAATTTATAAGTAAATTTAGAATTAAATATTAAATTATAGAATTGAATTGAATTATAATATTTGGAATATCTATAGAAAGAAATTAGTAATCTTGATTATTTTGTTTTTAATTTATAAATTATCTTATTACAAAAATATTTCTTTTGTTACAGTGACCCTTATATTTATTTTAAATGACATTAAATGTATATATTTTAAATAAGATATAAATATACATATCTCGTATTAATTACTTATTAAATATTTGTTGAAAAAAATTGAAAAACATATATTCATTAAAAAAACTTTTCAATCATAATAAATATTTGTTAATAAACTACTTGTGCAATCTCTACTTGTTTTTAAAAATATATAGTTTGATCTTATCATTTTCGAACTATTTTGAATGATCCGAGGGAGAAATTTTTCAGACATATCTTCTTCATGAAATCATGTGTGGTGATTACATAAAGTTAGTTTGATCTTATCATTTTTGAACTATTTATCTTATTCATGAAATCATGTGATGATTACATAGAGTTAGTGATTTATTCCGATTCATATGAGTATATCAAAATCAATAAAGATATTTTAAGCAAATCAAATATCTTAATAGATCTCATGTTTTTTTTTTTGGTTATAATGTAGCCATGAATTATTATCATGCAACAATGTTAAAATCTGTTCTTATCAAGTTTAAAAAAGATTATTCACATCCCATAATGGTAAACCCAAGATAAGAAGAATGGGCCATTTTCACAACACATTTTCATGCAACTGGCCATTTTCGTAGCAGGGCCACAAAAAGGGTAGAGTCCATGTGAAAGCAGGATTTGCAGACCTCCTCGCCCCACTCCCTCTCTATCTAATCCCCTCCATGTCTCTCCATAACCCCATTCAGTTGGTTTCCTCAACGCCAAGAGTAAACATAACAAGACCAAACCCTCTCCGTCTCTTTTCCTTCCTTTCTCTTTACCCTCCTCTTCTTTCTATAATACACAAAGCAAGGTACCAACCCAGTTTTTTCTTTTTTCTCAGAAAATAATTGCTATCATCACTATTTTCCGCTTATGATCACTGATATTGTTTTTTCAAATTTGTAATTTTTTTTAAAATCTTTTCTGGGTTGAATCCAGCGTGTGCTTTTCTATACTCCTGTAACCGACAAAGAAACAAACAGGGAACATTTTTTCACTTTATTTTCACCTTTACCCATTTCTGATTATCTTAGGCTTGGTTTCTTCCAATCGTTTTTTTTTTCTTTCTTGATCTGAATCGCCTACCAAACTGGATTTCGGTTTTTGGGCATTTCAGAGCTTGCTCTTTTATCTCCTAACTTGCAGTTATTTTTTCCTGATTCTGTTAGATTTTTTTTTTGCTTTTATGTCTTCATGATGGTTTGTGTATTGGGTGGTTAGTTTTGGAGTGGATTTGGTGTTCTGGGCTCATGAGTGATGGAGATGATGGATTGTTGCATCAATGGTTGTCTCTGATCTGGGTCTTAAGTGTTTTCTGTATATGAACTGAAATTAAAACGATTTTGCTATTTTTTCCTGGAAAGGTCCTTTCCTTTTCATTTGGTTTTATGGGTCTTGAGTGTTTCTTGCTTATTTTTACTGTAATGTGTCTGGTCAATTATTATTTTGGGTTTCTTGTGCTATTAGTTTGGTTACTCATTCACATTTTTGTTTCATGGCCTTTGTTGATTATGAAAGTTTCAGAACTTTCAGTTTGGCTTGTTATTAAGGAGCCAAACGGGCTTTTCGGCTTCTAATTGATGAACATATCAGTTTGACACACTGAAATCATGCCTTTTGAGCATACATTATCAACAATTGGTGCTCATAAGGACAATGTTTGGGCGTTAGTGTTGATTTTCTTTTGTGATGATCTTTTTCATGAATGGCTGTACTCTGTGTGGTGCTTTACGAATTAAATTAGTCATCAAAGGGGATTGAATTACCATGTTTAACCTGTTTCATGACGGAATTAAATTTAACTCCAGGATAAATAGTTTCTCTTGGCATTTGTTTGCCTCACTGAAGATGTAAGTTCCATGTTAGGGTGAGAATTTACCAGATCGGGTAGCAGCTTAAGCTATCTAAGCATCAAATGTCTGTCTTTAAATGTGGTGTGTAGACTGGATATTAGAAGTTAATGGAAGTGTCAGTTGATCCATTTCTTGAAATTTCTATAGGAGAATGATGAGTTTTATGAAAATAATCACTTCTCAAAACTTTAAAACCAAACATAATCCTGGCATCCAGTTCTTACAGGGGGGGAATTTTTTGTTAGACTCAAGCAAGCTTTCCTACAATGGATGCTAATGTAGCATGATGAGTTATTGAGTTTCTATTGCTTTGGGATCAATGTATTATTACACTTTGAACCTCTGTTTTCGATGAGAAATCAGATAGTGTAATTTGACAGAGATAAAGAATAGTGACCTGGTAATTTGCCACCATTCTCCTACATTATCTGATTTCAATAAGGGGCCATGTTCTTAAAGCCAATTATTTTTTGTCCCACACTGCATCCTATGTTCAGACGATGTCATATTCTCTAATTCATGTAGTTTTATATGCCCCAAACTATCATAACTATGAATTTCCAAGTCATTCTCGCATAACTTAAATCAACAGGTCTTGTTATTGATGCTAGGCAGTGCAAATTGTAATATACAAAAACAAAAGTTGCAAGAAAAAAGAAAAAAAATGAAGTCCATCTTCAATATTTCTTACTTGGAAGCATTTGGCATGGTACAGATAATGAAAAGTGGAACGGCATTGCAGTTCATTTGAGGTGCTGTATCTTTCTTCAAGCTTTGCAGTAATTCTGAACCAAGTTGCTCTCAAGGTAAGTTTCTTTATCTCTGTACTTTTGTTTTTGTCTAAAAAATGGTTTAGCAACTGGTTCTCTTGCCAATTTAAATCCATGAACCAGAAGTTCTATCGATTCTTTCGAAACCCTGTCAATCTCATTCTCATGTGCAGTTGGTTTGAGTGATGGATGCTGTACTGAAGTTATACTTTGAACATAAGCCTTTAAAGCTTAGCTGAACAGTTATATTTTAAGTTTCTATATGATAGCAGTTACTGCAAGACTGATAATTACAGGAATTTATGCAAAGAAACCAACAGATGAGTTGGGAAAGACACCTTGAGAGAAGGCAACCCATAGAATGTTCAGTACAAGTGATATTGTTTTCTATTGTCTTATATATCATTTTACTTTGCTGTTGTTTGCGAGATCAAATAATCAAGGAGAACTTTTTTATGACTCTATGCCTCATCCTTACTTCCATTTTAACAAACTTTACTTGTCTATGTTACGCAGGAAGATATATATTGTGATACATTCAAGACATTTTCAATTAGACTCCTTAGTTGTCTAGTTACCATTGCTGTAATATATGGGCTGAGGTGTGCATTTCATGGGAGGTGTAGAGGATGATGAACCAGCCTCAAAACGCCTGAAATTAGCCTCCGGAAGGTTGACAGGTCTTTCCAACGGTTCATCTTTAACAGAGCCCATTGTTGGTTCCAGGGATTTGATGGCTCGCCCCCCACAATCTGAAGGGGACAAAGAGGTTCTTGGTTCAAAAGGAGTTATTAAAAGAGTTGAATTTGTCAGAATAATAGCCAAGGCATTGCATTCTCTTGGATATAAGAAAAGCTGTGCTCATTTAGAGGAAGAGTCTGGGATACCATTACATTCATCTGCAGTAGATTTATTTATGCAGCAAGTTCTCAATGGCAATTGGGATGAAAGTGTAGTCACATTGCATAACATTGGCCTAAAGGATGAAAACATTGTCAAGTCAGCATCTTTTCTGATATTGGAGCAGAAGTTTTTTGAACTTTTGGACGGGGACAATATTGTGGATGCATTGAAGACATTGAGGACTGAGATTGCTCCTCTCTGCATTAATAATGGTCGAATTTGTGAACTTTCTTCCTGCATTGTATCTTCTACACATTGCAATTCAGTTGGTTCTTCCAATCAAGACAATGGAAGGATAAAGCCACGGTCCAAGCTGCTGGAGGAACTGCAAAAGCTGCTTCCCCCAACAGTTATAATACCTGAGAGCAGATTGGAACATTTAGTTGAACAGGCTCTTACCTTACAACGGGATGCTTGCTTCTTTCACAACTCGTTGGATAAAGAAATGTCGTTATACTCAGATCATCAGTGTGGAAGAGATCAGATTCCTTCTCGAATTTTGCAGGTTAGGACATATTTGCAAATGATGGCTTTATATGGAGGTTCTTTGGTTTTGATTGAATTCTGTGATGCAATGTTTTTCTTTATGAGCTGTTATATAATGTGTGCTTTGACCAAATTTTAGTGATACAGAGCTATTATCTTAGTGACTAAGTGGAAAAGGTTTCTGGGGTCAGAAGCAGCAATGAAAGTCGAATAAATAATCTATCAGGGCATTTTTTTTATTGGGAAAGTGAAAATTTTGATGAATGCTATTGCTTAATTTATATGTTTTTAGTAAGTCCTGTTTATGTTTAGCTTTTGCTTTGGATTTTATTTCCATGAGCAGACTACACTTTTCCATTTTCAGTTGCTTTCTATGCATTTCTGGCACCACTAGATTGAGTCTTTCTCTTATTCCCACTGGAACAGATATTAGAAGCACATTCAGATGAAGTCTGGTTCTTACAATTTTCACATAATGGGAAATACTTAGCTTCATCCTCTAACGATCGATCAGCAATCATATGGGAGGTATAATTGTTTGCTTTTAGCATGTTATGTTATTCAATTGTATTTCCATATTCTTTCTCCGTTGTTTTATTTGATTCTGCCTGCAACTTTCTGCCTGGGATATTTAATTGTGTGTTTCTCATATGGTGTCTTTAGAAGTTTAATCACTCTGTTTATGCAACCTTAGTAGTCAAACACCATTAAAATTCTTAAATAATCAGCTATTTCTTCCCCATAAGCATTTGTAAGCTTCACTGGGCATGCCTTGTTTACTATGTGCAACCCCCCTTATTTGAAGAACAATGGACTGCTGGAGGTCCAGATGCATCCGTGTCATTCTGCTCATGGAACAATTATATATGTTTCTTATGTGCCAGCTAATTTGTCATGCTTTCCAGATTGATGTAAATGGCGGAGTTTCTTTGAAGCATAGATTATCTGGTCACCAAAAACCTGTCTCCTCTGTTTCATGGAGTCCCGATGACCACCAGCTTCTTACTTGTGGGGTGGAGGAGGTTGTCAGGCGCTGGGATGTTTCTTCTGGTGAGTGCCTCCAGGTTTATGAGAAAGTGGGCCTTGGCCTGGTGTCCTGTGGATGGTTTCCAGACGGGAAATGGATATTTTCTGGCATCAATGATAAGAGCATCTGCATGTGGGAATTGGAAGGGAAAGAGGTAGAATGTTGGAAAGGGCAGAAAACTCTGAAGATTTCTGATTTAGAGATAACAAGTGATGGGAAGCAGATTATAAGTATGTGTAGACCGACTGCAATTTTATTGCTTGATAGAGAAGCTAAAGCTGAGAGGGTGATTGAAGAAGATCAAACAATTACTTCATTCTCATTATCAAGAGATAATAGGTTCTTGCTAGTTAATCTTCTGAACCAAGAAATCCATCTGTGGAGTATAGATGGTAACATCAGGCTTGTTGCAAAGTACAAAGGCCATAGGCGTACCCGGTTTGTTATTAGGTCATGTTTTGGGGGACTTGAACAAGCTTTTATTGCATGTGGTAGTGAAGACTCTCAGGTATGAATTTTGATTGTTTTATTTAAGTTTTTAATTCTTTAAAAGAAAGTATACCAGAAGTAGAAGTTTTGTTCATCTGTTTACTTACTTTTCCTTGTGCATAAACCATAGTCTTCTGCCTGTGTATATTTCTTTCTTTCCTCTTCACTAACCATTTTATCATGGGAGGGGTTGGTAATGATCTGGTCAGATCATTCAAGAGAAGGGCATTATTTGAATCAAATGTTGCATGTTAGTTCTTTGCACTTCCTAAGAAAGTCAAATGTTACGTACATTCCTAAGCAGTTGAGATCTTGTGATTTTTTTCTTAAATTGATCACGGCCATGGGATTGCTGATACTGTGGTGGCTTTTCAATTTGTACTACATTGAAAAAATTATTCTGCTCCCTTATCATGCATGAGAATCACAATGGATACTATTTGTTCTACATTGAAAAAATTATTATGTTCCCTTATCATGCATGAGAATCACAATGGATACTGACTAGGTCTGATAGAAAATAATTAGCTGGCTGACTGAAGATTTTAGGGAAATCTATTTTTCTTAAACAACACCTTCAGCCTCAGAAAAACTGAAAAAGCTTCAAATAGTGCTTTTGTTTCTGTGTATGTGTCTTATTAGGCTTCCACATAATCTTACATCAACAGTTTGCCTTAGATGTATAGTATTCTATCCTGTTTGTTTTGGAAGAAAAAAATGGAAATTCTGTTGACAGTTTGTTACCAGAAACCTTTAGAAATAGCTCAGAAGCACATGGAGAGTTCAGGTATATGTATATACAAGCTTTTTTTTTAATAAATTTATCATACGTCCTATCACTTTTTTTTTGGGTTAAATGTCACCAAGAAATTTTATCTCCTTAATATGGTAAGAAATCTACATGTGAACAAGTTTGATCTAACACTAAATACTAATCACAAACGGAATGAGTAACTAGCCAAGATTAAGAAATCATTTGTCTGAATGGAACATTGTCCTACATTTTAGTTTTATTTCCGAATAAGGCGTAAGGAGATAAAGTTAAGAGAGTGTGCACCAAGAATTTTATAGAGGTTCAGACAACCGTCTGCTACCATTTAAGAGTTTTAATACTCACATAGTCCACTTCTTGAATACCAAAACCTTACACAACCTCTTTCACAGATCAAAGATTGAAACCTTTCTATATTTTTTTTTAGGTTCAAGATCTAACTCAATTCTTTTATGGGTTCAAGATCAAACCTAATCCCTTTGCAAAGGCTAAGGATCAAACCTGCTACCTAATCTAATCTTTTTTAAGGGTACAAGATTAGCAAACCATTCCTCACCAATACTTGTAAATGGACAAATATCAAACACTTAAAATAGGTTTTAGAGGCTTTACCAAGTGTTTTAAGTGTCACTTATATTTTTCACAGTATTACTCTCTTAATAAAGCTGAATGGTATACAAATGAAGCACTTGAAGGAATTTTACCAATAACACTTCAACCTTGTTTTTGAATGAATTAAGAGTGAGAATATAATCAGAATTTTGCCTTTGATGTTCTTGATCATTTTGCTCAAGCGAGGGGTGTTTATAATGCTAAAAATCAAACTGGTCGTTGGACTTAACTTTCAAAAAATTTCAGTCCACTTGAGAATTAGTTAGACCATTTCTAGAATCGGTTAGACTGTTTTAAAGTTTTCGGACAGATTTTGGAATTTCAAACACTTAAAAGTTGAATTGTTTTTACCAAAATGGTCACATTATTTGGAGAAACTAGAAGCTGTTTCTCTAAATTATCTAGATTGATTTAGCTACCATAGGTCTTCTCTTGTTTTGCGTGTTTTGGTCTTTTCTTCTGTTCTTTTGAGTTTGTTTAGGTTTTGTAGATGTGAAAACCATTTCCTAAATAAAATGTTATTTGGCTAATACTCATTACGAGTTCTTGATCTTTGAAGTAAAAAATAGTTATCTCATCAAGTGTCTTGTTCTTGAACTTCATGTATCCATACATTGTTTTTTTTTAGGTTTCCTTGAATGATTTTATTCTCATGAAACCTGTTTAAATCATCACAACGCTTGTGCAACATGTAATATATGTTTTTATATTCATTAAGTAGATCTACTTACCTTAGCTCTTATGCATGCCTTGACCTTGTATTTAATCATCATTGAACTTAAACACTAATGCATATTTCATACAGGCATATTTTCATATAGGCATTTAAATAAACATATAACTATTGCACCATTCAAAAATATCATAAACTTTAAGCATATAGAATAAAACAAGTTAAATTATGATTTTAAGACAAGTTAACATTTGAGTGTAAAACAAGTCAAACATTCAATTTAAAACAAGTTACGAATAGCTCTTCAAAAGTACTAAACCACTTAGTTGGAAACGGACAATAAACTGTGTAATCAAATGAACAAAACACAAGATATCATTTGATCAAGTTAATGAAGGATGATGCAACTCATTAATCACATCAACTTGCATATGAATTCATATAAGCCAAAATTCAATCATGACAACATATGTATCTCCCCTCATACTATATGCAATGATGATATAAAATAATACTACAATACATATATCAAATTTATATTATCATTAAAAGACAAGTTTTTTTGTTAAGATTTTTTAGAGATGGACGAAGAAAAGTGGAAAAATGAGAGGAAGAAGAATGAAGAAAGAAGAAAGAAAGGTTATGAGGAAGTGACAACAAATATTAGCTCATTCCATCCTTTCACTATATATAAGAAAAGAATATAAAATTACTTTATTACCCTTGACCCCACACTATATTTAATAATTGCTTTTGACAACACTCCCTTTCAAGATAAGACATTGATATCTCTCATTGCCATCTTGAAAGTATCATGTGAAACAAGTAAACACATCAGATTTTTTAGTCACAAAAGTTCACACACTCCATGTGCTTCTACCTTGAAGTAACTATTATTAGAAAACAACAACCCCTTTCCAAGAGCAGACTTTAGATATCTAAGGATGCGATAAACAACATCAAGGTGGGATGCGTGAGGATCATGCATAAACTGACTGCTAACACTAATTGAATAAATTAAATCAGATTGGGTATATAGATTAACCTACCATCCATGCTTTGATATCTCCCCATTCCAACTACTTCATCTTCACAATCGACAAGGTGATGATTCACTTGTATAAAGGAATCAACTGATCTATAACCCAACATCCTTGTTTCAGGTAGGAGATCAAGAATATACTTCCTTTAAGAAATGAAGATGCCCTTACTTAACCTTGCGACTTCAATTCCTAGAAAATAAACTCCCAAGGTCTTTGATTTCAAATTGTTTAGCAAGATACTTCAACATATGAACCTCCTCATGATTATTTTTTGTCACCACAATGTCATTAAAATATACAATGAGAATTGTTTTCTTGCCCTGGTAATGTTTAATGAACATAGTGTCTCCGAGTCTCCATTGGTTTGTTTGTATCCAAATCGAACAATTGCCTTGATGAATCTATCAAACCATGTACATGGAGATTACTTAATGCCATATAAAGTTTTTCTCAACTTGCAGGCCTTGCCCTCTCTCTTCTCATAAGAGAAACCTAGAGGAATTTTCATGTACACTTATTCCTTTAAGTTCCCATGTAGAAAAGCATTATTCACATCTAATTGTTGCAAGTCCCATCCTAGGTTTGACGCAATAGATATTGATACCCTGATTGAGTTTATTTTTGCAACAGGAGCTGGCGTTTCCTGATAGCCAATTCTATAAGTTTGGGTTTATCTCTTAGCAACTAGCCTTGTCTTGTACCTATCAATACTTCTATCTGACTTCTGCTTAATGGATAAAACCCATTTGCAACCTGCCACTCTCTACAACAGGAAGAGTAGTGAGCTTCCATGTGTCATTTTTCAACAACGCTCTCATCTCCTTTACCATAGCTTCTTTCCTCCTAGTATTTTCAACAGCCTCCATCCAATTCTGAGGAGGATACAAGCTCTATATGAAGGTGACAACCGATCCTACACAAAATTAGATAAATGATGTTCGGTACAACTTCAAACTCTTTTTTCTAAGAGCTATAGTAAGATTATCAATAGAAAGAATAACATTTTCAGTGGAAGAGTTAGGAAACTTATAGTCAGAAGTATGTTGTAAGGTTGAATTCGAAGACGGTTCTTGGCTAAGTATAGTAGATTCATTGACTTTCGTTTTTTTCTTGCTAGTGTAACCTGCTAAACCTTCTCTTGCTGTCCCTTTCTAGTTTCCCCATCATCTTCCTTAACTATTTCTCTCTCTTTCTGGTTTCTCATCACTCTTGCATTCCTCGATTTCTACCAGATTTTCATCTCCATTCTCCTTCTCTCTATCCCTGAGTTGCTCCCTCCAATTATGGTCTAGGATTAAACAGAGTTGGGGATGCCAATAACATATCTGCACTCTTGTTGACCTTCCTCTCATTTTCACAAAAAGTTGCATCCATGCTAACAAATATTTTCCTACTTGAAGGATGATAACATCTATACCCTTTCCAAGTAGCAAAGTATCCAGTAAAAACACATTTCAATGCTCGCGGACCCAACTTACCAACATATTGTCGATGTTCCTTGTAGAAACTTCTGAGCTCAAGAACTCTAAGTGGCATCCTATTAATGAGACATGCTGGAAAAAACTTTTTCCAGGACCATAAGATGAAATTTTTTTTGAAGACCAAGTCATGTGATCATTAGCTCCTGAATGTATAACCCAAGGATCAAAATCAGAAATGGTGGAAGAACTAAAAGCTATCACTGGCATACCTGCATGTGCAAAGTTGGATGAAGAGAGAGGATCAAGCTTGGCTATTAGATGTCCAAGTGTCTGAACCTCTTGAATTTCTAGGTTGTACTATATTTATTGTATGGTACTATAATTACACATGCAAGGAGCAGCTGTTGAAACATTCTGGAATTTCTAAAAGCAGGCATTGCTTTTGTTTGTTATTGCCATTCTTGAATTCTGGGTTATTAGTTTATAAATAAGGGAGGATGGTAACTAAGTTCAGCAGATTTGATGAATTTTGGCTGGCTGTGTTTTGGAACGAGTGTAGATGTAACTCTTTGGTTCTGGATATTTAATTCTAAAGTGTTTGAGTGCTATTATCATTTCTTTCTGAAGTTCAAATTATCTATATCTGCAGGTATATATCTGGCATAGAGGCTCGGGAGATCTTGTAGAGGCATTGCCAGGTCATTCTGGAGCAGTTAACTGCGTGAGCTGGAATCCAGCCAATCCATACATGTTAGCATCTGCTAGTGATGATCGTACCATTCGAATATGGGGCTTGAATTCCCTGCATGTGAAGCACAAGAGTGCTCACAGCAATGGCACCCACTACTGCAATGGAGGAACTTGAAAGAAACTCAAGCATGATATTTTCAGATAAATACTTCTTTTCCTTGACCATTGCTTTCATGTATATACTTTATTTTTGTTTCCAGCAGACATTGAATTCATATCAAACAAGCATGTGAATTGTGCAGCGACTTTCTGATAATAAATTTCTTATCATTTTTAACGTTGGATGAGTTCTTTCCTCTATTTTTTTTTATTATTAACGTGGGTGTTCGAGTTAACTTGCGCGTACCTTGACTAATCCAACGGGTCTTGAAGTTAACAATAATATAAGCCTCCAGTGGCTATCAAATTAGCAATTATAGGGTTTGAACTTGAAACTACAGAGAAACAAACTTTTTGGTTCCAAACTTTTATCATTGGGCCACTTACTAGATGGTTAATTGTGGGTTAGATGGTAGGTCCTATGCTAGTTGATCAAAAACTTCTGGAAAAAAAAAAACTGTAATTTGTTGTGGGGGTTTTTTGGAGCAAATAATTAGATACGTTTTGTTAGGGGGGAAATCTTGTGCTTTATTTATTGTAGTTTCAAAATTAGTGTTTGTTTTTTAACACCCAACACCTTTCCTTGCAACATTTAACTTTCCCAGGCCAGCAGCTGCATTTTTTTCCCACAGCCAAAGATAGAAGTTGAAAATATTTTGTCAAGGGGTTTTATCATTTTGGTCGAGCCTCCAATCAATCAAGTACATGCTCTAAGATTTTTTTAGCAATAAGGAAAGCTGGACAACAGCTCAAAAGAAACATCACATATTTCAATTTGATTTACAACAATTTCTTAGTTAAGTTTCTTAAGCAACACTGAAAGAACTTGCAGCGCTCTCCACGAACTTTCTTGCTCCCTTGAACCATCTCTTGTCTCCAGCTTGTGCCTTGCAAATGTAAAGCTTACCATCTTTCACAGTGGCTGTGATAAGTTGGTGCTTGCCACCTTCATCTCCATCAGCAGTCCTTGTCAGCACTGATAAGAAGTAGTATTGTTTCCCATCGATCACCGGAGTTGAGGTCTCCAATATGTTAGCCGTTGCTACGGTATTGGTGTCGAAACCACCCTGCATGATCAGTTTAGATTCACATGAAATAAAAATGCATAAACACTGCTACTTTGGGTGGATAAAAACAGAAAATTGTTCCAGTTAATTCTTTAGTGGTCTAGTTTGAGAAGGTTTAGCACGTCTTATAAACAACATGAAAATCAAACGAATTATTCTGCAACGTTTCTCCGTTGTTTCGACAGTACCTCAGATGAAGTCGCAAACAAGGAGGATTGTTTTCCAAGCAAGTAATCCACCTGCAGTAACCAAAGCAAAATATTTGTCAAGTTTCTACCATTTTTCCAAAATTCAGACTTTGAAAGAAAGCTTGAAAGTAGTTAAAAAAATCTTCCATGCAGATTTGAACTTCTGCATAAATTTGATGGATTGAGAATACGAAAAATGATTGTACCTTCGAGAGGAATTCCTCAGGGGAACCGTAGTCGGCGATGGATTTCGTGTCAGTTGGGGTGACCATGACAGAAAGGTTGCTGGTGGCATCAAAATTGTCCTCATATCTCAGAACCTGACCAGGGAACTCTCTCTCTTTGCTTGGATTCCATTTTGCTGGAATTGACAACTTGAATCCATCTCCATTGTAGGGCAAGAAGTCTGTGTTTGACTTTGGCTTCCCGAAAATATTGGCTGCAACGAGCCATGTAAACTGATCAACTAGACAAATTTGATCAATTCTGTTTCTCGAGACAGAGTACCATGCCTACGTTTATGGATGGTTTGGAGGGTATCAGTTTCAGAGGACATGAATTTCCCCTCTTTAGTCGCCTTTTTTTTAGAATCAGTAAAATGTCCATTAAGAGAGCATTCTCTCCTTAATCACTCCAATCTCAAGTGAGTTGGATTAACCAGTATGTTCCTCGAGTGACTTCCACCTATCTAAACTACCTACCATCCAATATGATGAAATCGATACGGTGTTTTTTTTTTTCCTTTTAACATAAGCTGAAACTAGTACAGTTTAACTCCTTCAGTTCAGAGGTAGGTAAAGCCAAAGACCACATAAATATGGCATACATATGATGCCAACATGTTAAGCAGAACCTCCATAGAGTCCTGCTTCGATTTCAACATTAAAATTCATATACTACTAGCCATTTAAGTTCATCACTTACAAGCAATTAAGACAAGTATAAATAAGGAGCATAGCATATGTATGTTTTACCAGATTCACCATAGGCAGCATCAGCGGGAGCAACCTTTGAGCCAAGGGCAGCAGCACCAATGAGCACAGTGAGTGCCAATCTACGAGACACAACACCGTCATCCTCTTCCTGTACTGCCTGCTTCTGTGCCCTGCAAACCAGCTGGGCGGGCTTGAGGTTAACCACTTGGCGCTGTGATGATGAGGTTGATCTGGTAGGAGTGGTTAGTGCATGGTGGTGCAAGAAGCATGCAGTGGAGGCCATGTCTCTTTGCTTCACTACCTTCAACTAGAAAAGGTCGATTGTTTCGTGTATAATAAACTATCAAGCTCTGTTTGCTGGGCTTTGTGGTGCCTAGAAAATGGGTTTGGATGTTTGTGTTTGTGATATGTGAAGGGAAATGGATGGTTTTGGATACTGGATGATGAGAAAGAGATCAGATTTTTGATGCGGGATAAGGTTGTAATGGCTCTGAGTGGTGCCACCTGGAATTATCACTCCAAATCTTCTCTCTGCTCTTGCATTGGGGTCCATCACTCCATTGTGACTTCATCATAGGAATAGAGACAGGTGCATAAAATGCACCTTGTTCTCCTTCCCTCACACGTCCACAGCACAAATAATTCCCTTTCTAGCTTTTGCCGATCAAGTAGACTGTCACAGCCAGGTCTGATCTGAGCCCAGGAAGTCCTAACTACGCCTAGGCCTCGACGGCTTTCGACTCTTCTTTAAGACTGGGCTATGCTCAGCAGGACCGCGGACTTAAAGTATGTTTGGAAATACGGGCAACCTGTTTTTTTAAATTCAAAATTTTTTTTATTAAAATTTAAATTTTTATATATATTTTGGATCGTTTTCTTTTGCTAATTTTAAAAAAATAAAAATAATATTATTTTGATGTATTTCAATGTAAAAAAAAAACTTTAAAAAACAACCGCAACGACTCTTTAATATATCTTTACAAGAAACTATAACAGTTTATAACACCGGTGAACCCCACTGGTGCCATGCCTGCTACTCACATATTGAAGCAATGAATACACAGCATGTTCATATATGTGAGTAGAAGTGGTCCAATTCCATCAAAATAAATTTATATAAGCACCTTTGCCATGTAATTTGACTTATATTAGTCCTATAATCCGAGCTTACACAAGAAAAAAAAATTCATATTATGTTAGTGTTTTTTAATACCTAGATTTTTTAATTGAAAAACAAAAGGATATTGTTATGCTTAATAAAATAAATTAAAAAATGTATATTATCTGACAAATTAAAAAAATATTGTTGATGCTAATTAAATTCTAAAATAAAAAGTTATTATTCTTAGCAAACCTCTAGGTAAACTAACTGAAAAAAAATAATATTTTTTTCTTTAATATTTTCTAGTAACTTTCACTCTTTAATTTCTCCTAACTTTTAGAAATTGAAACATGAAAAAAAAATTGAATTTTGGAATCGAAAGGTAAATTTCTAAAATAACATGAGCTAAATAATACATAAACTAAAATTTTATGAACAAAGTGAAGTTTTTTACGTCCAAATCTAAATAGATCTATTTTGTTTTTTATTTTTTAAGTTTGTCTTCATTTTTATAATTTCTTTTTTAACTACAACCTAAAGTCGATCAAAATATTTCTTGACATTTGTTACATGTAAGAGCATATAAATTGAAAGAAATATAAACATATAAAACCATGTTAATGTAACCTAGAATGACGAAATTATATATATAAAAAACTTGATAACCTAAATGAAAAAAATTATGCACCATGAACAGTGCAATGAACAACGCCATTGAATCTTGGTGCAGTGAACTCCAATGTTACTTTTCATCAACCTTTTCTAGTTTATAGGATAATAGCATGCACCATCCACACACAAGCCATTGCAACACATAAAAATCCAACACAATCATGAGTTCTAAGAAACTAAATTCAATGTTCAACAGGAAAGACATATCTAAGATAACCAGGTTCGAAAGAGATGAAGTGCATGCAGACACAGGCAGGCAGGCAGGCAAAAGAAAGAAAATATCTGAGATTAAATGGCCACAAGATTGTATTCTTTTGAAGAGAAGGAAACCCCATGATCAATACCACTAGTTCAAGCACTCAACCTTGGCCACTAATTTCCTGCAAGTCTATTATGCTTAATATTGTCTAGAAAACAGAAGCCCCTGGTTGTCCATGCATCTCAACTCACACAAGATAACTATGTTCCCTAGAAACTACAAGTCTCTAGGCCATACAATCTTCTAAGATCCAAGAACTTCCATGTAATTTTTGGAGGCGGATTATTCCAGATAGCAAACAGATCTTGCTGCTTAATTTGCTCCCAAGTTTGCTAGATGGATTGGTGATCCATTTTGATTTCCTTCACGCATGGCATTCACTGGCACATACAACCAGCTGCCGATGTATCATTGAGCATCCTGAAAATATAATATGATGAATGATTACTTTATACAGAGGATTCATGATACACACTGGTTTGTGTCGTTCCGAGACATAAAACACCTGCTAGTGCGTGCCGTTCCCCTTTCCCTCTGCTCGGCTTGGTGGTTTTGACCATTAGTTCTGACTTTGTCTGTAGCTTGTATAATGGCGGTCGCATCAGAGACGACGACGCACGCTCATGGAGACAGAGTGCCTTCTGTTTGTAGTTTGTACACGTCTTATTTAATTCTATCCCAAGTCAAGCAATGCCATAATCAGGTCCGAAAGAATTCCTTGAGAGAGTGATTCTGTGTTCAGTACGTTAGCCAACTGGGTCAACGAGCATCAACTCTCGAGCCATAGATTATTGAAAAACAAACGAAATACAGAGCTAATCTTTTTTGAAGATTCAATTTAGTCCTTCTCTAATCATGACTCATAGATAGAAAATGTTGAACGGGACCCATTGGACAATGAACAAAAAAAGATTCAAAATTTTGAAAAAACATACAGCAGCTGCGTTACTAAACACGTTTTATGATTAATTTGCCTGGGAAATAGAACCATATATATTTCCAATCTGCATTTTCGTTCTCTCTCCATGTATAAATTCGTATCAAACTCGAACCCACGCTCATTCAATTTTTTATAGGAAAAAAAAATATAAAAGCAATGCCTAACTCATAAAGTTATCAAGACTCGGGCGCGGCGGTAGATAATTATTGGAGAGTGAATGGCTCGTGATTCACTGGCTGCGCTGGCAGTCCCTGGAAAAATACACGAGGACGGTTGGTGGAGACAAACAAAAGACACGCGAATCACGTGTTTAGGATAAATAAATTAATGGAATTAGATGGATATTTTTCTCTCGGGGGGTGTAGGATACTGTTCGGATGGCATTTTGTTCTACCCACCTCTGGATGAAGTTTTGGTAACCGATCTAACTGCTATTTCGTAGCGAGGTAGTTTTTATTTTTTATTTTTTTTATGTTTTAAAAGTATATTTTATATGAAAAAATATTAAATTAATATTTTTTTATTTTTTTATGATTTTAATATGCTAGTGTCAAAAATAAAATAAAAATTATTTTGATATATTTTGAAGCAAAAAATATTTTTAAAAAACATCATGCACTACAATACCAAACACACAAAATAAATGTTTGTTTTGGTGGTTAAATATGCTTTCCAAGGTATTTTTTACTTGAAAAACAATAAATTGATGCTTTTTAGATGCTCTTTGATAGTTTTAATATGTTGATGTCAAAAATAAAAAATAATCTATAAAAATATATTATCTTAATGAATTTTTAATTCAAAAACACTCTCCATCGCATTACTAAACATACACTTATATAACCTTTTTAAAGATAATTTCGTATCATGTTGAAGGTTTGCTAAATTAATTTGCAAATAAGTAAATTAACCTGGATTTATTTTAAAACAATGTTATTTAAAATAAAACTTAAAATTAATTAAATCAAGTTTTATTTAGGTTTAACTAAATCAATTGAATCATGATTCAACTAAGTTAATCTAGATCATCAATCACTTTGATTAAAAAAAATCAAAATGATTATGATAATAAGGAATATTAGTGATGAGATAGTGATATTTTGATGATAATATTAGCAATATAGCATTATGTATATAAAAATCAATAACATAAAATAAAAACCACTTTTAATTATCTTTTAAAAAAACAAGTTTTTATTTTTTCAAGAAAAAAGACATTAAACATAAAACCATACTAATACCAGAAAGGTATGCATCTCAAAATTGCAAAAAGAAATTAATTGGTAAATAAATGTGTTTTATGTATGATTTTTTTTTTCAGAAACAAGGGAGATTGAAATTGAAAAGCTGGAAGGAGACAGATCCTCCCTTCTTTTCCACCCATCTCTCTTTATGTCTATCCTTTTCCCCTTCAATTTTTGCTCCCCACCACATACTCCCTTAGAACCCTTAAATTGTTAGCTCATATAATAATTGAATTTGTTGGATCTTCACTATACTAAGACCAAAAGAAAAAAAAAAAAAAGGGGGATACCTTGATGGAAAGGAGAGAGACCTTAATTTTATGGGGAAAAGAATCAAGGTTTTTGGTGGCTACCAACCAAAGTAAAATTAAATTAAATTAAATTAAATTAAATTAAAAAGAAAACAGAAAGGAAGAAAAAGGCAAGTCGACACGATTCCTCCTGCACGATTCCTCCGGGTAATAAGAACATTTAGAATCAGAATCATAATCATAATCACAAGTCCAGTTCTAATTTAATTTAATCACAGACAGAGGTGAGGTGAGGTGAGGTTGCCCGTTATAAATTCCCGGTCTCCCGTACGCAACCATCACTTTCTTTCACAGCTAAATAAATAAATAAATAAATAACCCATTCATTGTTGAGTACAAGAGGGCTACCATCTATCTATCTTCTCCGACCTCAACAAGAAATCCATCATCCGAATTCCCTGGTCTGTGCTCTTTCTTTGCTTCTCTCACTTGGATGCAATCTTTTCATTTGTTTATTTATTTTATGGTTTTACTGCTTTTTGCTAGCTAGTTGTAGATTCCTTTTTCTGTTTTTCCCTTCTGGTATGTGGTTCTGTTCTTTGACTTGCAAACACTGCTAGCTTTTGTTGAATGCTTGTTCGTGTTTATCTGCTAAATATAGGAACCGGGTATACTCCAGTTTGATCCGTTGACCTTTTCCTGCAAGAAATTCGACTGATAGATACAATCAGAGATGCCCTTTCTTAGCTGATGTATTATGTAGTCTGTATGCTTTTATTTGGTGGAAATGGGGGGTTAGATTGTATACATGGAATTTGAATACTTCTTTTAGTTTTATCTACTGGGTTGAACTCTTCACGTGCTTCTTCTTTTTTGTTCTTGTACTTTGATTGTACGTTACTCCTGACCTTGTAACAAGACTTGACTTTGTTCATTTTTGGTAGGGATGTGGCTATTTGTTGACAATAAGTGGCCTCCCTTTTCGAACAATTTATTACATGTCTTTATGATGCTCTTACCCGTTACTGAATTATTGTGGCTTTGTTTTTGTTTTTTCTTCTTGCCTGCTAGTTGAATGTGATATGCAACATTTCTTTGCTCCTTTTTTTACTGTAATTTTTGTTTCTCTTGAAGATTGCAATCATGCCTGACAAGATAACAGCAGAAAGCCTTTTCAGCAATCTAGTAGAAACTATTGCTGATAGTGTTCCGAAGCAGAAACCCGTGTCGTTTTTTGAGGAAGGGGAAGACTCTGTCACTTCTCGTATCAACCGTCTGTTTGGGCGACAGAAGCCTGTCCACCATCTTTTGGGAGGTGGAAAATGTAGGGCTCTCTCTTCCTCTCCCTCTTTATTTATGTTCAATGAATCGTTATTGCTTTAGTGCTCAATTTCCCACTTTCCCCGTGAATAATGCAGCTGCTGATGTTCTCTTATGGAGGAACAAGAAGATCTCAGCTGGTGTCTTAACCGGGGCAACAGCCATCTGGGTGCTCTTTGAATGGCTTAACTACCATCTCTTGTCTCTTATATGCTTTGCGCTGGCTCTTGGTATGCTGGCCCAATTTGTTTGGATAAATGCTTCGGGCCTAATGAACAGGTCAGTTAAGTGCTTTCTCATCTTGCTGCTTGTTGTGTCCGTGCCAATAATATGTGATTCTAATTGCTGTTTCATCAATGATTTTTCTTTGTCACAGGTCTCCATCTCAGGTCCCTCGCCTTGTACTACCTGATGATATATTTGTCAGCATTGGCAGATCAATTGGTGCCGAGGTTAACCGTGCTTTGCTGTTTCTTCAGGATTTGTCATGTGGAGGAAACTTGAAACAGTTTCTTGCGGTAGGTTTGAACTGTGGTTGTTTCCTGATATTCTTTCATTCAGTTCATAGTGCAAGCCAAACGACAGTTCTTTATTCTGCAACTATCTGAATTCTTCTAGCACATATTGTTAGAATATTCACTACAAACCCATGCATTACAAATATAAGGAGATGGATTCTGTTTACTATTCGGGCTTTTCTGTTTCATAGAAAATTATTTGGGATGCCAATCAATAACAAGGAGATGTGTCCTAACAGTTATGAACTCTAGAATGACTTAACAGCTTTTCCGCAATTACCCTTTGGATTTCAAGTTCAAAGAGAACTTCATCTGGTTCCTTGTATGCTGTAAAATGAATGGTTGCCAAGAATTGATATTTCATTTTATTCATCTGGAAGTTAAATCAAACAGCATTTCTAGAAAAGTTTGGGAATATTCTCACTGTGAATGTCCTAGCGAGCAACAAGACATACAATATCTCAAGGCAGATGGTCATCTGAGTTAGGAAGCGTGCAGTATGGTTTCAGTGTTTTTTGAAATCCAAACAATCTGTTATGCTGATCATCATTTGGAATGTTTTGTGAACATTATCCATCATTCCAGAACTTTTTCGCCTCTAAATTGTTCACATATAACCATTCCATCACTTGTTCATCAGTAATTCAAAAACAGAGGATGAGCCAAGGCTTTGATTGCTTTACGTCACAACCTATTCTTTCTTTACAATGCATTCCCAATTCTTTTTTTTGGGTGATCCTCTCAAATATGATGATGCGCGTGACAAAATAGTCTTTTTTTAATTTATGTTGTGTCGTTACCAATTCTTTAGATTAGTTCTGGAGATCCTAATTTGACAGACATTTTTTGTGCTTAAAATAGTATCATGCTAGTGTTCTGAGTTCAAATGCGGGAAAATGCTTTTTTGCAAATTTCTGGTCAAATCATAGAAGAAATGCTGTGTGTTCTGAAGGATTTGGTTTGCTCAGTCGCAGTAGCTCAATGATGATTGAATAATGATTTTTTTTCATGCATCTGCTATTCTAATGAGAGGAGCTATTGGTTCTTCAAAATTCTTGCAGGCTATAGTAAGCTTGTGGGTTGCTGCAATTATTGGGAGCTGGTGCAACTTTTTAACTGTTATGTATATTGGTGAGTTTCCCATAGCCATTGCTGATAGATTCATGTTTTGTAGATGCAATCCATGACGAATTGCCCCATATTTTATTTACATGTTTATGCACTATGAAAAGGGTATAAGACAAGATATATACAGCATCTCTGCTGCCTGTGGGATATATTTCTTTAAACACATTGGGCGAATGAAGGAAGAGAAACATGATGAATGGGCTTATCTAGTGTATTTTACTTCCTTTGCTTTAAAAATAGCAGATGATGAGTGAGTTTTGTGACTATTGTGAATTTGAAAATCGTGTTGTTCTTCTCAAGGTTTTGTTGCTGCCCACACATTGCCAGTCCTGTATGAGAGATATGAAGATCAAGTAGATGATTTTGTGTTCAAGGCATTTGATCAGCTCCGAAATAACTACCAAAAGCTTGATGCTGGTGTCCTCAGTAAGATCCCCAACGGAAAGTTCAATGGAAAGAAGCATGAATAGATTCACCACTGATGTATCTGTCTGTGAATTTAGTGGTAGTATCAAGCAAATCATTTTAGGGAGCATGTTATGTTATGGTCAGTGTGTGAATTCTGTCAGTTTTCAGGCAGTAAAAATTGGCCGTGCTGATACCAAAAGCACCGCACCCAAACTTGAAACATAATTTTCTGGGGGAAACTAGTCAAAGGCACTGAAAATAAAGGGAACTCGAAATGGGAGCTTTGTTATGACAGTACTACTTCGGTGTTGCCACTTCAATGTGTGCCGTTACATATTCTACCTCCGCTTGGTTAAGCAAATGCATTTGTTGCAGTGCAGTAAACCAACAATATTTGGATATCACGCTCCACTTCAAATGAAAGAGGAGGCGGCGGGGAAGAATAAAATGAGACGGCATAATCCTACTTTTTTTTTAGCATTTGAAGCCGTCATATGCGCTGCTCGAAGTGAAGTGCTGCTCGAAGTGAAGTGTGTCGGTGTTTCTAATGTGTTGGCACCTATAATAATTTTTTAAAATTAAAAATATTATTCTAATAGTCAATTACATAACAATCATTGACCAACCTAATAATTAACAAGAAAAAATAAAACTATGGTTTAAATACCATAATACCCATGATTTTAATGAATTAAATTTTTTTGATTCAATATAATTCTACTGTGTATAAAAAACATATACCAAAATATCCTTACCCGAAACCCTTTATTTTTTTACACTAGAGGTATTTGGTTATTTTCCTAATAGGCTAAAATAACCCTTAAATAAATACATAATACCTAAGACATCAAATAAAAAAATTAACAAAAATACCCTTGATTTAAAGGCAAATAAAGTTTCATATGAAGGACAGAAAAGTCACCACAATGTGGTGAATAAAAAAAATATAAGAATAAATCCCTATCGTTTTCATATACTAGTGTTGTGAGATGAGATAAAAATCATAGAAATAAATAAATAAAAGAAAATAGATTATTACATGGACCAAGTCCATGTGAAACTAAACTAAAATCAAATTAATCATAGGGATCCAATAATGCTGTATAACCTCTAATATTATGAGAATTGATTGCATCAATCAATCTTCAATTTTTGAATAACATAATTATTTATTTTTTTTGTCCCACTTTGTTTGTCTTTTTTTTTTAGAGATGTCTCATAAGATTTGGACTCCTCTTTCTAAACTAATAAATTACATCAAAAAAATTATCAACTTTTAATCGCATATATATTCAATTATATATACAACTTTATTTCAAAAATATATAGACTTAATTATAAAATTTTCAAGATACAAATAATTTTTTAGAATGTGCAAAACAAATTAACAGCACCGCGTAATGTTTTGAAACAGTAAAAAACCCAGTGGTGGAGAAACAAAAACAAATGCGAGGAGGGAACAATATTTTTCCAAGAAAATATTGTAAAGCAAAGGATAACATTGCATTAGGATTATTAAACTCAGTTTAATTCATGATTTGATAAGATTATAAATTCAACAAGCTAATCAAAGTCATGAATCCAAAACGATCGCATTATAATGAGACATATATATATATATATAAGATCATTTTCAGAACAGAAGAGGAATCCCTCAATAAATTAAGACTACCACACTACCTTGCATGCAGCCAACCAAACAATATCATATATAGTCAATCTCCCATGCATTTTTCTGTGGGCAAGATTTGATCGGCTGAGACGTAAACAATATATGTAGGTTTTCCGTTGGCAAGGAGCTTCAGTCTTCCGCTCGCTTTGGCTGGTTTCTTTGCTACTAATTATCCTTGTGAGTATGCTGGTGGTGCTTGAGGATCGATCAATTCTTTTGCTTCCGGTTTAATGTCTCTTTTGACTTATATGATTTTGTGGTTTCTGTTGCTGCTGCTTTCTCTGTGGCAGCTTCAATTCCTGTACTCTTTTTCACCAATTTGGCTTACGCGCACACACTCATTAATTAATTCGCAGGTCCAAGTTTAGTTTGAAAAAAAAAATAGCTGATCACCAAATTAAAATCTTTGGCCCCAACAAGAAAATCTGGAAAAAAGACATTTGGTGAATAGTCGTCACCGTCTTTTAATTAGCTCTGCTTGGTCGATCAGTAGATAGAAAGAATTTCGACTGTGAACAGTTCAAACTCTTCTGGGTCCTAGAGTTCTGATACTGCTAATTACCATTCAAAGCCAGCTAGCTTGGCATGCAGATGACAAACACGAGACAATGGGGCTTAAGCGTGTGCAACGGCTACTGCCCACCACGTGCCAATCGTGAAAGACATGAGTTGAACTCAGGTGATAGGGCCCTACCTGCCATTCAGGCAAAATGAATGGAATCCAAGCTAACAGGTCACTCCTTTTTTGCTTTGCAAGATATGAAAGGGAAAAGGCAGATAAAAGAATGGCAAAGATATCATGAGCATTTCTTGATGATAGTGCACTATATATTCCAAGTTATAAATAGGACACACTGGCTTTATAGGTCGTAACAATTCCATCTTTCTTGCATTACAAAGTTGTTTTTGGTTCTTTCTTCAATATATACCTCTCCAATGGTGATTGTTGATAGCAAGAAACCTGGGGTTTCCGAGCTGGTTATCCCCAAGGACCAGATTGTCATCAACTCCCATGTTTGTGAACCGCGTGAGGGGGACGACGACGACGACGACGACGGGGTGGATGTAGCGCCTGCTGCATAATTAACTACATAATTGGCATCATGGACATGAGAGGATTCTTGAGCTCATGTCGACGTTGGTGAGGAAACCTGCGGTATTTTAGGATGCGCATGTTATATGTATACAGATATATATATGCTGAGTTTACTTTGTACTAGTATGAAATGCCGAGTAACATTATAGTATTAATTGTTTAAGGAAATTAATAACACTATAATCATCTCTATATATAATATTATATGTTATTAATTATATGATATCTCTCACAAACACACCCCACTCATACGCAGGCACACAGCCAGCATATATAGATCAGTCCACGAAGATGCTTCCTTAGCTTGGCAATTACGGGATGGCTGGCCATTTATCAAGTTCTTCCATCTATCTCCTACAAATACTAGGGATTTCTTGTTTAGTTATCAAGAAAATACACCTTGCTATTAATTTTGGAAAACTAGGGTTTTTTGGAGATATTGGGGCCGGGTGACGGCGGACCAACGCTTGGCTGTACTGGCGGAACCCTAAACTTCTACTCCATAATAATTAATCTCCTGAATTTTCCACATGTTGATGAGCATGTTACAAATAAATCCATCTTTTTTTTTATTTTCTTGGCTTCATTATATATATTTGCAGCCGCGATTTCTCATGGGTGTGCTATTTTGAGGCATCTGGCCCTGACTGTTTTTGCAGTATGTATGGCTTACTCATTTTTAACACAGCAAATCGAAGGAATATTATGGATATGGGAGCCCTAATTTCTCCTTATGAAACAAAGAAATGTGAAAACATTTCGAAGTGCATAATTGTTTTTATATATAAGCATATCCTTACCACACTTTTCCATTGCAATTTACTTCTGTCTTTCAGACTTTCTATGTGGTTGGTTACTTCTTGTTTATGCCATTAAATGCCTTCATTTTAAATTTAATTCAAGGAGTTTTCATTCACAAGATTCAGCCTCTCGAGGCTCGAAAAACAAAACGTACTTAATTAATATTTTAGGGTTTCTTCTCCAAATATGGGTTAGTAAAACAAATTGTTAGAATGAAGACAGGAAATCATTAATCAAAGAATTCCAACTATTGTTCGAAGCAGGCCTGGTATCATAACAAAGCAGAGAGAGCAGATCAGTGAAATCATACGATCCAAATTGTACCTCGGAGGCCATCAATGGTGGAGAATTCCAGTTCCACATGGTTTTCCTTTTGTTATATGTGTGTGTGTGTTAAGTACAATGTAATTAAGTGATTATATTCTCTTTAATGATCATTAATTATGGGTAAATATTCTAGCTAGCTACTAATCAAACAAATTTCTTTTGTTTCTACTGATTGCTACTTTACTTTATCACCCCTTTTATTTTGCTTCATCAGAAGATGGAAAAGATTGCAATATTTTGTCTTTAGTAGATCAAGATATATAGTTTTTACGAAGATAAAAAATCCTGATGTAGTATGAAGAAGACAACTTATTTATCGGAAAGTGAATCCTTTTAAAAGGTAAATTGCTGAGAAATTAACTTTTTTAAAAAAATTAATTATTTTATAATATTTAGTTTTATCATGAAAAATCAATTGAAAACTTGCAAATGTTTAATAATCATGTCATGTCATGATGAAAGAGCAAGAAAATAATAATTTTTAGATTTTAAATTTTTTAATGTAGTAGAATTTTTTAATTATTAACTTAAGAGTTTCTTTTCTTTATCGTTTATGCATTGAAAAATGTTTTACTTTATTATTTCATTGTTTATGAATAATGAGTTAAAAAATACTTTTTAAATACCTGATATACAATAAAAAAACCAATTAAAAAATTTAGTACGTGACATACAAAATGTAATCACAACTTGAGTGAAATATAACATAACTTGATTATTATATTTTATAAGAAATTTTACGAGCTAAAACTTTCAAAAATAATACAAAAGAGCATGAAACAAATTAATGAGGGTGAGAAGTAGTGCAGAATTAAAAGAAAACGAAGAAATTTTATTTTTACTATACAATAAATGATGAATAACAAACTTCAAATAGTTTAAGTTTACACTCAATAAAATTAATAAAATCAAGAAAACTTCAAATTGGATTGAACTTTGTGGTGATCTTAAATTATTTAAGCTACTAACCTTCACACAAACTAGTGGAATGATGGTTTAGTAGTGTCTAGAGTGATTTAACTTGTTAATGGTTCAATGAGTTGATGGGGTGATTTTCGCAAACTTTCTTGTAAAACAAGTCCTATGTGGGAATAAAGGACTTTTCATTGCTTAAGTTAATAAAATATAAAAAGGAAACAATACACAAGAGAGTAAAGAACATGAAAAAATATATCTATGAATATTGTGTGTTATGTATGAACTTGTTGGATAATTGAATGGTTCTTTATGGTTGCTTGTTGTTATTAGAATTGTTGTTTGTAGTTACTCATAAATGAACTTGAATTTCTTGAATAGTTATATAGTAATTTGAGGTATTAATTTATATAAATTTTAATTGTGTCAACTTATCTCATGGCGCGTAAAGAATGTGGTGTTAGAAACATCTCGTGGTAAGTGGAGTTGAAATAACCCGGGGTAGCTAGAGAAAAAAATAAATACTATTAGTAAAAAAAATTGATGCTCTTGATTACTGTGCATCGTTACCCATTAATGAAGAGATTAATGCTTAGCAAGCAAGTATCTTTGTGATGCCCAATGGGTAGAAAGTGACCATTTATGAGAAAGGAGGTGCCCTTCTCTGCATGGAAGATCTTATGTGCATCGATGGTTGGTGCGTGACAGTGTTCTGACATATCAGAAACTAGAAATATACTGAGGTGTGTGCCCAGCAAGTATTAGTGGCCTAAATAGTTTTGAGAGCAGGCCATTTGGGCTAAGAGGCAAGTCATCCGGGCTAGCCTAAGCAATTAGGAAGGCATCATACTGTTTGGGCTGGCTCGAACGTGTAGAGAGTAGCACGCCATTCGAGCTAGGCATGAGCTGTCATGAAAGTGGATTTTTTTTATGCACCATAAAAAATATATCATGGATTTTAAATAAAATTCACCCATAAGGATTAGTCAAAAATAATTAAACTATAGTCAAAGAAAACTTTAAAAATAAATTAAAAATTAAACTCTGTTGCAAACAAGGATATAATTAAGAAGATATAACAAAAATATAGTCAAAGAAAACTTAATGAGCTATTTATTATAAGCATAACAGAAAGATATTAATTATTATGAAATCAGATATGGAATAAATATTCCAATCAGATTTTCTCCATATGTTAGAAATTTGGAAACCCTTGACTGTCAAACGACGCCTCCTAGCCTAGCCTAAAAAACTACTGCTTGAGCTGGGTTCAGGCTTGTAAGAACTAAACCCGAACGAGACCAATCCTGCTCAAGAGAAACCCAGCCCAGAAACTATTTTGGAACCTCGCCGATGCCAAATTGCAAGTTTGCAAAATTCCGCCACTTGATTATTGGTACGTGACAAGTACCTGCCTTACGTGGAAAGTTTTAGGACCATGTTTCTTCTCCTCCATAACTCGCTCTATTAGCCAAACAAATCCTAGATAGATACAGTTATGACAAGCAGTGTTTGATTTCTATCTCAGTTCAGTGCTTTTGTCTGAACTTTATTAAATATCATACAAATCTCATTATTAAAAAAAGATAAAGGCCACACAAGTTCTTGAATTAAAGAGACCCCATCACAATGGCTATGGCTATGGCTATGAACGTTAGTAGTGCATGTTTTTGTGTTTCAAGTAATAGGAGATCAGTTAACAGGGTGAGAGCTGTTGCCTCGGAGGATTTTGCTGCTTCGAAAATACAGGAAGATAAGGTGCAGTTGGGTGGATCTGATTTAGAGGTTACAAGGCTTGGAATTGGTGCTTGGTCCTGGGGCGATACCAGCTACTGGAACAACTTCGAATGGGATGGTACGTACTTCTGCTGCAAAATCTTAAATTACTGATCACTTTTTTTTTTCTTTCAAA
Organism: Populus nigra; assembly: GCF_951802175.1. Taxonomy (NCBI): domain Eukaryota; kingdom Viridiplantae; phylum Streptophyta; class Magnoliopsida; order Malpighiales; family Salicaceae; genus Populus; species Populus nigra. Next base: position 3,817,335 of record NC_084855.1, on the reverse strand, counting down.
AGAAAACAACAACGCCTTTATCATGACTAATTTTGCATTAGACACTAATGATTTTGTGCAATACAACTACTAACGTTTTTGTGTTTAAAAATATGCTGTCTCTGAGAATTGCCATGTTCTTTTCCAATAACAAATTGTGCTGGTTTTATGTTGGATTTTGTTGCTAAATATGGCATTGTTGCTCATTAAACTATGGATACATTCAGAACTCCCCATCTGTTTACGTTTGCTAATTTCCCCAACTTCTGCACCACCATCCTAATTTGTTAAATTTTAAGGCCTGTCGTTTTATTTGCGCTGCAAGAGCTCTATATGTCTGTGTTTGTAACTAAATTGTTGTCTACATTTCTTCTCCATGAAATATGTTAAGCGTTTCCTTCTGCTTTGCAATGATGGCAGATGTGAAAATGAAGGCTGCTAAAGCAGCTTTTGATACAAGCGTTGATTGCGGTATAACTTTCTTTGATACTGCTGAAGTTTACGGCTCTAGGGTGAGAAGTGGACGTTATTTTCAGTTTATTCTCACTTTACATCAATGGGAAATTTATGGACATCATTGTGCATTTGGCAGTTCTCATTTGGTGCCATAAATTCAGAAACTCTTCTAGGAAGGTATATCATTGCAAATGGGTTACGATGTCCATCTGCTATAACATTACAGCATCATTGGTTTTCAGCTTAGTTTACTTATCATCTGAACTTCACTGGTTGCTTGAAGATTTATCAAGGACAGGAAAGTAAAAGATCCTGAAGTGGAGGTAGCTGTCGCAACCAAGTATGCAGCTTTGCCTTGGAGGCTGGGACGTCAGAGTGTTCTAACTGCCCTTAAGGAGTCCCTCAATCGCCTTGGACTTTCTTCGGTAGAGCTATATCAACTACATTGGTATGAACTTTACCATGCTACGTGATTTCAGTCTGCAACTTTTTTGACAGAACATACCACTCATGAAGTTTTTGTGCTGGTCTCCAGGCCTGGAATATGGGGAAATGAAGGTGGCTCATTTGCTACATCATTGTTTCATTGAGCACTTGACTGGATTTATCTAAACACACTCAAATTCAACTCAACTATGCATCGTTCTCGACTGCATATAGCTAGCAGAACTGAATTTTGATAGAGCTCAAACACCTTCAGGTTCAGAAGAAACTTAGTTCAATGGAAATTCTTTTTCAGGATATATTGATGGTCTTGGGGATGCTGTTGAGCAGGGGCTTGTGAAGGCTGTTGGTGTTTCCAATTACAGTGGTAAATTCCTAATTCCAGCAGTTTGAACTGTTAAAAGGAATTTTAGAGTTTGATATATTTGATCATACACTAATCTTGTCTTTTTTTCAGAATTTATATATTTTATTATGCATGATGATATTTTATTTCTTTAATTCAGAGAGCCGACTCCGTGATGCTTATGAGAAGCTTAAGAAAAGAGGTATTCCACTGGCTTCGAATCAAGTGAATTACAGCCTTATATACAGGGCACCTGAGGAGAATGGTGTGAAGGCAGCCTGTGATGAACTTGGGGTCACTTTGATTGCATATTCTCCTATTGCTCAAGGTGGGTTTCTCATACTTGTTTCATGCTCTAAAACTTCACTCGGGTGCTCTATATGCAATTGTAAGTGTTCCTGGGGTTCAGCCAGGACTAGAAAGTTGCAGGTTCAAGACCTAAGAATAGTCAAACTACATGGTGGGCATAAAAGGCTTATATTCCTTATTAAATTCTTGTTGTCTTCCAATGTTGTGCTGCTAGTCACTAAAAGTGCTTTGGTCGACAGGGCAAGCCAGTCACCCACCTGAGTAGCCTATTATGCTTAGCAGATGATCATTTCAGCTTTTAGAAAGAAAGTTCAGAAGGGAACCAATTTGATTTTGATTTCTAGTTCACCAGATCATGGATATCAAGGCTGAAATGCTTAGAAGAGTTTTTAAAAAAAAACCCATGTTCATCATTGAAATAATTTTTTAAGCTGCTTATTAGTCACAGTTTCTTGACCATCATTATATATGCTATCTTTTCTATCTGTGAGAAGTAATAAACCTTTGGAACCTATGCAGGTGTTCTTACAGGAAAGTATACACCAGAAAATCCACCAACTGGTCCTCGAGGCCAGATTTACACTCCTGAGTTTCTAACAAAGGTAGTGACTAAAAGTTAATATATATATATATATATATATATAACCATTAAATCCCAACTCTATGGCTGAAACATCCTTGTGTTCTGCAGCTCCAACCTCTGTTGAACAGCATCAAGGAAATAGGACAGAACTACAGTAAAACTCCCACACAGGTTCATCCTTGTTCTTTTAAAGTCTTTTTACTTGTTCCGTCTCCTTTCCATCTTGTGCAGCAGAAGCTACATAGTTGTTGTTTAGTCATAACTAACACTAATTTATCAGAACGATCAATGCTTAAAGTAAGGTTTTGATCTGTATAGGTAGTACTGAACTGGCTAGTAGCCCAGGAGAATGTCGTTCCAATCCCAGGGGCCAAGAACGCTGAACAGGCTGAGGAGTTCGCTGGTGCACTTGGTTGGAGACTCACCAGTGATGAGATCAACGAGCTGCGCTCCTTGGCATTGGAGATAAAACCTGTAATCGGTTTCCCCGTTGAAAAGTTGTAAATTGGCACAGGTATCAGGAAAATCAGATGATCAAGTAGGACGAAAGAGGGGAGATGAAGAAAGTAAGAATATAAAGAGATGGTGGACGATGAGATTATTTTTTAATTTAAGGTCCTAACACCTAAGCCAGCCAACAATATTCAAAATTAATAAATCATTGTCTCAAGCTCTCAGCTGGATAAGGGTGCCGTGGAAATCCGCAGCAGAGGGACTGGATTGAACAATTTGATTGAGTAGAAGACTGAGGAGGCGGGCGTCATGTTTACTTTTTTCTTTCTCCTCTTTGTACTTTGTTCTAACTTGTAAGTTGAATGCGGTGGTGGTGCCGAGGTAATTCATCTGGATATTGGCATAGTTGTCTTCACGTTGTCACTTTAAGAACATGATGTGACATCAATTGATAAAAAACAGAGTGCCCTCCAATTATTATCTTAGAGAAAATCCCTTCCTTTTCTTTTTCTTTTTCTTTTTCTTTTTCTTTTAAAAAAAAATCAATGCTTAAACTAGAAAAACTTGTCGTGTGTGCGTGAAAGGCAAGATATATATATTAATATATATATATATATATTAGAAATTGGTTGCTGTTGAAAAGAAGGAAGTACTTGGAAGAGAACATGAAGGGAGAAACTCTATTTACAAGTATTTGTTTGGAAATGACATATATAGTGTTTTTAAAAATATTTTTTAATTAAAGAAATGTTAAAATAGTATTATTTTTATATATTTTTTTACATTGTCACATTAAGATAATAAAAAAATCTAAAAAAATATCAATTTGATGCTTTTATTGGATAAAAAACAATTTAAAAAATACTTTGACAATCAGGTTGGAACTCAAAAACAAACACCCCTTTAGTATCACCATATTCTTTCGGTGCATTCTTTACTCAATTTAAACATTTTAATTTGGTTGTGTTCTCAAAAGGACTGGGTTATAAATAAGTACTAGCTATGTAACTTGCACTTCACTGCGAATCAACAAAATTAAGCATAAAAATGATTTTCAAGTGACACAATTGTGTTTTAAAATCGGAGAAAAATCGATGTTGAATGAGAAAAACCAATGTCAAATGATGAAAAATAAAATAAGCTAAAAAAAATAACAACCCGTGTTAACACATTAAACCTGTAACCTGAGTCATTTGACCATAAGCAACAAATTTGAAAAAACATTGAAGTCTAGTTTTTAACTAATCAAATGTTGAATGATGAAATTGAAAAAAGATCAACATACAAAATAAAAACAAAAAACAATTTTAAGATAAAGAAGGCTTGAGCCCACTTGTCAAACCCATAGATCATATTATGAGATCAAGATAATTCGATATAAAAGAAAACAAAAAAAATCATGAAACTCGGTTAAAAAAAAAACAAGGTCAAATCATGAGATGGAAAAAAAAATCAATCCCAAAAAAAATTCATGCACCAAACTATTTGATTGGAAACACCAAATTTGAAAGGAAAAAAAAATATGAAGGTCAATTCTAAACAAATCAAATATTGAATGGTAAAATTTAAAAAATATCAACCACATAAAAGGATCTAAAAGAAAAAACAATGATTAAAAGTTAAGAAAAAAAAATCCAAACCCACAAGAGTTAAACCGTCAAATACACAAGTCAGGTTATAAAATATGAATAACCTTTAACCACCTAATATCTTCAACTAAGAGAACTAGTTTGAAATCATGAATGTCAAGCATGGTTTTTAAGGGACGAGATAAGAAAAAGAAAAAAAAATTATTGGCGTCAAACTTAATAATCTTTAACACACCAAGAAGGTTCAAACATCATTGTGGAAAAATGAAATCCAACCACCTAATATCCTCGCATGCGTCGCACAGGGGCTTTCCAAGTGTGCATCGCACTAACATTTTTTTTATATGAGGGTATAAAGATCATTTTATTATGTGAACAAAAGGATGTTGTATCTCCTTTTAAATTTTGGAATGTCAAATGGATCCTTGTAAAATTATTTAATTACCCATAATATAATAGTTTTTTAAGGGTAAAATAGGTATTTCACCACAAAGCCGGAATGAGTCGCTCATTTGCTTCTTCTTTTTTTTCATTCTAGTATTTTATCTTTCAATCTCATCATCTCTCAATAAATTAGCCTAAATCGGCCTATATTTTGAGCCAATAACAGCTAAATGGAAGAAAAAAATTTACAACCAGAGTATCCATTGTGTCTTGTTAGTGTGTGTACAGTGCCATCTCCACTGTGGAAAGGCCATGCATTTTAGTATTACTTACTAAGTACTCGATATTGAGTTTCTTGAATTAAAGGAATTAAATAGTCATTTTAAAGGATGCAATAATAATTCACCACCTGCAAGTCATCTCCATGATCAACTGGTAGACAGCGATTCAAAGATGAACCTGATTATTGCTAAGTTTAAGGTTACTATATTAATTGTCACATTTCTTACATATTCTACTGTTTAATTGGAAATTAAACCAATCTGATGAACCCTAATTAATCTCATCGCCACTTCAAGATTATATTACTTTTCCTTCGAGAGTTGGAAACTTGGATAGGCAGACACAAGCACTAATGATGTGATCGTAGCCGAAGAACTTTTAAATGATCGCTAGCCAAATTACTGGAAAGTAAATTTGTTTTATTAAGTAATATCTTCTTTGGAGATGTAATTATGATTGTTTTTTAAAATGTTTTTCGTGCTAAAATATATTAAAATAATATTTTTTTTATTTTTTAAAAATTATTTTTAAAATTAGCTCATTAAAATAATCCAAAACATATAAAAAATTTAATTTTTAACAATAAAAATTAAAATTTTTATGAAACACGGTCCAAACAATACCTAAACTTTATAGTAAATTATATTTTTAGAAGATGAGTTATTTTATGACATTCGGTTGTATTTACGATAACAGGTTTGAAAATATTTTTAATATATGGTGTGGTTATAAAAAACAAAGTAGAAAATAAGATTTTTTTAAGTTATAAACGTTTTAAAATAGTAAAATTACTTAAAATGATAATTCAGGTGCATTGGATCATATCTCTAATCAATAAACACTGCTACAGATTCTTTCTTGAACTCTTGATTATAAAAAACTATAATTTATTTTAAACCTATTTTTCTAAATTACAACAATAAAAACTGTCAATTACAACCTAAATCCAACTATTCCATGATTGCAATACAATTCCAAACCCAACAAGCCACGCTACTGATGATCAGTTGTATAAAACACTGTTTATAATTGTCTTTTCCTTCGTCAATAAATCCACCGGTCAATATTAGCAATTTTATTTGAGAGTTAATGTATTATTTTGATAGATTGATATTAAAAATAAAAAAAATTATTTTAATATATTTTTAAATAAAAATATATTAAATAATAATTTCTATTACAAACAAGTTCTGAATTCTATTATTTTTTATTAGAAGGTGTGTGATATTGAGATTAAATTAATTTTTTTAATATTTTTAGATTGTTTTAAAAATTAAATTTAAAAAATATAAAATATAAATTATTTTAATATATTAAAAAAAATTACAAACAATATCTCCCATGTACCTTCTAGGATTTCCTAATCCCCTCTCTCTCGAACTCATATTTTAAAAAATATATTTATAAAATCAAATTTCCAGTCAGCCAAATTTTCAACAAACTAGCCCCCGCTAAAAAACAAACAACTGGTCATCTGCCACGTGGAATGCAGTGCAAGTAACTTCAGATTAAAAAATGAGTTGCGTTGTTACAGAGTCCTTCCCCTAACTCTCTTAGTCTGTGTCATGTCCTTTTATTTCTAACTGGGAGTTAAAAACAGACCCTCCTCTATCTCTCTCTCTCGGGCAAGTCCAGTCTCAAATTTCTCTTTACAGAGCTTTCTACAGAGAGAGAGGGAGAGGTCATAGTGGAAGTTGAATTGGTTCAGTTGAATTGGTTTGGTCAGGTGTGCTTTGATTTCATTTCCCATATATTTCCTACTTGTGTGCCTTTTAAAGTCCACTTTGTTTGATTCTCTCTGCTTGGTTTCTCTTGCAGGCCAGAAGAATGTCTTTTTTTTGCCCCTTTTATCTTCTTCTCTTTCGACTTTCCTTTTCTTGACACAACTATTTGTGGGTCTTCGAGTTTCTGTAGTCCTTCTTCAAAAGACTGCACCTTTGTTTTCTTGAGGATTCTCCAATGGGTCTTGTTTTCAAAAGTTTCCCCCTTTGACTGGTGCCGATTTTGTCTTCTTCTTTTTCAAGCAGGGTGCTTCGTGTTGCTGATTCTTTCTTTCAGTCTGTCGTTATGATATGCATACAGTTCTTGATATTATTTAATTCCATTTCATGTTTATTTATTATTAATTTACTTGTTGGTGTGTTACATGGTTTCTCCTCGTGTTTCTTTTTTCTTTTTTCTTTGACCATATTAATAAGACTTAGATAATGACACAGAGCATCATACCCGTTAGACTGATAATAATTATTAATACTTTTTGTCAAATATTTTAAACTTATCTTCTGTGTTGTGTTTAACAGGATTTCTGTGTCTTCTCAGCCATGAATCATTGCATTCCTGATTGGAATCTTGAGGGTGATCTTCCTGTCTCCAATCAGAAGAACCCCATGGAGTGTGTGCTCTATCTAAATTTTGATAATCTGATCTTCAAAGCATATCTATTTTTGTAAAGGTTGTTGATTTTGGCTGCCCCATTTTTTACCTTTCGCAGGCCAGACAATGAGCTAGTAGAGCTGCTATGGCGAAATGGGCAGGTGGTTATGCACAGCCAAACACAAAGAAAACCAAGTCCTCACGTTCAAAAACATGATTCACCAACAGTAAGGGGCTATGACTCAACTCTGAATTCAAGTCATTTGATTCAAGATGATGAGACAGTTTCTTGGATTCATGACCCTCTTGAAGATTCCTTTGAAAAGGAGTTCTGTTCCAATTTTTTCTCCGAATTGCCACCACCGCTTTCTGATCAAATTTCAGAAGAAAAGTCGGCTAAATTTGATGCCTCGAAAACTTCACATCAGCAACAACAACTCAACAACAACAAGCATCCAGTGGTTCCTGAATTTCCAGGAAACCCAATGCCCCCTCCAAGAATTCAAGTCCAGGAGCAAAATCATATTAGTGTAGGAGGATTTGGTAAAGCTGTTAATGTTAACTTTTCTCAGTTCTCAGCTCCCCTAAAAGTGGGTGATTTTAGATCTTCAAGTCGACAATTTGGAGGACAGGGGTCTGGAGATTTTTCACAAGGAGAGGCCAGGGAGTGCTCGGTGGTGACAGTAGGGTCAAGCAACCAAACTCCACGTGACCGTTTCCTGAGCCGTGCTTCTGGTAATGCTATTGAGACCGGTACAGGCTTGTCCGCCGGACCCTCCATAGATGATCCACGAAAAGTAATCTCCCAGAGCGAGAGAGGCAAAGCTGATCAGACACTTGATCCTACTGCTACTTCATCCTCAGGTGGGTCAGGTAGTAGTTTTGCTAGAACATGTAAGCAATCTGCAGTACCTAGTCGTGGCCAGAAAAGAAAGACCATGGACGCGGAGGAATCTGAGTGCCAAAGTGAGGTGAATATACAAACTTCCTCTCCATCTGTCAGTAATTATGTTATACGTTGCATGATGAACATGAATTGTGAATTATATAGGATGCCGAACTTGATTCAACAGTGGCAAACAAGCCAGCCAAACGATCAGGATCTACCCGCAGGAGCCGTGCTGCTGAAGTGCATAACCTCTCAGAAAGGGTAGGAATACCTGATCTCGTTGCATTTCGAGATTCAAGATTGTATCATTAGTTATTCAACTGTTGTCCATTTATATGCAGAGACGGAGGGATAGAATTAATGAGAAGATGAGAGCATTGCAAGAGCTCATACCTCACTGCAACAAGGTCTTCTTTTCTGATCTTCACAGTTCAAGTTTTACTATCGATCTCTGCTACTCTTTTCTTTGCATGTATAAGACATTTTTTTATCTAATCACCTGTTGTTAGCCCGAGAATTTTACCGTAGTATGCAGTGTTCGAAAGAAAAGGCTTAGCGTATTTATGAAATAATGGTTGAATAAAGAAGAAAAGTTAAGACGGATCTGTGGCAAGTGAATAAAGGATAGCACTGCCAATGGGAATTTTAAGGGAAAACAGGAGTAGATGAGAGCAAGTCCACTGATGCGAAAAATGGGCATGATCACCTTTGCTTTTTGAGAATATATACAGGGATAGTGGCATAAAAGTTGTCCAAATTTTCCTGGTTTTTAGCCAAAATAATCAATCAAACGCTTTTAACTTAATTATTCCATAACAGGAGTAAATCAGAGAGCGCATTCTCTCCATACTTTATTCTCTTACTTAGAAAATGTTCCTTGTTCTCTCAAGTTAAGCTTGTCCTAATGTTACAGACAGATAAAGCATCAATGTTAGATGAGGCAATTGAGTATCTGAAGTCACTTCAATTACAACTTCAGGTTTGGTAGAGATTCTTATAAAAATCAAAGTTTGAGCTTATCATTCTTCTTTCAATTCAAATCCATTGACGATTTTTTGGGTTTTTCAGGTAATGTGGATGGGAAGTGGGATTGTCCCAGTGATGTTTCCAGGAGTGCAGCATTTCATGTCCCGCATGGGAATGGGAATGGGAGTGGGCCCGCCTCCTTTGCCTTCTATGCAAAATCCTATGCATTTGCCTAGGGTCCCACTTGTTGATCAATCCATTTCTATGGCTCCCACACAGAACCAGGCAGTATGCCAAACTCCAGTATTGAATCCAGTTAGTTATCAAAATCAGATGCAAAATCCTACTTTCTCTGATCAGCATGCACGTTTCATGGGCTTTCATATGCAAGCTGCTTCTCAGGTTTTGTGATTCACCTCGTTTCATGAGATGATCATTTGTGTTTATGGCTTTTCAATAATGTAAATTGCTTTATGATCTCGTAATCAGAAAAAAAAAAGAAGTTTAGTGATAACAGTGTTGCTGCATTGGTTTGGTCTTGCAGCCCATGAATATGTTCCGGTTTGGCTCGCAAACAGTACAGCAGAACCAAATGATGGCACCACCAAACAGTGGCGGTGGACCCTTGAGTGCTGGAACTACAGCCAGTGATGCTCCTCCGAGTGACAAGAGTGGCAAGACGGGTAAGCCTTTCTATTCTCTTCACCTTCCAGGGAAAAATAATTTTAGTTGCTAGGAGGAGAACATCCCAAAGTTTTGAATTTCTAGACGAAGAATTTCCTTGAGTCCGCTCTATACGGTGTCTTTGTTAGACCAAATTTGGCTTCCTCGAGTGATTGATAGTGATGCAACTTGAGGGCATTAATTTGATGTGAGAGAAACAAATACAGCCATTTACTAGCTTATCTTTAATCGCCATCCTTTCATACATTGAATGGTCTAAAACCTACACGAATGAGGTTAGCCACAAAAATCTTTTGTCATTCTGCACTACTTACAGTCAAATTCCATGGCCTCCACTAGTTCCCTTCCTGGTCGCCCATGGCCCCAGGACAAAACTGGTCACTTTATATAGTACTTCCCTTCTTCACGTACCTTTTTCCCGCCGCGTGTTTTCTTGTTTAACTTTTTAATGAGAGTGTATTCCGCTTAACTTAGCTAGTTAACTCAGCTGGCATCAGCCAAGTGATCAGCGTTCAAATCTGATTCACACCAGAGTCAAGGAAGAGAGTCATTCACAGTAGCTCAAGGCCCAAAAGGCTTCCCTGGGAGCTGAAAGGGAAAAAAATTTAATGCCACAAGTGCCCCCATCATTTAAAGCTGATCTGACAGATTTTTTCTCGTCGATGTGAACAGGTTAAATGGCGATATGTATTCTGATCGGGTGTTTCTGGTCCCCTGGACGGATAAATTAGGAGAATTGCAGTGCGGTGGATGCAACTTCCTGTTGGATATGTGAAGCATTTAATTCCTCACCAATCATCTGCCTACTACTGAAATAGATGCAGTCATATTTTCTCTGTACATGTCCCTGAAATATAGCTGTTACCATGTTCTAAATATCTCCCATCAACTTCAAACGTGTTTTGTAACCATTTTTTATTGAATGAAATAGTTACGTATAAGTGTTGCCGCTGATGGGATGGAGACAACGCGCATGCATATATATATATATATATATATATATATATATATATATGCGCGCGCGCGCGTGAGAGAGAGGGGCCACTAGTTCTTCGGTAAAATGATGAGAATTTCCGGTGAGACTTGCAAGCGCAAGCATGCCAGTGGAGAGCTACTCCTCTTCTGCCGGGAGCAGTCTGTCCTGGCGACTGACAGAACATTCTGGCAAAACAAAAACGGATTATGCTGTTTCATAAGCTGTACCTATGCTCACTGCTAAAAAAAAAAAAGAATAATTCAGATGCTGATTTAATAACAGATTACGTATATATCAACCTTTTAATATTTTGCAATAGGTTAATCAATGAAAAATATGTTGCTAAAAAAAAGTAAATATTTTTTTAAAACATTAATATATTAAGAATCAGTAATGAATCTGTCATTGTCAACATAATATCAATGAAAAATTCCTTACTAAAAAAAATATTAAAAATAATAGAAAGTAAAAAATAATATTGGTGTAGAAAAAAACTCAAGTAGGTATTATACCAATATCATAAAAAAAAAACCTTTCATTCTAAAATAAAAACCTTACCCCGACAATGTCCCTTTCTTTCTTTTTCTAAAACCTCTATCCTTATCGTTAATTTTTAAATTTCTTCTCCGGTGAATCTATGCTTCCAAGGCGCATACAATAAAGGATTTCATCTTGCAAGTAATAAATTCAATACATCAAAGATAACAGATATAATTAAAAATTTATGCTCGAGAGATTATGTTGATAATTCAGAGAGAATATATATTATTTTATTAACTAATTTTATCAATTTATTGTAAGTTATTTGTTAAATATGACTCTCAATTACATGCTAATGTTTTTAATTCTTAATGTAACATTCTTTTATCTTTGTAAATCCCATACATGGGCTAACAAAAGTCTAAAACATGGCAGAGAACTCAAATTAGTTAATAATATTTGAACGGATGAGCATGTGTGCTCACACGAAACAGTAGCTACGTTATGGCAAGGTGCAGCATTGAAGGCTACACAGAATTCGGCGAGTACTGGCGTCGAGAACAAGATCCCAAATTCGAAATAAATCGACAATCCATATAGATTCTCTTCGTTTATTTTGGGAGTTATACTCGAGCTGTTACTTTCAAAATCTAGCAACATGAAGAATTAATTATTTGCATGTAAAATGTTCTTGCTCTCGATCCAGCGGCGAACCTGCAAATTGATTGAACAGGGAGCGGTGGCAGTACTATCAAGATTAATTAAAGATAGCCAGCTAACTAGAGTCTAGACGATGTTAGATGCAGTGCATCTATATCAAGACGACACTACGTTGCTTTGCAAATGGTCCCTCGAGAAGAGTAGACATATATGACTTGTGGGGACTTTTGTCTTTGTTAAAAGAATTCCCTCTCTTTCCTTGTCAATGTTCTCGGATGCATATAATGTAAATGGAGTTTGGACAAGGACGTAAGATGGATTATTTTTCTTCTAACGTAATAATAAAAAAAAAAACAAGTTTTAAAAAATTATTTGATATTTTATTTATTAATCCTTACTTAAATGATTAGTCTTCAAGTCTATGATCTATCTCTTTACTTAGTACAGTTTTAAAATTAAAATATGATTCAACCAGCCTGACAGATTTTAAGGCATTCAGGCTGACATGTAAAAAAATTTTGATGTTGAAATTAAAAATAAAATATAAAATTAACATTTTAAAAAAATCTTGATCTAATTTCTTATGTAAGAATTGTTATTATTTGATTTTGTCAATGTTTGCAAGACATCTTCCATATTTAACTCCGAAATTTGGTCGGTATACGGCACATGCATCACAGGCCCATCATATGATGAATGCACTTCTATTTCATGTCCGACTTCTATTCAACTAGCCATTATTACACTTCAAATGCTTTTTGCGTCTGTACTTCTTCAAGATTTCAATCAAAATAATAATTAAATTAGAGAGCGTAAAAAATTTTAATTAAAGGGTTAAATTAAAAAGAAAAAAAAATAATAAAAATAAAAGAAAATCAAAAGAATAAAGGCTAAATAAAAATAAAATATAACAACATAAACTTTGATAAAATGATGAAATTGAAAATCAATAAAACTCTAACAAAAAAACCAAGAAAAAAAAACATAAATCAAAAGAATAATAACCGAATTATAAAAATAATACATGAAAAATTATAATTGAAGAACTAAATTGAAAACATAAAAAAAATTATAAAAATGGCAAGGGTGGAGATAAAAAAATAAAAAACATAAGGATTGAAATTAAAATATCAAAAAATACAAACAGACATTAACTTTTTTTATAAAAGAAAGAAAGAAAAGAAGAGGGGAAATGACCACTAACAACAAATCACTCATCATTCGCCTCCACGCACCATACCAACAAGAAGAGGATATGATGGTGCTTCCAATAACATGATGGAAGTGTAGGTTTAGCCACCAGATAGCATTGCAACCGTCATTCAAAGGACATGGACGTTGCCCATGTGCTAGCGCGTAATAAGCCCGCCCTAACAACTTTTTGAAATAAAAAATTAATTACTCAAAATAAAAATATCAAAACACCCTTCATGCCTCTGAAAATTACAAAAAAATTTTGATGAAATGATAAAAACACCCCTTCAACACATGACTTTCAATTTTTTATTTTTATTTTTTTATCTTTTTAAGGGTAAGAATATTTTTTAATTATATTCAAATAAGTGAAAAGACAAATATATTATTGGTTAACAATCGTGATTTTTTTACCTCGGAGTAAATAAGTAATTTTACTTTTTATTTTTTAAAAAAATAAATATACCATTTAACAATCTTTTAATGAATAACAAGTCATTTAAAAAAAAGGCTAAAATACCCCCAGCACCTAGGCTTTTTTATTCAAAAAAAAAAAACAGTAAAATTGACGCCTGAAATTTCTTGTTGGATAGCCATACATCTTTGATGCTCACTCGGTTCCTTAGAAGGTTGCGGATCCTCTCAATCTGAAAAACATCTCTTAAACTTAGCAATGGCTTCGAAAAAATCTAAGCTTTTTTAAGCATGATGGTCCTCGTAATAGAAAAGCTTACAACTTAGTCCTTTAAACATAACTTTCAAATCAAGCTTCGATATGTTAAAACAATTGCATTATCTCAATGTATTCATTGCCTCTTCCCAGACAGAATTTCTAGCTTCGCTAATGCTTATGGTACAAAAGTCAGATTTTATATTATCATGTGTACATTTATCACGTCATTAAAATAATATTTTTTATATTTTAAAATTTATTTTTGACATCAACCTATCAAAACAATTTAAATATATTAAAATTTATTTTTTATTTTTAACCCCACCAAGCTCTAAATTCAATCCTCTTCCCACCACCACACCATTTGGACATGACTTACGCGGGCACAGGAATGACAATGGATCCGGCCCAAAATCATGATGTATGCGTACAATAGCTGTATTAAACGTTTTCCCAAGCCTAAGGTCCAATTCATGTGGGTCTGATTGCTGAAAACTATATAATATGAAAATATTTAGTACGAGCAATTCAGTATAGCATATCTGCGTTTGGTTAATTGGTGTTCTAAATCATAAGAGATTTGTATAAAAAATAATAATTATATTTCAACAGCTTAAACCAATCATGTGATTCTTCTCCTCAAGTTGTCTTTGCCTGAACTTTAAACAGCTTATCTCCTGGCTGTCTCGATGAAACATAACTATAAATTACTTCCTGATACTGAAAACAAGTGTCATGGTAATTCTTACCCTGCCTCGTTTTCTTGGGCTCTGGTTCCAGGTAACATGAGTAGCTCACCCTTTCTGGACCTGGGCCTTGTCCTCTTGGGCTGGAACATGAATTCAGGTTTGGTCCAAATTGAGTGTGATAAAATCAGTCGTTGTCATGGACACTGAAAAGGCAGACAGCGTGCTTATCCGATACATATTATTTTCAAAATAAATGGGAGACATAGAATATACAAGTTGTTTATTTCTCTTGGTGCCAAAACAAAAAATAATAATAATAATAAAATAAAAAGGGTCAAGCACAGCATCTGACCCTTGATTACCAGGCTCGCGTGTTAAGCTTTAATTTTTTTTAATAAATAACCAGCCTCTTATTTAAAAAAAATAATTAAAATAAATGATGCGCACATGTATTCTATGGTACATCTCCATATTCTTGAAAAAAATAAATATTAGAGGTAATTATTTTCGGTTTAATTCAATTTTTATAAAAAAAATTAATCAAAATTGATTTTTTTTATGGTTTGATTTTTTTGTTATTTTTTTTTATTTTCTTGGTTTAATCGATTTTTCAGTTTTTTTACTCGTCCTAATAAATTTTACTGTGTTTGAGCTATAAATAGTAGTGTCACATGGGTTATAGTTTGGTCTCATTGGCTAACATGCCATCTTATTTTATAATTTTGATGTTATTCTATTTTTTATGTAGAAGATAAAAAAAAAAATTAAAAAAACTTAACATTGATAGCCAAGTTTTATTTTAGAAGAGGATCTAAATAGTCAAGGGAGAGAAAAAAATTAAGAAAATCATAGAGTAGGGATTTATCAAGCTTTCCAAATAAAGTGACTATGACTAGTAAGGAATCAAGATCATTTACGTGAAAAAATCCTAGTTTCCAAAAACAAATTACCTAAAAGTAATGGAATTCTAAAATCTATATTAATAACATTCTTGGACTTCTATTTAGTATATACTCATAAGACAAGTTTTATTTTTATTTTTATTTTTTACCCTAAGTAGATTCAAGAAGAATGGAATTTATGCATGCATTCCATATCCCTTGTTTCCCTAAAAAGCTCTCATTCGGTATCAATGATCACACTCTATAATCTTTATAAGAATAGTTATCAAACTCGACTTGGGGTTGATCTGGTCAAGAAATCCAGTTCTGGATTATATGAATTGATCCAGGTTAACCCGAAAAAAATTTAAATTTTTTGTTGAGATTTTAATATTTCATATGAAAAAATTAAGAAGCAATCCATATGGATATGAACTATACATATTATAAATAATGGAGTTTAAAATATTATTTTAAAAAAAAATTATCCTATGTTAGAAAGATACTATCTTATTCTTTTAAGTTGAAGTATTTAAATCAAAAAAGTATTTTATCCCGCATTGAAAAACATAACTTTTTTTCTTGTAAACATATAATATATACACTAAAAGGTTTCAAATCCCACATTGAAAAAATATAACATTCTTCTAGTATTTATATAGTGAATTTTGAAACTGGATAGTAACCAACTGGAAAATATGAAAAAAATGGGTCTCTGACTATGAGAAAAAACACATTTAAAACAAGAATGAGTCTTTACCGTGTTTTGTTGGGTCACACGGGTTCCAAGTTGACCCAGCAGGTCGACCAGTTTTTTTCAGGTTAGTTGCAAGCCGGGTTTTCAATAAAATAGACCCAATCAAGGCTTCGGGCCACTCGAGTTCTGGGTTGACTCGTTGGGTTAGATCAGGTCTGATAACTATGCTTATAAGTACTAAATCAAGCCGTAAACTTAGATGAAAGTTTAACAATATAATTCATAAGGCTTTTAGAGTTATTATTTTATGGCAAAAAAAAAATTTAGAAGTTAGGATTTTTATATGGTTGATTTCGATTTCCTATTAGCCATAATTATATTTTATGAAAAGCATAATAAACTTTAATTCAAGATTTTCCTTTTTTTCTCTCTATTGGTTATTTGAACCCTCTTTCTAAATTAAGATTTGACTACTCATATCAAGCATTTATTTTTGTGATCACTCACCTCAGAATTAGAAAATGATGAAACATATTAGTTAATAGGTTTAAGTTTAACTCTTAGAATGTCACTAGTTACAGTTTAAAAACCATAAAAAATTCAGGTCTCATGGAATTCTTTGACACTATTATTAAATAAAAAATACAATTATTTAATAAAAACTCATCAAGATATATTTTTCTATTAACGTATTTATTATTTTTCTAAGCGAACATAATTTTTTAATTGAAATCATTGTTTTTGTTAACAAAATATTTAATGACTGTTAAAGCATGTTAATAAAAAATATCAAAATAATATATCAATATTTTGTGTGATTGAAAGATAAAACAAAAATCATAAATATAAAAAATCATGTTCAAATTTTATTTAAAGTTTTCATTAATAAAAAAATATTTCAATTGAATTTTCATGAATAATTTATTATTAGTGTTATTATTTTCATATCAGATACGAACTAACTAGAAAAAAAATTATTAAAATTTAAATAAAAAATTATAATATCATTTAATAATCATATCAAAACCGAAGTGTAAGTGAATAAAAAAAAGCAAAGGAAATGTAACAGATGAAAAGTTGTTTATTAATTTTTTATCAATGGAAAAAAAGAAAAATATAGCAAAAGACCAGGGCTAGTGCCTGACCCACTAATAGCTGGTCAGGGCCACGTGTCTACCTTCGTTTTATTTTTTTATTAAGAGGGTGAAGGCATGTTACTCGTCCTTCGTTTTTTTCAAAAAAAAATAAAAATACAACAAACAAAAAATTATTTATCACATAAAAGAAAATATTAAAACGACCAAACAAAGGTATTATATAAATTTGTTATTAAAACGACCAAACAAAGGTATTAATCTACTTCACTACTCATTATTTGTCTAATGAACCCCAATTGTTTTAGTAGTACAGTGCTCGTTTACTGCTTGCTATTTCATTGAGGGTTAGACCCAAATTTTTTGGAATGTCAAAAATTAATATCTAGTTTGTTATAAATTTTTTGGCATTGTTATTAAATTTGATATAATCATTTAAATTTGATAAATCATGACCTAACTCTTTTATTAGTTTGAATTTTAAATCAAATCATATGTAAGTTACTCCAACATAACTTTGTTAATTGAGTGGGTCCAAAGAAAAAAATTAAAGAAAAAAAAAATTGATAGGTTCATCTTATTCAACCCATTGTTCTCGTTACCTAAATTATAGACTCTATCAGATTGAATTAATTTTTTTATTTTATTATATAATGAAAAAATACAAAGGATAATAAAATATAAAAAATCAATTTATAATCAACTCAATATTAAATGATAAAATTTAATAAAAAACCAACATTAAAAGATGAAATTAAAAAGAAAAAGAAAAAGGAAAAGGCCAAAGCAAAAGCAAAAAAAAAAATGTCTACTAAAAAAAGTTATGGGTTTGATATAAAAAAAGCTTAGATGTATAGCCCAACGGCGTGCTTATTCAATCCACCGCTCTCGTTACTCAAATTATGGACTCTATCGGATTGAATTAATTTTTTTATTTTATTATATGATAAAAAATATAAAAAATCGATTTAGAATTAACTCAATATTAAATAATAAAATTTAATAAAAAAACCAACATTAAAAGATCAAATGAAAAAAAAAAGGCAAAAGCAAAAGCAAAAAAAAAGAGTCTACTAAAAAACGTTTTGATATAAAATAAGCCTAGGTGTATAGCCCAACTGTATGCTTATGCGCATAGACCTTTTTGTTTTGTTTATGGTAAGAAAAAAATAAATTTTTTTTAAAAAAATAATGTGGATAATAGATTGTTTGTTGCTTAGAATAAAATACTGTAACTCCTAGTCTTAAACCTATAACCTTAACATTACACACGTACATTAATCATTGAACTACAACACAAAATTATTATCCAAACTATAGAAAATTTATATATATAAATGTATGTATGTATATGTGTGTGTTGGGTTAATTGTCTATATAAATAGTTAAAATAATATTTTGCTATGTTTCAAGGCGTTTGGTTAATATTTTAAATAGAATAAATGAATATTAAAAACTAGAAACGTGTTTAATTAATTTAACAAATCTGAATAAAGTATTTTATATTATCCAATGCTGAATCCTACGGTCCAGGACTCATGGGTGTTGCATTTAAGTTCCAGGGCAAGCCATACAAAACATGAGCTTAAAATCAGTACATGCTTGTGTCATCGTGAATTGGGTTGAAGATGAGTGGAATCCGGACCTCGGCCCGTTTTCAATTTGAAATTGTTGTGAATAAGATTTCTTGATTTTTCATGATTTAAATATAACATGAGAAGCACCTTAACTTTGCATTGCAATGGCCAAAATAACCTCTTAGCCGAAAGCAACTTAACATGAACAGGGGTCTGACTCTTTTTTTTTAATGTAAAAAAAAATGTTCAAGTTCTGAAATGAAGTAAAAAAAAACATAAAAAATCAGTTATGTTAAATTTATAACACGCTAATTAAAGCCGAGTCAGCATGAGATATCAAGCTAAACCCGCAACTCAGATCATGTGATTGGAATAACTCGATACGAAATAAAAAGAATTATAAAGACCTTTTAAAAAAAGCCCTGTCAACTTTTTAAGTTCGTGACCCACGTCACTAGACCTGAAGCACTCCATATAGTTCAATTCTCAATTAATCATGTATCAAAATAAAAGATGAGAAATCAAAAGAACAAGCATTGAAGAGAATACGACGACGCTTTCAACAACATGATAGAAATGTATTTTTAGATGTTGTTAGGCATTGCATTCGCCACTTGAAAGGTGCGGGCACCTCCCACGTGCCTCTAGTTGTGCCGCGTACGCATGTCCTTTTTTGTTTTTTATTTAGCTAAATACCAAAGTTCTCATGAGCTTGCTTTCTAAGTACAAAAAAGCCACTGCGAAAAAAAAAAACATCCCTTGACTATAGACTTTTATTTATTTATTTTAAGAGTATTTTGTTGTTTTACTATGTATTCTAATTTTTTATATTTAGTTAAATACCAAATTGCTTCTTAATTTAAACTGTAATAACAAAAAAAAAACAACTATAAAAATACAAAAACATCTCTTGATGATTGATTTAATTTTTTTTTGCTTCTAAGAATATTATGGTTATTTCATTGTGCAATCAATATAATAAAATATTTATTTATCTTCGGTCAATTTAGAAAAAACAAATAGACCACGTGAAAAGATTTTAATATTCTTAAAAAAATTAAAAGTTTTATAAATAGAAGAATAAAAATATTATTATACCATTTTAATAAATAATGCTAATAAATTTGGAGCTACAATGTTTTTATAGTAGGTTTTAGGTATTTTTAATAAGAAAAGGTAAGCAAAAGGATTTTTCTTTCCTGACTGAAAATAGAAAAGAAAGAGGATGCAAGGGTGGCTTACCTTACCTAGTTTTCTTGGGCTATTGTTCCATGTCATGTGACCAATTCATCCTGATTGGACCTTAGCCCTGTCCTCTTGGGCTGAGACAGAAATTCAAAGCCTGGCCCAAATTAAATGTAATAAAATCAGTTACAAGATTGTTAATTCTATGATGTCCCCTCTGGAATAACCTATATTATGTCCTGTCTAAACTAACCTATATATCTCATTTCAGTTTAAAAATTAAAATAAACTAAATTTTATTTTGCTTAGAATTCTAACCCGTTTTGAAAATTCCATCCAAATTCTGGTTGTAACGTTTGGATTTTGTTTGGCCATTCCGTTCCAATCAAGTAATGTTTTTTTAATTATTATTTAGTTTTATGGTATGAATTATATCTCTTACTCTGATTATTTGATTGAACTAAATTTTTATAATGAGTTTCCTTGCATGGTTTTATATCCCAGGTTAAACTTTAAGGACAATCATAATTTAGAAATATCTTGTGAGACTAATAATGATATTTTTATAATTTTATTAAAAAAAAGTTATTTTATTGTTTTGTTTTTTTAGATTGTATTTTTTTTTAATTTCACAACTCAACAATGGATTTATCGGTAATTGAGTTTCATAATTTATTTTGATTTGTTTTATTTAGGGTTATCATAGTTTCGTGATCCGGGTTATGAATTTTAAAAGTTAACACATGTTGATTTGGGTCGATCAAATATGTTATTGTTTCAATATTTTTTTAAAATGCTATCTTGATTTTTTTAGTCAAATAATATTTTTACCAGTTGTTTAATTTGTTTTTTGACCTGTTGAATTAATCAATTCATATTAATTTAATTTAACTCTCGCTTTTTATGTGTATTTAAAAATTAAATTGTGTAATTTTAAGTTAATTTATTTTTTACCTTTTAATTTTAATTATATTTATTAAATTAATTTTTTGAAACACACACACACGAGCAATACAATCCCAAAATAATAAGTAAAGATACTCCAAAATCAAAACTTATCGTTTTAATTAAAAAAATAAAACGCCAACAAAAACAAAATTGACAACTTGAGCGGTCATTGTCGTGGGCACTGAAAAAGGCAGAAAGTGCTTATCCGATACGTAACCTTTCATTTCATTTTCAAACAAACATGGGAGAAATAAATAAAGTATATATCGAAACAGAAAACTAGTAAAATATGTTTCCTTTCTTACAAATTAAAGGGACACATCACACGTGACACCATCTTCTTCAATTTACAGTGGATCTAACCTAACAACAATTCCTTCAAAGTTTCTGCTTGGGATCGGAGAGAAGATTACATTTCTGTTTTTTTTTTTTTAGAAATTTCAAGTCAAAAAATTCAAATTTTAGGTAAATAGTATTTTGACGTTCTAATTCACATACTTACACCAAATTTGTTTTTATATTTAACACAGCGTTTCAGTGTAATTTAAAAATATATTTATTTTAAAAAATATGAAATTAATATTTATCTATAGTTTTTTTTTAATAATTTTGATATTTTAAAATTAAATATAAAATAATTATTTTAATATATTTTTAAATAAAAAATACTTTAAAAAATTATACACGTAACCACCCATCTCTCCCTCTCTAGTCCATCATCCAATTCGACAACCTATTATCTTATAAAGTTTGGTTTAAAAAAACCAACTAAAAAAATTTTAAATCATTGAATAGTTTGGTGAATTAACAAATTATCGAATCAATTGATAACTCTATGATATATTTAATTAAAAATAATTTAATATGTTAAATTTAAACATGCTTATGTTTTAATAAAATAATTGAAAGATTTAAAACTTTGAATTAATAAATATAATTTAAATAATCAAAATACAAAATCAAATCTAAAATCTCAAATATTCAAATAAAAATGTCTACACTACATAATTAAAGAAACATAAACTCCTTCATTTCTTGACACATGTGGGAGGAGACTAGCTTATAGGTGACAATATAAAATTCAGGTGGGTCACACGAATTATTAAAATCTTGATTTGATTGGAAATATTTTTAATATTATGATAATAATAGTTTTTTAAAGTATTTTTTATTTAAAATTTATTTTTTATTTTTTAAAATTTATTTTTAATATTAATATAATAAAATAATTAAACAAATAATAAAATAAAATTATTATTATTTTTTAAATATTAGAAAAAACAATTCTTCTTGTATTAGTTTGAACTTATTTGAGAATGTGATTGTAATTGTTTTTAAAATATTTTTTATTTAAAAATATATTAAAATAATATTTTTTTATTTATTAAAAATTATTTTTAAAATTAACATATTAAAACGATTTAAAAATATAAAAAATAATAATTTTTTTTAAATTTTTTTAAAATACTTTTAAAACCTAATCTGCTGCATCCTGCCGGGTTTACAATTAATGAGCACAACTACCCGCATAATTAAGAAACACGTGTCACTAAATTATCAGCGAGTGAATTTGTTTTTTTACATCAGCGCGTATCCAGGTCTGGACTGGTTGGCATACACGAGTCTATAAAGTCAGGGACCCAAACGAAAAATTGAACCAAAACACCAACCAAACAACCCTCTCTCTAGAAGATCCCCCCACCCTCTCTCCAGAAATCTCACCTTCTCTCTCTCCATATTGCTGAACCGTAAGAATAGATTTCCAAAATACAAACCTCAAGTTTTGTCGATCAAGTTCAGGGAGTAAGGCAGAAAATCTGATCTGGTAAACAAGGAGGAAGAGCTGTCGAATTGGAAAAGAGATTCTGCATGAGCTGGTTGGGAAAACTGGGTTATTATCTCGTGTCGTCGAACTCAAACCATTTCATAACGTGTCTTTTGAGATTTATTCTTCATTACTCTCCTCAATTACCTCCTTCCCTTTTTAATTTCCAAAATAAATCAATTGAACCTTTATTATTACTCCTTATTAGCAGTAATCGTAATTTCTTCCTTTTAAATCCCACTAATCGTAACTTTAACCCCATTCCACCATCATCTTTCAACGATCATGGATTCTGGATTCAAGAGTAATCGCCCTCAGTTACGTAGAGGTTCGTCCTTCCCTTTTTCACCATCTGAATTCTATTTTTTAATCTTTTTTTTTATTTTCTGGTTATGGTTGGCGCATTTTGCCCGTGGGCCCCACTAGTGGGCAGTGCTCGTGTTTGGGGATGCGTGATTTTTAGTAGTTTTGATAATTTTATTAATTATTAGTTTTAATTGCAATTGCAATTACAATTACAGTGGAAATGAATGATTGATCAGTTATTAATCTTGGCTTTGTATTGGCAATAATGTAACATGAACAGGTTTATGTTACTCAAACGAGGGGAGGGGGCAAGCAAGATCTCCGTCAGTGATAGTGATAGGCGGTGGAATTGCCGGAGTGGCAGCCGCACGTGCCTTGCATGACGCTTCATTCCAGGTTGTCTTGTTAGAATCAAGAGACAGGCTTGGTGGTCGAGTTCATACCGATTTCTCTTTTGGTTTTCCTGTCGACCTCGGTGCATCTTGGTAGCACTAGCACTAGCACTAGCAGTAGTGATAAATATTATCGTTGTTTTTATGGTAGATTTTATCATTAATTTTTTAGTTTTCAAAAATTAGAAAATGGGATTGATTGTGTTTCCAGGTTGCATGGGGTGTGCAAAGAGAATCCGTTGGCACCGTTGATTGGGAGGTTAGGACTACCCCTGTATCGTACCAGTGGTGATAACTCTGTCTTGTATGACCATGATCTTGAAAGGTAATTAGTTAATTGATACCAGATAGTATTTTTTGCTTTTATTTCTTATTTGTTTTGCATTTGTCATGTAAGCTGTTTCGGAAGTTCATTTTATTAACTAATACAGCTTGCATGATTACAATTCGGTAGCGTGATTTAGAAAGATGATGAATACGTGCCTGACCCTTTTGAAGTTGTGATGTAGAAAGATAGTTTAGGGTGTTCCTTATCTCCCAAGATGCTATCTGTTTTTTTTTTCCCTGTTGCTGTGTCCTATTAAGAGAAATCAATTGATTGGGTTCAGTTTAAAATCTGGTTGATTTTTTTTAATCATTTTTTTGACATTTTCTTAATTCTTAGTAACGTCTCTTAAATTTTCTATTTGCTGGTACTTTGAATACCAGTTTGAGTTTCTTTTGTTTAAATTTTATATTTTCTGTGCAGCTATGCACTGTTTGATATGGATGGGAACCAAGTTCCACAAGAATTGGTCACCAAAGTTGGCGAAGCATTTGAGAATATCTTAAAGGAGGCATGCATTTCTTCTTTTCTTTTCTCACCTCGTCTTTCTACACTTCCTAATATTATAACATTATTGGACCGTGTTAGCTTAATCAATCCTTTTCTCTTTGACTGAGGCTTATTGTATCTTGAGTTTTTTTTATTAATTGATCTTTGGAGGTTTTTCTGGCATAGAACCCTTGAAGATGATGGTGTTCTTTGCGATTGTGAAATTATTTCCATCGCTTCAACACAAGCCTGTTCTGTTTGTGTCATGGGCGTTTCTGAGTTGCTGTTCCTCCTTGAGTGCAGACAGATAAAGTAAGACTTGAAAACAATGAAGACATGTCTATACTCCGTGCTTTCTCAATTGTTTTTGAAAGAAGACCAGATTTAAGGTCATATTCCCATAATGACATATCGGAATAGTCATTTCTTGTAATGTAATTTGTATGTTTCTTGACCAGGAAATTTTGGTTTTAATAAAGTTGCTTTTGACATACAGGTTGGAGGGGCTTGCCCTTAAGGTGCTTCAGTGGTATTTATGCAGAATGGAAGGATGGTTTGCTGCTGATTCTGAGACAATATCACTTAAATGCTGGGATCAGGTAATTTTTCACTTGCCAAGAATGTCATTATTCAGAATCCTGAGCATCATCACTTTTCATTATCATCTCACTTCCACATATTTGTGATAGCACCAAATAAGAGTATGGTACTTGTAGACTCTTAGATTTATGGCAGACCCGAATTTTAACTATTAAAATGCAATATTGTTTTTTCTTTTTGAAGATCGGAAAATGACATGCATTTACTGGTCTTCTTATAGACTCTCGTACATTGATGACATCAAGACTTAGCAGTTATGTAGAGCATAAGTAGGTTGTAGAATATAGTTGTTTGAGCTGAACATGACAGGGTGAACTTAAATGTTCAATTTCATTGACACCAGACCTGGAATTTTACTGCATTGTACATGCCCACATTTTATCCAAAATTAACTTGGGAATATGAAACCTAAGGTATTATTACTTACTTAAGCCTGCACAAAATGTTGGATTGGTTTGTGGAGAAATGGTTTATTCTATACTCAATTGATTTGGAAACTTTCACTCGCACGACCAAATCTTCTTTCTTTTTTTAGATATTTGCTTTTCAGGCTAGAACTAGTAGTAGTCTTTTTTACTTCTTGGTAGTAGAGTTGACCATCAATTATGTCTTGACATGCTACTATATGCATCATCTTTTGTAGGAAGAACTGCTCCCTGGAGGTCATGGGCTTATGGTGAGGGGCTACCTTCCTGTTATAAACACTCTTGCCAAAGGTCTTGACATTCGCTTGAGCCACAGGTATGAGTTGATAGTAATATAGCCATTTCTTGTTTGCCCTGTGTTATGCTCTAGTTTGTACACACTTGCCAGCACAATGCATCTGCTTTTTTTTTTCTAGCGAGTACATCTCACCCCTATTATTTTTTAGGGTGAAAAAAATAGTAAGGCGTTATAATGGAGTGAAGGTAACAGTGGAAGATGGGAGCACATTTATGGCCGATGCTGCTGTTGTTGCTGTTCCTCTTGGTGTGCTGAAATCCAAGACCATAACTTTTGAACCTGAACTTCCGGATTGGAAGGAAAAAGCCATCAAGGACCTTGGAGTTGGGATTGAGAATAAGATTGTGTTGAACTTTGACCATGTGTTCTGGCCAAATGTAGAGTTCTTGGGTGTGGTTGCAGAGACATCTTATGGCTGCAGCTACTTCCTGAATCTTCACAAGGCAACTGGTCACCCTGTCCTTATTTATATGCCTGCAGGGAAGCTGGCCAGGGACATTGAGAAAATGTCTGATGAAGCTGCTGCTAATTTTGCTTTTACACAACTCAAGAAGATCCTTCCTGATGCATCTGCACCGGTAATCTGAGTTCCACATGCTTGCATTTCTTGTTCATGGAATTATGATATTCTCTGAGAATTTGAACTTGCTGCCCTAGGCTTATTATAGAGCTCATGAAATAATATTCATTTTTCTCGAATATGCAGATTAAGTATCTTGTTTCTCGGTGGGGCTCAGATATCAACTCACTTGGTTCCTATAGCTATGATACAGTAGGCAAATCCCATGATCTGTATGAGAGGCTAAGGATCCCAATAGATAACCTATTCTTTGCAGGAGAGGCTACAAGCATTAGCTACCCAGGGTCAGTGCATGGCGCGTTCTCGACTGGATTGATGGCCGCAGAAGCTTGCAGGATGCGTGTTCTGGAGCGTTATGGAGAGTTGGACATATTTCAGCCAGTCATGGGCGAGGAGGCAACGGTGTCTGTCCCGCTCTTGATCTCCCGAATGTAAATTTCTGGGTGACCTGCTTTATTAGATGCGATAATTCTTGTGTGTAAACATGGCAACTGGCTAACACATGACCTTTTGGATTGGAGATTGTCGTCAAAAATCAATCCGTCATCGTTGATGGCTGTGTTGTCCCCTTCTATGTATACAGGCTGTTATCTATGTACAAGCATAAACAAGAAGAATCTTGTCCTGTTGTTTAGTGGCACTGGCCTCCATGGAAGTCTTTGTGTGAGATGTTATTCCAAGTGCTTCCCACTCGCTTGGCGGGAAGGGCTCTTAGTTTGCATAATTATTTAAATAAAAAGGGTCGGTTTTTATCTCTTTTATTATTTTACTATTATAGCAAATGAAAAGCAGTTTCAATTTCAATTAATTAATCGTTAAACTAGGATATGGAGTGCGTTGTTGACTATGACGCCTCTGTTAAAACATGATGCGAGTATGTAGCATGTGAATTATTTGATTTTAATTATCATTACAATAAAATCTTATTCAAAAGATATGCAAATGTTATAAATCAAAAGCACAAAATAAATAAATGAATAAATTCAACTAACCCAAGAAAAGAAAGAGATTAATTGTTAAAAGAATATATTATAAATTAAGAGCACAAAAATATGTAATGATAAATTTAAATTTAGTGGAGAGGAATATATTAATTCTTAAAATAATGTATTTTTTTAGATTTTTTTGTGGAAGTATCATAAATACCTTCATATTACATAACATAATAGATGAAAGAGAAATATTAATTGTTGAAAAAACTACTGTTAACATAATAGATTAAAGTATCATAAATAAAAAACCATAAAAATAATAAATTTGAATTCAGAAAAATAAAAAACAATACATTAATTTGTGGGAAATTGTGTGCTATATAATAAATATGATCAATTTTTTAACAAATATTATTACATCTTACATTTTAAGAAAGTGTAAAGTATTTGGATCACCTTCGAAACAACAGGGTATCTCTGTTTTCCTCCCTCGGTGTCCACTAGCCAAGGCTGTGAAAGAATATTGCTATACTCTCTTGAGTGGCATGGTTTAGCTAGTGCAAAGACGACAGGGATAGCAATACCATGAGATTGCATTCCATGGTGGACATGATGCCTAACAAACCCAGTTACTTTTTAACAAATCTAATTATTATTATTATTTAAAAATTGTGCCAAATCCTCCATCTTCCGTTTAGCCAGAGACTCCAATCATTTACCACAGCATGCTAGTGGTGAAGTGGGAACCATGTCAAGATTACCTCGCTTGAACTACTCAGTAAATTCCAATGATGCAAACAAGAGATGTAATACCTAAAAAAGGATATAGAATCTTCCACGATATCAAGACATCTTAAAAAGAATTCACTGTTGTACAAATTAAAAGATGAAAAGGTACCTTTACTGTGAATGTTCTTCTAATTTGAAGGGGAAAAAAGAAGCAATATACAATTGATACATGATAAACTATTTGAATCTGTAATTATCTTTCAAAAACCATTGCTCACTTTAAAAACCATACATTTACACAGCTGAGTGTTCATCCATGCTTCAATCCTTTCCTCATCTTCTTAACTTCCTGCGTTTCGTTAAGCAACCTAGCCCCCTCATCGCTCCTCTCTGGCCCCTTTTCATGATCAAAGGAATAGAGGATTAAAAATTAGGAAAATATCCAACATAGTGAAAGGAACATATTTGCAAAACCGTTTCAAGATTTGACGTTGGTGACAATTACTCATGCACTGCAAATGCAAGTAATGAATAAAGATTGGTGTGAGTTCAAACCTGAAGTGAAACCAGTCAAAGAATAGAACTGAAGTTTTCAATGGGATCAGATTCTTCAAGCATGGAGGCTGCTTGGAAGCAGTCTGCAGCATCAGCTATCCGTCCATCAACTCTATGAATTATCCCCAGGTAATACCAAGCCATTCGGTTGGTAGGTTCTATCTTCAAGGCATCTGAGAGTATGCTTCTTGCAACAGGCAATGCATTGGAGTCCCTCTTGGATAACAAGGCACCAATCAGTATCTTGCAACGCACAAATGATGGGTCTAATAAAAGAGCATTAATATAAGCAGACATGGCTTCTTCAACTTGTCCACGTCCTTGGAGCATAACACCTGGCAGAATCACACAAGATAAGCATTTTAATTTGAGGCCGCTGTACTTGACAAAACACCATGAGCATATAAATTCTTATTCTGTTTTTGAGAAACCAACCAGCAAATGGATGCTGCATGCTTACCGATAACTAAAGCACAATATAATAGATATCAAACGGCATATGCTTAATAACAATATATCAAACGGCATATGCTTAATAACAATAATTGGAACGACCAAGTTCATTACTATTGATCACATAGTAATGGGCTTTGACATGCATTCATGCACATTCAAGAGAACTCTGAATTTATTTGCATATCACCTACTCACGGGAGAGCAAGTAAACTTCAGTCCATAAAAATATTTTATGCTTATTTGAATTTCTCGAAAGTGAATGCAAAGGAATTTTCACATTAAAAATAAGTGATAAAATACAACGATTCGGGTGCATCAAGAAGACAGGATGTTCCACATAATTATAGTGATTTTTCTTGAGGCTAAGCTTTTAAAAGCAATCCTTCAGAGAAACTGCATCCTGATCTCTTCAAGTTGCTCTATTCATCTTAATTCAACACAACCTACTGATTTTAAACTCCATTTCTTAAAGTCCTTCATGGTAAGAAGACTGCCCTTGCACACAGATGGCTTTTTTCTAGTGTTCTGGCCTTTCCCCAAGTGCACACAACCAGATTCAAATACACAAAACCTAGAATGAATTTTCATTTTCTATAATTTTAAGCAACGTTGAATATAAAAGAAAGTATTGCAATATTGAATACAAAAGAAAGTATTAAAATTTATTCATGCAGTGACTAGAGTTTCAGATCTTGCCTTCTGTGTAAAGAACTTCTGCAGAGTACTGTTTCAACTCTCTGGCTTTTCCCAGACACACCTCCATGTCCTTCCAATGCGAAAGCCGAGAATACAAATCAGCTAGGCCATGCCAAACTTCATATTCATCCACTCTATCATCCCCAGCCTGTCATGGAAATAAAAAAAGGATAAAGATGAATTTAAAATAAGTAGACAGGCTGAATTGTGATAACACTGTACCCTAAAAGCAATTTACTGAGCTAAATTTCATGATGCAACAGTACAAGATCACAAAATGATCATGTGGGTGTGAAAAAAGAAGCAGCTTACCTGAGAAACACTTCTAAGAGGACCAAAAGACTTCCTTTGTGCTTGAACCAATGCAAGAAGGTAGCGGTAAGTTTCAATTGCATCCATGGGCAGAGACTGGGAGGTCTTCAATTTTGCTTTCAGCCTAAGCAATGGTCCTTGCTCCCATTTTGCAGTCTCGTCCAAAGCAGCATCAATTACCACCTCAGCCTCTGAGAATCGCTGCTGAGCAGACAAAATCTGAGCAAGTAACCTCCAGCCTTTTAGCAAAGAGCCACCAGTTGCATCAATGAACCGCTTTGCATAGCGCAGAGCAGTATTCAAATTCCGTTGCTCTGCGTACAGCATTCCCAACTCAAAAAGCAGATCAGGATTGTTTTTCTCCAAAGATATTGCAGCATCCAATAATTTCAAGGCTTCAGACTGAAGATGGGACCTTTCAAAATCAGATGGAGAAGTAGTAGCCTGCTTTCCCGAACAAAGACCTAGCATTCGAATGGCCACACCTTTTAGATGCTCATCGCGCCCTTGAGCATTAGTAATAGCTCTTTGTGCATATCCCACACCCTCTGCGGCAAGATGAGAATCTTCGCTGCAGATCTTGGCAGCCAACAAGAGTGCAATGAGATCATCAGGTTGTTCATGTTTATGTAAAGACTTCCTCAAAAGGTTTAAAGCTGCTTTGTTCTGTCCTACTGCACTGTAACAAAGAGCTAAAGTATTCCAACGGTCAACACGATGAAACACCCCAGGCATGATCTCCTCAAGTTCCTTTGCCAAAACAGAAGTTTGGCCACATAGAGATAGTGCAAATGTAAGGTGCTCCAAAACTGATGGGTCCCATACAATCTTACCAAGGTAAAATTTCCTAACAAGAATCATCAAGAGTAAAATTGCCTCTTCCAGATTGTGTTTAGGAACATAGGAACCATCAACCTGTGCAGCTAAGCTGGGAGGACCAGCCTCCACTCCACTGTGCATCAAAAACACTGCAAATGCTTTTTGAATCCTTGAACAGTTATCATCGTCAAGGTTCCATTGACTAAGGAGAGCACGTCTGTAAGCAGACATTGCTTCATGATAGCAACCTGCCTGCTTCCAGAGCTCTGGAAGGAGCTCTACAGCTTGACGAACAGTATCTTGCAATCTGTTGTCTACTTGCACATCAGGTATGCCCTGATGGAATATCTTCTCCACAGCATCAAGCACCCTTTTACATTCATGAGCAGCATCTGCAAGATACCACAAAGCAGGGTTCAAAAGAAAATGGGGCATCCAAAGGTACAAAGTCAGTAAGCCAACAGTCATTATTAATCAACAGTCATTATTAATCATTGGAAGATCAGCCTACCATTTAACCTCCCAAGCTTTTGAAGAGATTTTGCTTTTAAGTATATTGCTTCAAGCACCAGGCTAGCAGAATGCTGTGATACTGCATGCTGTGAGTCACCACGAGAACGACCCTTCCTAGAAGGCTGTTTTTCAGAAAATGATGGTTGCAGTCGCTGTATAGCAACCTGGAGATCAATGCCGTCAAACACATGAAGGGCTGCTTCTACATTTCCTCGTTGATACTCCAACCTTCCAAGAAGGGCTCTTGCTTCCTGCCAAGTTTCATAAACACAGACCATCATATTGCATCTGCACCTCTATTATTTACAAAGTTTGAAAAAAAATGCCATTATGCTGCTTCATTTTATATCAATTAATGTATTTCAACATGTAAATATCAGCGATAATTGGTAGGTTGAAAAATCCATTAACAGTTCAATTTTAAGCAAAATAAATTTGAACAGAATCATTTCACAGGTGTGGAATCTAAATACAAAAGGATTATTGACAACCTACAGGTTTAATGGCAAAAGTACTAGTAAAATCTATGAAAATTTTATATACAAACAACAATGTTAGAGTTGGAATAGACTGAGCAATCTGACCCTGTATCATATCTGTGTTCTGCTTATTTTGCATAGAAAAACAGGTTAAAATACAATAGCAACATCAAGATTAGCATGCAGCATAACATAAAAGGCACATGCAGTTGGTCACACTAAACACATACGATAACAGTGAAGTTTCCATGGAGGAATAGCACATTAAGTCGAAAAAAATAACGCCTGAAAGAAAGAGTTCCAAAATCAGAGAAATCAATAGAATTGAAAATGAAAGTCACGAGGTATGAGCTATCTGTTCTGGAAAATATGAGAAGAATAATTGGCATTTTACCCAAACTCCTAAAATTATAGGGGAAAAATGGGCCATAAAGAGCACACTTACAGGGGGGGGAAATGAATATATTTGTCAACAGAAACAACACGAGTGGTATTTGAAGGTATAATAGAAATGGTAAAAAGCACATGGGTCCCGGGGCATCACGATTTTTTAGAGAAAAATGAGTATCTTTAAAACTAAGTGCAAGAGCTATCATCCTTGTGCTAAAGCCAGTAGGTTCAGCAGAATCAACTACTTTGAAATAGAAACCTTCATGGAAGTACTTAACAGGTAAAGATTAGCCTTCTGAAAAAGTCCATTCTCTGGAATACCCTTCTGGATACCAAAATTACTCATTACCTGAGTAATAGATCATTCATGTCTTTCGTTTCTTAAACATTATTTAAATGCATGAGAAATGACACTGGGTGAAGTAGGAAGATCAAACATCATTCCCAACACATTCAACCTCAATCTTGAAAAAGAAAAATAATAAAAAGAGCTTTAATTTATGAAGCTATTTAACACACTCTTCCCTTCAGTTAAATTGCACAAGCTAAAGAAAAGAATAATCCAATAATTCATTCCGATAACAATAAATTAATAACAGCACCTTAAGATTAGAATTAAGGACTCAAACCTCAAAATTTAGCGATAACCCTTCACGTAAGGAAGACTCTGCCTCTTGAATATTTCCCTCATCAAGCTTTGCTTCAACTTCACTAGTTTTCATGCAAATCCCATTTGCCCAAACTTCTCGAGAAGGTGTCTGATCCTCATACTCACTGGAATCAGCAGATTGGCTCCTTACCATCTCTGCTCCCTATCCCTTTTCTTCATAAATTTCACCCCTTTATATCTCTTCAATGCCTAAAAAACTTTCCTAAAGAATCAATGCCTGCTGCAAACAAAATACAAAATGCACCTCGTTCATTCACTTTAAACCGAAAACAACAATAATAGATTACAAAACAAACAGTGAAGAAATGCCAAAACAGAGGAAAAAAAGGAAGCAACAGTGAACAAAAAAAAGAAGAAATTTAGGATCTTTAAATGGAAGCGATCGTTTCTTTCCTTGGGACCCCACACCATCAAATCCAAAGATTCAAACTTTAGACAATTCCTATCATTCTCGCACCACATTTTCCTTCCCGTCATCAGAACCTCAATCTTTTAAGTCATATTCACAGAAACAAACAAAAAATATTAAAAAAAATGAAAATGAAAATGTGAATATTTAGATCCAAATTCATTCAAATAAGTGACAAAAACACACCCTTTGGATTTTTTGTATTTATAGCCAACGAAAAAAGGAACAAAGAAATCATCAATCGACATCATTGTTGTGGGGTCCTAAAGGCTACTCAAAAGTTCCAAGCAAGGACATTCCACGCCGATATCCACTCTTTCCTTCACAAAAATACAAGGATGACAGGAACTGACCTGCGAATTTGAGCAATGAGGAAGAGAAAATTAAGGTCGAATGTGACCGGAGACTGGTTGAGCCGATGGTAGATCAACGGCAACGACAATGTAGAGAAACAGACAGACGGACAGAGCGAGAGATGTTGGATCTGAATTTGTGAAAGCAATTTAATTAAGAAAAATAAATTCTTATTATTATGTATTTGACAGGAGAGACAGAGGAATAACGTTAATTAAAGTGTAAAATCGTATTTTACGGAGTATTCAGATCCGTCCCCGTGGTCCACTCCATTTCCATGACTGTCATTTTCTTTTTTATCTTTTTTTCCTTTGAGATAAAATTATCCTATGGGTTAACATTAGGCGACTAAAAAAGAAAATTAATCACTATGAAGAACATATTTAATTCTTGTTCAATCTAGGAAGGGGTAAATTTTTCTTCTGAGGCAAAAAAATCCGGTATGGTTCTGTGGTAGTGACATGGTAAGTGGTAACAATAACTGTAGTAAAAACATTATTACCGTTAATTGAAATAATTTAATCAGTTCAATGCATATGGATTAGGTGGAGGAAAACAAATACTTTTTTTTTTTTTACACTTTTAACTATTCTGGTTTCCTGTGATAACTTTGTTTGAAAGTGTAGCTATAATTATTTTTTAAAGTATTTTTTATGTTAAAATATATTAAAATAATATTTTTTTTTAAAAAAATTTATTTTTGAGATTAACATATCAAAACAATCTAAAATATACAAAAAATTAATTTTTAGCAAAAAAATTAAATTTTTTAGAAACGCAAGTACAACCACGTTTCCAAACACTCACGATCATCGGTTAAAGCTTATTTACATGAGTGCTCAGACTTTAAATTCTTTGCGATTACATCCTTATCCTTTAATTTATAATAGTTGTTTCACAAAACATTAGCAGGCTACTTGAAACCTTGCAATTAAATTCAAGTTCGAAGGTTAAAACAATTGTTATATTTGAAATCATTTCAAGAGTATTAATTTGAAAAAAATGAGCAGAAGCAAATCAAAGGGTCTCCTCTTTAATTTGCTACAGTAATTCCTCTTAAAATCTTAATTGATTATAATATTCTAAAAATACTCGTTCATAATCCCTCTTTGCTTATCTTTGCCCTGACTTCCCTAGCTCCATATTGGCTTTTTTGGCGTTAATTTTGCTGTTGAAAATTGGTTAAGACAGGCCAATATTGATAAGTTTCCTAATTTCCTGGACTTTTAAGGTTTCTTTCGACCTCATGTCTCCGTCGTATATATAAATACTTGCTATATTTTTTTTTTCTTGCATGAGAAAATGAGCATCAAGGTGAAAAGGAGTTGATTTTGATTTGC
This sequence comes from Populus nigra, assembly GCF_951802175.1. NCBI lineage: Eukaryota > Viridiplantae > Streptophyta > Magnoliopsida > Malpighiales > Salicaceae > Populus > Populus nigra. The sequence continues at coordinate 3,782,650 of NC_084855.1, read as the reverse complement.
ATGGGATGTTTGAGGTCATGGGTTTGTCGTTGAAGATGGTATGGTAAATACTAAGTTTGATTTATGGGTTTTGGAGAGATGATTTGGGTTAAGATTTATGAAACTGATTTGGTAAATATTGGTTTGAAATGTGGGAATTCATGGGGGGTTTTGATAAACTTTAGTTAAAAAGATTGATGTATTAATTTTTAAGCTATGATTTGATACAAGAATCCCTAAGTTTCGTAAATAAATGTATAATATAGAAGAAAAAAAGTGGTTTTGGTTATCATAGCATAGCACCTGACATGCACAAACAAAAAAATAATTAACGGTATTCTATTAATTACTTTCTAAATTCATCTCGAGAAAAGAAATATATACAGAAAAAAAAAAGAGAAAATAAAACTAATAACCCACTAAAAATGATAGAAACATTTTCATTAATTTTTTTTTAACTTGTATGTATTTTTTTATAAAAAAAATTAATAAAACAATTAATAAAATATCATTAATTACTTCACGGGTACCGTAAAATTTCACTGTAAAAATTGAAAACTACGAAGAAAGGTAACTTTTATCCCTCGAGTTCGAAAAGTTATAGTTTAAGCCCTGGAGTTAAAAATCAAGATTGTTATCAATTCCAGGATCGTAATAGTTATATTAGATTTTACAAATTAGTCTTTAATGATCAATGATTACGAAAAAAATGTAGTTTCCAGGTGTTGTAAGATTTCTGGAACTTTTTGTCATCATCATTCCAATGAAAATATTTATATCAATTTTTTTTTAGCAAATATATTTTTTCATTTTTTTTCAAAAAATATTAGAGAAATAATTAATATGGGATGCTATTTATATTTTCTTTATAATACTTTTATTTTATGTTATTTTAAATAAATATAAGGATTCTTTTAACAAAAAAATATATTTATATAACAATAATGATTTTTAAATTGAAGGCAAAATAATCAAGTTTCTACTAATATTTCAAAGAGTATAATTAAATGTAATTATATAGCTTGTTTAAATTCAATGACGATGTAGCTTGTTTTCAGTACCAAGGAGCATGGTGTATTATTATACCAGCCACAATTGTAACAGTTCAGAACGTAATGAACTGCTGGAACAAAACAAGTCTATCCAACCATATTCTCAGTTAATTTTACATGGGTCGGGCTCAGGATGTCTTACTATCACTCCATTGTTGGATTTTGAAAAGCAGAAAGAGAAACAAAAAGGAAAAGTGGGAATCTATGGAAATGTCTGTAAGATACTCTGGTTAGTCTTTATTTTCTCCAGACATCTCTCTATCTCTTCTCATTTGTATTGTTCATTTGATCGTCAGACACCGCCGAAATGCAACCTAAATGGTATCCACCAAGCTGGAGAACTCTTCGTTGGCTGAAACATTCAAACGTTCTGCTGCTTTTTCAACCTGTGAATGCATTTTTAACAACAATGACAATGAATCCCGATTCAATCCAACATAGAAGGGGGAAAAAAAGTAATTGACACCACATGAATTAAATTACCTCAGCATTCCAGTTTGTTCTGACAGTAAGCATAATTAAAGTTACTGTTTGCAAGAAAACTCCAGTGATCATCCCCGACCAAATCCCCTGAAACAAGTTAACATGGATTTATCTGAATTCTCTTCTGTAAGCAAGATTTCAGGACAATCAATCGCTGGATTTAGTCCAGTGACCTCTCCGTCCCTCGATAAGAAGATGGTCTCGGGCTCAAATTAATCCAAAGAAGGAAAAAGTAATGCACGGGAGAGAAACTTACAACAACTCCTAAACTGGTTTTGAAGCCAAGAACACATCCAATTGGGAGACCAATTACATAATACGTGGCTAGGTTAACATAAGCTACAATAGCTTGCCATCCACTCCCAATGGCCACACCTGAAATTCAACAAGAAAAATGATTAGTCTATTCTTCCTCGTAGTTATAGCCTTTAACAGGAGTTGATGCATAAAATGTAACATTCTGACCTGAGAGTATAGGCTGAATGCCATTTAAAAAAACGGAGATGGCAAGCAGGGGAGTCAAATTAGAAACAGCATCTATAACCGCAGTGTCACTTGTAAAGAGTTTGCTTAATCCAACTCGAAAACTCAGAACGATTGCACTGAAAATTATACTAATAATTATGCTAGTGGCATTCACCACTATCACCGAGAATTTCGCTACTTTCGGATGACCTGCTCCAAGCTCATTGCCTATTCGAACGCTGCAATTCAACTCAAAAAACTCGTTGGTTTGAAATAGACGGTACGCATTTTCTTAGTATTCTAGCCATCTTATTTGTTTATGCCTTTTTATTCAATGCGGGAAGGTAGCTCAGGACAACGGAAATAAACTGAATGGATTGAATTGAATCAAAGTATATACGCCTTGATTAATGACAGTGGAAGCGTATGAGTTGTTGACAAACCTGGTAGCAGCACTTAGGCCTAGCATAAATTGCATGTCCCAGTTCAAGTAGTTCATGCTGGGGATATTTCTATTTCAAGTTAGAACTTGTAAAAAAGAATGGCATTGTGCAAGTGGGAAATGAAGATGCTAGCAGTTGGCATACCAAATAGAAATAGAGTCCAGTGATATTGTTGGATTAGGGAGAAGTCCTGATATAAGCACCAGTCCTTGGCTGTACCATATCTCCAAACTGCATTATCAATGAAGTATCAATATCCAAAGTAATTAGAATGTAGAAATCAGTACTAAACCATGAAGTGTTGTGAATCTTTTATATACCAAAGCATGACAGCAGAGGAGACTGTAAGCTTAAAATAAGGCCATATTCCTGTGAAAGCACTGATAGACAAGCCAGTCCAGGTTTCCTTGCAAGATGGGCTCAGGACAATGTAAAGCGCATTTATGATGACAAACAACCACCAAGAGAAACTCAGTGTTAGAGCTGCTCCTAGGAGACCGTATTCCAGCACATAAACAACGATCCACGAAAGAAGAATGTGGAGCAGGAACACCCCAACAGACATGTATGCTAGAGGGTTTACTATGTTCTGAGCTTGGAGAAACCTCTGCATAGGGCAGCTTAATGCAAATGCATATAGCTGAGGTATCAGGCCACGAGCGAAAATCTGGCCCTGCTCTGCTATGCTGTCAGATTGCCCTATACCTCGCAGCACTGGTCCCGAAAACCAATAAAGGAATGTGAGGAGGAAAGCTGCTCCCAAGTGCAATATAATTGCTTTTTGGCAAATGATGCCCATTGAAGAGTACTTTTTGGCTCCATAGGCTTGGCCGCAGACAGTTTGCACGGCACTGGCCATTCCCAACTGTTTATTATTAGTAAAGTTAGAAGGTTATAAAGCATGATTACAACTTATATAGAACTTATTGAAAGCAGCAATTAAACTTATTGAAAGAAGCAATTTAAGCTTTGTATCTTTATTTTATTCTTAATTAATTAAGTTGCATATAAAAATATCATCCAAATAGTATATATATAAAAAATCAATCTCAATTCAAAAATTCAAGCTCCCGGAGGAGGATCTAAGAGCACGCTTCAACCAGAATTAAGATTTTCATTTGACTGTCACATAAAGTAACGAAGACAAGACATACCATTATTCCATAAGCAAGACCCTGAATCCCTACATTGGCAATAGATGCCCCAGCAAGCTCTAATGCACCCAAATGCCCTGAAAACATCTGGGTCACGAAACTAAGCATGAAAGTGGCCACGGAAACAATGATAGATGAGCCAGATAGGAGCCAAAGGACCCTTGACTCCCATGCAACAAGACGCGGCCACCATCGGAAAGGCACAGGCCCGTGCTCCAAGAATTCTTCAATTGCAACAGATGACAAATCTGGAAGACGGGAGTCGGGTCCAAATAACAACGGCTGATACCCTGATTCTTCGCCCATGTTGGTTAATTGTGCCAGAACTGCTAGCAGAGTAATTGTTAGAAGGGTTTGTCAGTTTATATATAATTATAGCTAGCATATGTCTTGCAGCCTTCGCTATATAATTGTCCGCTGAAATTCTTAACTACCATTCTAATATTGAACGCAGAGGTGCCTGGAGAAGAGTAGCTCAAGCTAACCCATTTCATGCCTTGCCACCTGATTTCAATTCTGAGTGGGAGTCCATTAACAACTTTCTTGTATTGAAATTCCGAATGTGGCACGCATACTATTGTACCACGTCACTGTCAGTCTGTCACACTCTGAATTTCAAGAACCTGTTAGAATCCCAAGTACCCTCTTTATTTTGCATTGCAGGATGTCATCTAGTCCTGTCCTGTCCTGTCCTTTTATGTCCAACCAACAATATTTATAAACGATGAGGAAATCAAGTGTAGGTGTGGAGAAAGCACGTGGGACCGGGCCCTGACTGAAGTAGTCTGGTCTTAATGGAATGGTATTTTGGCTTCTTCCTTTTTTTTTATTTTAAAAGTATTTTTTTAAAGTTTAAAAAAATAATTTTAAATTAATATCTTTTAGTGTTTTTAAATTCAAAAATAATTTTTAAAAATTAAATAAATATCTTTAAATTAAAATACTTTAAAAACACTCATCAACCTACTCTCAAATGAACTTGGGATCATCACCCTACTTTCAAATAAGCTTGTGAACTTCGGTGGGAGGCAGGAAACGGCAAACGCAGGGGCTTTCCCATAAGTTTTCACGGTACCTGCGACGTGGTAGGTCAAAGCACGTGCGTGCACCTAATCTTCATTCTAGCATAAGTTGTGAGGCCAGAGGGATCCAAGTATCAACCCTTCGCCACCTCATGGTCATACTTTTAGCCACTAAGTTGACCCGTGCTTTTGCTGTAGGGTTGGAAGGATTTTTTTTTTACTTCCACAGAAAAGGAATGCGTGGACCTTGTGGACCTGTTTTTTTAATTTATGAATTGAAAACTGATACATATATTTAATAACATAAATAAAAAATTATATGTATTAATAAATATTTTTTAAAAAATATCAATGTTAATTAAAAACTAAGTCATGAAATTGATGAATGAATTCTGATTAAAATATCTAATTTCATGTCCCAGAAACCTTTAAAATTTTGTTATCTTATTCTATGTGAATATTTTTTTCTCGTAAAAAAAGTGATAATTTAAAATCTATTGAAATAAGATAATTTACTAGTAAAATATCCTTTTGCCATTAATACTTTTTTCTATATAAAAAATATATAACATTTTTGTTTTATATTTTTATTTAATAAAATAAAAAGCTATCAAAATAAATGTAAAAAATCAATGATTTAAAATAAAGATTAAAAAGGTATATCTCTTATTAAAACCCTTTTATCTTATCAACAAACGGCTCTTTTTTGGGTATTTTTAATCAAAATATTTGTTTTTAAAACAACAACTTATCATGATCATAAAAAAATTCTTAATAAAAAAAAATAAAATTTTGGATAATTTTGATTTAAATGTATTAAAAATATCAGAATAATACACTGCTCGTGCCATATAAAATTTTTTTTACAATGTTATTAAACCCAACTTGACCTGGTGGGTCAATTTAGAGACCCTCTCAACCTAGCTCTTTGCCCAATTCAGATTTTAAATTAAATTAGATAAGAGTTCATTGATGTGACAAGATTGATCTAGCAGGTCCAAACACGACATGGTCAAAACTCAATTTGACGTCAAAAGCTTTTTTCAAGATGGTTGTATTTAGATGGATTCAAGTTAACATGTCAAACCGCAACTCGAGTCATGAACCTCTTAAGGTTTAATAACTTTGTTTTTTAAAATTTATTTTTTATTTAATTATATAATAATAAAAATAAACATGCATGAGAAAGGCAGGGTGAGGAACCACTATATGAAAGATTATAGAAAAAAATGCTTGCTAATATTATAAAAATTATGCTATAATTTTATTCAAAAATAAATTAAAAAAAAAGATATTTACTAAAATATATCCCAAGTATGTTTTTAATTAAAATTAAAGGAAAAAAACCATAGAACAAAGCATTTGGTGGGTGGGATATCGTGACTAACCATCCTTTTTTTATATATATATTAAAATTCATATTTTTATTTTTAAAAAAATCATCAACTAGTTTTATTTCAGCCAAATGATACAACTTCTTGAACTCAAAAAACTCATTTTTCAATCTTGTTATTTGAAAACATTTAAGAGATTCTTTGTAAACTTAAATAAACCTATATTTAACCTAAAAAATATTTAATTGGTCAAAAATAAAAAATCATCCTTAGTCCAAAAAACATTCTTGAACATCAATCTATTTATCTACTTTTTTTTTATGAGATGAGAGATTAAAAACACCTCAGTACTACTTGAGGAAACAGAGCTCCTTACTGACTGCCAAGACGCTTTTTCTTCCTTTTCCCGTGCTTTGTCTTCCTCTTTTAAAGGGGTTTCATGACTCCCTCCAGTACCGTTAATTGGAAGATACAACAAAGGAATTCCTGCTACAACTTGTTGAAGGTTGAGCAATCTAGAATCTAAATTTCGCTTTGTTAGGTAAGAACATAATTTGTTCATGACAGAACTTTATCTAGATTTTCTTTGTAATTATCTGATTAATTTAGTTAATATAAGAAATAAATTTAGATAAAAAAAATTATTAAAAAATAATTTTATCAGTGTTTTTATAAAACACGTTAGCAGTTTAGCAGTTTATTATTGACGTAACAGCTTCAAGATTATTATCACCCTTATCACATAAGATATGTCTATAAAAAAAGTTATGTCTGAAAAAAGGTTAATGCTTCAGAAGAGAGTTTCAGAACAGAACATAAAAACATCAATTATTGAAGCAAGTGCGCCAATGAATTAAACCCATCAAACCAGAGAGTTAAAAGACGAGCACAGCTGGAATACAAGTATTTAAGAAACCTCATCCAGTAACATGATCTTAAACAAACTATCAGATTCATTCAAGCGGGTGGAAGATCTTAATTCCCCAATTCTACTTGAAAATGAAAAGACTTGAAGCCTCACCCTGGATCGTTCAAGACATCTAGCAACAGTTGTGTGCAAGATTGTCTAGCGAACTGACCAGACCACTGCGATCCCCAGCCACCACCCCAGAAAAAGGACAACGGTTTATCAATCCAAAACTACAGAAATTACTAGTTCATCTACTAGAAAGTGCACCAAGTTATTTCAAAATAGAAATGTTAATTACTCAAACATGAAATGAAATGAATCACGGGGTATTTACGAATCACAAAATGAAATGAAAATGCTGACCAAGGTCAATATTTTAAAATATCAGGATCATCTCACAAGTCACGAGAAGGGTAACAAACAAACCACTATGCTGCCATTCTCCTAACGCTTTCATGACGTTCATAGTATAGTGTGATAAGAGAAGGTCTCCTTCTATTAAATTACAATTTACAGTAATATGCAGGATAAACTTGACCATGCACAACACTTTACGCACCCAAAAAAAGTGACAGTCACCATAAAATAGTTACTCACATCACAATTAATTTTCATTTGATTTCTGGTTTTATGAGCATCTGCCTTGGTAGTCAAGAGATCCCATGGATGCAATCCCATTGCTCGAGTTTCTAAAATCCTGTCTATTCAAGTAGCCATCGGGATTGCTTGAGTTTCTAAAATCCTGCCTATTCATGTAGCCATCGCTGGTGCTATTAGAAAGCTTTTGGCTTGGCACAGAAGCTGCAGAAATGAGACCTTCTTTACCCATTTGTTGCACTTCAAGGGGAGATAGGATCTTGATATACCAGACATTGTTCACAAATTCCCTGGAAAAAGATGTTCATCAGCAATGAATTGTAAACCAACAAGATCAGACGTATACATGCCAGCAACAAGCAAACAGATTTCTCAAGTAACAAGAAATAATAATGCAAATGCCTCCCAGGAGGTTCAGTCACACTTGTACTCTCATAAATTGATTCCACTGAAGTTGGAGGATAAATTTATGTCCTCGTCACAAGTGTGCATGGACTGCTAGGACCAGGAAGTATGTTCCCAAATTTCGTTTTCTCATTTTTCTTTTAGATAAGATTTATTCTCTGGAGTTATTATCTCTACTTGACCAGTAAGAATAAGCATCCAGGACCACCCCACATTTTTAACACCCAAGTGTATGCAACTAGATTTTTCAAAGAAAAAATGAAAGCATATACAGTTAGTGAACAATTAAATTGAAGATCAATAAAGGAACACCGTATGAAATTGAACATATACATGGCTCCCAAACAGAACCTTGTGAATTGGTGTAATCAATAGAGCAACGAAGGGCAATGGAGCCCAAGCACTGCTAGTCATCAAAGCGACCTAATGGAAAAAGTGATTATAGAATTGCCTCAAGTTTTTTGTTCTAAATTGCCATTTTGGAAAACTATTTATATATATAAAAAAATAAAAGAATGCCAGAAACAATTCAAGGACTTACTGCCAAGGATCATCACCAAGGAGAAGCACATCATTCTCCCGGTCAACAAATACAAGCTGCCAGCCTGATCTCTGTGGGTCCTCTAATTGGCCTTCTAGGCAAAACAAACGAGCAAGCTCACTGCGCAGCTCATCATAGCTGCTGAACTTGGAAATATCTAGTGATCGCCCATAGGACCCTGATTTGTGAACCTGTTAAAATTAGATTATTTTTATTAAGTAACAAAATGATAGCTGCCATGAAACACAGACTACATAGAGGCAAATTACAATTACTTGTTGCAGACTGAAGCACCAAAACCGTGAATAACCTCCTTTCAAAAAAGATTTGTACCAAATACCGATACTTGTACAATATAGCTCATTAAAATTAAAGCACTTTCAGTTACAAGGAGATATTCATTTACTGCTTCATAGGTTGTACATCACATAAACCATATCAAGATTACTTAAACAGTACAATCAAATGGCAATGAAAAGAAAAGGGATTGGGTGCTTTTATCCAGATGGCAACCATGATTGTTTATGATACTACTTCAGCATGCCTTGAATTATTTACAACAATTTCCACAAGTCAGATTAAATTTTCATACTGTGCATGACTTAATGTTATTAATGGCAGACCTTCTACATATATACCAATTTGTTTGTTATCATAAGATATAGTTGCAAATTGAAGACCTATATAGCCACTTTATGTATGCATACATTTCCATATGTGCACACACGTAAGGATAAAAAATTACCTTCACAAAGGTTCTTGTTGAAGGGTTTACTTGATCCACATTTTCAGAGGATTGTAAGAAACCTGATTCATCTACGCAACTTGAAGCTGTCATGTCTGAAGTAAGTGGAATATCACTTCCAGTAGCACTTGTAAAAGTTGAAGCAGTAAATGGCATAGACAACGGATCATTTTCAGTGCCAATGTTTCTCAGGTTTGGTATACCATGCTGAAGCATGAATGTAGAAGAGTCAATGCTAACTCCGAACAGCAGATTGTTTTGCGGATCATTAGCACCTTGATAGGTAGAGTACTCTCTTCCAGAGAATGGAGCTAGCAAGGTAGCAAGATCGGACACAGCTGATTGTGTAGTTCCCGACTGTTCCACCTGGGGTAGCACACCAGGAGCAGCTCCAGAAGAAAGTTGAGGACCAAATGCTGCTTGCTTTGATAACAAGGCAGAAGAGCTGACAGGGTTGGATCCATTTGAGTTAAGCAAGTGACCCCTATCCTGGGGTAATGAACCCATGATACTGGGGACTGAAGAAACGCCGGATGCAGCAATCGGGTTCCCAAGTGGTTCTGAAAAGGCCTGCTGCTGGCACCGGGAAGGAATTGCCTGCAAAGATGGAGAGTGGGATGGTGCAACTGATGTAAGATGAGGCAGAGCTGAAATTACATTTGGGATCTGCTGCTGAGCAGACAATTCATTCAGTTGTTTAGGCTGTTGAACTTGCTGCTGCTGATGCTGATGCTGATGCTGATGCTGATGCTGCTGCTGCTGCAGCTGGGGTTGATGCCGTTGCTGCTGCTGATCAGTATACTGAATGCGCTGCTGCAACTGTTGTTGCAGTAGCTGGGCCTGTGTTGAAGCCTGGTTTTCTTGAAAGTTCTGAAGAAAAGCATTCTGAAGATTTGACTGCTGCAACATCTGCCTCTGAACCAAAGCAGCAGGTCCAGTAGATAAATTTTGAGATTGCTGGAACTGCAAAAGAGATTGAGATGCTAGTTTGGAAGATTCCACTGTTCGCATTTCTTGAAGTGCAGCAGCTGCCATTGTTTGGTACACATCAGGTTGTAGAGCTGGCATAGAAGCTTCAAACCTTGGCTGGATCCAGGGAGCTACACCAAAGTTCTGGAAGTTCAGAGAATGAACTCCCAGATCTCCAACCCCTCCTTGAAGCCACATCATTGGTGAATTAATGCTCAAATCATCATCTTTCAGACCTGCTTTTGGAAGATTCAGGAGGGAAAAAGGATCATTTAAGTGTCAAACTTCATATTTGATTCATGAAGATAGCATCTTACTTCCTAGCACTGAACAGCAACGACACATACCATGGAAAGACGGTAGCCCAGATGGCCATGGCCTTTTCAGTCTCATAGGGAAGGCAGATGGATACATTGGGAATGTAGTTAACGGCTCAATCTCCCACAAAGACACTCTTGGCTGCCTCTCCCCTGCAGTGGATTCATCCCAGCCAACCTAAATTAGCAGTAAAAAAGTTGTTTAAAATTGCACAATAAAGAAAAACTCTGAATAAATCATTAAAAAAAGGGCTTCACAGATACAAGTACAAAAAACAATGAAGTTCCACCAAACCTTGACAGAGCGCCAATGTGAATTTGGCCACCGAGCAGGATCTAAATCACTAATACCAGTTATAGTACCCATGTACCTGGAATCAAACATAATGGAGTCAGTAGACATCACAGGAATCTGTTGAAAGTGGCAGGAAAAAAAAATGCATCTGGGAAAATGGAAGTGTAAAAATAAGACAAAGGAGACGTGGCACAAAAAATAAAGAGACAGCACTATTAGCTTATGAACCCTATGAAAATAAAGATTCCAAATATCTAACTGCCACACTGCATAAAAATAACTATACTATTAGTTTCAGACAAGACAACAGAAGATCTAACTCGAAACAAACTGATGATGAATTGAGACCCAGGTGCGAGGAATTAGGGGGGGAAACCAGGTTTAGTTTTAAGAGTTAGAAAAGTGGTATTGTCTCAAATGTTCCCCGACAACTATATCATTGGAGAGACTATAAATGGTATTCAATAACATTTTCAGCAGCTGTCCATCACTATACATGATGCATATTTCATTTTCATCCTTCTTACAGTCTGCATCCATCAATCACCTCAGTTTAATGTGAAAGACAATTTGCATTTCTGTTGGAAAATTTGGTTTTGGCAATTCTGCAGCAAAATTTGTTTTAACTGAATACACTTCCCTTCCTTGGCTGTCAACTCTGGGGCAAAGGCAACAAACCAGGAACGCAATGTTCTGGAAATCCATTTTGTACTTTACACCATAAAATAGCATCCCACATGATTATGAAGCTTTTGTGTTTACGAACTCCAAAAGAGAAGTATTGATCCATCATTAAACTTAAAAGAAGAGGTAAAATGTATAAAAAAGTGAGCGAGTTGAGTGAAGTCAGCTGAGAAAATGAGCCAGCAAATGAAATGGGAGTAAAATTGGAAACGATGATGTACAGGCAATCTGAGCAATTAGTACACAATCAAAACGCTAATTTAATCTGGTATAGGTGGTGTAGCAATTAAAAAAAAAAGAATTGAAAACGCATGACTATAAGAAAATAGCTCAAACTTATCAAATGACCACTCAACCCAAAACCACAGGCTATTACTTGAAAGCCAAATATGGGCTAAAATAGTTTGCGTGCACCTTCAAATGAATTCACATCAGACTTGAAACGTGGATTAGTTTATAAATTATGGGCGTCAGTACAATATGAACTCCTGAACACAAGGTTAGAGAGGCTCGAACATCTTAAATGGTTACTTGACAGAAAACTTTAAACTACCAGGTGAAGGCCAAAGATAGGTGTCATTTCTTAAAAAAATGGAACTGAAAAATGATAGCAATTAGACCAAGGATAGAAATATCTAGAACAGCACTACGACTCCTAGGCATCACTCACTAGGAATTCTTAGATGCCACACAAAAGAGAAGGCTGCACCACACACATCCATTCCACATTGCATCTCATTATACCCGAAGCACTACAGGCCAAAAATTTTGTTATCTCCATCACTTCAATAGAAAAATTGCAGAAACTGTATATAAGAGTGAAAATACAAGTGCAATTGAGGCACCTCTAAGCCAATGAGTAAGCAACAAGGGTACTTTAAGACTACTCTAAGCACCAGCAGTTTAACACATTAAAGGGGTGGCTGGGTACATAGCTCTGTAAGAATGTAAAAGGTTGTTGAGCATGCAATATTGTAAACAAAATTAAAGAGTCACAGCAGCATAACAAATTACCAGTAACAAAATGACAAAGTAAGGCATTGTCCTAGAGAATCAATTCCATGTCAAACTGCTAGCAGACTTACCGGCGGACACTTGACTCTTCTGTTTCAAATAGCATCCTAAATCTCATGCCCACCGAAACCCTTGTATGGTATACTGCTTTAATATACTTGACCAGGGGAATGACAAATTCCGAAGGACTGGTCCTACAATCAAACAACATAAATGAGCAATATTTACATTCTAATATTAAAGTATTTTCAATGTTGTACTAGAAGTTAATTTTACCTGGGATTATAAAATATTGTAAAACGGCTATTAGTGGCTGCTGCATGCGCTGCAGCAGCAAGAAGACCTATGTGCATGCTATCACTTGATAAAACTGATGAAGGCATAACAGTTTGTGGACGATTAGCTCGCCGAATACCCAAGAGTAATTGATTCTTATCATTCCTGGCAAAAGAAAAATGTTGATTAGAATGTGATTGCCACTGGATTTGATGACCATTCAACTTACAGCCTCAATAGATTTAAGGTCAGCCAAAAGGAAGATGATTGCCACAAAGCTGCATTGTACATACAGTTGCGAGCAGGGATTGGACACAGCCTGGCTAGTCCCCTCTTACAAAAAAATGGGTACATGTGTAATACTTCTAGTTTAAATCTCTATAGTTCACATCCAAAAATACAGATCAAAGAACAGAGAGCATTTTGTTGGATATTTTTAAGCTGCCATCAGGATAGATTGAGGCGTATCTTAGGCAGATTGATTCTCCACACACCCATCCATGTTAACATGCTGTAAAAATAAGTTAAATCATCTAGTCAGGGTTGAGAAATATCCTACCAAATGAAAAGGACAGAATCACCAGCAACAAGCCTCTTTGCACTAACAAACACACTCCATCCTGTTGTAAGAAGATGCCTCTTGGGTTGTCCTGAAAATTCACAGGAAAGAGGTTATGAGAAGCAAGAATTTGCTCTTTGAACATCCTGCCAGTTTCTTCCCATCACTTTGGCAAGAATATCCACTATACTCACATTACTTTTTACCAAAGTGATAATCATTGCCCAGCAGTAAAGATAAGCCAGTAACATATGCAAGCATTCATTTACCAAAGTACTACTTTATTTTTCGCCAAGCATTCAATTTCATATTTAATTTCCAAATCCAAACAAGAAAAGGATAATATTGAACAAAAGTTCTGAAAGACATAGAAGCTCAATATTCCATCCCATCTCATCAATACAAGCACCTCCGCATATGTATTTTTCTTCAATATCAAGTGAGACTTTTCCCATCTTCATATTCCATAATTAGAAAGCTATGAACATAAGAATTACAAAGCACAACTTACAGTCACCAAGTAAACAAGAGTATTTTTGTTTACTTGGTGATTGAGGGCAGCCATATGAACTTGTCATATCTATTAAATTTGTGATGGGGAACAAAGCAAAACTTCAAAGATTGGTGCCTGAAAATTTAATTTAATTTAATTAGGCGAGATTTTAGTTGATATTAGGATACTTAGTTTTGTTTTGCCTCTTAGTAAAGAAGTATTGATTGAGAATCCAATCTATTTTGTCATTCAGTAATATTCACTCTAGTTTCCTATTCAGGAATTTGTTGGTGTTCCTACTTTATCTGAGATTTTATTACAGGTTTGGAGTTCGGTCCTCACAAGAGTGCAATCAACAATATCAAAGATGTCACTGGTACTGCTTACATATCCAAAGATCCAAAAGTGATTTCTAATTCAAAGAAATATGAAAACGGCCCAGCTAAATCATGATGAGCGAAAGAAAAAAAAATACAAACAGGGTACCAGGCAAACAATATTGAAAAATGATTGTTCCAAACATGTCAAAAACACAATCTTGAAAATTTTCATTATACAAAAACTCACCCCGAAATATATGTCTGAATTTCCACTCATTATCATGAAGATCTCTCGCTATTAGTTCCTGAGCTGGAGGTGTCTGAGAGAAATCCTACAAGAGCAACATAATAGAACAAACAAATTAATTGATAAAGAATGATGGCAATGAGCTCAAAACCTGCAGAAACATCATGCAAACAAAAACAGGTGAATAAGAAAGCGGGACCCACAAGAGGAGGAAAGACTTTTTCAGCTGCTCTTCGAGGAACAGAAAACCCTCCATGAGTGCTAGTATCACTTGCAGTCAATGTCTTACAGAAATAGTTAGACGGTTGTTTGCTGGCAGTACCTAGCTCTGCTGGCAATAAGTAAGCATCTTTTTGATCTTCCTGGAAAAGATGTGCGTCAAGGCAGGAAAAACAGCACAAGACAAGGAAACTCAAAATCCAAGCTAGGAATAAAAAATACCGGACTTAAGGGCTGCAAGGTCATTTGAGCATAAACTTCGTCTGTCTCAACATCAGCCTGTAGTTAAAACATAAAACATTTGAGTTCAATAGCAGCATTTTATGCCAATCAGAAGCAGATTAAGAACAAATCACTTACATGCATGGTCACATTGTGAAGCTGGCAGATTAGTTGTGCAGGTAAGCTTGGGTAATTAGGGATGTGAGCATCAACTTCCTTGTTGGTGGAAGCAGCAACCTAAACAGAAAATGGAAGACTCTTTTAAAATGCTAGCAGAGTGGTGAAAAACAGAAATTACATGCTTGTGCGTACATGAGATTAGCTAAAGAAGCATTAATATCTCACTATTAAAGTAGGATATATGTCCTCTACGACTTTATACAGAACTTAAAAGACACTTAGTTTTCACAGAAAAAAGAGCAAATATGCAACTTAATACAGACAACAAAGAAGAATATATGCAAAGCGATATTAAAAAAAAAAGAAGCCCAAACATCTCTTTACCATTTACAAAAGTAAAATTACATATGTAAGCAAGGTGCTAGCCTGCCAAATATAAGATTTTTCCCTTCTACAACAACAACATACGTGAAATAACCCCTAAAAAACTACAAATTATGCAGTACGAGTATCATTTAATGATGAATAAGTTAATATCAATGTCAGGTTGTCAGGCATAGCGTATAAGTGTTCTCCTAGTACTAAATTTTGACAGCAAGTTTGAAATCAAACAAAGTTATTTCACTAACCTGTTCACTGTGACCCTGTGGAAAGTACACAGCTCGGCTTCCAACATGAGGCAGAGACACAAGAGGCCCCGCGCATGCATGCCATAGCTCAGAATTCAAACATTTGTTATCCCCTGCAGAAGAAACAAACATTCCCGCACAATTGCATGAATTTGCATGGAACATCAACAATTATAGCAAGAAATCAGGATACACACACAAATATGTAGCAATTTTCAATGTTCAATGTAAAAACTTGAAATATTCACATAAAAGCAACATCAAGCTCTATAAAAGCACAACATGCACGGACCCCATGTTAAAATTAGCATGCAAGTGCAAGAAAAGCGGTAAAAAAATGAAGAACACGCCAAAGTTTGAGTCTTTTTTACCTTCTTGAGTCACCTGATTAAACCCAGTTGTAGAAGATGAGGAAGAAGAAAGTCTCATTCTTCAGATAAAAAAAAAATGAACCCGGAAAACAAAATACAGTCTTTAATTAAGAGCCTCAAAAACCAAACACTAACAATAATATCTTTCAATTATTATTTAACCGAAGAAGAAAGCCCCACCCACCCACCCTCCCACCGCCAACAGTAAAACCAAGAATACAATTGCTCAACTTGAAAACAACTATCATCCAAAACCACTTCCAGTTCCACTACAACAAAACAAAACACTCCTTGCTAACTTCATGAACTTCTCAGATCTTCTCCTTTTTTAATCCCCAAGCTCCCACATTTCTCTCCTCTCCACACCAAATAAAAACCCTAACTTTCCTTTCAGATCTCAGAAATAAGAATAACTCAGCTCTCTCACTTATGGCATGTAAAGATTTTTGAGAGAGATATGAATGAGACAAGTTAAGTGAACCTTGCTGATGAAAAGGACACTCCTTTTTGTTTCTTGAGGGTTTGTGTTTTTCTTTTTTATTTTTTCTTTTGACGCGAAGCTGAAGCAGAGAGAGAGAGAGAGAGAGAGAGAGGGGAATAGTATATAGTAGTGACTAGTGAGAGTTTCGTAAACGGCTTTTCTCTTCTTTACGTTTTTTTTTTTTTTATATATCTTGAAAGGGAGGGTTTGGTCTTCTCCTCCGAGCTCTAACAGAGAGGGGGAGAGAGAAAGAGAGATCAATCAATCAATTTAATACAGTGGTCATCATTTCTCGGTTGATGGGGTCCATCTCCCCCCCCTTTTATTTACTCAACGATCCAGGTAGAAAGTAGTACTCTCTGCTCTACGGTAGAAGAATAGATTTTTTATTTTTAGTGTTATTGTACTAAAATTAATGAAAAAAACATTAAAAAATCATAAATTTAATATCTTTTAATGATAAATATACTTTATGAAAATACTCGTAAACGAAGCGAACGGGTTATTAATGGATTGTGATATTTGTTTTTGCTTTCGTTATTTATTTATTTTTGTAACATGAACAGTGGGGTCCGGTTCTTGCATTAGCAAAAAGGCTTTTTAGGCCATCAATCTTGGAATCTTGTAAGTTTCTCCTAGATCTAGTTGTCAAAAATATTTATTTTACGGTCATTATCGTTTGAGAATTTGTGGGACCCCTGAGATATGGAGATATTGTCGTGGGGTCCGTACTTTCAAAATTATCCATGCCTCGGACAATCTTTGCATGGATCTCGGATTGTGTAAGGGAAGAGATGGTGGGTGGGAGGATTGTCCAAACACTCCGCATTTCTCTCTCACCCGTCCCTTACAACGACCATTCACTTCCGCATAGAATGAGATCTATTGATGTGGTGTGCGCAAAGACAGCCATGAACCATTGTTCTGGAGGATCTGCCTGTGCAGTTTCTTTTTTAAGAAAGCACTTTACTACGATGTTAGAGAGAGGGGAGAGAAAAAAAGCCCTGTTTTTGTTTGTTCTTTTTTTAAAAAAAAAATATTTTTTTGGTTAAAGTATTTTTTATTCTAAAATATATTAAAAAATTATTTTTGATAATGACACATTAAAATAATTTAAAATTATCAAAAAAATAATTTTTTTAAAATGCTTTTGAGATATTTAAATAAACGGGCTCTTGTTATGGTTGTAGACTTGTAGGTATAGCTTACATTGGATTTATCGCAGTAAAAATGAAATACTTAAAAATATATAAATTTAAAATGTTTTTATGCTGTAGCAACCTTATAAACTTTAAAAAATATAAAAATAAACTTTGTGCTAGTCCAACTCTTAATTGCATTTGGGTCGGTTAATGTCTTGAAACATAAATATTTTCAGAACAATTTATAGTGAATTTTTGTTATTTTAAAGATTCATAAATGTCAATTTCTCATGAATTAATCCATGTTTGATAATAAAAAAAATTACAATACGATGGGCATTAAATATTGAATTGTTCTCATATATTGAAAAAAAAAAGGGTGTGAACACTGTTTAAATCATTATTGGTAACATTAAAGATAGTTTTCTTTTTAAATAAATAATCAAGGAGTAGTATTTTAAAAAAAATTAAAATTTTTTTTTTATTTGCTTCAAATTAATATTTATTTATTTTTTTATATCATTTTAATACAATGATATTAAAAATAATTTTTTAAAAATAAAAAATAATTATTTTCATATATTTTTAAATAAAAAATACTTTAAAAAACATCAATTTATTCGAACCCCACGTTTACAGTTCACAGGGCGTGTTTAGAATGTTTCGAAAACGATGGATGAATAAATAGGTGGATAAATGATCTAAATTGTACTTAAAAATAATGTTAAGTCCAGGGATTTACATGTAATCTGCACTGTCCATGTCCGTTTCGTCGACTAGACAGGAGCTTTATTTTAGTGGATTAGCTTTGCACGCACCTAGACCATGTATTGATCTGTGCATCACGACTCACGAGAGCATATATAAAAAGCTTTGATTGATTTGATTTAACTCTGATCCACTAGCCTTTCAGATGGTCAACAGTCGCTCGCGAGGAGCCATCTTTCTTGGGCCTATGTGAGTGTCTGGTAATATGTTTTAAAATAATTTTTTTATAATAAAATATATGTTAATAATATTTTTTTTATTTTTTAAAAATTATTTTTAAAATCAACATATTATATTCAAAACATATAAATTATATTAAATTTTAATAAAAATAAAATTTTTTAAAAAATATAATTTAAACCGTATTTCCAAACTCATACGAATAAGCTGCTCCTCCTTCTTATCCATGCATGAATCAGTCTATCAAGGCTAGGCCCCAAATTAATGGCGAGTATTTTTTTTTTTTTGGTGATGGGAAATATCAAATGTGTGTTTAAAGCTCGACAGTGTATTCAATAAAACTAACAGACTCTTATGTATTGATAGATAAAAGAAAGTTGTTAATAGTGAGCGAAATCTTTAAAAAAATTCATGACACGTCATGCTGTTCAATACCATGTTTAATCATGTGTTAGTAAATAGTTTTAAAATACAAAAATTGACAGGGAAAAAAACATGCTGGAACTATTCATGTGTTTTTTCATTTTTTCACCATGTTGTTTTTTCTTGGATGGTTCAGGTTTCAACTCTAATTATTTGACATGGTCTATTTGATAAAGATAGCCTAAACACAACCCGGTCATTCAATTCAAAACTAACTCAAGTTTTAAAAAAAATAGTTTAGTTTAATGCTATTTTAATCACATGATCATACTCAAATGTGAAACAACAAACCGCTAGATGATAAAATAAAAAAATAAAATAAAAAAAGGGTCAATTCCAGTCAAATCAAGACAATCTCATGCTGGAACTATTCATGTGTTTTTTTATTTTTACACCATGTTGTTTTTTCTTTGATGGTTCAGGTTTCAACTCTAATTATTTGACATGGTCTATTTGATAAAGATAGCCTAAACACAACCCGGTCATTCAATTCAAAACTAACTCAAGTTTTTAAAAAAATAGTTTAGTTTAATGCTATTCTAATCACATGATCATACTCAAATGTGAAACAACAAACCGCTAGATGATAAAATAAAAAAATAAAATAAAAAAAAGTCAATTCCAGTCAAATCAAGACAATCTCCCCCCCCCCCTCCCTCCAAAACCTTAATTGGGTTCAGGTGGGTGGTATTTGAAGATAATTTAAAGAGCTTTAGAGCTATAGAGAACTAGGAATTAAAAAAAATGAAAAGTTATAAAAGGATATTGGATAAAAATTTTAAAAGGATGACAATAGAACAAGTGGGAAAAAATAATAATTGGCACATCCGTGTTCAACAAAACTAATCACTATCATGTATTAATAAACATGCAAAAAATTAGCATTTGAGGTCGTGTCCTAGCAGGGAAAAGGACTTGTTTGTTTTCTCTGTACCCGAGTTCGATCCTCTTTATGTATGACTGTCATCCCCCGCGGTGTCTTGCATGCCCACTAGACTTGCAGGATGTTCAGTGAGCCCGGGATTAATTGTGGTGCGTATAAGCTGGTCCAGACACCCCGGCTTATAAAAAAACATACAAAAAATTATTAATAATAAATAAAATATTAAAAAAAAAGGATCTCATGGGAAAGAGACTTGTTTCCTTTCTCTACACCCGGGTTCGATCCTCTTTGTACATGCATGTCACTCTTGCGATGCCTTACATGCCCGCCAAGCTTGCAGGATATTCAGTGGACACGGGATTAGATGTGGTGTGTGTAAGCTGACCTGGACATTCCGGGTTATAAAAAACATGCAAAAAATTATTAATAATAAATAAAATATTTAAAAAAGATCCCGCCATGCCATTTAATATCATTTTTAATCATGTGTCAACGTTTATTTTTTAAAAAAAGAAAAAAAATGAACCGCAAAAAAAAGAAAATGCTGGCACATTTTGTGTTCTTTTATTTTTTTCAACTATGCATCATGTCATGCTTTGCTGCATGCTTCAGGTTTTGACTCAGTTTTTCGAAGTGACCCGTTGACCAAGCTAGCCAAAACACGACCCAGTCACCTTTAAAGCCAACCTAGGTAAAAAAAATTACAGTTCAGGGCTAGTTTGAAGAGTCATCCAGAAATGAGGGATCAAAGATAAAAATAAATAAAATGAAACGTTATCAAAGAATCATGGATGAAATAAAATAAAATTATTGCCAAGGGAATAAACCTGGGAAAAAAATAGCATGTGTTGCACGCGCCATTGTATATGGAAATGTTGCCACCGCATGCAAGTGGTGCATGGGGTTTCGTCCGAGCTTTATTTATGTTTTTTTTTTTTTAGGGTTTGTTCATGAATGGTATTTAAATTGTGTTTTCTAAAAAATATCTTAAAAAACTTGTTAATTTTTTTATATTTTTATATTATTTTTATGTACTGGTCTTAAAAATAATTTTTTAAAAATTAAAAAATATTATTTTAATATATTTTTAGGTAAAACACACTTTAAACAACAACAACTATCACAATCTAGAACAGGTCCTTGGATAACACTAAAGTTGTTACGAGAAACGTGTGTCGGTGACAAGTCACCAACGGGGCTTTGATTGTTTTTTTATTTACTTTTATCCTCATTTCTTTTTTTTTTTCTCTTCGTTAGTATTCCTCTAAGAATAAAGAAAGGGAAAAGAAACCATTGTTAGCAGCCACAATAATACGGGAGAGGGTGTATAATAAATCCTCAATGCCAATCGGTTATTTTCATGATGCTAGATTAAAATCAAGTCAGTCTATTAATTAAGAAATCAAGTGTAAATTAAAAAAATGGTCTCCGAATTACATGATGAAACCATTAAATTTTAAATACTCGAATATTGTTTGCTTTTATAGGTGTCTCGTTATATTTCTATATGTACCTTTTAATAGGCCGATTGTAATTGCACATCATACTAATAGATTTTCTCATTTCGTCACGATAGTTCAGCAAGCGATACTCTAGCACTACAATTTAATAACATTTTTTATATAATATTATTGCCTTTTGTTTCCCTTGGCCATTAAATTTGTTTGTTTTTTTTAGATAGTTTTTGTGGTTATGATTTTAAAAAGACAAGTTTTAAAAAAACGTGATTGGGTGTAGATAATTGGATTTAGATATGTGTTTGGTAAAAATTGTAGTTGAGATTTATGTACAGCAAAAAACATGTATAAAATGTTTGATTGTGATTGCTTTTAAAAGTGCTTTTTAATTGAAAATGTATTAAAATAATTTTTTTTATTTTAAAAAAATTATTTTTGATATCAGCGCATCAAAATAATTTGAAAATAAAAAAAAATAACTTGAAGTAAAGAAAAAAATAAATAAAAAATAAAATTTTTTAAAAATGCTCTTGAAACATAAAAACAAATAGAATTTTACAAAATTCTATTAAAAAATATATAAAAATTGCTTTATAAAAAATACATTTCAAACTTATTTTTTCAGTGAACCCACGATATAAAACATAGTTTTATATATTATCAAACATCTTATTATGTTTTTTACATCGCAAATGCAAAAGTTAAAACTAAACACAGCACCCTAAGTTCCTATTGATATTTGTTTGCTTTCTCCTGCTAACCCTTTTTGTTCTTGTCATTTTCTCTATATTTATTAGAAGAAAATCTTATTATTATCAACTTCTATATCTCATCAAGTGCTTTCAGCTCCAATCCCATGATCCACCAGCCTTGTCTTCTAGTTGTCAATGCAATTATAACTCGGACACCATTTTCTATCGTCCCTTTTTTTTTTTACCAATCCTCTTGTTTATTTAAAATTAATTGGAAATGTGGTGCAAACTGTATTTTTAAAAAATTAATTTTTTTTTATTAAATTTTAATATAATTTGTATGTTTTAGATCGTTTTGATGTGCTAATATCAGAAATAATTTTTAAAAAATAAAAAAACATCATTTACATATATTTTAACACAAAAAGTTATTTAAAAAACAACCACTATCACACTGTCAAACATACTCAAAGTATCAACTTCATGTTTCATGGCCCTCGGAGAGTTAAACATTACTCAGTATAACTGGCTTGAATAGCCTTAATTTATCGAGGTTGTTTTTTTAAATAATCATCAAGATTTTAGTATTATTTTAAGATATAGAAATCAAACTCATTAAAAAAAATTATTTGAATTAAGTCTTCATAAGTTCGATGAGGAATTCTGGGAAAACAAATAAAGTTAGTATGTTATGGATTAAAATTAAATCAATATAATAAGGGGCGGAGCAAGAAAAAAAATTTAAAAGAGGCCAAATTAAATAATGTTACAGGGGGGTTTTTTTTTTGAGACTTTGTTCAAAGGGAGGGGCTGAAAATCTCAAGGGAAGGGCTGGAAAAAAATTTCCTTGCAGGGACCAGAGCTCCTCCCACTGAATACAATCATCCATTCTAAAAAAAATCAAGTATCACTTCAAACCATAAAATAAAGAATTTTTAAACAATTGAGGGCTGCAAACTGTTGCCATGTTTATTTGATTGTATTCTTCCACATATATCTTTCAACACAGGTTAATTATAAACTCACGTTCTATTGATATGTATATATATATTTATATTTATTTATCAATTCTTCATTTACCTTCCTACTTGGAATTTTATATCTATCGCTTAGAATAATATATACTTCTTAATATATTAAAATGGTGTGATAAGTATGTCCATAAAATCATTAAAATTTAAAAAAACCCGGTCTTAACTGATGTAAACGTTTATTGTCAAGTAAAGTTGTTTAAATTACACAGGTATTTGAGAGGGCAATAGTAATTATATTTTAAAGTATTTTTTTTAAAATTCATTAACATAATTTTTTAATTTTTTTTTTCATGAAACACTATTTAGAATATAATTTCAAACAACTTATAAGTGTATTTAAAATTATATTAAAGGTTATTTTTAAAAGTGTTTCTCGTTAAAAAATATATTAAAATAATATATGTATATATTTTATTTATTTAAATTTATTTTTCATAGCAACACATTAAAGTTTTTTTAAAAAAAACAATAATAAACTTAAAATAATATATGTTTTTTAAGATTATATTAAAAATTATCTTTTAAAGTGTTTTTATTGTTTAAAAATATATTAAAATATATAATTTTTAATTTTATATATTAAAAAACCAATTTTTTTTTTCAAATACACGACTAAACCTTAAAAACAAATACAGAATGAAATTTGCTTTTGCCAGACGAATAAAAACTTGCCGACCCAGCCAACGGGTTTTTCTTTTTCATGAAGCTAGCAGCTAATTGACAAAACAGATTGTCTGACTTTTGGTATTGCATTCAACAATGACAGATCTCTACTTGACAATTTCTCAAAAAAAGAAAGAAAGATATTTGAGTTGTTGACTTGCTGCCAGGCATCGCTTTTGAGCCTGACAGGGTATGTTTACTGGAGCCATGAACAGGGGGGCAGGTTGCTGGCCATGGATTTTCAGACTTGAAACCTTACGTACTCCTAATGATTACCTAATTACAATTAACTCTATCATTGCTAGTAAAAGCTCGAAGATTATCCAAAAATACCTTCACAGCAAAGATCACAGGCAGTTCAGGATTTGATGCGATTTTTTATATGATGGAAGTCTTCTGGGTCCGCTAGCAGATGTACTCGATGTCCCAATCAAACAGATATATCCATACGTGCTATTGTTGAATTGTGTATAATTTTCAAAAGGATGCTTCCACTCTGTAGTTTCTTATTCTGCTCTATCTTTTTATTATTTAGTTTGACCGGAATATCTTTAATCTATAGTTTTCATTGAATCGTGATAACATATTAAATGGTGGCTTTGTATTGAAAACTGTACAATTATGCTTTTATAAAAGTAATTTTCAGTTTAAAATGTATTAATATAATGATATCTACAAGAAAAATACTTCAACGCTTAAATTAATATATTTACTGAAATTCATTTCTTCTATAACAACACATTCTACAGTCATGTACTAGAGGTAAGTGTACCATGTTTTTGTTTTTGTTTTTTGGAGAATAAGTATGGAATCTGATTAACAATTTATAAAGTGGCTTTATTTAAAAAAAAAAAAAAACAATAACCATTCTTTCACAAAGAGCTTTATGATCATGCAAGAATTTGATTAATCAACAGTAGATTTTCTTAACACGTTTTATAATTACTTAGCTGAGATAATGCGTTATTATATGGTCAAAGATGGCGAGGGCATATTCTGGATCTTGGATATGAAGAGCTGCCGATGTTGAAGTTGCCTCTTTAGTTGACATTATTCCTTTTCATGTTGAGCTGTCCTCCGTCTTGATCCTGTAGCTCTCTATGGCACACCCCACGAGACTCGAGCATAAATTGATGGCATTTGGCCCTTTCTCTCCACGCCCATTTCCCACATCGTTACACATCTGCTCTAACGATGGCTTCTTCAATTCATCACTTTCTCTGCTCTGCTCTGCTACTTTTATTCCTCTCCCCATCTATTGCTCAACAATCTTTCCGCCCCAAGGCCCTAGTCGTTCCAGTCACACAAGACAGTGCCACTCTCCAATATGTCACCCAAATCAAACAAAGGACCCCTCAAGAGCCCATCAACCTTGTTGTTGATCTTGGTGGCCAGTTCTTGTGGGTTGACTGTGACCAAAATTATGTGTCATCTACATACCGTCCAGCACGTTGTGGCTCAGCCCTCTGCTCATTGGCTAGAGCTGGTGGCTGTGGTGATTGTTTCTCAGGGCCCAGGCCAGGTTGCAACAATAACACATGCGGTGTCATTCCTGACAACACAGTGACTCGCACCGCCACAGGTGGTGAACTAGCAACAGATGTTGTGTCTGTCAATTCGACCAACGGGTCAAACCCAGGCAGGGAAGCGTCCGTGCCACGTTTCCTATTCTCTTGTGCCCCCACATTTTTGCTTCAGGGTCTTGCTAGTGGTGTTGTTGGTATGGCTGGACTTGGCAGAACTAGAATCGCATTTCCTTCACAATTTGCTTCTGCCTTCAGCTTCAACAGAAAATTTGCAATTTGTTTAACATCTCCAGCACCCGCAAAAGGTGTCATAATCTTCGGTGATGGTCCTTACAACTTCCTTCCTAACATTCAATTGACATCCCAGTCACTCTCCTTCACACCACTCTTCATCAACCCAGTAAGCACAGCTTCAGCCTTTAGCCAAGGCGAGCCTTCAGCTGAATATTTCATTGGTGTAAAATCTATCAGGATTAGTGACAAAACTGTCCCATTGAATGCAACATTGCTGTCTATTGATAGCCAAGGCAAAGGTGGCACAAAAATTAGCACAGTGAACCCGTACACTGTCCTGGAGTCTTCTATTTTCAATGCTGTGACCAGGGCTTTTATCAATGAGGCTGCAGCTAGGAACATCACAAGGGTGGCTCCCGTTGCACCTTTTGATGTGTGCTTCAGCAGGGAAAACATTTTTAGCACACGTCTGGGGGCTGCTGTGCCAACTATTTCTCTTGTTTTGCAGAATGAGAACGTGATCTGGAGAATATTTGGTGCAAACTCAATGGTGCAAGTCAGCGACAATGTGTTGTGTCTCGGATTTGTTAATGGTGGTTCAAATCCCACAACTTCAATTGTTATTGGAGGGTATCAGCTGGAGGACAATCTCTTTCAGTTTGATTTGGCTGCATCAAGACTCGGGTTTAGCTCTCTGCTCTTTGGCAGGCAAACTACATGTGCCAACTTCAATTTCACCTCCATTGCCTAGGGGTTTCACCATGATGCTTCACGAAATATATTTCTTTTCAATGTTATACACAAATTACACTCTGTAAATAAGCGGCCATTGTTTTTTCTTTTGGTTTGGTGAACAAATAAGTGGCCCCAAAATTTCTTAGCAGACACGTTTGTAATGTAAGCAATATATCCAGTTTTCTCTTAAATTTAATAAAACATGATGTTTGCAACTCTAGAGTGTTGAACATCAAGATCAGAGCTTTAAAGCGTATCTGAACATACATAATTTGCTTCTCCTTTGATAAAAGAAAAAAAAATAGGAAAGATAAACGATTTTGAGGTCTGTAGTTCTGGACCTTATTTCGGTTACGCCATAACACAATGTCTTGCATGAGCAATTACGAGTTTTTTGGGACAATGAACTGCACATTTCGTCAAATCTGGAATGGTGACTTCAGGAGGCACGAAAGCTGAATTTTATACCACTAAAAACAATACAATATACAGCTAGCAGCACACTGATTGTATTGATGAATGGTTGACCAAACCAAGATCTTTATGTACGTGGCAATGAAGATAAATGCATGAAGTATGGGAGTCCAGATTTATGCAAGAATGTGACATTGACACCGACGATTAAGCCAAAGAATAATAATATGTAAAGAGCATAAGAAAAGAGTAAGAATATTTTATTGTTCCTTAGTTAAAAATATACTTGCTGGCAGAGAATGGAAGGAGCGAGCCATAATTAACAGTAATATACGATTTAGAACAGTAAAGTGTCCAAGACCAGAATACAATTAAGAAATGTATTCTCGTGCTTCAAAAACTTGTGAAAGTAGAGTTTCCACAAAGAATCAAGGAAAGTTCCAGTAAAAAATCAATGGCTATAGATAACTTAATAGCAAGAATTGAACAAGAAATGGAAAAAATGAATACAACGCTAATAATATACAGGTTGAAGTTCGAAGCACCCATGAGATACCAACTAGAACAGAGTTCTCGGTAACCATGGAAGCGAAGGAAGAATAGCTTCTCAAAGTGTAACATGTACTCCCAGGTTTAGTAGTTTGTAGCAGGTTTGTTGAATTTCTTGCTGTCGATCAGAAGGAACTGCATTGCCCGGAACATCATTCGTCATTGTGTCACATCTCACATAATTCTCCTAACATGTTTATAATAAAAATGTTTTGATTGCCAGATATAAATCTTTAAAAGGATCAATGGCAAATCAGTAACAGAAAAGGCAACAAAAAGAGTTCAAAAGACATTGAGCTGTACCAACTGGAGCACAGTTTTAGGAATGCCTTGGCATAGCGGTAATGGAGCTCAAATGCTATCAATCAACAAAGGCAGAGGATGAAAGTGTGCTACACACTGGTTAAAGAATGTTACATACAAGATGTCTCTACACCAACAACATTGAACATAAAACTCTTCTAGAGGCATGCAATACACAACCAAGCTTTCCTAGATTCCAACACTATAAATCTGCAATACAAAATAATATAAAGAGTTGAGAACTGATTAAATCGCGCTCTCAAATGTTTCATACATAAACAGGAGTTGCCTCATTATATTTATGACCTCGCATAGATTCTCTGTTAAAATAAGAATCCAAAGGTCTTTTCCACTCCGGAGTTTGAGGGCATGCAGATAGTTCAGGCTTCTTTTCATGATAAAACATGTATAACAAACAAGAACCTAAGAACTTTTTCAAGAAAATGAGCAATCATGCAGCCTGTCAAGTTATGGCCATGGGTGCAATGGAGGAGAATATACTTCTTTGAGTGTGTTTGCTGGGAGGAAAATTGCAGAACCTAAGAAGGGTATGCAACAACAATAAACGAGAACAATTCAAACTCTTGAACATTAAAGCTTTCAAAGGAACGTATGATTCCTATAAAAGCTATTACAATTAATCCTCAGGCAACAACCATTTATCGATAGTGCCAGTGAAATTCTCAAAGTATTTTAGTCTATTGTAGGAATTATTGTATCACAGAATTTCTGTATATATTACAGTACAAAGGTCACCTTCATCAGGTGCAAAATCCCGTCCTGTCCCTTGCATTGCATCTTATCTGACATGAGCAAATATAAAAGTTATTAGAGTCCATCTCAATACCTCGGCAATGAAGTTGATTTAGAATGGAGAGTTGCAAACCTTAACGAACCTGAACGAAGCTCTAATTGCTCAACTTCTTGGGAGTAGAAAGACAACAAAATTACAATCCCAGAAGGTTAAGATATGTTCCTCATCATGGCATGGGTCACTCACTCGGCAATCCTTCCTTTTCCTCTCATTCCATTCCATATACGGGAAACTAACCAGCTACATTAATTACCAAATTGATTAAGGTATAATCGATTCCAAATTAATTAGTGAGAAGTGGAATTGATTAACAATTCTAATCAAAACACGCGCTGTAACGATCTTGAAAATCGTGGCTCTCAGGTTCTGGGCTCTACAGGCAGGGATATGAGGCGGCAGGAAGGAAGGGTCTGTTATTCATAGGGATCTTCGGGTTTCTATTTTCTACCGCTTTTAGTGGAGAGTAATATTTGTCTTTGCACCCTTTAGTTTTTATTTTTAATATTTTAAATGTATTAATATTAAAAATAAATTTTAAAAATAAAAAAATTATTTTAAAAAATAATAGTTGTTATAATACCTAACACTAACTAAGATTTAATACAAAAATTGAATTAATTTAAAATGATATAGTTTTATTTTTTTAATAAGCATAATATTAGATTTAAAAAAAAATTAAATTAGATTTTAACTTGAATAACTAAGTCATTCCAGTCAAATCCTAAATAACTAAAATAAAATTTATTTTTGGATTTTAATATATTTTAAAAATGTATTTAAAATAAATAAATATCAAATAAATATTTTTTAGTATTTTTTAATAATTTTAATATACATATATATTTAAAATATTATTTTAATATATTTTATAAAAATCACTTTTTATTTGTTTGTTTTTGAGTTTAAAATTTTTTTTTAAGAAAATATAGATTTGTTTTTTAAATTAATATCTTTTTAGTATTTTTAAATCATTTTTATGTGTTAATATGAAAAATAATTTTTAAAAAATATTATTTTAATATATTTTTTAATAAAAAATACTTTAAAAAATAACTTTAATCACACTCAAAAACACACTATTAGAATTTAATAACACTATTTTATTAAAAAAAACTCCTCAAAACCTGAAAAAATTTACTTCATATTATTATTTTTAACTATCGAACGACACCGTATGGAGAAGCCCTGGGCCTTTCAATAATAAAGCTTGAGAGGGCAGCCCTAATAGCAGTAGAGCAATTCATCACTCCCGCTTCCAACACTGGCCTTCGATTTTTCATCTTCAAACCCTAGCTAGGTAGCTCAGTTCTTCACGTTCGAGACCACAATGAAGCTCGTCAGGTCAGTTTCTACTCTCCTTTTCTGCTATTAATTAGTAATCCAATTTTTGTGTTGTTGATTAATCGGTTTCTTCTTTAGGTTTTTGATGAAGCTGAACAATGAGACCGTCTCAATTGAACTCAAGAACGGAACTGTTGTTCATGGAACCATCACAGGTTACGATCCCTCTCTCTCTCTCTATGACCTGCATTTTTTTTTTCGTTTTATCTACCTAGGGTTTTGTTAAACCCTAGTATTTATTTGGTTATTGTTTGGCATCAACGTGCTACAGTCTTTTCTAAAAAAAATCCGGGTTGAAGTTTGGCAGCTGTTTCATTTGGGTAGATTCGCAGGGGAGGTCATTTGTTGATGAAGACGCACAACATTGTGCACAATTTACTGTAAATTATGCCATCTTTTCACTTTATTATGGTATATTTAGAGTGTTTGTGTTTTTTTAGTGCAAAAGATAGATCTGTAATATGGCATCATTATTTTCAACATCATAGCAAGGGTTGCTATATCTGTTCTGCTGTAGACTGTTCTTCAGCATAGTACCTTCTTTTTAATCATGTTCAAAATGATTTTTGTAGATTTTGTAGAAAGAAAAAAAAAATTGGGGTTGGACTAGCCCAAGGCCAGTAGAAAAAAAAAAGGAGTTGTGCTTGATGGTCTGGGGAAATTGTGGACTAAATAGACCATTAAGTAAGGTGCCTTTTTTTGATAAATTGTTCATGAACTACTGGATATATTGAAATTTTTCATATGCAGATTCTTGTCTTATGGATAGAGTATATAAAAGACGAGTTCAATTTATATGATTATTGGTAGAGGAAAGGAAGGTAGTTTTCCTCTCTTTTGGATTGGGGGACAAACCCATCTATGGTTGGTAGCCTTTGTTTTCTTTCATGGAATTTCTAACAGCTGGAATCAACTGTTGAGTTTCAAATCAGAGGTTAATCTTTTACCCGAGGAAGGATTTGGATTTTTTTTGGTTATTTTGGGGGGTGAGGGGGTAGCATCTGTACTTTTATTCTTGCCCTTTTTGCAAGGGCTCAACATTTATAAATTTAAGTAGAATAATTAAGATTTACAACCATGAATGTAGAACAACATGCAATAATCTCATAGGGACACATCCATTGTAGGAGCTTGAAGAAGCTTCTGGTCTCTGAAGCTTTGATGAGGAATGAGGATAAACATGGTTTTGTGTATAGTTTGTAACTTCATTTGCAACGTCATTTTTCACTGCCAAGCCATTGAATTTTGAGTTATAAATCAGTGTTAACATGGCCATACTGATGGAGCATATGTGCTAGCTGCTATATCTCTTACAGCAACATCTTTTTCCGTGAATTTTTCTCTCTTAGACATTCATGATACTCTTTTTTACCCTTGGAAATTTGGTGTGGGAAGTAGTGTGCCCCTGACTCAGGCATATCAGTTACCATTGGTAGGAACAACACGTGGGTGAGAATAATACTTGATAAACTGTGGTAACCAGTAGTCTATCAATTGAAAGTTCAACTATGTATGATTTACACACCGCTTGGATGGTTATGAGATCAATAGATTCAATAATGATGTATCCTACAGTCAGGAGGAGGAAGAGGGCAGATTGCAAGACTTTCTGGAACCCTGCTGCTTTGTAGCTATTTGGTGATGGAGGAGGATTTGAAATCTTTTATGATTTTCTCTTTCTAGGCAATTTTGTTCTGGGATTAAATTTTTTTCTGATCCTTAAATGACTTTCAACTTTAGGGGCTTTAGAGGAGTATCATTAGGTGATATTCCAATGGAACTGGCCATGCTGTATTGCTTTAATTTTTTGACTGGATTTTCACTTTGTGGAATATGTCTAACTTGATTTTTCCTGCAATAGAAATTACAATTATCTTTACTGTGGTCATGTTGGAACAGGTGAAGTAATGATAATTCTGACTGGTTGATTTGCTGGCTGTAGGTGTTGATATCAGTATGAATACTCATCTGAAAACAGTGAAACTAACAGTGAAAGGGAAAAACCCAGTAACTTTGGATCATCTCAGCGTGAGGGGCAACAACATTCGCTATTACATCCTTCCTGACAGCTTGAATCTTGAGACTTTGCTGGTTGAGGAGACACCTAGGGTCAAACCTAAGAAGCCAACAGCTGGTATTGCTAACTTATTTGCAGCTTTAGTTACATTTAAATGTTACATATTATTTCATTTTCAATATACTATTGATTGCCAATAATTTTAATTCTACTGAAAAATCCAGGGAGGGCTTTGGGTGGTCGAGGCAGGGGCCGTGGACGTGGTCGTGGGCGCGGACGTGGGCGCTAATTGTGTTGTGCTTGCTTTAATTTTTACAGCGTCTGGTTATGTAAACACCTATGTTGTAGCAAGTATTCGTCGGTAAAGTTAGGGACATTAAGAGAATGTTACTGCTTTTATTTAACTGTTTTTGCCTTGTGGAGGCTAATTGCAGGATATGAGCTTGTCTATCGGTAACCTTTTCCAAATTTAACCAGAAGATCAAAGTAATGAGCTTATGCTATATTACTCTTCTGTATCCTCGTCTTATTCATGCTGCCATCCTATTCGTTTATGGAACGCTCTGC
Source organism: Populus nigra (assembly GCF_951802175.1). Lineage (NCBI taxonomy): Eukaryota > Viridiplantae > Streptophyta > Magnoliopsida > Malpighiales > Salicaceae > Populus > Populus nigra. Next base: position 3,750,562 of record NC_084855.1, on the reverse strand, counting down.
TCTAAATTGCTTGCAGGCTGCAGGTACAAGTTTGCGCAACTAGATCAAGTGGTTATAGGTTCCCCTTCCGACGCTCCTGGTGGCTGGTTCGAAACTGTCTGGATGTCTCTTAATGGCGTTCTTGTGCTGTTGATACTTGAGAGTTTTTAACCCATAAAAACAGATGCTTAGCAAAAGTTCACCTGGCTGATCATTAAATCTCGTTGATGAAATGATAAATAGATGGCCCTGTACAATTGTTTCTGGCATCTCTCTGTGTAGGAATTGAGGAATTGATATGCGATAGTTTAAATCCTAGCAGTAAAAATTGTGTTTAGGGTTGTTCTATAAACAAACACCAAAAAAATAATCTAGAAAATAGTATCAAGTTTACAGAAAAACTAGAAAATAAAAATATTTTTCATGAAATATACCATTATTTTAGGAAATTGAACATTGTAACACAATCGATGTTCCGGTCAAACAACGTTCGGTAAGGGTCTGAATCTCGCTTTTTGGCCTTTTGAGTTGGACTATGACTGTTTCCTTTTCTGTTTCTGTTTTTACTTTATCAGCAACCGTGTATCGAATTTGAAACGGCAGGTCCTCCTCCAGTTTATACCAAAAGGCCTCGAGCAAAAATATAGATTTATCGAGCAAGTCAGACAAGTTTTTTCCCACGTAGCCCCATCTTCTTTAAAAAAGAAGGCAAACCTTTTCCCAGTGACCCTAGCTCAAAACCAAATCCTGACCGTCAATCGATCACAAAAAAACAAAAGCATGATGGGCCCACGCACGGCTAGATAAATCCACCCGGGATACCACCTTTAGTTTGCATAGTAAGCGTCAGACATCGTTTGGCTGTGTGATCGAATCATTATTTTTAAAAAATTGAATTTGTTTTAATTTTAAATATTTTTATATGATTTTAATATATTAAAATCAAAATAAATTTAAAAATTTTAAAAATATTTGGAGTAAAAAATATCTAAAAGAAACTTTTACCGACTCCATTCTGCCCCTTAAAATATCATACTCAACATAGAGGGCAGCGGCTAAGGAGATAGAAGAAGAAGAAGATGGGGATGAAGCCAGCGAAACAGGCGATTTTTGTATTTGGGGCTCTTGCATTTGGGTGGCTAGCTATTGAAATGGCTTTCAAACCTTTCCTCGACAAAGCTCGTTCCGCCGAGGACAAGTCTGATCCTGCTCGCGATCCCGGTGATGACGATGACTCTGCTGATCACGCGCAGAAGGACTTGCCTACAGAATCTGATGCTTTTGTCTCTGATGAGAACCCAGCAACCGTTTGATGATGATGGTATGATTTATGAAGACTAGATGTTTGGTTATATACAAAATAGAAAAGGTGGGGCCAGGGGTTAGAGATCAGTACTTTTAGCGATAGATTTGTAGGGTTTAAATGCCCGGGAATGGAAGATTTATGGGTTCTTAGTTGTATTATGTTGGGGTTTTAATCTACTCTAGTTATCAATGCCAGGAATATTTTATCAGATCTGCCTTGAATCTTTGATGGTGCTTTTTTCCCCCTCCTGTTCTCCAGTTTGCGGATTCAAGAAATCAAGGTGATTGTATAATCTGTATATAAAAAACATAATATTCTATATGTATTTTGGTAAGCTAATGCTTGTGGCGCATGTGTGACGATTTGAATAAGGTTTTGATCAAATAAAGCATGAATTATGGGCTCGTTGATTATAAGATTGGAATTGAATTATTTCCTCTCGTTTTGTAGATGTGAATATTTGATTTGGATCATTAATCTCTGCAACCGAACGATATATATATTATATGCCTAGTAAATCAATTCACAGACCTAATTCATCTCAATGCTGGAAAGGTGGGTGCTGTTGGTGGTTTCATGTCAGCTTAAAATTCATTAGGGAAAAGAGATATAAATACAGGCATGCTGCATGATATTTGCAGATTTTATCATGTTTCGGATTATAATATGTTTGTGAAGGATTATTTTTTTTAGTAATAATTGTTTGAAAATATATTAAAATAATTATTTTTTATTTTTTAAAATTTATTTTGATATTAAAACATCAGAACATTTAAAATATAAAACATATTAATTAAAAACTAAAAAAAATATTTTTTTTCAAAAACACTGTAATTATATATTATATTAAAACGAGTGGAAAAAATATTGCATTTACCATAGACATAAACTAATTGCACTGAAAATGACATTGTAACGTCCATGGGTAATGTTGTTTTTCCTTTGTTTAGTCAAAAATTGTTGCTAGGAGCAAATTTTTTTTTGCTTTTTGTGTTAAAAATTGTTGAATTTGACTTGAAAATCAAACCCAAGTCCTGCTGCCAAGCAGAATCCAATAGCATTGGGTTTATATATTTTCAATTTTATTTGTTTTCTTCTTTAGATTTTTTCCCTTTCTTCCTACCGAAAACAGGCATAGGAGTAGACAAGAAGCAAGAAAGAGTGTCTGTTATGACTATGGATGGAAATCAAACTCTTCCCTTTTAGTTCAAGTCGATTCATTCACTAGAAAAACCAATTCTTGACCTACTACAGCTTCATTCATGTCAACAGAATCATAGAAACTTTTAGAAAAGGGGCAGGGGGTAATCTTTCCCTTTTCTGTTAGGCGAAAAGAAAAGGATAGATGAAGGACAAGCGGCTTGGCGGACGAGAGGAAGGAGCTTTTTAAGCAACTCAACCAAGATAAGCCGAGTACCGAACCTTTTCTTACCATTCACTTAAAATACTTATCTAAGCACTTGACCGGGGAGAGTGAGGGGGAAGGAAGGCATTAGATTGTGTTTTATGATAAAGAAAATTCCGGTCCGGCCCCAGCAGAATTCAAAATAGCTCTGAGTTTGGTTGCACTACAAAACCCAATAGATTTGAGTCCGGTCTCAGCTAGATGCTTGGACCTATTAGCGTCAAGTTCTACCCCAAACAGGACCTTATAGCTTTGGATCCAAACCCATTAGAGTTGGGTCCCGCCCCTAGCAGGATCTAAAATAGCTATGGGTGAGGTTGCACAGCAAGATCCAATAGCTTTGGGTTCGGGGTCATTAGAGTTGGGTTCTTCCCCCAACAGAACTCAAAATAACTCTGGGTTAGGCTGCACAGCAAGACCCAATAGCTTTAGGTGAGGCTGTACAGCTGGACCCAACACCGCTCCCAATAGGACCAAAAATAGCTCTAGAATATGGTGCACAACACGATTCAATAGCTCTGGGTCCGGGCTATTAGAGTTGGGTTTTTCCCCTAATAGGACCCAAAATAACTCTGAATCAGGCTACACAGTAGGACCCAATAATGTTGGGTCCTGCCCACAGCATGTCCCAAAATAGTTTTGAGTCCGGCTCACTAGCAGGACCCAATACCCTTGGGTATGGCCTCAACTGGACCCATCAGCGTTGGGTCTGACTCCACAGCCAGACCCAGGTGTATTGTTTTATTGAGTCTGTCTCTACCACTAGACCCAATAATTTATTTGTGATGTTTTTGTATTAGTTTGATGTGATGATATAAAAAAATCAATTTTAATTTATTTTATATTATTGTTTTTTTTTTCATAAGGTAAAGATGAAATAAATTGATGGGAGTTTTTTTATATTTTACAAAAATTAGATGATGATAATTTTTTTCATTTAAGATTGGGTTGAATTTTCTTATTAATGCATTTAGAAAAATTATAATTCTTGTATTATCATTTTAAAGTTAATGGAGCTCTCAATAAATTTTTTATTCACATCATATATTTTATATATTTGTATTATATAAGAGAATTTTTAAACAATAAAATTCATTAAAAAATAATTCATAAATATTATAATATAATATTATGTTGGGTAATAGAAGATATTTTATTTAATAACATTATTATATGAGATTCAAAGTTTTATTAATATTTGATTTTTTTTAGATTTTTTTATTCAATAGTTTTGAATTATAGATATTATTAAATACATAAATAAATTATGCATCGGGTCCTGCCATTGCCAGATCCATCAGTGTTGGGTCTAACTGCCCAGCAAGACCCAACATCTTTTAGATCCGATTGCCAGATTTAATGCTTTTGGATCTGGCTTGACAACCAGACTCAAGACACTTAAAAGATTTTCTATACTCTTCATCTTTTTTTATATTTTTTTTAAAAATTATTATTGATCCACCGCGTAGCGTTTTAATAATAACAATTATAACATGTTCTCTGAACCCATGTGCTACGTGATTTATTAGTTTTGTGCATTTGCTTATGTTTTATTGTATTTTCCTATTCTGTCCTGGATGGATGTAATACTTTGCACTTCTATTGTACATTTTATGTGGAAGTTTAATTATTTTTTGTTTCAAGAAAAAGAAGACAGAAGCATCTCTAAAAACTTGCATTCATCAATATTATATTTTTTAAGAGTATTTTTTATTAAAATAGTATATTAAAATAATATTTTTTATTTTTTATTTTCAGGAAAAAGCACGAAAAAATATTAATTTAATATTTTTTAAAACAAATGTAAATTGAATATTTCTGAAGACAAGTGCTATTTTTCAAAAAGAAAAGAAAAAAAGAGCTCCCGGGGTGTTAGCCAAGATCTAGTTCATTTATGGTGACAGGTGTGCGACCTATGCTAAGGTTGTAGTAAATTTGAAGCATCGGATCCCAAAATTCCCTTGTCACAAGCAAGCAACACGTGGTGCGCTGGCCAACTGGCACACTTCCATTAACGCAAGAAACATCAACAAGAACCAGACCCCATGGTAACTTGGCAGTGCACAGCATAGATAGGTGTCGTGTCACTTTCACCTCTCGAAGAATCCATCCGCCATTGTTGAGCTCTCTCTCACCGCAGATGTTTAATTTTGAAAGCGAAACCAAGCTCAGTCTGCAGGGACACGAAAGGGCCTGTGGATTGGATTGTTCTCCAGGTCACTGTCTGGATGACCGCTGTTTCACGCTGGGGGTAAAAAACAACTATATACCCAGGCCTCTTGATTCAAGCACCGTCTCGGTATTTCCTTTTTTGTTGATAGAATGATCGAGCCCGGTGATATGGGTGATGGGAGTAGATGCTGTGATCAGGACATTAATTGGAGTTTTGTTTTTTTGGAATCTGAAAATATTAATTTTTGAAGTATTTGTGATTTGAAAATGTATTAAAATAATTTTTTAATTTTTTAATATTATTTTTAATATTAAAACATAAAAAAAAATATAAACCTTTTCAAAATATATAAAAAAAAAACATGTCACTCGCATCCCATGTGTCGGTGCATTCTTTTATTCTACCATCACCAACCTACCCGATATTCAAAATATCCCTCCATGCATGTCCAATATATTATTATTATATTTATATAAAGGTAGATGATGGATTGGATCTATCTTTATATATATAATTAGTTAAATATTTAATACGTTTTTTATGTTTTCGGTTGTGCTTATTGTATTTTTGTATAATGTCAGATATACTTTGTAATTTTTTTATCTAAATTGATATGATTGTATTATTCATTTTAAAAATACCCTTTAGCTATACAATATGTAAGTTTATTTTTTAAAAATCAATTTCTTAAAAAAAGTTTTAATATCCGAATAATTTTTATTTTTAAAGAATTTTAACCAATTTTATAAAAATATTCTATTGTATCCTTGTATATTTTAAAAATATTTTTGGAATGAAAAATATAACTATACCGGTTTAAATGGAAGAAAAATTGACAAAATAGTGGAAAATTATATATTATTATATGATTTATACCGTGGGTCAAATTATTTTTTTAATGTAAAATTCAAATTTTTTATTTGATAAATTACCCTGCAAATCAATAAACCCATCCAAATTTTAAATTAAAAGACAATATTGTTTTGGAAAAAATTATATAACCATTTTAAATTAATAAATCATCGAGTTGACACACCATCAAACAATGATTCTAACCACAACGAAGATTGTTCACCTCTAGAGATTACCTTTTATTATCTGCGTGCTGTGCTTTGTTTTTTTTTTTTTTTTTTTTTGTGGTCATAAGCACCTCCTTGCCCAGCACGAAAGATCAATATGGAATTCCCTCGACAACCTACAGGTGTGACTTGACAGTTGATCGGAAGCCCTATGCCCTCTGGCACAGAACCACCGCGTGACCCGGTGGGTTAAATGTTAGTTGTTTTCACCATTAAACATAATAAAATTAATTTAATCGGTCAATGGTAAAAGCGTGGGATCAATAAATTTGTTTTTTCTATAGTTTTAGGTTCGAATCTTGTGGTTGCTCATATGATGACCACTGGAGACTTATATGATCGTTAACTTTAGGTTCGCGGGATTAGTCGAGGTGTATGTAAACTTGCTCGAACACTCACGTTAAACTAAAAAAAAAATCAATTTATAAAATCAGCTTGTGATTCTCCTTTTCGGTCTGACTTCGTGGTCTATGGTACCATTCACTAGTTTTCACATCAAAACAATTGTGGGCATTTTTTTATATTATAAGATCCATCCTGTAATTTTTTTAATTTAATCTTAAAGAAGCGATCCATGTTTGTATTGGTACGTCTATAGAAGTTATTTTCTTGATCCCTTTCTTAAAATTTAAACTCAGAATTGATAGCAGAGATGGAGAATTCAATTACCAGAAAAATTAACGTAGCATAAAAAAAATGTTAGAACCCGTACGCTCCATGACCAAAAAAAACAAGCGACAAGTTTTATATAAACAATGTAATTTTTCCTTTAGGGAACAGAAAGAATACAAAGGTGGTCCTGTCGGCTTAAGTTTGAACATTTTTTTTTTAAAAAAAAAAATCAATGTTAATAAATGGATGAAGGAACAAAGTATACCATAATAGTACGATGAAACAGAAACATCAACGTATCTTCTTGTTTGTTTGGTATTAAATAGTTATTGTTTTTTAAATTATTTTTTATTTAAAAATATATTAAAATAATATATTTTTTAAAATTTATTTTTTATATTAATATATCAAAACGATGTAAAAATATTAAAAACAACTCCTGCCAGAACCTTACGTTTTCAATGAAAGCACAACCTTTGGAGATGACACCTTTATGTATTATTCGAATCCAGTGAATAATAATTCTTCTCGGAAATAATTAATGTGAATATTGCTGATCAAATAATAATTTCACCATTTGAAACTGAAAACAAAGATTTGACAAATCACCGAATCTTCTTTTTTCAGATCAATCCTTCGCCAGTTTTTTTATTAAAAATATTTTAATTATGAATACTCACATCTTCATGACATGATTGTAATTAATTGTAAATGTAAATGTAAAATTAACTAAAAAAATAAGAGAAAATAAAACTCTTAATTGACTATATTCTGGTGTAAAAAAATAATTGAATTTTGATGTTAATGTACTTAACTTAACGAGGGGAGTTCGAATTGGAGTCTCTAGTAATTTAATTAAGAAAAAGTAGATTCATGTAAAAATAATAATGGCTTGGTTGGGTTTGATTTTTTTTATTTTTCAGGCTAATTAAGTTTGTTTTTCCCTTAAAAATTAGGCTATTTAGGTTCTAAGAATGTTCTTATGTTACTATTTGCAATTTTTTTTTAATTATTAATGCATTGAGAAATCTTCCAAAAAAAAAATAATCACATATGAATATTCAACAAGGATAGAATGTATATATTGTCATTTATTATTATTATTATCAAGTTCTTACACTGTTTTCTCAAAAAAATTTATTTTTCATATAATCACATAAAAATCACAAGCACACATATTTTTTATCCAAATAAAAAAGAAAGAGCAACGACAAAAGAAATAAATAATTTTTCATCTAAATCTAAGCCATTTGAATTTATTCGAATTTTTTTTAAAAAAAAGTCTTTATGAGAAAATTATATTGTTAATAAAAAATATCGTGATATTATAAGAAAATGCACAAAACTGAAGAAATACAGTTCTGCTCAAGAATTTGAATCATGAGTGTGTATTTTTATTGTCAGAAAATATAAGCTCTGAGAGTGACTGGCGACATGAGGTGGGAAAAAAAACACAGTAATTACTAAAAAGCAAGATTTTATATTTTTATTATGCTATTAATAAATTATTAATATTATGGCTGGCGAATACAAAAATGACACCAAACGACACGTCCGAAAGCAGAATGGAAACAACTTCTGTTCCAGGAGAAGAGACAAGACTGACAATTCATGAAGGGTGGGCAGGCCCGGCCTGGTCTCCATTAATAAATACAACATGCAATTCATTTATTTAAAAAAAAAACAAATATTGAAATATTTTTTTTAGATTTTTTATTTTATTTTTATATCAACACACTAAAATTAATAAAAATACTGATTAAATATTTTTCAAATAAATTACATTTTTAAATTGCAAAAAAAAAACAGAAAGCTATTGTTATCCTAAACACTATGGTACTATTTGTTTATACGGTTGTGTTATGTGTTTTTTAAAATTTTATTTTTTTCTTTAAATTAATTTGTTTTAGTATTTTAAATTATTTTAATATAATAATAGAAAAATAAAATTTTAAATATTAAAAAAATATTTTAATATATTTCTAAATAAAATTCCATAAAAACAAATAATAAACAACTACCGCCACGTTAGCTATCACTGCCTCCTTAGAAATACCACAATGAACTGACCAGAAGAAGCATAACCCCATATGCCCTGAAACAGCTGTTCTACTTATTGACAGACCGAGAAAACCAGCAGGGACAAAGTTAAACAGACCAGTGACCCATAGACCAACAACTCCGTAGTTTCATTAAACCCCCAAAAAAGCTTTCTTAATGCTCTTTCTCTGCTTTCACGTTTTGTTCTCTTTATTTTTCTTTCACTTGTGATGCTTTCTTGCTAATCTACGAGGTGCGTTTACCCCCCCCCCCCCACAACCACATTGAACTTCTAGTTTTGATTTGGTATTTAATTGATCATAGCCATAAATTGGGTTTTCTTCTCAGTGCATTTCATTGATTAGTGCGAATGTTTATGAGTGATGGGAGTTTGTTTATAGTCTCTATTTTGTTGTTTGTTATTATAATTGGGATGCTTGAGACGGCCCTTTTATTATTCTTTTTATGAATCTCAGTGAAATGTGAATTCTTTCAAATTAGTTATTCCTGTAGGGATTAGTTGAGTGATTCAAAGACCATTACCATCAAAACTTCATCATTGATTGCTAATTTCCTGTGATTATCAATAGAAATCGTGTCGAATTATTATCTTTATGTGCATACAGTAATTTTTTTTTTCCCGCTATGCTCAGAGTACCTGTCTATGGCTGTGTCAGTTGCACCTGGTGAGAGCATGGCATCGTTAAGTAGTGATCTGTTCTATGACATATTGAGGCGTCTTGATGGCCCGACATTGGCCAGTGCAGCTTGTGCCTGTGTTGCGTTCTGTTCCATTTCAAAAGAAGAGAAATTATGGGAAAATGTTTGTTCTTCTATGTGGCCTTCGACCAGCAGGGAAGATGTTAAAAGTTTAATATCGTGTATTGGTGGATTCAGAAAGTTTTATGCAGATTGCTTTCCGCTTATTGTTAACAAGGAAGTGACTGAGTATCAATGGAACGATCACCTAGAGTATCCTGAAGAATGGACTGAGGCTGAATACTATGGTGATGTTGATGAATTTGAGAATGTTGCACCATCAGATTTTGTGTCGATTGTTGATATCAGGTACAAGGATAGAACAATCTGTTCGAAAGTCCTGTGGGGCATCCCTAATGCCAATGAGTTCAATGGTTGGTTTTACAACTGTCCGTTTCGTATTGATCTTCTTACATATGCAGCCAGAGATGATGATAATGACTGTGAAGTTTTTCTTTCGGTTTCTGATGGTCTGCCCCCAATTTTATCAATGGAGAAGGAAAGAAAGGATGGAAAGCTATGGATGGAGCTTCGTGATGGGCTTCGGCTTAGTTGGATTGTTGTTAACAAAAAAGTCAAGCAAGCTGCTAATCTTGGTAGCTGGAGCCCTCTCGGTGGGCAAAGGCATTGGCCTACAGACAAGGATTTTGTAATACGCTTTGGATCCGTGCTTTCTGCAAAAGGCATTCTTCCATGCCAGGTAGTAGAATGCATTCTTATCATGAAGTTTAGAGTGATCCATGCCGAGGGAGAGGGTGTTCAGACAACTCTCAAATTAACAGAGCTGAGCATGCAGTTGGAAGACATGGAAGGCGCTCATGTCAATGGAAGAAATAGTTTGAATGTTCTCAAAAAAGCATTGAGCTGCCACAGGAGCAAAAACTATAGTGAAGTTCTCGAGTCTTGTCATTTGTACTCAAAAGCTCAGAGCGAGTTAAAAGAGGAGAAGATGAGAAACGAAAGCAGGTTAGATAGACTTCGTATAATATGCGGCATTGCTGCTTTCCTCACATTCTGGTACTACATTTTGTGAGACTGAAATGCATCTGTTATTGTGACCACTGTTAGCCTGATCTCCAACAAACTTTCGAGACCTGTACCTTATTTGATGTAAAGATCAATTTTGTTTCAGCTAATAAAAATTACTGATCTCATTACCATGGTTAATTTGTGAGCAAAATCTGCTCTATATAAATTTGTATCAAAAAGCCAGTACCGGAAGCAGCATAACTCTCCATGACGTTACTGTTCAGTGATTGTGGAGGATGAATCGATCTTTAAGACTTGGTACAGCATTCTCCAGCTTGAGTCTTATTTCTCGATGCGTGGCTAAGCCCATTGCCTTTTATGTTTTGTTGGACACTGTTTGCACCTCATATCTCTTGGTCTTCATAACTATCTTGTGAGCGATCGTATTGCTTTATTTTCCCAGCTTTTTTGCCCTATCTAGTTCATGCTTTTTTGAATAAAACTGAGCGGATAACATTGCGAAGCGTGGCAGAATGTGAAATAGCATGACCTGACACATATGTTTGTATAAAAACTACGTATAAAAAGTTTGTTTGACGATCATTTTCCCATTAGCTTTCATCACTCGAAGGCACGTCTCTCTCTGTCTCCGCCTCCTGTGCTGACTCATGATCATTGCTTGCTCCTCTTTGCAAAAGCGACTGATGTTTACCATTATGCAAGCTGTGAAGAAACAGAAAAGGCATTGTTAGACTTTTCCCTTCGCAATCTCTGAAATAATAGATTTGATAGCTCAACTAAATTATCATTCATCATATCCTATCTTGCAAGTTGCGAAATTAAAACACGCTTTAAAAGATGTTGGTAGTGGATGAAAATGGTTGTCAGGAACTTGAAAAGTAATGCCAAAGCTAGCTTTAAATAGCTCTGAGCTATCACCATTACTATCATCATTATTTAATACCCATTTTACTAGATTTTCTTTCTCTAATCAATATTTCTGTTTCCTTTTTGAGAATTTTTCTGATTAACATCTAGCTTGTATGCCGTACAACATTTCTCCAAGCTCCGGCAACAGTTATTTTGAGCGCTGAGGTTGCTGTAAACGAAAGCAAATATGCTGCCAGAGAAAATGCTCCGCTAGTTAGGCTCTTTGTCATGTTACTTTCTATTTTGGTTTCCGCATAAAACTTTTTGTTTTTATTTTTGGTTTTGGAAGATATAAAAAACCAAAAACCAATTTTTAAAATTTTCAAAAACAGAAATTTTATGATGTTTAAACCATAATAAAAGAGAGAATACATTATCAAAAGTGATGAAAATATTTTAGGGATATTAAAAAAAAAAAACATATGCCTCTTCCAATAAAAATATCAAAAAATTAATAATTTTTTTTTTCTTCAAGAATTTCAAAATAAAAACACTAACCGAAAGATATCGAATTAAAAACAAAACTTATTGGTGTAGTGCTTTCACCATGTATATAGACTCAGTGCATTATGAATGAAAATAGTTTAATAAATATTTTTTCCTTAAAATAAGTCATTTGCTATGCTAATGGGGCAGGTTTGTTATTGTATAATGACCAATTGGTCATTATAATATCTTGAAATCAAAATAAATCTCCATTTGCTTAAGAGGCAAGTTTGTCTTTATTATTTAAAAATGCATATTTAATTTACTTGGTTACCCTTTGAATAAAAAATAAATAAACTTCGGTCTATGGGCTTATTCGTCTTTTTTAATGTGGTTATTTTGTAATTATGGGTTAAATAAAGGGGCGATTTCATATTTAAAAAAAATTAATATCTTAGAAATAAATGCACAATGAATTTGTTTGGTTACCCCTCCAATCATAAATTTTTAAAGTTGGGTAAAGGGGCTTATTTGTCTTTTTAATTGTGGTATTTTTGTAATTATAGGGTCAAGACAGGGCAATTACATATTTTATCATAGCGCTTGAAACCGTTATGCCTGCTTAAAGCGACACGTGCGATGACGTTAAGAGATAGAAATTCTGCAATAACGGAGACTTCATTCATAAGAGGTAGAGTGTGTAGTGGTGCGTGCGACAGTTTGGCTCAAATGATATATTTTTTTTCTCTTTCTTCTCCGAGTTATATTGACATTTTTTTAACTATTTTATTATCTTTATCCTTTGACACTTTAAATTCTATTTTTTTTCCAGTATTTTTAAAAATATCACAGCCTCATGCATGGGCTGCGTTTCAGAAAGCGCAATTGGGTTCATTTAGGCACCGTTTGGGAACGCGGCTGCGGCCGTGTTCCCAAAAAATTTGAAATTTTTTTTTTTTTTGCTAAAATTTAATATGGTTTGTACGTTTTGGATCGTTTTGATGTGCTGATGTCGAAAATGATTTTTAAAAAAGAAAAAAACATCGTTGGCATGTATTTTGGCACGAAAAGTTATTTGAAAAGCACCCGCAACCACACTGCCAAACACGCTCTTAATCATCTCTTCTCTTTTTATTTTTGAATTTCTTTACAAGGTTCACGATTAGATTAAAATGTATCTTCATTGATTTTTTTTAATAATTTTTTTTATCATGATCACTCATTTTTTTTCTTTTTAGTTCTAACCGACATCACGTTGTATAAAATAAGCTTATTCGATGTAGCTAAGTCTATGATCTAAATGGTGATTATTTTTTGCTTTTTTAAATACATTTGCGGTCTCTTAACCTTTTTTTACACTCGGTTTTTTTTAAAAAAAACGGTTCACGGTACTAAAAGCCCCTAAGGTACGCCGTTTTTGTTTTCCTATATTCCATGACATTTCTGATTTCTCATCGACGATGGGCATATGTTTTGCACATCTTAAAGTTTGGGCTTCAATGGTGGTGGTGTCAGCCCATTTATACACCGACATGCCCATCGCTGCTACTCTCACCTCTGAATGTTTTTTAACTCGCCATGGTTAGCAGCTGAATATCAAGTCTGATCTATTTTTTAAAAAAAATAAAAAAATAACAGCAGTTGACTGTTGTGAGCCCGTGAGAATAGTTTTTAAACCCGGTCAAGAAACCGGGTCACCCTCTCAAAAAAAAAAAACAATTTATTTTCATTACACCGAAGAATAAAGGAGAAGTTTATTTTCGGATATCAGATGCTCCTCTGCATTGTTGCTCAATCTCCAGGAACACAAGCAATGCTTGATTTATTTGAAAATGACAGATGACCTTGGAAAGGAATATCAATGCAAGGACAACAACAGGACTGATGTCCAGTTATTAAACTTTCTGAGTCCATAGATCACCTGCTCTTTTAATGATCGAATTATAATTATCTGTAACCAAATCTCTTTTGATGAAATTGTTTTGGAGCCATAGGGGTACGCTTTGAGTGATGGAATGGGTGCAAGAAATTAACGTTATGTTTGTTTTTTGAAAAGTAATTTTTTTTAAATTATATTTTAATTTTTTTTTATGTTTATTTATTATTAAAAAAGTTGTTCAATAAAAATAATATTTAGTTAATGAAAAATATTTTCCAATCAAAAAAAAATTTGACTTGGTTTTCAGAAAAATATTTTCTTTTTATTTTGGACGGAAAACACTTTTCAAAAATTTTGAAAAATTTAAAAATATCATATTATTTGCTGATCATATCAAATTTAGTCCTCAAATTTTTTATTGCTATATATATTTTATTTTGAATATTTATTTTTCAATTTCATCCATTAGAATTTAATTTTTATATTAATTTTAGTCTTTATTTTTATAATTGTTATTTGCTTTTCTCTTATCATTTTTTAATTGAAATTTTTTATCTTTCAAATTTGGTTCTTATTCTTTTGATTGTTACTTATTTTATTTGAAATAATTTATGAAATGTTAATTATTATTATTTTAATTTCTTCATCTTTCAATTTTTTTTATTTTTTAGATTTGATCTCTATTATTTTGATTATTATTTATTTTATTTTAGATAATTTATGAAATTATATTTTTTTTCAATTTCATTTTCATTCAACTTTTTAATTTGTAAGACTTGTTCCTCTTTATTTTAATAAACTTGAAAAAAATAAAACATTAATAAGTTATTTTTTATTATAATATCAAAAAATAATTTACTTTTTAAAATAAAATTATTTTCTAGCAAACAAATAACTCAGAAGTTGTAATTAAGAAACCAATTACCTCGGCGAGTATGCCATGATGTGATTGATGGATCTTAAAATTTAAATAAAATTGTTGCGTTGAATAATTGATTAAGTTTTTAGTTTAGATGATCTGATTTATTTTTAAATTAAAATATATAGTGTCCTGAATGGAAAAGTCTAGGTGTTGGGTAATAATAAGTGATGTCTAAAGTGATAATAATGGATGGTGTCCGGGAAGGTGAGAGGTAGTTAATATTTGTAAAGAAAAAATTTAATACATGGTAGGATTCTAAAGTCAATAATTTTATATATAAAAAAATATATATTAATATTTTAGAGATAAAAACTGCTGAAGGTATTAAAAATAAAGAGATTGTTAAGTTTTATCTTAAAAATTCATGGTATATTTACAACTTATAAATACTATTTTTTATATATAAAAATATAAAATATAATTTTATCTTTATAATATTTTAAATTATATTATATTCAATATAATACATAATCATCAACGTACGTCCGCTTTAATTGACCAATTCATTGAATGATACATAAATTAATATAAAAGAACCCTTTTCCTTTCAGTTGCAAGAAGTTTCCTAGCAGTGGTGAAGCAAACTAGAGTGCTAAAAAGCAAAACAAATCATCTCCCCTCCCCCGCTAGCCCCGACTATGTCCCCGACTCCCCTTCCCCCACCGCACCATGAGTAAACGAAATCAACATGAATCTTAAGCATCCTTGAAATAGAAAGTGATTAACTGATACAACAAAAAAAAAAAATACCTGTAGCGAAGAACAGAGGGGGTAAGATTGGACTGAGTTCTACAATTTTTCCTCACAGATGTTAATGGCTCGAGAAAGGGAAGGAGAAAGGAAGAAGAGGAGAAGACGAGAAAAGGTCGGGATAGAAACCCCTAAAACGAAACGGAGTGGTTTTGTTAATTAAAAATGTATATATGCCGGGTTTCACCCGTGTTATACCGGGTCACCCGGATTCATCCGCATCAAAAACAAGTCTAGTTTTTACCAGTGTAAAACCCGATCAAGGCCTTAGGTTGACCGGGTTCTAGTCAAGCTGCCGGCCTGGCCGAGTTTTATTACTGTACTTGTGAGGGTCATAGCACAATGTACGGATGTTCATTTACCAGTCAATGGATGCTCTGCTCTTTAATCATGGATGTTGCAGAGGGATTATTGTTGGAGTTGAAGAATCACAGCACGTACTAATTTGGCTCGGTGCACGCTAATTCATGGAAGATTTGATGAATATTTCACCCTCCTATATTGAAAATGAAAAATTATTATATCTATATGTGCTTAATGTAGATCAAATCAAATATACTTGAGATGTTTACTAGATAAGATATTAAATTATATAAATTATATTTTAAATATTATTTGATAATTTTAGTTTTTATATTGAAATAATTTTTTGACATAATATTAGAATTTTAATGATTAAATAATTATGAGTTCAAATTATTTTTTTTATTGTTACTTATTTTGTTTGAAATAGTTTATGAAATATTAATTATTATTATTTTAATTTTTTCAACTTTCAATTTTTTTTTAAATTTTTAGATTTGATATCTATTATTTTGATTATTATTTATTTTATTTGAGATAATTTATGAAATTATATTTTTTTTTTCAATTTCATTCTCATTCAACCTTTTAATTTGTAAGATTTGTTCATCTTTATTTTAATAAACTTGAAAAAAATAAAACATTAATAAGTTATTTTTCAGCTTATTTTCTATGGCATAATCAAGTACTGGAAATTGTTTCTCAATTTATTTTTCATTACACTACCAAATATCAAAAAATAATTTATTTTTTTAAAATTCACTTTAAAAAAATAAATACTTTCTAGCAAATAAACGAGACCTAAAAGAAATTTTAATTAAAAAACTAATTACCTCGGCGAGTATGACATGATGTGATTGATGGATCTTAAAATTTAAATAAAGTTGTTGCGTTGAATAATTGATTAAGTTTTTAATTTAAATTATTTGATTTATTTTTTAATTAAAATATATAATGTCATGAATGGAAAAGTCTAGACAGTGGGTGATAATAAGTGATGTCTAAGGTGATTAGTAAAGTGATAATAGTGGATGATGTTTGGTAAGATGACGGGTAGTTAATATTTATAAAGAAAAAATTTAATAAACATTAGGACTTTAAAATTAATAATTTTATATATAAAAAAAAATATATTAATATTTTAGAGATATAGACCGCTGAAGGTATTAAAAACAAAGAGATTGTTAAGTTTTATCATAAGAATAATTGTGTATTTACAACTTATACATCCTATTTTTTTATATAAAATATAATTTTATTTTTATAGTATTTTAAATTATATTGTATTCAATATAATACATAATCATCAACGTAAAATACGGAGACATCCGCTTTAAGTGACCAATTCATTGAATGATACATAAATTAATATAAAAGAACCCTTTTCTTTTCAGTTGCAAGAAGTTTCCTAGTAGTGGTGAGGCAAACTAGAGTGCTAAAAAGCAAAACAAATCATCTCCCCTCCCCCGCTAGCCCCGACTATGTCCACAACTCCCCTCCCCCCACCGCACCATGAGTAAACGAAATCAACATGAATCCTAAGCATCCTTGAAATAGAAAGTGATTAACTGATACAACCAAAAAAAAAAACCTCCTTTCAGTTGGACAAACCAGAGGGAGCAAGATTGGACTGAGTTCTACAATTTTTCCTCACAGATGCTAATGGCTCAGTTTTTTCACACAAATATTAATGGCTCGAGAAAGGGGAGAAGAAAGGAGGAAGAGGAGAAGATGAGGGAAGGTCGGGATAGAAACCCCTAGAACAAAACGGAGTGGTTTTGTTAATAAAAAAAAAATATATGTGCCGGGTTTCACCCGTTTTATACCGGGTCACCCGGATTCATCCGCATCAAATACAAGTCTAGTTTTTACCGGTGCAAAACCCGATCAAGGCCTTGGGTTGACCGGGTTCTAGTCAATCTGCCGGCCTGGCCGAATTTTATTACCATACTTGTGAGGGTCATAGCACAATGTACGGATGTTCATTTACCAGTCAATGGATGCTCTGCTCTTTAATCATGGATGTTGCAGAGGGATTATTGTTGGGGTTGAAGAATCACAGCACGTACTAATTTGGCTCGGTGCACGCTAATTCATGGAAGATTTGATGAATATTTCACCTTCCTATGTTTAAAATAGTTGAAAATGAAAAATTACTATATCTATATGTGCTTAATGTAGATTAAATCAAATATACTTGGATAAGATATTAACAGTAGAAATAATATAAATTATATTTTAAATATTATTTGATAATTTTAGTTTTTAGATTAAAATAGAATTTTGATGATTAAATAATTATGAGTTTAAATCATGTTTTTTTATTTTTTTCTTATTATAATTAATTAATTAATAACATAAAATAACATGATTTATGCAAGTTCAAAGGGTTTTCATACAAGAAAGTGTGTTCGAGATTAATATAAATCATATATCAAGATTTTATCTAACAATTTAAATTTTTATAATTTAAATTTTTGAGATAAAATAATTTTTTTACGGTAACAATGTATGAATTTAATCTACCAATCACTTAGATAATTATAAATCCAATTTATGTAACGGTTTTCTATACCTGATTTCTTAGGATATGAAATAATTTGTTGACTCGATTTTATTTTTTTCGTCGTACATTCAAGCACAATTTGTTTTAGTGTTTGTAATTGTATTTGCATATATTTTTTTAAAATATCTGTCTTAAAATTTTTTAAAATTAATATCTTTTTGGTACTGTATGATAATTTGAATATGATGTTAATATTAAAATTAAAAAAAATAAAAAGTAATTTTAATATATTTTTATAAAAAAATATCTTAGACAACAGTATAAAATACACACTTTATCCTATCACTATCTTTCTACATCAAGCGGTGGGCTCGAGTGCGCTAATTTAAAAATGAAACGAGGCATCAGAGCTAGACGGCACTCAGATCGGCGGAGAAAACTGAAAAGAGACTGGTACGCCTCATAATCTTGCAGTATATGGTGTGAAGGAGTCTCCCATCTTCAAATCATTGAACCTTTGAGATACGAATTTATTCTGGGGATGGTAGATCACATCTTGAAAGCTTTACTCTCTCCTAATTTCCATGTCACTTGACATGTCAGTTTTTAGTTTCTTGTGACCTTTTTCTTCATTAGTTTCAAGCCGTTCACGGTGCCATCATTTGACTAGGAAGTGGGGTTTTTATTCTACAATATCTTCCAAGATTTTCAATTTCTTCGAGAGGGAATGAAAGGTGATGAATCGACGATAATAATCGAGGTAAACGAGTATCTTGATCTCTATTCTGATCTAGGATTCCCCGAGTTCACAAAGAAAGATGGTAGGCACAGCGATTAATCTTGCATTGTAATAAGACTGGCTAGTGATTTTGCGTACAATAATATCATGAAATCACAGTGAAATCTGTAGTGCAATGCCATTTTTGAGGCAAATAATGCAGGATTCTTGATCACAATCCACATTGCTAATTTGAAAAAAAAAAAAACCTTTAAAGATGAAGTTGTAATATCAAACAATTAAAATCCTTCAAATAAAGATGGAACTGAAAAGTTAAACAATCTCATTCTAAAAAATAAAACAGTTAAGTGATACATAATTTATATTATTTTTTAATATATTTTTTTAAATGAAAATTTTTTAAATTTAAAATTTAAAAAATCTCATCACAACCTTACATTTAGTTTTATAAAATAAAATAAAATTAGTGAGATTTAAACTTATGACTATAAAATTAATAAGATTCTGATGTCATGTTAAATAATTATTTAATAAATAAAATTTAAATTATTAAATAATATTTCAGAATATAATTTATATTATTTTTTTAAACAGAGCAACATCACATTTTAATTATATATTTTAATTTAAAAAGGTATATTTTAACTTTGATTGACTAAAAGGATGGAATTAATATTGAAACTCAAAAAAAGGACCACCAAAAATACTATTAATAGAAAAATAAAAATAACCATTAAGTAGGTATTCATGTGGTAAGGGCTTAAAATTAAAGAGTTTGTTTCATATGATTTTAGGTTCAAATTTTATAATTACTAATATTATAGCCATAGGAGATTTATCTAATTATTAATTTTAAAATTTATGAAAATTAATTAAATTATAAGTAAACTAACTTTAAAAATAGAAAAATAAAAACAAAAAATACCATCATGAAGCTGCTTTTGGAGTAACAATTTCAATAAAGAGTCAATTGTTATAATTTGTGGACCTGAATTTGCTGGATGGTGGATATGAAGTGGAAGCGCGAGAAAGAATCCTAATCGATGGCACGGCTAGCTTTTTGTTGGACTTTATTTTATACACTGGAGGTAATACAATACAAGGATTAGCGTGAGTGAGTTAGGTCGGCCCGGCAGAAACGTAGGATGGGAAGTCTGAGAAAACACCGGCCGTACATGAACTCCACTTACAAAGCAGCACGTGTAAGCCCTCGTAATGTTCCTGCACATGGCAGCTGAATCATGGGGTGGAGGGTTTATTTATATGTGTTTTTTTTTACTGCACGTCTTATCTGATTAAATTATGTGAGGAAAATAATCTCGAATCAGCATGTTATTTCTCAAACGTCAATATTTATTTTGTTGGCCCGAGTCAGTTAGAGGCATGATTGAAATAAAGTTCGACGTCTTGATATGGTCGGCAGTGGAGAAGTAAAATCCTCGGGAAGAGTGGTTTCAATCAATTTTGTGCTGTTATAGATTTGAATTTTGCCTGTGGCTTCGTGATTCATTGCCATCTCAAATCTCTGCTGACCAGCAGCGCCGTCCTTGTAGGCTGAGGATTAGGATGCTGATGACGCAAACCATGATGCTAAAATCCTCTGCTGTTAGTCCCATCAAACAAAAATTTAAATATTAGAATCAGACCATGTTATTTTTGATGTGATGATGTAGACTAAATTTTAAAAATAAAAATATATTTAATATAAAAACTCGAAAAATCACAAGAAATTAAGAAAAACATTGAAAACTCTAAAATGTAATGAATTGTAAAATATGAAAGGAAAAAAAAACATGTCTCAAGCCCGCACTGATAGGGTCATGTCCATGGAAACAAAATAAGTTCGAAGGACATGGATTTTCAAATTCTTTATTTAGTTACCAAAGTTTATTTTACATCCTCGTATGGGTTATTTCTATTTTTATTTGAGTTTTTTTATTTATTTTCTATGGTTTTTAAAATATAGATGAATATTATATTTTTTGGTACTGTTACTGCTTGTTTTAGCTTTAAAGAGAAGAAAATTTCGCCACGGACTTTCCAAGGGTAAATTTGAGTTACCAAGCCGCCGAGTCTGGTGGTCTGGTATATTAAAAATAGCTAATCGGTATTTGAAAAGCTTGAGATGTTTACTTTGTTAACTAGAATGATGTAATGATTTTTTTTATCTCTCAGCTCAAAAAATTTAATATTGGTTATCAGATGTATAAAAATCTTTCTACGATCTACATGGTTCAGTTGTTATTTTTAAATTAAATAAATAATAAGTTTTTCCGCACATTAATTGCATGATAAAAGAATCAAGATAATACTAGAAGTAACAAATTTAAACTTTATGTATTTTTGTTGTTGTAATTTAAGTTAGGGAATATTTTGATATTTGATCAAATATAAAAAATAATAAATAATTAAAATGCATGATAAAACTATAAAAATATCATTAAGAAAGATATTTGATCAAGGAGTATAATTTGATTTTTTATAAAAAAAATTTAATTACAAAATCTGCTCATAGGCAATTTTATATTTAGATAAATAAAAAAGATAGGTGCTCGTGCATGGCATTAAGGAATGTGTGGAATACGCTCAAACCCTTCAAGTGGTGCTTACAATGCCTCCCAACATATAAAAATATCATTCCGTTGTGTTATTGGAATTGTTCTTATGTCATTTTCTTGTTGGTGTGGCACATATCTCTATTGATGGTTTAGTTTGTTGTAGTTGAAACTTTGTATTTTTTTAAAAAAATTTCTCTCTCTTTCCCTGAAAAATATAACATAATCCTCTTTATTGTTAGTGGTGTTTAAACTTCAGTCCTTGTTCTTTTGATTTTTAATTTTTTATATTAACTATTTTATTGGAGTTTTATTTATTTTTAATCTCATTTTTCAAACTCAATTTACCAGATATGTTATTCTATAATTTGATCCTCGTGTTTTTTGTTTCTAATTTTTTTCTTGCCCATTTTATAAATGTTTTATTGGTTTTTCAATTTTATTCTTAAATTTAAATTGATAGTATTATATTTTTTTAATATGGTTCTTATTGGTTTGATTTCGAACTTCTTTCTTGACATTTTGTAAATGTTATTATTTTTTTTAATTTCACATTTCAATCAAAAACATTGTTTTTTTTTGGTTAATTATGACCTTTATTATTTTGATTTTTTTATCCTTTTGCTAAATTAATTTTTTTTTATTCCATCCTTAATCAAATAAGAAATTAATTTTGTGTTTCAATTTTGATCATCGTTGTTTTTATTGCTATTTAAAAAAAATAATTCTTTTGTATAATTGAGATTTTTTTAATTATTCGATACTTGATTGATTAAAAATTGAATTTTATAATTTTTTTTAGATTTGGTATTTCATGACCTAGATCACAGACTTGAAAAATTAATATAAATTTTTTTAAAAGAGCTTTATAGTATTTTTCATTTTTTTATTGAATTATTCGAATTTTATGATTTTGATGGCAGGTTTGAAAAAAGATCTTGACTTGATTTGTCACAACCAAGTTGTTTTTGTTATTTTTGCTTTATTTTAGCACCTAAATATTATTTTTTTACATGAAAAGATAGTTGTTCTCATGAAGAAGCATGGCACCGAAGCTAGTTTCCTACCACTTGGCCATGGTTCAAGCATTTGGTATTATTTAGAGCCAAAACGATTAAATTGATTTTAACCATACCATGCAGCATGCATAATGTATTCAAAAAAAATCTCCAACTATTACAGTACAATCAATAATTTCATGAAAATGCTATGCATACTCGTGGGTTCGTTGATGATTTTATTTATTTTTTATTTATTTTTTAAGACAAAAATTTGTTAATATTTACAGTATACCTTAAATTTTTATTTGAAGATGTTGAGTGTATATTCCCATTAGAACTCAATCAAGCTTGAAGAAAGAAAAGCAAAGGAAAGGAAAAGATCTTCAATAGCTAAACAAAGTTTTGCAAAGGTGCCAAGTTTCCCACTAAAATCTCTATCAATCCTAACCTTAAATTCCAAATCGAATTGGATTCTCAATGTTTTGCTATCCTTTGCAAGTATGTGCTGTCATAGCATTAAACTTAAATTAGGTTAATATCTTGATCATGGATTGAAATTGAGAGTGTGGTTGTGGTTGTTTTTTAAAGTGTTTTTTACTTGAAAATACATAAAAATGATATTTTTTTTTTATTTTTTAAAAATTATTTTTGATATCAGCATATTAAAATGATTTTAAAATACTAAAAAAATATTAATTTATAGTAAAAAAAGAAAAATATATTAAATTTCTTTAAAAGCGTTTTTGAAACACAAAAATAAATAAGGTAGTTTTTAAAAATATATTTTTAGAAAAATCAAAATGATATTATTGTTTTTAAAATTAATAAGATGATAATCGAGTTTTTATCAATAACAAATCTAAATCGATAAAGTTATTGGATCTAAATTTTTAACTGAATTAATTAATTATTTTTTTCCAGCCCGAATCAGTACACACTCGTTTAACCCGGCAGGGACAGTTCAAGTTATAAAACAATGTGTGCTGTGCGTGCACATACGTGGGACTCTCGAAGCGCGAGACGCACAAGGATCCGAATTCCGCCAAACAACCCATTAATCAACTCAACTCATTTAAATTCTTAACCAGTCCAATAGAGAAAGAAATCCAAACGCGTCCCTGCAAATTAGCAATCTGACTGAAAGGGAAAAAGGGTAGATTTGTCACTCAAAACATGTCCGGACCACACGGCAATATTCTTGTCATTAGCCGCCTTCTTCGATCACGATCACGATCACGATCACGATCACGTTCACACGGCCCCTGATAACGAACAAGCCGAACTCCACCTCCACCCCTTCGCTCTTATCTTATCAACGCTCTTCACAAGTCACGACATGTCTCCCTTCACTTTCTTCTACCCTTCTTTTCCTGTAAAAAATATTACATTAATAAGTTTTAAAAATGTTTTTAATATATCTTCAAATGAAAAAATATAATGTATTACAACACCAAACACACATGAAATATGAAAGAGGACATGTACGGTGAATCCAATTTAAGTGGATACACATGAAAGGATTTCTTTAGCAATTACATGAAAGTATGAAACTATCAAGGTTAATGCATGTTCCTCGAGATTCAAAAATACTTAATCTACGCCTTTCATATATACAGCAATACTTGCAATAATGATATTTGATGGTAACAATGACTTCTCTTTGGTATAATTGCATGTCTAAGAAAATCACTACTCAAACCAAAGATAAAGAAAAAGAATTACGGAAAGAATATTACAAAATAATTTCTTACCTACTTGGTGGGGTCAAAATTTGTTATTAAGCGGGGGAGAGGATGAACTTCTTCCATGATTTCACTGGCTAGTGGCTACTGGCTACTGGCCTCTCCGTCCACATCAAGTTCTATCCTCATCTAGCATGGGGTCTTCCCCTTAATAAATAAAGAAAGCAGAAACGATTTGAATGCCTGACAAGTTACTCTCTGTGTTCTCATCTTCGTGTTCATCGACCATATAGTTTCTGCCAAAATACCATTCTATCTTTTCCTCTTTCACCTTGTGAAAATCGTTTTAGATTCGTATATTCATTCGTCTCGTAACAATTATCATGGCATAGATGATTTCATTTTCTCTCTTTCCTTAACCAGACTAGGAGAGCTAGACCCTATTGAAAGCCCTTTTTTTCCATTAATGCTTTCTTTATATTTGCTGATGATGCTACCCCACCGCCTTTAAAGAATACACCTTTTGTACTATCTTTGAAAACCATACATTAGCAATTAGCAATTAGCAATTAGCAATATACTCTATAACCCCATGTGAATCTTTTGTTTTTTTTTCAAAAACAATGCCCAGCAACACCACCACATCTTCTGCTACTCCTCGAGACACAATGACCCACTTGGATTTCTTCAAGAAGCTCAAGAGATTGAACCCTCTTGAGCCTTCTCTTGGCATTCTTGGCTTCTTTTTAGTCACCGTACTCCTCATTTGTTGCTTCTTTTACTTGGATTATAGGAGTGTGACTCGTGGCCTTCGCCACCATGGTATCTCCTGGTCTGGACTTGTTGTACCTTCTTCATCAGAATTAACTGGTGGAGACAGTGGACGGCTAGGATTTCTTGATAAGCGTGGTGATTGGTGTGATATTTTTGACGGGAACTGGGTTTGGGATGATAATTATCCTCTGTATCAGAGTCAAGATTGTTCCTTTATAGACGCTGGTTTTAGGTGTTTGGAGAATGGTAGGCCTGATAGCTTCTACACCAAGTGGCGTTGGCAACCCAAATATTGCAACTTGCCCAGGTATTCCTTTCCTTTCCTTTTCTTTTTGATCTATTTAATTGGTTTTTTAAACTTTAAGTTAATTACTGATAAATTTTGGAATTATTTTTGTGCTGTGTTGGGTTGCTTACAGATGAGAAAAGGTTGCTAAATTAAAATAGTTGTATATTAGGTTGGGAAGAAAGCGGTTTTTTCATAATCTTTGGCGTCTTCCAATTGAAGCGTTAATTAATGATGTTTGTAATAATGATATTATGGCACATTTCCTGGAAATCAGCATGCAAATTCCTTTCTGTTTGGTCTTGTTGTTAACTACCTTTGTCCATATCAAATTAGTTTTTTTTCCCCTTTTTAGGAGTTCGACACCACACTTGCTTGATAACAAACTCTAACATAGTTTCACAGAAAAAGCGGAAGTTGTGTTTGGCTCCAGAACTTCGTGAATGTGTTTCTTTTAAACACTAGCCAAGTACCTACTTTTTGTAAGAAAATTTATTGTTTAAATGTTTCCTGGTACTAGCAATCTCTTTTCTTGGAATGACAATTACAATTGCTCTGAGGAAAGCTTATCTGGGCCCCCATTCTTTTCCTTGAGACAGATTCGATGCAAGGTTGATGTTGGAAAAGCTGAGGAACCGGAGGCTTGTATTTGTTGGAGACTCAGTTGGAAGGAACCAGTGGGAGTCCCTCCTCTGTATGCTTGCCACTGCTGTTCCTGACAATTCTTCTATATATGAGGTGAATGGGAACCCAATTACAAAGCACAGAGGGTTTCTGGCGTTCATGTTCAAGGACTATAATTGCACCCTTGAATATTACAGGGCTCCATTTCTAATTGTACAGGGCCGCCCCCCTGCTGGAGCTCCGAAAGAGGTGAAGTTGACTTTAAGAGTGGATACATTGGACTGGACTTCCCCCAAGTGGAAAGATGCAGATGTTCTAGTTCTTAACTCTGGCCATTGGTGGAATCATGAGAAGACCATAAGAGGGTAAGTACAACCTATGCAATTAGGTGTCCCCAAGAGCTGGTTCTTATGTCAATGTGTAGTGTACATGTAGCTATTTTCAACTTTTGGCATCTTTGAATCTGGAGGATACTAGATTGGAGCATAATAACTATTCCTAGCTTTTAATCCTAACCGGTCTGCATATATGCATAAATAAGACTATTGGAGGGTAAAGACATCCTATCTGATTTTGTACTTTGCACTATAGGACTAGGATATATCATATGAGCTTGAAGATAAATTTTATATAGCCTTTTACAGTAGCTCGTACGCTTTTACCTGCAGATGCTATTTTTTCACGGTTCGGCAACTTGGGGTTATAGTGGAATTTTTTTTTTATTATAATGTGGTTTAAGTTGGAAAGCATGTCTAAGATGGCAATGCATCTGCTCAATTATTGAAATTTAGGCCTCAAGATGACAAGTTTAGATGAAGGAAGGTACACAATAGTCTCAATCTGAGGGTTAGAGGGTAAGATAGGATATCAGATCACTCCAACCTGATGACCTGGTTCTTTTGTATGTGTGCATGTGTGTGCAAGCGCGCACTTTGATTTTTTGACTTTTGGCACTATAGAGCTAGGATAAGACCACATGAGCGCAAATAAATTATTATATAGCCTTTTACCATTGCTGGTCAGCTTATATGTGCAGATGTGTTATTTCTCAGTTCAGCAACATGGGCACATGCACAGTTCTACTTGGAGAGGAGAGCATGTTTAATGTGGCCAATGCATCTGCAAATTATAGAAATTTAGGCCCCATGGTGACAAGTTTAGAAGGAGAAAGTTACATACAGGTTTCTTGTTCACATTGTTTCGATCTGAGGGCTAGAGCCAGAAACATATATGCATTTTATTTGCTGACGAGATGAGGATGTGTTTCAGTTAGCCATGGATATGGTACAATTTATCAATGATGAGATTATAGATCTTTTCCATGCCATGGATTTACTTCAGAGTCTGCTGGGACATGCATCTCCCTATTGAGCTTGAAGGTACCAACATATTGGAGGAAATTCTTCGGTGTTTGTTCAGTTGCATCTGAGATGGCATGTGGCATTGTAGATGTAAATGGAATATTATGAAGGTTGAGCGCATAAGTTGGGATAAAATAAATGATAAATATGAATCCGATACAATTGGTCCATATAGCATGCTTGAACATGGGTGATTAGACCACATTGGAAGATTATTCTCAATTTGTTAAGCATGATGACCTATGAGATGTCCCTAGAGTGTGTGAGGGTGGGGAGGTGTCCCAATGAATCCTCTTACCACTCTTAAGCCAAAGTCCAAAGGTGTATCTTGTCCGCATTGCTATATCAGTGGGTTAGGATGTGCTTTTAGCCTTCAATTTGAGCATGACATTCAGACCAATGATTGAGCTTGATTTATGGATGAAAAAGGAAAAATGCGAGAACATTTTTATCTTATTTTCACAACAGTGCATACAATCACCCACAAGTACCATTTCCTTGCAATGAAACCACAATCTTCTTGTTGCTGCTACCACCAAGTTGACCTGCATTTCATTGCATTATTCGCTCATAGTAACACCATCAGGTGATTTTGCTTTATTTTTTCCCCTAGATTTAACAAAGGGAACATGAAAATTCTGTTTGCATGCTTTTGTCAGGTGTCATTTTATGCTGTACTTCATGTAGGAAAAGGCAAGGACAGAAATCAGTTCATGCTGTAATGTTGAAATGATATTTGATCATTGAATTTATGTTATTTATTAGGGGTTGTTACTTCCAAGAAGGGGAGAAAGTAAGGATGGAGATGAGTGTTGAAACTGCATATGGAAGATCAATCGAAACTTTGATTGATTGGCTTCACACTGAAGTAAATATGAGCAAGACTCGAGTCTTCTTTCGAACCTATGCTCCTGTACATTTCAGGTTTCTCTCTCTCTCTCTCTCTCTGTTTATTTTTTAAAATTTCTGCATGGTTACTCTCTTTTTTTCATGAACATTTCAAAGTTACTCTTTCTCGAATATTTCAACTGCCAGATCTTTCCTGAATGCTTATTTGTCTATATGTACTCTTTTGATTCTTAGTCTCAAGTTTTAGAACAGAATAACTTCCTCTGGAAAACCTGAACTCTTTCCATGCTATAATGTGAACTAACACTTTTCAATTCATGAGTTACTTGAGATGATTCCTTTGCTCCAAAATTGCAATTCCTTCGCATGCTTGCAAATGAAATTGTTTGTGCGTGTTTATCTAATAAATTGGCTGATGTAACAGGGGCGGCGACTGGAAGACTGGTGGTAGCTGCCATCTGGAAAAGCTTCCTGACTTAGGCTCGGTGCTGGTTTCACCAGATTACCGTTTCAAACTATTCTTTGATGTGTTATCAAAACACTCAAATGAATCACAAGTGATGAACTTGCATTTGTTGAATGTGACAAGCATGTCAGCCAGGAGAAAGGATGGCCATGCATCCTTATACTATCTTGGACCAGGTAGCGGTCCAGCCTCCCTACACCGTCAAGACTGCAGCCATTGGTGCCTGCCTGGTGTACCTGATTCCTGGAATGAGCTTCTTTATACACTTCTTTTGAAGCAGGAGTTGGTTCATGCACAAGATTTAACAGAATCTTCTCAAGCTCCTTTTGTGGCTGCTTAAGAAGTAATCTGTTTGGACCAACATGATTAAAGAACGGCAGTTCATAAATCAAAGGTTGCAGTTTCCTCAAACATATCAGCAAAATCATCATTTGCTGAGTTGGATGCGGTGCTTTGCTTCTAGACCATCCATTTAATCATCAGTTGCCTTCAGCAATCCTTGGCAAAATTTAAGTTATACCATTTTTCAGTGAATTTTGTTTTCTGAATGATCGGGGACAGTTCGCAGGCATCGTGATAAGAAGGCAAAGTTGATAGTTGAGAAGAGATATACACAAAGGCATGCTTTTCTTTTTGTTATACAAGCTGTATTCCTTGGACAGAACAAAAATAGAAAAAATCCTGATCACGCCGCTTGTAAATTGTATATGCAGAGCAAATGCTGGAAATTTTACAGTATGAGAAATCCTTAGTTCAGTCTACACACCCTCGGAATCCGAGAACTTTCAGCCATGGTAATTCTTAAAGAATGAAAAAGAATTCAGGGCATGAAAATTCTTGTAGTGTATATGCTATGCTAGTTTTGGGGGCTTTTATTTCCCCATTGTGCCCTTGAAATTCTTTCGGTTTCTTGACACAGGCATGGAAAAACTCTCAACTTAAGCAAGGCAGTTATGATTAAGGATTTGGCTGGCCAAACATTCGTACTTCGACACGAAAGAGTCAACTTGTGAGTCATTTGAGCCGAAAGCATGGGGCATTATCACTTCCCTGTTAGGTGCTCGCTGTGAATTTTCTCTGCAACTTGCAGTGTGTATTTATATAATTATCTGATAAGCAAAATGGATCCTGCTAGTAGCTGATTTTGCGAAGGAGATTGAGGCTAAAGTTGGGCTTTGATCATTAACGAGGACAATGCCCTGTCCTCTTCCCTTCTTGAAGTCAATCCATTAGCGTACATTCCTCTAATCTCGATGAAAGGAAACGCCACTGCATGCTCCCTTGATTTAACAGAAGTGGGTGCCACTGCCAATTTTTGGTCAATCATGGTTGTATAATTGTCAAATAAAACGCGGAAACATTCACGCACAAACAGGCATAATTGATGCTTTCCACTCTTAAGAATCCAAAATTGGATGAACAGGTTCAAGAAAGAACAAGAAAAACTGATCTTCCAAAATAAGAACGATAAAAAAAGAGGGGAGTGGAGAAGAAAAACCTTCGTCAACCAAAACAAGAATAAGAACATCGAAGGGGATAAGAATGGACTCGCTCTATGGGGTACATATATGGTAGACAGAAAAATCTAATCTTTTTGAGAGCCATTTCGTTTAATCAGTAAATGGATATTGCTCATATCTAATTGTGCATCCATGGAGCACCGAACGAGCCCCTCTTCGGCTTTGACAAATTGCAAACATGGCTATTTTAGCCTCTCCAAGACATGTTGTGCAGTCTGAACTGGTGAGGTTCTGAATCTGATTACAAGAGCCATGAGAAGCATTAGGATAAGGATAGATGATGCGGTAGTCATATGAACAGTTTTTTCCCTCTCAATTTTGTCAATTTTTTTTTATTGATTTCATCCTTGTGTGTGTGTGTGTAAAGTTGACATGTGTATGCATGCGTCGGTGCATAAATGTTGGTCGTCATCTTTGGAGAGCGTGTGCGGTGTCTCCAGGTGGCCAAATATGGGCTTTTAGGAGGACGTTCGATTCATCTCAGCAACCCTTCTGATCTTGAATGATGCATGTAATTAATGGATGTCCGGTTTGACATCGACAACCCTTTTTTTCGTCGGTTTTCACACCCGACCCTTTAGATTTTCAAGCTAGCCCCTCAATTTGTGTTTTTCTTCGGATTTGGTCCCTACTGTTTTGATTTTTAATTTTTCACTCTTGGTCCTTTTGTAAAGTTTTGATTTTCTTTTCAATTTCATCCTTCAATTCTAATTTGTCAATGTTGTTTTTTCCACTTTGGTCCCTATTCTTTTGATTTTTAATTTTTTCTTAACCTTTTTGTGCATTTTTTTTATCGGGTTTCAATTCCATAACTTAATCCAAATTTATGGTTTATTATTTTTTTCAATTTGAACTTCATTCTTTAATTTTTTGTCATTCTATTAAAGTTATTTTTCCTTTCAATTCCACCATTCAATTCAAAAATTTATAGTTACTCTCTAATTTATTTTGAATCCTTTTGTATAATCAACTTTTTTTTTTAATTTCATCATTTGATGTTTGATATGCAAATGATTGAGTTTCACAGTTTTTCTATGCATGGTGCTTTCAGTTTAATGACTTGGGTTATTGGTCTAAAGAGTTAACACAAGTTGATATTTTTTTGACTTATTTTCTTTTTCGATTTCATTGTTTGACATTAGTTTTTTTTAATTGGTTTTGTGGGTTTCTTTCTTTTATATCGAGTTATTTTGATTTCATGACTTAGACTGTGTATTTTACAAGTTAACCCAGGTTAGCTCGCCCCTTATTACTTAGGTTACATGTCTATCATACTACCTCATGTTAACTCGGACTAGGTTTTTTTTTTATCTATTTTTATCCAATTTTGTACTTCTAGTTTTTTTTTAATGTGTTTATTATCATTGCCTAATTTTTTTAACACCTAATTAAAATAAAACCAACTTATTAAACCTGGTTGAGACTATAACTTGAATTGTTGATTTTTTTTAAAACGTGTTTGCAACATCTAAATATCGTTTTATAAGGGAAAAAAATGCAAATCTACAACGTAGTGCAAGCCCACGTCTAGTTTACACGAATACCAAAAGTATCACCTTTAGAGTACATCCTAGAGTTACAGATAATTGTTGTTACATTCGTATCATGAACACTTCTAACAATAATGCACCATCCAAAAAATCCAACAATCACAAATGCCAATTTTGAAGGGAAACCCATGTTTTTGTTTCTCTTAATTTTATAAAAAACGAAGTTCTTTTGATTTTTCATTTTAATTTTCACTGGTTTCTCCATCATTTTTGCAACAAATGATTTCAATCCTTATATGATGCAGGAGGTTTTTAAAAATTATTTTTTCTTAATCATTTTTATCCTTTTTTATTTATTTTAGGAAATTATATGATATTTTTAAAAAAAATTTCCTAGTTTATTTAGAAAATTTATTGTTTTTCCTTTATTTTTGGATTTCATGGTTTGTTTATGTTGGTTTTCGGTTCTATTTAAATATTTGTAAACCTTTTCGAGTGGCAAAATACTTAAAGAGAAATATCTAGTAATAAAATCTTGAATTAGAGTTTGTGGTGTGACTATATTCAATAGAATTTTATGTTAATTGTTCTTGTTGTCTATCTAAGTCAATTGGTATCATAGCCTAATGATTTTTGGTAGTTAATTTTTTTGTATTGTTGAATAACCATAACTAGAAAAGATGGTCACAGAATAAGATGTGCTCATGTAGGTAGGAAAGAGAAAGTTTTTTCTTGGAAAAAAGAAGTTCAAGAACTTGTGATAAAAGGCATGGTGAGGAAAATTACAAAATTAACATGTCAACTAAGTATAATAAACATGCAGATGCAAGTTGAAGAATTATCCGTCAATTAGCAGAGTTAAAGAAGAGAAAATTAGAGAATCATGAGAAAAGTGATTATATATCCATGACCAGTTTTGAAAACCTGTTTTAGAAGCATAAACAGATGAGACAACTTATTGATCAGGATGAGTATCTTAAAGATTCTTAGTGAACCTGTTTATGATAAGATGAGTATACATTAGTATTCTCCACCAATTTATGATGTTTATTTTGGTGATGATTATATTGACAATTATTGCATAAATAATGATAGTAATGACAATGATAATGTCATTAATAATATCCTCATTGATAAGTTATAAGTTGAGTGTAAAAAGAACATGAAAGATGTTTTTTTTTTTTGTTAATTTAAGTTATATTAACTCATTTTATTACAAGTTTACTATAATCACAAAGATAAATTTGTTCAGTGGTTATATGGATTGCATGTTGGTGAAGGAAGTTTGAGGTATGCAATTCATTACTCTAGAAGCCAATAAGAAATAAATTAATTGTCAGTTGATGTTTCTTATGTAAATTTTAAAAGGAAGGGACTGAGGATAATATTTAAAACTATTATATGCTATAAACGAAGGAATAAAAAGTGTTGGAGAGCCTTGATTAGACATCTATGAGATCTTGAAAAGAGTAATTTAAACTCAATTGTTAGTTTTTTTAAATTTAAGAAGACTGATGTAAGAGGTTTTTGAGAAAAACTATTTTTATTTTTCCTATATATTTTAGAAAATTAAACAATATGCTTAATGATTTTATTTTCCTAGATTGTTTAGGTTGGTTTTTGAATTTATTTAAGGAGTTGTAAACTTTTAAAAGATAGACTAAATCTTTTTTAATAAAGATTTATGGTGTGACCATATTTGATTGAATTTTGTGTTGTTATATTGTTTATGTCTACGTAATTATTCTTTAATATATATATATATATATATTTATTTATTTATTATGCCTCTATTTTATTCTCCATGAAGAACAACAAGAAAAACATAGATATTCTCTGGAGTGATCCCTTAGTTAAAAGATCTGGTCTAGTCAAGTTGATTAATACAAACAATCTAGTGATTACTTAGTTAATCTCTTAGTTAATCTAGTGATTTACTAATACAAACAATTAAAAACTTTTTTTATTAAAATAATATTATTTTAATTTTTTTTTATTTTTTAAATTAAAGTTTAGATTGAGTTAGCCTCCTATTTATGACCTAGATCTTAATTTAGATTTTAAGCTGAGATTGGATCTTCTAACTATGATATGACTTTAGAAAAGAAGTTGAGAGATGATGCCACCTGTATTCATGAGTCCTTTAATGGGGCCGCCTTTGTTCCATCCATGCCGGCGTTCTTTATTTAATGGCATCCGCCTTCGTCTGACATTCTGGAATACCCTCTTCTTAACTTCTTACATAGACAAGCCCAGCAGGAAAAAGACTTCAGACTTTTCACATAAGAGGAGGTAGGCACACAGGCGGGTAGTTCTGATCTGGAAAGTGTATATCTTTTGTTCCGGTGGGTCATGAGCGTTGCTGACTCTCCTGTGGTTCGCAGGTGGTATGTTTCTCTGCCACCATGGCTCAAGTGGGCTTTCAAGTTCCAACTATTTGACTATAAAGTAAATAGGTTAAGAACATAGGTAGTGATGCTGTCGGCTAGTTGTAAAACAACCTTTTTCTAAGCCCCAAATTGTTTTGCTTTAATCCTTAAGTGGTTCTCGGCCGAGTTTATAGTACAACTCACATGGCCTCTGGTTTCGAGGTGGATCGTGGGCTGGAAGATTCGCAATTCGACCCATGCTACATTGCATCTCTGTGCCTAATACGATAGCTTTCGAACCATGTTTTTTTATAAATAGCCCAATTCTTTTTT
This sequence comes from Populus nigra, assembly GCF_951802175.1. Classification (NCBI taxonomy): domain Eukaryota; kingdom Viridiplantae; phylum Streptophyta; class Magnoliopsida; order Malpighiales; family Salicaceae; genus Populus; species Populus nigra. The sequence continues at coordinate 3,716,475 of NC_084855.1, read as the reverse complement.
CTTTCCTTTTTTTTTTATTTACATCCTTATGCAATCCTTGCTGTAATTGCACTTCTGCGATTGGTGTAGGCTAAGGGGATGTTGGAGGATATGCTAGTAATCGTTTGTTAAAGTGTTTTTTTTTTGAAAATATATTAAAATAATTTAAAAATATAAAAAAGTTAATTTTAAACAAAAACAAATTTAAATTTTTATGAAACTTTGTTTCAAATGGTGTTTAAGAATGTCTAGTATTGTGATGCAAAATATTTTTTTAACAGTATTTTCTTATTAAAAATATATTAAAATAATTTTTTAAAAGTTTTTTTTGTTTTTAATATTAACATATTAAAATGATAAAAAATATTAAAAAAATTAAATTTGATTATTTTAAGTTAAATGCACTCTCAAAATGTATCCAAACAGTCAAACACAATTTAAAAAGCAAAAAAATAACCATATTAAAAACATTTTCACTTCAATGGCCGAGTAAAATTTCAATAAAATTGGCGGTTTAGATTCGAGTATTATCATTTCTTGATCAGCTTTGAGGGCACAGCCACACATCATGGATATAATTATCTAATAGGGTATGAATGTCAAGACGCAGATTTTATTACATGGATCCAGATCCTATGAGAACATCGTCTGATCAAGTGATCGCTACCGTTTTTCTCAATAAAATTATATGTCAACGAGACTTTTTTTTTTTTTTGGGCATTTTAGACCTCTTTTATTAAGCATATAGATATATTTGTTGGCCAAGCCAAAGACATGGCAAATAGTTGCGCGCAATATTATCGATCACCTAGAAATTTAGCTTCGGTTGAAAGCAGCAAGTTCTCCAAGCTCTTCCACCTCCCTGGCTAAACCTTCCAGCTTCTCTGCCAGCTCCATCAGTGAGAACACAAAGCATGCTATTGCAAGTCCCTCAGCTGTATCAAGTTTTCCTAGTTTGAAAGGAGACATGACCTGACTAAGCCCTTGTCTTGCTAATTTTAACTTTGGCACTATTAAAGTCTCTGACTGGCACCGTCTCATTTTCTTGATGCTCTCTCCCAGCTCTCTCAGGGTCCACGCAAGTGATGAGCCAGCTGCTTCACAAGGTTCTTTGATTGACTCCCTCAAAGCTTTCAGGGGCTATGATAACACAATTTCAATGGTTTAGGTCAACAGATTTCAGAAACTTAAATGGAAAAATTGAAATGTTGAAAGAAAAGTCAGTATATATTACCTCTTTGGAAGAATTAAGAGAACCCTTGAGTGAAAGTATGGTGGCAGCCAATTCTCTAAGAACCTCACCAATCTTTTGGTATTTCTCCCAAGGGTGGAACAGCCCAAATTTTCCATGCCACGGTTCCCATTTTGCAAAATTTACCTAAAAACACCAGACTCCATATTTTTATTGATTGCTTGAGCAAAAGAGATAGCAGGAAACATGGGGAAAAAAATTACTCAGGACAATCCTAGAGATAAATAGGCAGCACAAGTCAGTGAATTGAGGTGAGAAAATTGTTATTTTTGACAGGATAAAAAAAATATGACAAGGAAATTAGTTTGGCTAACCAAACTTCAATAGTGTCTTTGACACTTTCCTAGGCAAAAGAAAGCCCAAAATCTTTCTCAGTTGTAGCGTTACAGAACTCCTAGTTATATAAATTTTATTGAATTTGCACAAAACAAATGGCCTCGAAAGCATTTGTTATAACTTCTAATTTCCTTTTTGTTAAATTATCTATGGGTCATCCTTTAAAAAATTCAATGATAATTAACAGTGGATGCTTATGGTATTTTCAAAATATCGGGGGACGAAGGAAGGAATATTATACCAAGGATTCATCCTTTGCCTTAGAGTTTAGCACTGATATGCAGTTCCTGAAACTAGCAATTGGATGAACTGACTGGTTTTCCTTGTCGCCGACTAATCTGAAATACTCCTCTACGCATCCTGCAAAGCAGTAAAAATTCTCACTCCTTTCTAGTTTTTACTGTCAAGAAAGATAAAATGCAGTTCATACACTCAGTTTTTATTGTGTTTGGTATTGTGTTCAAACTGCACATTTTTTATTGTTTTGATATGATTTGTTACAAATAAATTTTAAAAAATAAAAATATATATTATTTTAATATATTTTTAATCAAAAAATATTTTAAAAATAAATTTGTATAATAAAAAAATATAAAAACTGATCTGATTGAATTCTTAATTAATTTGTTGAATTGCCAACCTTCGATGGAGCTTGCAAGGTCTTCGAATTTGGAGACCGTAGAATTATGAATCTCATCACTAGCCCATGTGGGGAAAAAAAATAAGCTTGTGCAAATGCAGATAGCGAAGCCCATAACAATCATCACGAGACGTTCACGAGCTATTTCCATGACATTTTCTTCACGTATACCGGATACCGAGACCAGATTGAATGTGAGGATGAATATCATGACTCCATAGTCATATCTCTTCTTAATGTTCGGAATCAGTCTAGCATATGTTGCTGCCCCGCCTGATCCACAGTCAATATTGAGCGATCAGTCTCAAAATAATTTAAATGACTGGTTAGGCAATAAAAGAAAAAAATTATACTCACCTTTGACACGATATTGTGGAAATTATAAAAACATTTAAAATGTCTGAAAATATTACCAAAACTCTTGTAACTGTGTTGGCCTCAAAAACTTTATTGTTAAAGAAAAACAAACAATGATTGTTGCTGCAATATTCTTCTCTTCTTTCTTTGATTGATTGCTGATTTGAATTTGAATATTTTTTTTTTGCTGATATTGAATTCTGGGAATGATGAAAACGTTACCAAAAATAAAGAGAGAAACACCAACGATAAAAGGGTTGCCGATTCCACCAACTTGTTCACCTAAAATTGCCGCTATACATCCCAACCCGCCTCCTAAAACAGTCCCAATTCCTCGATAGAATCCCTTGCCAAGCGTAGCTCCTGAAATGCATGTGTGATGAAATAAAAGTTTATTTGGAACACGTAGCATGCATTCATTACCAAAAATTAAAGTTTAAGCAAATTAATACTATATACTATATCTATGGCATGGACCAACCTGCGTGGAACTCAAAGATGACAACAACAGTCATTATAGCCCACATCGCATTATCGTCTCCAATTTCCTTGTAGAGACGGTCAACGAAGTAGACAAGAGAAACCAAAACCAGAGCAGTTCCAACTTTGATACAGTGAATAATTTTCTTTATGCTGTTCTTATTTTTCTGGACAAAAGAAACGATAGGACTTAGAGAAACTTGGAATTTCCTTCTCTCTTTGAGATCACCAAATCCCTGATCTCCATCTGGAATAGGAATTACAGTTGAACCCATTATTATGAGGCGATACTCTCTACTATTATTTTTTTCTCTCCTTGAAAAAAAATATTAATTACTTGATTGTTCAATATGGCTAGGGTGGAGAGAGGAGCAGCTATTTATAATAACAAGGATCGATGGCTTGAGATGTAAAGTGAAAAGACAGTAATTGTGCGTAGCTTCAAAGTGGACACAGGCCTTCACATTTCAAATCACACTTACATTTACATGGAGTAATGCACTGAAACATGCAAAACTCCATTTATCTTAACGTAGGGTTCGTTTTAGTGAGCTTAGTGATCCTAGTGGAACACCTTGAACAACACAAGTGTACCTTCTGTTACAGTAATGTGGAGGATGGTCTTTTCGCAACACTTATATATATATATAATGCTATTTTACAACATCTTCCCACAAAGATAGAAAGTTACTCGGATTCTGTAATATAACCTAAGATTAAATCCTAGAAAATCAAGCATTAGATCATGCATTATTAAATATTGAGCATATTCCTGAAAATTTTCTACATCTTTTAACTCAAATTACTTTAAAAAAATATATCATAAAAATTACATTAATTCTTTGAAATGATTTTAAAATCGACACTATTGCTCTCTTTGGTATAGGTGCATATTTGAATTGTATTAAAAAAAATAGTTTCAAAACAATTTTTATAAAATACTTTCGAAAAACTTTCTACAACAAATAATACTAAATTAACTATAAAAAACAAAACTCAAGTATCAATTTTTAATAATGGGTTTTTTCTTAAAACTTCATTTGTTGTTACTAATGATATTAATCATACTGTTATTCTTAACATTTATTTTATTGATATGATTACTTTTTATAAAACTAATCATGAAAGTACTATTTCAAAAATCAATAATTTGAAACTTGTTTTTCCTTTATTATAAAAGCCAAAGACAAGAAATTTAGATCTCATCAAAACATGTTTTATTCATTCTCATCGTATCAATGCATTGATTCAAGGAAAATAAATTTATCTCATGCATCTTAGATAAAATGTCTTTTTACAAAAAAAAATTAAGCAGCAATTACAAAATCTTATTTTACAAAAAAAAATTTAGAATTTCAAAATAAAATAGAAAAAAAATTTGTTTTGATTTACCAAATGCTCTTTGAAAGAGAAAACAACATATTGTTGATATTTCTTATGATGTTAGTTTTAATGAAAAGTAAATTCCATAAAAGCAAGACCTATTTAAATGAATGTTGAATTAAAACAACATTGTCTACTCAAAATCAAAGATTTAGAGCCTAAATCTCTTATACAAAAGTTCAGATCACCTTGGTCATATGCAGTTTTATATGTTAATAAAAATTCTGAGATTGAACAATGCATATCAAGACTCGTCATAAATTATAAACCATTGAACAAAGCATTGAAATGGATTAAATACCCAATTCCAGACAAAAACAATTTGTTACAAAATCTACATTCTGCATTCATATTTTCAAAGTTTAATATGAAGTTATGATTTTGGCAAATTCAAATCCATTATAAAGATCATTACAAAACTATATTTACAGTTTCATTTGGTCAAAATAAATGGAATGTTATGCCATTTGAATTAAAAAATGCTTCATCTGAATTTCAGAAAATTAGATGTAGAGGAAGCTGAAATAAAAGTTGTTCTATAAAAAATAGAATTTATGGTTTAAAAAGATAATTTATAAAATAAACTACAAGTTATATGGATTTACTATCATATCATCACTCATAAACGAGACTTACACTATTTAGTAGCGTTCATCTATACTTCTAAAGTTCTCTCTTCTCACCAGGTTTCTGAGATTTTGTATAAACAATACTACTCAGATCTTAGTAGGCTCTGATACTAAAAATTAAACAAAAGAGAAACCACAAGATAAACAACACAAGAATGTGGTGATATATATATTGGAAAACTTGTTAAAGTATGATTAAGGACCATATTTAAGGTCAAATTAGTGAGATCTACTCATTTTTAGGTTAAAACTTTGTTGGAATTTAATCTCCAACATGAGCTATTTAACATGAAACATTAATATGATTTAAATAAATTATGGATGAATGAGAAATTGATCTTAAAGAACCCTAAGTTGGCATATTTTGGTGAAATCTAAAACCAATTAAAACAATTATATCCCAAATAGAAAAAAACAAAACAAAACAAAACAAAACTTAATTGGTTTTTATTATAGAACCATAGTTTTTAAATATATATATTAGACTAGTAAGCAATTATGTTTAGTTTATCATAATAAGACATTCTAAACATAAAATTTTTTTCAAGGAAATCCTAGGGTTTATACAAGTTTAAATTTATAAATATACAAAATAATAACTCATGGCAAACATGTTATCAACATAAATATAATACTAGCATGCATATTGGTAATAAAAATAAATATGCTTAAATTAAAATAAAGGAGGGTACATATTTTTTCAAGCACTTTAAAGTAATGAAACCTTTGTTGTTATTAATGATAAATTCTTTGTCTTTAAGACTTTAAATGTCATCATTCTCTTCCATAAATATTTTCTGCAAATTTAAATAGTTTGTTCAGCTAAAAAATTCAGATTTATAACCATTATATTCATATTTTATTCTTGATTTATAATGGCTAATCAAATATTGATATCACTTGATAATGGTATAAATTAATTCTAGTATTACCAAAACTAGCTCTTTAATGTTTTAGTTTCCAGAATCCACCATAAAAAATAGGGTGATGAAAGACTTTAACACAAGTTTTTTGCCAGATTTTTACACACTTTTCTTCACCTAATTTTTAGTATTTTCCTTCTCTTTTTTCATACTTTGATTTTTCTCTCAAATCTAGAGCTTAGGTTCACTTTGTTGAGAATAATTGAGTCCTTCTACTTTAATTCAAAGTTCTTGTTTAAAAATGTTTCTAAATTACGATAGTATTATTGAAATCTTGGAAAACATATTGTAAACATACTAATTGCATAAATAGGAGAGTAAGAAAGCCTTAAAGATAGATGATTCATTCTTTAGAACAACAAAATTTTTATTGCTTTAAAGTGATTAAACAAGTAAGTACTCTTATTTTTTTTTAATATAAATATAGATATTTTTATTATTAGTATGCATGCTAGGATTTTGATCTGATATCAATTGTAAGTTTAATTATATGCTTACTTTGCATGCTATAATTGTATTATTATATTTGTTTTGAAAACATGTTTGCCATGAATTTTTATTTTGCATGCTTATAGATTTAAAATTTTATTAACTCTAAGCCTTCCTTATTAAACATATTTTATGTTTGAATGCTCTTGTTATAATAAATTAAATATCATTGCTCATTAATCTAATACTTTGAAAACATATTTTGGTTTTCCTTTCAAATGTAAAGCTTTAACTTTGTTGAGGGATAATATAGTCTTTTTATTTTAGTTTAAAAATCTTATTTAGAAGTGCATTTAAACTAAGATGGTTTTATTGAAATCTTGAAAGGCTTATTGTAAATTAATATCCTAGTTGCACTAAATGACGAGTAACTAGGATATTTACTATAATATTGATATTGTATGCTCATCCTTAACCGTGTTATGGTTGTGCCAATTCATCTAATCTTAGTGAACAAACTATTTAAGCTAAGTTTAGAAGAATGAAAAAACCTTAACACCAAGCTTTAAAATTAATACATAAAATCATATCTTAATGTACCTTGTTTAATAACTTGGATTTTTAAAATAAGAATAATATAAGACTTATGTGAACTTGGATGATTAATTTCACCGATTACAACAAATCAAGCCACATTGCCGGTAGTGAGACCAAAGGCCGTCACAAGCACATTAAGTTTAGACAAGCACTTTCGATTAATATGTCGAACTAATGGCTGCAAGAACGGGTGCGCCATTCCTAACATCGTTTCCAGCATCCCAAAATTTTAGTGTTTGTATTTTCGTAACCGTGTGCATATGTTTAGTGGTTGCAGAATGATAAATAGCAATTTATTATCAAATAATCATCTTGTAGAATCTTACTATTATTTTGTGCAAATTTAGTTTTAATTATAAATTAGTACTATGTGATTTGATATCGTGATAATTTGTTCATAAAAAAACTATTTTAATTCAAAAAGTAAACTTTAAAATTAATCTTATTTAATTCTTTAATATTTATTAACCGTGGATGAGACTTTGTTTTAATTTTCTTGGGGTTAAATATTGGAGTATTAATTGCTTTTGATCAGAAATGAAGGGTAGTTTGAATGTTGAAGCCCTAGAAAGAAACAAGGCAGTAAGACTACGAGTCAACGCATAAGATATAGAGTGATTGAAGCAGCGTAAAAGAATATCAATGGGTTTAAGAATAAATACATACTTCAGACTTAGTTGATGATGGAGTGTATGTTTGACATTACTTTTGTTATTTTTAATTTTTAATTATATTTTTAATATTTTTAAATTGTTTTAATGAGTTTCTATTAAAAATAAATTTTAAAAAATAAAAAATATTATTTTAATATATTTTTAAATAAAAAAATCATTATTCCAGACATTATCGTAAAAATTAGAAACCAGAAAGTGACCCCTTACACATCGCAGTAAGATTTATCCTAATAAATTTATATGTGCCACTTTCTATTGTCCGTGACGTGATGATGCTGTATAGCTTTTTAAATTTTGTCGGAAAAGTTTAACTTAGTAGGTTGAGATGATTTTTTGATATCGTATTAGAGCGTTAATAATAAAACGATTACAAGTTTAAATTTCATCATTTTTATTTATTTGATAAAAATTAAATATAAAATAATATAAATTTATGTAAATTTCAAGTTGAAAAAGTTTTTATTTAAAAATATATGTTAGAAAATAAAATAAATTATATTTTAAAATTATAATTAAAAATTTAAATTATTAAATTAAAATAATGATTTGACAGCGTTCAATACAGCATCATGTTCCATCTTGTTTCTTATCGTCGGAAGAAAACTCCTCTGAATGCACAAACCACTGAAGTCAGTGTCACAATTAATAAGGTATTGATGTGGACGCAGTATAGCCCTTCTTTTATCAAATTGAAGATGACAGGTAAATTAATTTAATTTAACCACTTAAAAGTGAAGAAAAAATATATTATTAAAGTTAATAATTAAGCAGTAATGATTCAGACCTCACTAATTTTAGATTCTTTAACTGAATTAATAAAATTAAATATAAAATAATAATAATTTTGTACAGATTTCAAAATATAAAAAATTTCACTTAACAAAATTTAATATTTAATCAAATATAAAAAATAAAAAACAAAAAGTATAGTAAAACGACTTAAATGTATGTAGAAGCTAAAAAAACTAAGATTGACCTCAGGAGTAATAGTATTTTTTTGTTATTATTGTGTCAATTGAAAAACAATTTAGTATTTGACTAAATAGAAAATATAATAAATAAAAAATATATTAAGGTATTTGTATTTAATTTCATCATTCAATTCTAATTTGTCATGTATTATTTTTTTTAATTTGATCCTCATTTTTTTTATTATTGTTTTAGTTATTATTTTTTTCTTTTCAATCTCATCATTCAATCAAAAAAAGTTTATTTTTTTATTTCAATTTTGATTCTCATTCTTTTTACTTTGTTTTTCATCGTGTTCAATTAATTGTTCTTTTCAATTTTACTCTTCAATCAAAAATCAATTTTATTTTGTATTTTAATTTTGATCCTTATTTTTTAAAATTTTATTTTTTTTATTCTAGATTATTTTGTGTAATTGATATTCTTTTTCCAAGTTAATCCTTCAATATTTAATTGGTTGAGAATTATATTTCATGGTTTTTCCAGATAAGATGCTTTTGGTCTAATGCCCTGAATCACGGGTTTGAAAAATTAATGATGATTCACATCCTTTTTTTTTTATTTATGTTCTTTTCAGCTTTGTGATTTTTTATGTTTTTTTTCTACCGAGTTATCTCGATCTCATGACCTGAGTTGCAGGTTTAGCGATTTGACTTGTCCCTTGTTCTCCGGGTTAGAGGTTTGTCATGCGAGCTTAGATTGAGTTGAGCTGGGTTTTTATTGTCCTTTTTTAACCAATTTCATCCTTTTATATTTAATAGGTTCAGAATTGAGTTATATTGTTTGTTCTATTTACAAAAATATTTTTTACCAGGTTGTTGTTATTATTATTTTTAATTGGTTCCATTTGTTGTCATTATTTATTTTTTTATTACCCGATTAAAATAAAATCAGTTTTTTTAACGCAATATAGTCCATGATATGAATTATATGTTTGTTTTTTTTAAAAAAAATATTTGCACTATTTGAATATCATTTTTAACACAAAAATAGCCTCGGGACATAAATCGGCTACACGACTAGTTAAATCTACACATGGTCCTTTTTAAGCAGGATTAATCATAATAGTAGATAATAAGGTATTTGGTGTTTAATCTTTAATTTTGCTATGATCTACACGTGTATAATTTTAATGGTCCCAAAGTATTTAAATCTTAGATTCTGTTATATTTTGTGTGCTCATATTTATAATTTTCTTACTAAAAAAAGAAAAAGAAAATCAAGCTATAAATAGATTAACAAATACAAGGACTAATTAATTATTTTTGAAACTAGAGATAGTACTCAATCTATTTAACAAAACTATCAGGACTGATTTAGAATTTACTCAAAAAAGAATCCCAGCTATGGCGCATCATGATCGGCGCGACCAACAATTTCAGTGTACCGAGTCCCGGTCGCCGCTGGCTTCCGATTTGACAACTCCCACTCCCTCCCCAATAGAAATCTAGCTACTGATCACCCACATGCCCGTAATGTGCTAATGAAAGTACGGTAGGTGCGTGTTCTTCGGGGTCCTCAGATCAACAATGGCCATTCGCTGGCGACATCAGGCAACCAAAGGCACCTTCAACGGGTGTGAGAGTTTTTTTTTGAAGAGTATTATGCTTACACGCAAGGTTGTTGGTTGTTTTGGTTTGGTCTTTAGTATTTGATGTTGACAAGAAGATCTTTTGATCGTTTCCTCGGAGTCACCGAGAATGCGCATTCTCCTTCGCTTTTTTAAGTTAGAAACTTATCACTTCATACTGTAAACTTTGCATCCATTTCTTGGGGTACGAAGATCGTACCTTTCCATTTCCACGCGTTTGGGACGGTTATTTTTCTTTATTTATGGAGAAGGGATCAGGAAAATGACCACTTTTTTAAGCAGCAAACGTTATTAATTTTAAACAATTCAATTTTTTTTTAATTTTATTTTTTAATATTATATTGTTTTGAAATTAAACTTCTTAATTTTTTTACATGGAGCTATTTTAATTTCATGGATTTAGTTTATTTATTTTTATGATTGCTCCCTTTAATATTAAATATGTTAGAAATAGAATATCATTTTTTTATAAAATTATTTTGGTCTTATAATATAAGTTGTGAATTTAACAAGTTAGCCCTGGTTGACCTAGATTGTTTTTTTTTTCCGATCTCATCCTTCAACATATGTTGGTTTGAAATTGAGCTTCGTATTTTTTTTTTATTTTTGAATAAGATTATCCTGATTTTATAACCAGTATCATAATTTTAGTAGGTTAACCCGAGTTAATTCAAGTATTTTTTTATCTTTTTTTAAATTTAATATTTTTTTCAATTTCATCATTCAACTTTAAGTTGATTAGGAATTGACTTTCATAATTTATTTTGATTTATTTTTTACAAGGTTATCTCGATCTCATGAACCAAGTCGATCCAATATTTTATTTTAAAAATATTAGGTCTGACACTTGCCAAACCTAGCCACAAATGAGCTTGGCAATATGCGTAACCCAGGCATGTTAAGTATGGTGTTGACCATATTCAAAAGATGATTGGGTCTAACACTATTAATTTTATAGATTTTTATATAAATTCATAGATGAATTATTTCTTAACAAATATGCTTAATTAAATAAGTCTATATTCCACCAAGATCATTAGATGTATTAAAGTCTTTTATGGCATGTTATTTCTCCATCTTTTAGCTGAATAAAATGAGTGGAATATATCTCACAATACAGCTCAAGATATCAAAAATATAAAATTACAATCTAGCCTCTTTTCTCCACAAAAAGACAAAGCTCGTGAGCTATAAATAGACCATGAACCCTTCAGAATAAAGATTAATAATTTTTATTTTTTATTTCATATATATTTTCAGAGCATCTTTCTCTTGAATATTATTATATTTTTTCTCTCTAAAAAGATATTTATTTAAGTATTAGAGAATCCTCACCTCTACTAAATATAATTTTTTTTGCAGCCACAAGTTATCTTGACCTCACCAAACATCAAGTATAAGTTATAAACTACCTTAGTTAGGAAGAATGAATGAGATTGTAAGAAGTAATTAATTAATTAATTAATTATCCAATTTGAAAGTCATATTATTAGACTATTTGGATTTTTTATGACTTAATCACCTAGAATATTATAGCATAAAAAAAATAAAATGGAAATGACGTTGAATATTTTTCACATGTAAAGATTTGATCCGGTGGTTTTGTGTTCGATTACTAACTTTATTTCATGAAACAAAATCAGAGTCCCAGCAATTCTTTTGTTTTTTTTCCTCTCATATAATTGAGGAGAGGGTTATTCATTGTATAGAAAAAGTTAAATAATTTGTAGGTGGCATGGCCTAATTATTAACTATTAGCCTAATCATGATCAATTGACGTAAGATATCATTACTTGAGTTAAATGGGCCGGCAGCCATGCAAATATGCATCTACAACTGTAGATTTATGGGTTGCCGCTCTATCTACCGCAACGTTATCGAGTTAAAGAAGAAGGACAACAATGGGTTCCAGATGCCGGAGCACTTCAAAATTTTGTCGCTGCTCAGCGATGGCCACTCTCGTAAGCACTAATTAATGGGCGGGTGGAGAAATCAGGCGCTTTGCACAGCTAGCCTAGTCGGAACCCATTTTTTTGGCTGTATATTTTCTTTATGAATTGGGAAAAAGAATTGGGCACTTCGAAAAGAAAATCCTTACAGTATCATTAAATCTTTTTTAAGCTCTAATACTATATTATATTAAATTCAATATAATATTAAAATTTTGATGATTAGTTTAGATATTTAAATTTCATATATATATATATATATATAATTAAATTAAATATAAAATAGTGATGCGTTCGTAAAAATTTAAAAAACTTAAATTCTTTGATGAGCATATCATATCTTTATTTTTTTATATTACTTTATATTCTTATTCTTGTATTTATTCAAAACATGGGATATGTTCATTAAATTCTCCCTTACTTGAAACCCATCTTTTACAACCTGTGAATTGATTGGATTATAAATTTTTTGTTGAGTCTAAAAGTTTTTTTAAAACTCTAAAATTATATTAAATTTGATATGGTATCAAAACTTGGATAATTAGGTATTTAAATATTATTATACTTATTCTTTCTAATTAAATTAAATATAAAATAGTAGTGGGTTCGTTTGAAAAACTTAGACTTATTTTGCGATGAGTATATCGCATCTTTATTTTTTTTTATATTACTTTATATTCTTGTATTTATTCAAAACATGAGATATGTTCATTAAATTCTCCCTTGCTTGAAGCCCGTCTTTCACAGCATGTGAATTGATTTGAACTGTAGAATTTTTGTTGAGTTACGAGGCTTTTTTAAAGCTCTAAAATTATATTAAATTTGACACGGTTTTAGAATTTTAATAACCATATCATCACAACTCGTTCTCTTTAATTAAATTAATGGAATTGAGTACAAATTTAAATAACTTTTACTTAATATAAAATTATTCTTAAAAACTCACAGAATAATTTTAGAGGTTGAATATCTTTACAAGTTTAATAACCATATATTTCTTTCCAAGGTTGAATATCTTTTAAATTTATTTATGTTAACAAGAATTGAAAATGAACAATTATGAGCTCTCAAGTTGCCTGAATCACATCAACTTTTGATCCAAGTTAATGATTAAAATCCTGTTAAATTATAGTAATACTTGTGGTTTAAACTATTTTTTATTTAGAAATATATCAAAATAATATATATTTTTATTTTTAAAAAATTATTTTTGATATCAACACATTAAAATAATCTAAAATTATATAAAATTATATTTTTTAATTAAAAAATTTAAAATTTAAAAAACATGATTTTCATCTCGTTGCAATCACGCTATAAAAGTGGGATGATGGAAGGGGCTATCTAGATTTTTGTAAGCAGATATATTTTCTTTTATCTTTGATGGCCGAGGTCCTATCTGCACTGATGATGTTTTGAAGCCAATTTCCGTTATTGCTTTAACTTTTACATGTCCTGGTCAAAGTGGCTGTCCAATTGCTCACCAAGAGCTTCTGGAATTAGACAGATAATTTTTTTTTAAAAAAAATTATATGAAATATTTGGATTAATTTACGTGTATTTTAATTAATTTTTATAAATTTTAAAATTAATAAACAAATAAACCTCCAATAATTATCAATATTAATAACCACATGGTAACGTGACACTGGTAAAATAAACTCAATCGAGCATACAATTTGTGCATTACGACCACTAAATGAAAATCAACTAGCTAGCGTGATAACTCTTAGCATATAGTCTCAAAAATACTTCCCGAACCAAATATATATATATAGAGTAATGGATTAATATTTATTTTATTTTCATTTCTTTCCGAGTATTTCAGATAACAAATACTTGATGATTAATTTCTAGGAAAGGTATCGACGATCCAAATACTCGCTAATGACAACGAAGTTGAATCGAGCCGCCAATGTTAATATTCATTCCAAGACGGAAAGTACTCCAACTCGACCATCACCTGCGTCAAATCTAGTGGTATCGTTACCTATCTCATTTGTTGAACTTTATTTTAACTTCTATGTCAAAGTGGGAATTGTTCCTTAAGAAAATGTGGGAATTTTGTCAACTACACACCATATATCCCAATACTATTAAACCTAGTAGAGTTGTAATATGTGAATTCGTATGCAATGGGCGACAAATAACCTTGTAGGCTGGTAGATTTTGTAATCAAGCTGCCAACTTGTTTCTATTGAATTTCATTTGATGACCGTGGCTAGCAAGATACTCCATCCGTGTACATAATGATCCTATGAATGTATGGAGGTAGGTAGTTTCATTTCGAAAAGGTACAATGTTCACTCTCTTGTTGACTCTGCCTCAGTTGGGGTTTGCAGTCCGAGTTTTAGTGAAGGATAGCTCTGTGAGTATATGATCATCAAACCCTAGTAGCTAGGCTATCCTGCAACTCGCTGCCTAGCCTGCAGTTACTCTCTTACTCCTATGTCTGCAGTGTAGTTTAATATGTTCAAGTGGATGTCTATAGACTAACCTTTCTTGTTGATTTTGTTGTTTATTGTGAACAAAGTGAATCAAATCATAGCGTTAGTGTTCATTAAGAGTAGTGTTGCACTAAATTAAATGAAAAAACATAGGTATATTTAGTGGAGCTCCATCGCAATCCGCAACCATGCCACTTTTTTTGTTCAATGGCCTCTTAATTGAGACATGTAAAAGAACCGATCAAGACTTTTCATGATAAAATACAGATTCCGTAAAAGAAATTTTTCAAGAGTTTGCTCTGTTAACGGCAACACTATCAAGTGACTTGCGCAAATCCATTTTCCACGCCACCACTAACTAAGGTAGTACCGGGTCCAGACACATGGTGGGAAACTTCTTTTCACTTGAAATCAACCGTGCCCTTGGTGAGCGACAGGAATTTATTTAAATTCCTGGCCATGTGAAATTGCAAATGCCCAGGCCCGGAAGGGTGTTCAACAGAAGAAGAAACGTTTTCAATTGTCTTCAACGTGTCGTCGATTTAGGCAAGATATTGAGGCAAGGAAGCCAAGTTGCGGAAAGAGAACCAGTCTTTTAGTGAAGAGTCCACTGAACCATGTAAATCTAGTTGCTAAAGGTGCTGGTGCTGGTGCTGGTGCTGGTGCTGGTGCCCCCTTTCTCCTTGACAGTACGATAAAATCGTTTTAGTAGGCTCATGCTTTTTTATTTGCAAGGCAAGGAAGGGAAGCTAAAGTAGAAGCGTGCGTATTGTCCTGTCTACGCAGAATATCTCGTGTTCATGGGGGGGAAAAAGGAAACTATCTTGTATTCGTTTCAGCAGATCATGATCACATTATTGCTGGTGATGATGCTTTTCATTGAAAACTAAAAGAAAATCCATGATGGAAATTTGAAAGAAAAAAAAATCGACAGAGAAAAATCATACGATCTCCTTTCGTCTTTCGTTTTCTTCCTCTTCTTCTTTTTTGGGCTCCTACTTGGTGTCCCTGGTGCTGGGCCAATGGTCTGTGTTTTTAAGTGCAAATTGTTTTCTTCCTCTTCCTCTAGGCCTCGGCCTTATTGTTACCTAAACGAATTGTAGAAAACGAAGCCCAAAATATCGACCTCGAATGGTTTGGAAAGAGCACCGGCAGTGAAGTTGCCTTCACATGAGTTCAGTAAATTGGACCTGGGCCCGATGGAAATTCTTCAAATAGCAGCACTCAATTTTATTTTATTTTTATTTTTACATAAAAATATTTTAAAAAACAATTATTATACAAGGACATCTACTGAAACAATTAATACATGCTATTCATGAAATTGACCTGGAATCCGCCCCCCCCCCCCCCCCCCCACCTTGTTTTCAGTTGTTCTACTTTGCTTTTGAGACATTTAATTAAAGTTTACCTGTCAAAGTCTCGGAGAACTAAAACCATGGGCCTCATAGTATTGGTGGTCCAGTTTTCAATGGTTCTGTTCGTCTCAAAAATAATGTTTATAGGCGTTCATGTTTTTATGAATAAAAAAATTTATTTGCGTCATTAAATTGTAAAAAGCATAACTCAACACCAACATTCCCCGTCTCTTTCTTGCCATAAAAGATGGAATTTAGTATTTAAAACTTGAAAACATTAAACATACACTATGGAACTATATATCTAAAATAATATAATACGTGACTACATAAAAAAACTATGATATATACATTAAATATTTAATTCAGCAAGAATATCCTTCGATTCTTTAACCGTCACACGTATTGACATGATTTTATCGGTGATTATTAAACATATTATCTTATCTTAAACAAATTATTCACACCAAAATTAAAATTAAATACTTAACTCCATGCAAGGAATATTTTTTGTGTGAAATATACACCAACACTAATATATAAATTAAAATTTATTGTTGATTCTTAATTAGCAAAGAGACTAAAATATTATACAATTCATAAAAAAAAATAGGTTAATCTCCTTTTCTTTTAAATATATAGCTATTTGTACGTACATCAGATTAAACTATAAGTAAATATAAAATAATTAAGCCTTTAAATCATCTATGGACTCTAAAGGCACTTTCTTTTGACCATTGAGTTCGAAAAATACTCAAGAGCATGCATACCAATAATAATTAAAATATAAAAATAATAAAATTACATTAATTATTTTTTTATCAAACTATTAATCAGATCCTTAATAATTGTCATATTATATTTCAATTCTTCTTACAGTCATTAACAATATTAAAAGAAGACTCCTTTAAACAATTGGTGTTTCATCGTGTTTCAATTCATGCGTATATTTTAGTTCCTGCTCACCTCACATATAATTTGAAAAATTTTAAATAACAAAATTACATCAAGATTCAACAAATTGTCAAATTAAATCTTGTTTATCTCTTATAATGAATTCTTAGTTATTGCCTTGTATTATCTTTTATAAATTGTCTCACGAATATTAAAAATGAATTATTTAAAATAAAATAATTTATAGAAACTACAATGTCACTACAATCATGTTAAAGTTCACATCGCATATATACCTCTGTGTTTTTTGTTATATATATATATATATATATATATATATATATATATTTGTAATTTGAATAAAAACTCATTAGACCGGAGTAGTAATTCATGAGTGTAGTAGATTAATTACTAAATATCATGTTTTAGACGAGTTAAAAGATGACATAAATTTTTTTTTATATATATCTATATTATTAATATTTATGGATTAAAAATAAAAAGAATGGTGGTGTATTTGAGAGATCATTCCTCTTCGACATGGTACAGTGCGTCAACATGCTCGACATGACCAATTTGTTTCGTGGGAAATCCAGCAAATTGTCACTGAGAAATTAAAGAGTAAGTGTTCCAAAGTAGGTACACAAGATAAAAGTCAAGAAAAACAAGAATCAAGAACCCTAAGAACAGAACATGGACACTAGGAGCTAGCTAATTCATAGACAATTTTTTTGAGCAACAAGAGAAGCATATGCATCACACCAGCATGCAAGACTAAAAGGGTAAGTTATTTTCTATTCCCATTTTCCAAGGGCAGACTCTTTGTTCGAATCTGCCAGTCTAGCTATATAGCGGTCTGGTATTCTGAAGAACATTGATCACTGTATGCGTACAATACACGTGCACAAGACAAAAAAAAAAAACAAAAAAACAAGAATTAAGAGCCTGAACGTAGACACCGGGAGCTAATTCATAGAAAATCTTTCTGAGCAACAAGAGAAGCATGCATGCGCATCGCACCAATACGAACGCACAACTAAAAAGGTAGGTTATTTTCATTCCCAATTTCAATGAAGACTCTTAGTTCGAATCTGCCAGTCTACTATTGTCTGTTTGGTAGTGATGGCTTTTATGCCACCACACCACCAAACCCAGCCAACTGGATCCTGAAGTCAAAGGGACTGGCGCCTTGTTCTTGGAGTAGCTGCGGTATACAAATTGCCCTGAAATTAGTCAAACAGGACACTTCTCTCTTTTTCGACGTTTACGTTAGCATATATTATTGGTTAAGTTTACTTTACCTCAGAAATTAGTTTCTCCATTAATCTCCAATTATAATACTGAATCATATGCGTCTATACGCTTATTTTAGAGCACATGAATTCGATGCTACAGTTTTTTGTCTAAACATTATTTCTAAAAGAAATTGATTTAGTGTCTTTTTGATGATATGATTAAGATTATTCTTTATTTGAAAAATATAAAATTAATACATTTATTAATTATTTCTAACATATTATTATCAAAACTATTAAAAGAAAATTAATAAAATATAAATTTGACAAAATATAACAACAGGGGGCTACGATTCTCGTTACCAAAAAGGGGGTTTAGCCTCGGTAGATGCAAGAGCTGTCACCCTCAGTACCACTACCACTATTATTTATTTGAATAAGAAAGAGTACGATCTCTAAGCGCGGTGGATTTCATGTTTGCGGTGAACCACTGTTAATAGTCGTTTGGCTCCGAATAAAATTGAGTTTGGTGAAGCGAGTCCCACGTAAAAATTTGAGTTGAAAACGCAGTTAATTGCACAGCAGCATACACATGGTTTTTTAGTTGGGGTTCTTAAATTTTCTCGTACCACGTTTTTACTCCACTGGCATGAGAAGACAGATTGACCAATGTCAGCTCTAGAGTTTATGACACTCACGAAAGCCAATATAAAGACAGAGACAGAGGTACTTTTCCAAGAAATCATATCGTTTTAATAATTAGTAAATAGTTAGTTGACAAGTGTTTGTGGTGGCAGCTTCGACCCTAATTCCCATTCCACTAATCCCAACGCCCAGTCTTCGGCCTCCCAAGAGACCAGATCCCTCACCAAACGCGCGCGCGCACGCGCTCGCGATCACACCAACTAACATTACCAGTATACAGACCACCTCATAAGAGGTATTAATTAGAGTAAAAGAGAGTACCGAGAAACTGTCTGGTAGAACCACCAGTCAAAACCCCAAAGCCTTGTCTAATTTTCTTTCCCTTGTAATTAAAAAATCAAATAGTGACATGTTTTAATTTCTTTCTTTCTTCTCCCGCAGTCTCATTCTCCTATACAGTGACATGTCTTGATCCGTATATATTTGAGAAACCCTAATTAACTACTACTCCCTTAATCTCTCCCATAAGATTTCAACAATATAAGCATATATAGCAAGCTAGCTAAAGTAGTAGCAGTGACAGTAGACGTAGAAGAATCTCTTCAAAGTCATGCACACAGCTACCTTTCTTTCTTTTGTTTGTTTCTCTCCTTCTTCACTCTTGTCTTACCTGCAAGTCTGCGCTCTGCAATTGTACCTTCTCTTCTTCTTCTTCTTCTCCTTCCCCTTCTGTTCTCCCATTCAAAACTACTTTCCATCTTCTTTTCTCTATTAATTAGTTGGTACTCAAGAGTTTGATTTTCGGTTCAGATCATATGACCGAGTCCCTTCCCTTCCTCTCCTTAAAACTTGTATAAGATAAAGGACAGAAGTGACTAATTTTTTTTTCAATTTTGGCATCTTCTTTTATCTGACTTATTTTGTTAGCAAAGAGAGATACCTGGAGTATTAGAAAGAGAATAGGCTCTGATCTGGTGGTGATCAATAAACAGTTGCAAGAATGGCTGCCCCGCTTAGTAGTCGCTTGCAGACTATGCTGCAGGCTGCGGTGCAATCTGTACAATGGACTTACAGTCTGTTTTGGCAAATGTGTCCGCAACAAGGGTAATTTTCTTCCAGAAATTATTAAATTAACGCATCCCCTACATATTTTATTTTTCATAGACTGATAGTACGTAGAGCTTCAAAACACTTCATCTTCATATCTCTTGGAGAAGTTAATGTCAATATCAATGAATTTAGTTAGCATCAATTACTACTCTGTGGTTCAGGATCTTAGTGTGGGGAGATGGGTATTACAATGGACCAATCAAGACTAGAAAAACAGTGCAGCCAATGGAGGTTAGTACTGAAGAAGCCTCCTTGCAAAGGAGCCAGCAGCTTAGAGAGCTCTACGATTCATTGTCTATAGGAGAGACCAACCAGCCAGAACGGAGGCCTTGCGCTGCCTTGTCACCGGAAGACTTAACGGAGACTGAATGGTTTTATCTGATGTGTGTGTCCTTCTCTTTCTCTCCTGGTGCTGGGTAAGTTTGTATGCATGCGTTTCAGTTTCCTTTTCATGCTTTAATTTTTCCCCAGAATTTCCAGTTGTTTGATATACATGAATGCAAATTTACAATTGAAGTGAAACCCAGTAAATCAGTCTGCAACTAAAAGTAGAAATATATATAATGTGTATGTGGGCGATTGACTTCTTTTGTTGTTTTATGCTAGTTGTCATGATCTTAGGCTTGGTTATACCTGTGAAACCTACTCTCTTTACTTCTCTGAAAACTTTTGGTATGATAGAATTCAAATATTTCCAATCCAAGAATGTTAGATATTTATTATAGTTGGATCTAATTCAATTATTGCCTCTTTGAAGAGATAAACAACCGCCAGACCACAGCAATGCACTCCCCCCCTTGTAAGAGAAAGGCGTGGTATCGTGATAATATTTGTTTTTTAATTTGCTTTTCAAATCAAATAATATTAGATTAAAAAATATATAAAAATATTAATTTTAAACAGAAAAACAATTCAAATTTTTAACAAAAATACGGCGGCAGCCACGCTGCCAAAATTGTTTTAAATGCCGAAAAGGCTGGATAGTATTGGTAGAAACATTATAGAGGACAGCAAGCAGGATACTTCGTGGTAGACTGCAGGACAGATAATAAAAATGAAAGGGCCTGCTTTTGATAATTGTTCTTGAGAAGAAGCTGATGGATGATTGATTGATCGTTTATATGTACGTCTATGCTGGGAAAGGTGTTACTTTAGCTGGTTGCAACAGGCGCATGTTGATTGGGTGAGTGAGCTTTAATGCCCACCTTCTTAATTTCCTACGTAGAGCATACTGGGATTCTGGTTAAAAATGTTCATGAAAGTGCAACTCGGTACGTAAATATGGTTTGGAGTTTAGATTGAAAACTACGATGGAGGTTGATGGGGAAACTATTCTAGAGACTGTAAAAAGGAGAACTGGTGAATTTTGCGATAATTTGAGGGGTACTTTCAAAACTGGGCCATTGACCAACTTCACTAGTACTGGCCATAGATGCCATTTACTTTGACAAGACACGGAGCTAGCTAGAACCCTTTATCAAATGGGAATATTTGGCAGCTCTTCTTCTCTAGCTCCACGCACTATTTCACTCCAAACTCTCATGTCTCCTCTCGGTTCTTGTTCATGAACTCCATTAATGCTGCAGCTTTTACGGCCTAGGCTATCAAATAATTAATTGCTGCCCACAAAGTTCTGTTCTTAGTAATATATAGTATGGAATTAATGAAGTGCGGCAATGAAGCATGTCACTCTTGTTTCAGATATAATTATGTAATATGTATCGATCCAACGTTGGAAGCGACTTTATATATTAATCATTTACTGATGCAATTTCTATTTTTTGTCTCTAACAAAACCGTTTCTTGCCAAATATATTAGTTCATGCATATGTGTAATAAGAATTAATGGAAAATCATTATATTTGGATTTTACTTGCAGGTTACCAGGAAAGGCCTACGATAGGAAACAACATGTGTGGCTGACAGGTGCAAACGATATTGATAGCAAAACTTTCTCTAGAGCTATCCTTGCCAAGGTATTATTTGCTTCGATCTGCCTTCATTTTGATGATATGCGTTCATTAATGGCTTTATTAAATGGTTCTATAATTAAATGGTCCTTGAATGAATTAGCTAGCCAGGAAGGTAGGCAAAGTTTTGATCATGATGTGTACGAAACATGATCATTGTAGCATGTGTACCTAAAAAAAAAAAAAACAAGAAAATTATTGTTTAATTACATGTTTGTCTTTTCATCATTCCATTAATTCTTAATTTCAATTTACCAACTATTTTTCTTACTAGAAAAAAAAAACTAACTGTCTTCTCTCTCATTTTCTGTTCATGAACCTCCTGATCCATCATAATGTTGTACTAGAGTGCTGGAGTTCAGGTAAATTTACTGATCACCCATTTCATTACATCATTTACCATGTACTTGTCTTTTGTTTTTCTTTCTTCTAGATCCAAGCTATAACTTTCACGCACGATTTTTACATGTTAACGTGTGTGTGTGTGTTCATGCAGACTGTGGTATGCATCCCTCTCCTTGATGGCGTGGTTGAATTTGGAACAACCGACAAGGTGAAAGAATTACACCTGTGCTGTATTTTTTTGAATGTTTCTTTTTATAGCCATCCATACCAGTGCTTCAAATTGTATAACAATTCGGGGCATTGACATTTTCTAGGTGAAAGAGGATCTTGGGTTTATCCAACACGTAAAATCCTTTTTCAGTGACCACCACCACCTTCCTCCGCCAAAACCAGCTTTATCCGAGCACTCCACTTCCAACCCTGCCACCTCATCAGACCATCCTTACTTATATTCTCCACCCATTCCCCCCTTCTATGTGGCTGCAAACCCACCAGCCAATGCGGGCCAAATGAATGAGGATGAAGAAGAAGAAGAAGAAGAAGATGACGAGGATGACGAAGAGGACCAGGAGTCAGACTCGGAAGCTGAAACCAGTCGCGAAGCTCTCTTAGAACCGTGTCAGGCTCAAAACCCTCTTCAAGTGGCAGTTGTTGAGCCGAGCGAGTTGATGCAACTTGAGATGTCTGAGGGTATCAGGCTTGGTTCTCCTGATGATGGATCTAATAATTTGGACGTGGATTTTCCTTTGATTAACCCAGAGAGCCTGATGGATCACCAGAGCCGAGCTGACTCGTTTAGAACGGAGTCTGCCCGGAGGTGGGCGCCAATGTTGCAAGAACCCCCTTTCAGTGGTAGCCTTCAACCATCAGCTTCAGGTAAATAAATTAATAGAGTGTGTGTGTTATGTTGATTCTTAGGAGAAGCGAACACAACAAATCGGGTTCCAGAAATTTGGCTGTTAGGGTTGTAGACAGTGATGACATGAGGCAATCACTCATCCACGATGACCCTACGGTTTTAAATTTTACCCTCCTTTGATGGTGTTGCTTTTTTTAAAGTTACGGTTTCGAGTACAAACAACTGGCATCAAATTTTCATCTTTCACAAAGAATAAAATTAATTAATAATCTAAGAAATTTAGTTATGATCATCCTTTCCTTGATCATATATATCAACAGATCGATCACTGTTTTGAACAATTATATTACAGTAATCATTTTCAGTCCTGAATCCTCATAGCCGGTTTGTAGTTTAGACCCCTAGGCTTGTCTATGGCTCACAGAAGAAAGCAGACTGCTCCATTTGCCAACCCTTGAAAGTCCTGCTTCATGGGGTCTCAGGTGAACAGGACAAAAGAACACCGCACTGTGCACTTTGTAGTATACTGGTTCAGCCTGTTCCTTTTTCTTAAACACGTGCTAGATTTAAGGCAAATGTTCTAGGGTTTGGTTGGGTGGCACTGCCTGCCAGCGAACATTCAAGTTTCAACTAACCAATGCAAAACAATTGACCAGGCACTGACTCTTCAAAAGTCCTGTTAGCTTCCACCTTCACAGCACCCCTTGATCCATAATCACGCACATCATTAACCTAATCCCACAAAATTCCAGTTCTCCTTATTTTAAGTGGTTTTATCTGCCAAAAAAGGCTTAACTTTTTTTTTTTATATATATATTATATTATATTTTATTTGCAGGATCGCCTACGCTAGAAGACTTGGCGCAAGAGGACACGCACTACTCCCAAACGGTCTCCACCATCCTCCAAAACCAGACAATTGAGCTTGCAGCAGAGCCATCGCTAGATGCATACGAGGCATACTCCAACCAATCAGCTTTTTCCAAGTGGATGAACCTCACGGATCACTGCCTCAACGTACCAGTCGAGACCACCTCCCAATGGCTACTAAAGTACATTCTATTTACCGTACCATACCTTCACAGCAAATACCGGGAAGAAAATTCCCCAAAGTCACGTGACGGTGACGCAACCAATAAGTTCCGCAAGGGGACCCCACAAGATGAGCTCAGTGCCAATCACGTGCTGGCCGAACGACGCCGTAGAGAGAAGTTAAACGAGAGGTTCATAATATTAAGGTCGCTAGTGCCATTCGTGACCAAGATGGATAAAGCATCAATATTAGGGGACACGATTGAATACGTGAAGCAATTACTTAAGAAAATTCAGGATTTGGAGGCATGTAATAAACAGATGGAGAGTGAGCAACGTTCAAGATCGGTGGACCCACCACAGACGATCACTACTTCCACTAGTTTGAAAGAGCAAAATAATGGGATCACAGTGGTGGACCGGGCTAGGAGTGTTGGCCCAGGATCAGATAAGAGGAAGATGAGGATTGTGGAGGATTATACTACTGGCCGTGCCCAGCCCAAATCGGTGGATTCATTGCCATCGCCAGAGCCGATGGTCGATGTAGAACCGGAGATCAGCGTAGAGGTGTCGATAATAGAGAGTGACGCATTGATAGAGTTGAAATGTGGCTACAGAGAGGGGCTTTTACTTGACATAATGCAAATGCTGAGGGAGCTCAGGATAGAAACTATTGCAGTCCAGTCTTCTTCGAACAATGGGATCTTTGTAGGGGAATTGAGGGCCAAGGTATGCCTTTACTTTCTACCATGCAAAAACACCCCTTCATCATCTTCTGTGCTTTTGTTTTGTTAATTTGTAAACAGAAATATAAAAATTATATGCCTTGACTAACTCCTAAGTTTATGTTTGCAGGTGAAGGAGAATGTTAGTGGAAAGAAGTTGAGCATTGTGGAGGTGAAGAGGGCAATTCGTCTAATAATACCCCATGATTGAGTAGAGACTTTCGCTGTATATTTAGGGAAACCCGACGAACGAACTGACATTTTTCCTTCTGATAAATTCTGCTTACTTGTGTATAAATTAGCATATTGTTCGGATCCTCGTTAAGATCAAGTGGCTATCCCTGAAATGTAATCTAACAATAAACAAAGCTTGTATGATACTCAGCAGTTATAAAAGTAGAACCGGGAAAAGCCGAGCAGCTAATCTTTCCATGAACATCAGGAATTTATTAAACAATGCACTAATCCTTAAACTCTAAGATTTTGGTAATATCATCAAAATAAATTAAAAAATATTCTTTTTAGTGTTTGATTATATCATGAAAAATAAAGTATAAAATAACTTGTTAATAATTTTTTTTTCAAGTTTATTAAAATAATAAAAAACAAATCTAACAAATTAAAAAGCTAAATAAGAATGAAATTGAAAAAAATAAATCTAATTTCATAAATTATCTTAAATAAAATAAATACCATCAAAATAATCGAGATTAAATCTAATAGATAAAAAAAATTAAAAAATAGTGAAATTAAAAATAATAATTACAATTTCATAAGTTATTTCAAATAACATAAATAACAATGAAATGAATAAGAAACAAATCTAATAAATAAAAAATTTTAATTAAAAAAATAATAAGAAAAACAAACAACAATCATAAAAATAAAAATCATAGTTGATAGAAAAATCAAATTTGAAAACATGAAATTAAAAAAAATCAAAACAAAATATTTAATAATTAAAAGTTTAAAAATTAAATTTGATATAATTAACAAATAACATGAGATTTCAAAAAATTTCACAACTTTTAAAAAATAATTTCTTCCAAATAAAAAAAAATCACTTCCCTAAAAATTAAGCCAAATTTTCTTTTAACTGAAAAATATTTCCAACTAACTTTTTTTTATAACAAACAAATACAAAAAAAGTTTAGAAAATAATTTTTAAAATATCACTTAAAATAATAAACAAGCCAAGTCAAGCTCATCAAAATTAACCGGATTTTTTTCTGGCTTTTGGAGGCAGCATCAAGCAGAAACTCAGGAATTCATTTACGGTTCTTTGACATAATTGTATCATGTATCCTTGGCAAACAATTCAATTTTATCCATTAATGCATCATATATTACAAGGCCCAACAAAAGCTACTGCAAATCTACCAAAAAAAAAAAAAAAGGGACAAACGTCCGCAATGACGGAAAAACATTAGTCAAAATAAGAGGGACTACCCAAGGGAAATTTGGAAAAAGTTCCCTGGCAAAATTTTACAAGTTAAATTGGAAAAGATGTTTTCAAACCCAACATGAAAGGTGTGCCCATTCTCAGATCCTTAATACAGCATCGCCTGCTTACCGCTGTCATCCATCTTTTCCAAATCTTCTTGTGATAACAGGGTTTTCTTACCGCTAGAACCAGTCTTGTCATATGGTTGAGCCATCTTCCGAAGAAACTGCACTCAAGGGAAATAATTTCATATAAAGGAATATTGCATTAGCATTACAGTAATTTTATTTGCGTGATAGAATGCCCAAGCCTGAAAGAGAGTTTTTTTAAACAAACCAGAGCAAGGCCCCCGTCACTTGCAGCATTTCATTCTTCCTATATAAAACTCATTCAAATAACTTTACAATGTTATTTCACGTTAATTCAAATTCAACCCAGGAGATCGAGGGCAGATGCCCACTTGAAACTCATTATTGTGGGTTCTCTTTCGGGCGCATGGGGTGTGCAAAGTGTGTGGGTTTGAAAGGTAAATTAGACGGGGAAGAAAAAACTGAACTAAGATGGTTTCACAAGAGAATGTGTTAAAGAGGTTTATCCCTTCACATGGGAAAACGTCATGCTATGTTGAAATGCAGACCAGAAATATGGCCTCGTTTTTTTTGGAAGTTCATTGTTAAAAGTCTAAGCAGGTAATTGTTTGTTTCCCAAAAGCAAAAGTAGAAAAAACAAATGTGGTTGACACACCTCGCGTGCTATATGCAGTGCCATGTCAGTGCTCAAATTCAGGTGTGCATCACGTAAATGAGACAAAATCCAACCAGGCAATTTAGAGCGCTTGTCATGACGGCTATACCTGCACAAAATTGCATCATTATGAGAGACAAACACGTTTTTGCACATAAAACTCTCAAGTAATAAGATCAGGTCTAAAATATCCAAGTGATGCTTTTCTCTCCACGCTCACATGTGGATACCACTCTCTGTCAGTGTATTTGTGGAAAGTTGAGCAATAAATGGTTTCCAGTAGAGAATATTAATGGATTTATACAGTTTAAACTCCATACCTTTTGTCAGCAAATATCATCATTCCGTAATCAGCCTTTGACCGGATCACTCGGCCCACACATTGAGCAGCTTGTCTCTGATTGACAGAATCCCTTTAATTAGATTTATAATTCAAAGGCAGAAATAAACTTTCAAGCCTTAAGGTCAAACCATTTCAATTTTCTCTCGGTTTATAATTATGGGGATAGAATCATACCAGGGCGTCAAATGTTAGGAAATCCCCTTCCTTAATCTGAAATGTGTCCCTTAGATACTCCAACCGTGCAAGTAGTATCCTGCAAGATTCTTGTCTCAATACATTCACATAATGGCAACTCAAGCAAAATTGATTATGATAGTTTAATCCAGCCTTTACATAAGAACTGCACAAATCTAGAACATTACCCCAATAGAACATCTATTTATGCCAATGGAAACATGACATTATATCCCCAGCTGATCCACCCATTTTGTTAACCTGACCTCTAAGGGAATATATTTCCAAAGGAAAAACTTCCTACTTTAAAACAGTGCTAGTATAATTGATTGAACCAAGGGAAACTCTATTCCTTCGGCTACTTTTCCTAGTCTAAAATCAGGGCACCCTAAAAGAAATAATGTGCTCAAAAAACCAGGATGGGAAGGAATACAACGAAGCTCACTTGCTTAAGGTGTACTGGAAAGGAACACCAAACATGATCACTAGTCTGCCATAATGCCGATCAAAATCTATTCCTTCAGCTACTTTTCCCCTGCAATTGACAAATTAAAAAAAGTAATCACAGTACAAAGAATATGATTGGGTCAGCTACATCCCAACTCTTCGGACATGACACCCAATCATTATCAGATTATTTTCAACACCCCCTTCACATAATTGCTTCCATATAAATGCCCAAAGACATTATGATTTAACAATGGCATTCTGATACCTGGCAACAGAGAAAAAAACAGCACCTCTCCCACAATCACAAGCCCTACGATAGTTGTCAAGAGCCAAAGTAGTTTCTACCACATCTTGGGTCTCAATAAAGACAAGCTTATGTTGCATTATTTCCTGAAATAACAAGATCATCAGGCACTCTAAAGGAAATGAAGCCACATATCCTACCAATAGAACATTTTCACCTTTTGGGGAAAAAGAAATAAATAAAGAAAGAAAAGACAAGGGGATGTTTGAATAGTTAAGGATAGCGTTTTAGCAACCAAGTAAAGGGAAAAAATGCATTTCACCTTTAGAAGTCCACTTTCATTCCAGGTGTTGATAATCCCATCCATGTACGAATAACTCACAAAAAAGCACACAATTCCATCTGGAACAATAGAAACCATCTCCACCAATAGCTTCCCATAATTCCTTACAACACCGGGATCACTTCTCATATCAAATTTGGTACTCACTGGAAGTTGATCACTGCAATCAGATACAAAAATTTCACATAATAAAACAGACCATTTCGATCTTAAAACAATGGTGGATTCTTTATACAAATAAAATATTTATCTCCAACCATGTACCTTCCACGAGTGAGAACCATTGGACATATGCAATCTCTAGTCAAGGACATCTTAAAGCTTCGACTGACAACAGGGTGGAAATTAAGAAGTCGAGGATAGAGATCAATTGGACTTAGAGTTCCAGATGTAATTACGACTGACTGAAACCGGTCAAACACGGGCTTTATGGCAAGAGAAGCATCATGGCAACTGAGCTGGAACAAACAAGGTGAATAAAGACTAGGTGTGAGAAAAAAAGATGCTAGAGAAAGGATATTCTACATAAAACAGAGGACATGACAAAATAAGCAATCGTAGCATGCTTGCAAAACTCATATAAATTAGACCAAGAGGAGCACAATTAAACATATTGAGCACATGCAGGCACATAGGAGGTAAAACAGCAACTACTGAAATGAGTCACACCAGATAGTAAAAAAGTTCCCTAAACTCAAAATCACATATGTAGATTCTGCATGGTTGTCTAGTATGGTACATGAAGGTCATAATTGTAAAGCATTCATAGAATAATGCAAGGTTTGCCAGCATATAACTATTCCCTACAATGAAAATATATAATGATAAAAAAAAATACTACACAATAAGTTAAAATGAAGATGATGTAGAGGTAGAAAAGTTAGGAGGAACCTGTAATACAGGGTCAGGAATATGTGGCATTCTCTCATCAAAAGGTTCAATTATGATGGAAAATCCACGAGAATATGTCCCCACTAGTGTTGCAAAGTCACATATTGTTTGGACATGCAAGAACTCATCTGTATCAGTTATTTCCAACGTCAACATAAGTGAATGTAGGCGATCATAACAAAACTTTAGTGTTTTCTGGTCGATTCCAGCTTGGTTGTTTATGGAGGCAACAAAGCTAATAGGGCTTTCCTTCTCAACATTCTCAGTATCCAACCGCACTGTTAGATACTGGAGCAATCTTCGTAAAACATGCAAAAAATGTTCTGCCCGGCGAATATTTCCAGGAACTGCTTCCCTCAGAATATCATCAGGCAAGGCAGGATTTGAAAGCCAGGAATCTGAGCCTGAAGAAAGAGATAGAGAGAAAGAAGGAGCACAACATGTCAGAACTTAAGTTATAATAGAAAGTAGCACAAGCAGTTATGCTTTAGCATTTGACATACCAGGTAAGTTTCCACTTAATGCCAAACCATTAACAAGCCGCTTGTACTCATCACGCAGTCTATTAGCATCAGTGGCCTTGAACCTTCCTAACATGTCAACAGATTAAATAAAACATTGATAATCTTTAGTCTAGGAAATAGTTTTAAAACCATTTGCCATTTCATCAGGGCATATATCTGACCGCAGATAATTGAGTAAGGCTCCTTTTCTCAGATTTGAACAAGAGTACAAGCATCTAGATCCATATTCAAGGCACATTAAAACAAATATCAAATAGCACTCGCACTAGAAAATAAATGTCTCAAAACATTTAGAAATGTAATATATGCTTAAGGTAATATCAAACTAATAGTGAACGCTACAGCCCCAAATGCCACACTGTGAATCTGTGACAAATGATGTAGAATGTGAAACATTCAAATGCAGGCCGTCCATCAACACTTCCAGTGAAATAGAAGGAAACAGAAAAATAGCCATACCTGTTAATCTCTTGTTCAATCCTTGAGATATTTCTTGATGCTCCATCAAGTGTTTGCCTCCTCACACTAACACTAAGTGCTTCAATACATACATTATCGATATTATGCGCCTCGTCAAACACAACAACAGATTCCTTCTGCATTTCCTTGGATATAATCCCAGCCACCTTCGGATCAAGCAAGTATTGGTAACTATAAACCACTACATTCGCAAGCTGCACCATATGCCTTGCCAAAAAATATGGACACCACCCTTTCTCTTTCCCATATGCCCTTAGATCCTGCAAACCACGGAAACAAAACAAAACAATGCCGAATAAAAAACATTCCTTCACATCTCAGTAATCTTGTTTTAACAAATCAATTAGAAAAACCATCCAAAATAAATAGATAAATAAATAAATAATTAAATTACCTGAAGAGTATAAACCCCAGGAGGCAAAACAGCACCAGAAGCAGCCCTCTCGTAATTTTCAAAAAACTCACAAGTCTCGACATTCGGATTCTCCGCGGCCAAAGCCCTAACCCAACTCGCAGTCCTTTTCCGACACGCAGCATCAACCGAATCCCTATTATTCGCTTCCAAAACATTAGGATTTACACACAAATTCTTCCTCGAAGACAATCCAATCGCCAAAATCTTGGCAGCAGGGCCGAGGTGCTTGACTTGATAATTATGCAATAACTTCAATTCGGCTAGGGTTTTCTCCATCTCGTGAACTGTGCGAGTGCAGTAAATTAGCTTGATTGCGCCTTGAGGTTTAGAGATAGTGTAGCTTGTGATTAATGATAGTAAAGCTATTGTCTTTCCCGTTCCTGTAGGCATTTCAAGCAGGCAGTGACCTTTAGCATCTAGTGCACGCTTTAGCTCCACCATGTAGGAGTATTGCTCCGGGTATATGTGATCGTACGGGAAGTATACGGTCACGTCCTCGATTTGAAACTTCATGGTTTGATTTTTATATACGGATCAGCATACACTATATTTTTGCTTATAAATATACAAGTGAAGAGAGAAAGCGGGATGTGGTGGTTCAAGGCGGCAGTGTGGTGGTGGTTCAAGGCGTGGTCGGACAGTGAATTCATAGAGGGTGTTGTTTAGGGCTTTAAAGAAAACATATTGATACTCTAATAGACTAAAGTGCGTCTTGGTCACCATAGTTATTAAAACGTTTCAGTTAGGACCCTATTGTTTATTTTTATATTTCAATGTCAATCTTGGGTTTACTTACAACGTGCACGAGGTAAAATATATAATTAAAGCAATTAAAGTTTCCATCAAACCATTATAAGAGTATTTAGAAATATAGTAAGTTGTTTTTTAAAGTGTTTTTTATTTAAAAGTATATTAAAATAATATTTTTTAATTTTAAAAAATTATTTTAAATATCAACCTATCAAAATAATTAAAAAATAAATAAATTTAAATTTTAATAAAAATAAATAAATTAAATCACCCAACTAAACACGCCATAATTAATCACAACGTGCACGAGGAGAGGGAGGGGGGTATTGGTGGGTGAAGATGGAGCATTTGTGGTGGATTTTTGAAATAAGGATGGAGATATGGTTCAATTTCCTTCATTTTCAAAATATTTTATTTTGAATTCTATTATTTTATATTTTTAATAATTCAATATTTAAACTATGTTTAATATTGCAGTGTAACAAAAAAAATATTTAAAATTTAACATATTTAATAATAGCAAACCATTCACAATAGCCATTGTTTTTTTAAAATATAATATTCATCAAATTTATTCTTTTTCAAACAAAAAAATCCAAAGAAAGAACAAGTTATTTTTTTCCCAGGAGATCCAAAATAAAAATAGCAAATAGATTTTTCATTTTGCTTTATAGGGTGAAATGTTTCACTTTTAAAGCAAGGCAGGGACAAAATGAAAGAAGCGAAAACCAAAGGAGCCAAAATGTACTTTATCCATACAATACATCTGACACGTCAGCCATCTTGATATTTATTTAGAGCACCGCCTGGAGCCAAAAAGAAGTGTTTTTTTTCCTGAAGTAGAGTTATCAGAGAGAATGAGCGAGCGCGTTTTAGGGAGAGACACTTGAAGTGAAGTGAAGTCGAGGGACTAGAGGGACTCAGGCATCGCGGCTCATGGAAGCAACTCTTGGCTTCACGCCTCGTGTATTTGGATTCAAACCCCTCAGTTTTCGAGGTAACGAAGAGACTGAAAATGTAAAGTGAAGCTAAGTCGGGGATTATCTGTTGTTTCTTCCTCTTTTTTCATTTTTTTTAAATTTTTGCTGTGCATAAATTCTAGGGTTACGATACCTGTTTTAGCATATTTTGAATCCAAATCTCAGCTTTGGTGTGCCTCAGTTTTCAGTTTTGAATACTAGCTTGGTATTGAGTTTTAGCATATTTTGTATTTCGAATTATGAATTTAATTGCTTGCAATAGCTTGATGAGCAACATGGCCGAGCGAACAGTGGCAAGAATTAGCCTGTGGAAAATGATGGCTATCATGACGTCCTCTGAAAGCAGTATCCTTTCGTGTCCAGTCTTAAATTTAATGTGAAATGAGGGATTTCTCGGTGAAATCACGTAGCATTTGGTTTTGTCAATGTCGATGAACTCGTTTATTTGGGTGATATACGAATCCAGCCATTGATTGATTACCACCCTATTAAAGAATAATCGAAATGTACTCCAGCTAAAATGTATTGTTGAGTGATTTATCCTTTGTCTTGTTAAGGTTGTGATAGGTTGTAATGTTCCAATTTAAGTTACTTGATCAATATGAATGGCATTCTTTGTTTATTTTTATTTTTTTTCCCTTTCTGATGGTTGAATACACATTATGTGACCTATGCAGATCAACGGACTGGAAGTAAACTTGAAGAATGCTATCCCCTATGTGCAAAAAACAGTTTTTCTCATAAGATGAATCTAGCAGAATCTGGCCGAAGGCGTTTCTTGTTACGTAACAGACCTATTATTTTTAGAGCAAACAAAAAAATCTCTATCAATTCTTCAGATCAGCATCGAACTGATTATGCAAATGCTGATGCATCGCCTGTACATGAAGCCATACCACCTAGATCTAATGATGGGGCTGCTTTTCTCAATCTGCTTGATGTCAATAACTTGAATAGTTTGCAATACCCACCTAAAATGTTTCGAAACAGGTTCCTCAATTTTGGTCGGATGAATTCTGTTATCAATAGTGCTGCTGAATCATTTTTCAAGAGTGAGATAAGAAGGAGGTTATTTGTGACAGCTGTCCTAATTGTAATTGGTCGTGTTGGATATTATATTCCTTTGCCTGGATTTGATAGAAGGTTGATACCTCGAGATTATCTAAGCTTTGTCACTGGATCTGTTGGTAAGTTAAACTTAAATAACCATGTCTATCATTTTAGATCAAATCTGCTGGGATTTCAAAGCTAGTGTTTTTAATTTTGTCTGATGGAGTTACTCGTTATGCTGTTTGGCAGATGAATTGGATTTCTCAACGGAACTGAAACTGTCGTTCTTTCAGCTTGGAATCAGTCCTCAGATATTAGCATCAATACTCATGCAGGTTTTGAGCTTTTTCTTTGGCCAGATAACACATTTCTTAATTAGACTGTTCTGCATCACCACTCTATATGGTCGTTGCCTTCTCTTTTTCTCAAAGCAATTTGTGGATTTTCACATACGAAGCAGTATTCAGAGGCTGAAGAATGCTTCTCTCTTTACCAAGATATTGGACTGTTGAAATCCTCTCTTATCCTGTTTTTTTTAGCAGAAAACATGCAGCAGTTTCTGTAAATGAATCATCACTGTCTGTTGGTGCATAATTAGATTAAGAAGTGCTTCTGGTGTTTGTGATTGCTGATTCTTCATAAAGTTTGTGGGATTGTGAGGGCTATTGAAAGTTGATGGATATTCATGGAAATTTTTGTTTCCAAGATATTTGGCCTTCCAGCTTAAAAATCGCTGTTCCATAATTAAGTTTGATGGAATGTGATGCTGCTAGCCAGATTATTTAAAAATACCTTTGTTGCTTTAGTTCTATGGTATCCAACAGTTAAAACCCTTGCCTTTCTTCAAGAGGATAAAATCAACAAATCAGATGCTCTTTTCTCCCCATGTTTATCTACCTAAATAAAATCTCACAAATTCTATTTTGCTCTTTTAGTATTGGCACTTCAGATATGTGATGGCATAATAAAATATATGTGCTAACTAATTTTAATAGTATTTGAGTTCATGCATTAAACATTTTATAGACTGGTACATTTATATACTTGGCTGAACAACTAAAATCATTCTAATTCTCATGAACTGGACTCTCAGGTACTCTGCCATGTTGTTCCATCCCTGGTAAAGCTGCGGAAAGAAGGCTTGGATGGCCATGAGAAGATTAAGAGTTATATGTGTGTCTAGTTATTCTTCTCAAGTAGTGAGACGAGTCCTTGCTAGTGGATCTTAAATTGCATATTATATTGAATCAGTCAATTATGTTGGAGGTTACAAATCAAGTATTTTTTTTTCCTTTATCTATTTCAGATGGTGGATATCACTTGGCTTTGCAATATTTGAGGCAATCATAGTTGCTTGCTATTCACTTCCTTATTCAGTTTATGCAGCCAGTCAAAGGTAATTTAGTGATAATGCTGTTTCCACTATATTCCTTTTGACTTTAGACTCTAATTTGTCCCACAAAAATTGGAAAGAACGAGTTTCTATCAACAGTTGGGGTAAAACTTTTCTGCCTCATATTTTATTCTTAATGCATGTGATCCTCATTTCTGATGTTTATAAGTTTGTGAATAGCTATCCAATAAATGCCCGGAGGTAGCTTGTTTTATAAAATCTTCATGGTTCTGTAGGGTCAAGCATGTGATGGTGACAGCTCTTTTGTTGGTCTGCGGTGCAATGACTATGACTTGGATCTGTGACACGATATCAGAATCTGGATTTGGTACTATCCTTGTGATTTTGTTCTTATTTTTGTTCATTGTTTTCCTCTTTTGTCTAGCTTGCTTTAAACTCTTCGGCATATTTCAGGTCAAGGTTCATCTCTAATTATTTGTGTGGGAATCCTGACGGGTTACACTGAAACATTATACAAGATGCTGTCTCAGCTCTCAGGTACATGACAGGAGATCATGCAACTGATGCCCAAAATCCTTTTCTTTTTTTGTACTTTGATGAGCATGTGACAATGAAAAGCAACATCTAATTGTATGTAAATGGTAAAATGTAAAAATTGATGCGGAGTGTAAGTAAAACATTTTGAACTTCAAGCCAAACATTATACTTCCAAAACCCTGATGATCACTGGATTGAAATTTTATACATGCAAAGTAGAGAGTAGGATACTGCATTATTGTATCTTTGAACCAGCCTTTGCAAAATCACATGATGAGTGTGCCTGGTGCAAAACCCAAACTGTTGTGTTTAATTAAAAATATGAAGTGGGAGTGTGAGCTTTTATCAACATGAAGCTTTCTTGAGTGTTTTGGCTTATTTTGTCCACATACTAGCTCAGAGTATTTATGATGAGCTTTTTCTGCATGCTGTAGGGAGTGCTGCTAGTTGGTGGCCTTATATGCTCGCAGTATTGGGTGTTTTTACCATTGTCACTATGTGGGCTGTTGTGGTGACTGAGGGTTGCAGGAAAATAAAGCTGCAATACTATGGCTTTAAACTTGCATCTGCTGCAAGGTAATACTGTAGTTCTCCAGAACTTTTAGCCTCCTTTTTGGTGGAACAAAATGCAGATTACATAAATTCACTTTTTATGATCTTTTATCTTTTTTCCTATGTTATTTGAAGTGCTTGATTCTGGAGATGGATATTCTTGAGTGGCTCTAAAGGATGGTTAAATACACGACCTATGGTTTTCACAAACACTACAGTTTAAGCAATTATGAAGAATATGTCCCTTTGCTCAAGAATTAACTCAATTTAATTATGTTGGTAATGCTTACATGACATTATTCTCTTTGTGTATTGGACAGAGATGATTCCCCAATTACTGAAGTGGAGCCTTATATCCCTTTCAACATTAATCCATCTGGAATGCAGCCTCTTCTCACCACGACTTATCTCTTGGCTGTTCCCAGTATTCTTGCTGGGTAACCTCATCTAAACTGATTTAGATATAGTTTCCTATTGACCTGTTCATTTAGAATATTAAGGACAAAAATTCATATCTATTCTCTTAAACTTGCTGCGTATCTTTTTATCAGATATGCTTTTGTCATGGAATTATAAGATTTTCAAGTTTGCGTAGTGCCTTTGTGCTGACAACAGCATGAATATATTTGTCTCTTCTCATCAAATCTTGTGTTTGTAAGGATTCTAACACAGCATTTGTGGCAGTATCCTTGGTTCACCTTTCTGGGAGCGCATTAAGGAGATATTGAACCCCGAAACTTCTATTGGTGCAGAGCCCTGGGTTTACTATTCAATATATGCTTTGTTTGTCTTTTTATTCAATATATTTGACATTGTAAGTTTCTACTCATCCTTGATTGAATTATTATATCATACATGCTATGTGATGGAAACTTTTCCTAGTATATGTGTTTGTTGTCTTGTGATCCTCTCATTTTATGCGTCAAGATTTCCTTCTAGCCACTTCTTGTCAATATCATATCTGCAAAAAATGTGAAATTAATTTATTCAAGAAAACATGTCAAGCTATATGGACCATTTTGACCCTAAATGCAAAAGTTCCTATTTAAGTGTGTTCTTTACGTAGCTCTTGCTATGATTTGTTGTTTCCTATTTGTGCATGTTTCTGAATTGGAGATCCTATACAGGCCAACTTGCCAAAGGAGATTGCAGATTACTTGAACAAAATGGGAGCTAGGATCCCAAATGTGAAACCTGGGAAGGCGACCATTGAGTACCTCACAAAGATCCAGGCATCAACACGTTTCTGGGGTACACATTTGCCTCTGCAAGTTATTTATTTAATGAATAACTACAATCTCGAGCCATACCTTTTCCTTTTCTTTTTTTTTTTAAAAAAAATTGCCATTTTTTTTGGAATGGATGGATCCTGCAGGAGGTCTATTGTTGAGTGTATTGGCAACTACATCAACCATTCTTGATCATTACTTGCGTCGGATCAATGAGGGATTTGCAATTGGGTTTACATCGGTTCTAATTATCGTGAGTGCCAACTGACACCTTATGATTATGTAATATTCACTTGGCTTTGTTATTTTAGACTGTTTGATGATGGAATTGCACCATGGAGGCATGACAGAGAAACACAAACTCCTAAAAGATGCTGTCATTGTGTAAATAATTTATCAATTATGGTGGTTTGCACAACTGTCATATTCTGCACTTCTCCTTATGTTTTCGCATTAATTGGTGGTCCAGGTGGGTTCTATTATTGAACTAAGGAGATCTTATCAAGCATATAATGTTATGCCAAGTTTGAGCAAAGCTCTAAGGCGGTATGGTGTGTAACATGATGATGCCGCAATCACCTTTTCAGGTGATAATAAATTAGCCCAGAAAAGGAAATCCCGCCTCATGTAAAAATTGCTGGTTCATGATGAATAAATTTATTTTTCCTATGGTGCAGAGACTCTTCAAATGGCAACTGTTGATTGGTATTCCTTCTTGCAACACCTCGGAGGATAAGCACCAGGAACTGCCAACTTCAGTTGTGCAAGTAAAAAGATAGATGTCTTTTTATTATACAGATTAAATGATGCAAGAGTGGATTCTGAACCTCAGTATTTGATGGACGGGTGGACACAAAACATAATTCTACCTGGCCGTGGAAGGGGAGGGCCTGGTTCATGTTGCTGCTTGAGGCTGATGCTTGGTCGATGGCTGGATTGAATGAAACCTCTTGACAACCTTGAAAAATGTCGTGCTATTATTGATTTTTTCCTTAAAATCCCAAACCTGAAGCCATGTAGCTTGCACATAGTGACTTCAAATTCAACTACGTTTCGTTTTCTTGGATTTTCTAGAACAAAGATATCTTAGACATGAGAGGGATTTAGCGTCAATTCAAAACTTATGCTTATGGAAGCAGCTGTGACTATTGTTGTAAAAAATATAAAATGTTTGGTAATTTACGTTATTAAAATCTTTTACTAAAAAAATTAATTCCCAAATGCCTAAAAAATTCTCAAGGTTTGATTTTTAAGTTTTCCTTTCAAAAATAAAATCAATATTTTTCGAGATTTTATCAGTACACTTTTTCACCACTTTTCTAGAGAAATTTAATTTACCAAACCATGGATTTGGAAAGTAAACCTCAGCAACTGGATTTCTCTGCGACTTGGTCCAAGCCCAATGATAAAAGCCCATTACTCGCAGTCGCACCCGTCCCGCCCATATATCTATTCAAAAAAGCCCGAAACATCTCTCGGTAAAAGCAAACGGTGATGGAAGGAGAAGGAAGCTCATCGGAGATGGAGTTTACAGAGGTCGAGACCATCAGACCAATACTGACTCGGTCGATAACTCGGTCATCTTCCGTGTCACTAAAAGCGTTATGGGTTTTGTTCTCTATATGCATCAGCAAATCCCTTCGTATCTCTCTTCTAATTCCCCTAATTCTAAGTATTTTTCCTTCCAACTCCCGATCAGGTTATTCTAAAATAATTTTTAGGTAAATTCTGTCATTAATCTCTGCGTTTTGTTTTGAATTTTCGAAATTAATCTGTTAATATGAAAGCATTTGTTAGGGGAAAAAAAATGGAAAGTATTGGTGAAAAGAATCGAATTAGAAAATGCTCTAAAAAATCTTCGTTACATGATGATACAGGATTTTGCTGGATATTAGTCTTGAATTCGATACCTTACAAACAGAATATAAAGAGCTGGTATGTTATTTGCTACATAAATCTGATTCTGGACATTGTTTTAGCCTAAGAATTTTTACTTATAGGAGATGGCAATTACGCAAACTTAATTGAAGTTATCTGTTAGACGAGATCTCCTTAGCAGAATGAGAGGGGTGAAGCGTGGGATTAGGAGACTGGAGAAATTGGTGAACACAGTGGGTGGGCTCGAGAGCGTGTTGCAACTCATAATTAGTGAGGTTTTTTGCTTTGAGGTAGTAATTTTAGTGCTTGGAGCTAGTCCAATACAGCCCCGACATGTATATGAATCGTGTTTTTTGCGTGGAAATGTTGTAGCAGGAGATGATGGTGGTTTCACTAAAAGCAAAGTTGCAGAAGGGCTTTCAAGAAAGGTTTTGTGAGAGTGTGTGTGTTTTGTTTATGGTCTCATAAAGGCAAGTTCGAAAATATTTGATAGAGGTTAATACTTTAAATGTCTTTCAACAGGTTGCTCGTGCCTTGATCTCAAAGGTTGCTGGATCCAGTTCCTATCCAGGTAGCTGGTAAAGCTTATCCTGTCATTATCAGCTAATCTGCTGAAAGTCAACACTGATTTTTGCGGTGTTTGTTCTTTTCTGTAGGTCCTACTAAATTGTTTCTGTTGGTGAAAGCTCCAGCTTCTTTCAATTTGCCTCTGCATTTTCTTCCAAAACGTGACTTCAGATGCTGTAAAAAGGCATGGATTGTGCCTACACAAATAGCAAAAAAGATTTATTCTAAGTTGCATAAGTCTTACATTCTGAGATATCATTGATCACTTTAAGAAACAATCACTAACGCAACCATAACAAAATCAAGCATGCTACTTGGCTCAGAACTATAAATCCACCTTTTTTAACTGTTGAATTGGCTAATAATGTTTTGATATTTGCTATTCGCTTAGAGACAATCATGCTGATGTAGCAATGAATTTCATACAATGACACTAATTTTCGCTGCATTCTGTTTATTGAATGCATGCGCCATCCTGACCTTGACAGCTCTCAAGCACATCTTTTCTTCAACTGTTGAGCATCATTGTATGAAGTTCTGTAGCCATTCATGTGTGTCTTTCTACATTACGTATAATATCCTGCAAGCTCTCTAACTGAAGCCTGGAGGACACATTCGTAAAAAAAAAAAAAAAATCTTCATGACATTTTTGGATTAATCAAAATGCAGTATAGCTGAGATCATAATATCAGTGCTTCCGTTGTATTGGTGGGAGCACTACTGTATTCATGCTCTGACTCCCCGCCATCACGAGCAGCATGCAATAACATCAAATTATTGTTTTGTTTGATTACTTTCTTGTTTTTGAGCAGATTGTGCCTTCCAGACTGCTGTTTTGATATAATTGATAGTTTTTCTATTAGCTGACCTTGTGAGCTTCAAGTATATAGTAGATGATTGAAATGCGTTTGACTCTGATGGTGAGAACACATAGCAGTTGCATAATTTGAAGAGCAGAAAATGAAATTCAATAATGTGTGAACCACCCCAAAATGAACAGTGTAAAGATTTCGTCTTGTCAGCTTCATGGTCAGAAATGAGGAAGGAGGGGGAAGTATATTCCAGGATCATTTGGTCTATGCCTTTTGCGATTCCAGAAAAAAAAAAGGACTTTTTTTCTATAATAATGTGTTATAATGGTTCAAGTTTTATAATCTAGAAGCTGGGGAGAATTGACGCAGTTTGTGTCGCTGGCTTCTTGACGCCGTATGAGATTTTATGAGTCACAAGATTTCAACATCATAAAGTGACATGAGTTTCTCTTGCAGGTCTCAATGTCGCCATGTAGTCAAGGGCCTCGCATCCAAGATCCCAACTGAAGAATGAGTCTTTTCATTATTGTAAAGAGCAGCTTTTCTTGTGCCGCCTCTGATCATGCTTCACTTTAACTACAATGTACCTATGCAGCAATGCTTGTAAGTAACTGACCTATTTATTCACCAGCCTTGACTCTACGATCGATTTTTTCTATAGATCTATTTATCAATATATGTCTGTTAGTTTCCTTGGATATTTTTATCCTACTAGAAAGCTGCATGTTAGCTTTATACTGTTTTCTTGACCTTTTTGTTTACTAGATCTTCTCCATTTATCAGATGATAAAATCATAGCCTGCTCCTATAATACCCACTAGCAACTTGCTTCGTGTTATTGGAAAAAAAATCATTAAAAAAAAATTCAAAATTAAACCCTGAATCAACTATCCTATTAAATGTTTTACCCATATGCAAGCTATAAAAACGGTCTCATGCCGATGAAGATTTGGAATTTGGATAAACAATAAAGGAGATAGAGTGCTGTTATTATTATTATATTTTAATTTACATTGTACATGATATTTAACTGCACAACATAACGAGAGCTCTTGCTTTTATGCACTGTGGTATGGCAGCCCCTTTGGGAATTAGTAAGTCCACTCTTCGGGAAGAAATGTCTCTGGCGACGAATTCTCGTTATTTGATACAACACTACATTGTGTTGATACATCCTTGCTATTTTTATTCTTGAAAGATTTGCAGTCTCTGCCTTTCGATTTATTCTTGGCATCTGGCAATAAGACAATTATGGGCAACAAATCTATCATAAAGCCAAAAAGATACATGTACAGGATAAGGACCAAAAGTGAATAAGCCTAACCTTGCCGGCGTGTTATGTGCAAGCCTATTTCATGCACGTTGAGATTAAGAGCTTGAACAACCCGTGCAGGAAGGAGAACACGAGCGCAAGCTGCACAATCATGAAAGACACCAGATCAGTACTGATATTTTCAGTGCCTCTTCATTTTAGCAGGATATTTTGGTTTACATGTAAGTTCAGTTTATCTTGCCTGCCTGCCTTGTTATTTCCTTTTTTTTTTCATTTTTTTTTTGTGGTTCAGTTAACTTCACTGTTAAAAATGATTATGTGAAAAGTACCCGCATACACGTGGACATGGTTGTGGATCAGACACTTGCATCATTCTATCGAAGATTCAAAAAGATGCCGTACCTGGCTTCTTCCTAGATTGCATGTTGGTGCCTGCCCCTTGTGGAAGAAAAACTCCAGTCCCAGATGATTTTTTACCAGAATCTAGGAAAACAGCCTGCATTCCAGGTCCCCCTGATGCCCAATTAGTGGCGTATTTTGCTCGGCAATTCGGTCCTGGGCTGGGTTTTGTGCGCTGATATCACATAAGCACATTGGTTAGAAACTTTCATTACCGAGTCTAAAAAAAGAAAAACAATTTGTAATTTATCATCTCTCTAGTACTTCTATTATTTAGCAACATTAGTTTCTGATTCAAAACTTCGATTGCGAACGGAAAGAAAGAACTGCAGCGAAATCACTCAAAATATTCCCCCGGTAATCCTTGCAAGTATTTCATCAGAATTGGTGCAACAAAATTATTTGGGCCTTCCTATGTGCTGGATATTTTATGTTATGCTATTATCAGTACTCATTTAGTATTTATACGCTATTCTATTGCAAATTAAAGTGTTTTCTAATTAATTTATTCTTCTCTTTTTTGGTTTTATTTGGCATTATTATGGTATAACTGTGTTTTTAAAAAAAAATTAATTTTTTTTAGCTTTAAATTAAATATTTTAGATATTTTTGGATTGTTTTGACGTGATTTGATAACTAATTAAAAAATATTTTTTTAATATATTTTTAAATAAAAAATACTTTAAAAAACAACTATTAAATAGATATTTTTAAAAATTATTTAAGACGTGTCTTTCTAAATACATGAGTAATTATTCAGATTTCTAAAAAAAAAAATAAACTTGTAAATATATGATCCAATGTATATATTAATGGAATGCAACTCCGTCCGTAGGATCGAAATGGATATTATTGCTTTGAGAAAACTTTCTCCATATCACGTATGGTAACAATTTGAAAGGGTTCCAATCCATTAGCAAAGGCAAACTGCAGCCCAGCACCTGGAAAGTTTTATTCAACATATCCCATATTCTCAACCTCTTCTCACAATTCACAACAAAATATTATCTATATTTATCCCGTGTGCAAAAGAAATCTTTTTACCGTGGTTTTTTAAAATATTTTTTTTTAGAAATATATTAAAATAATATTATTTTATTTTTTAAAATTTATTTTAACATAAACCATCTAAAAACGTAAAAGAAAATAATTTAAAATAAAAAAATCAAATATTTTTAAAAATACTATTGGATAGGAAAAACAAAAACAGCATTACATGTGGCGACAAGAGGCTAATGGCATTATAGTCACTTTAACTCTCAGCTTTCGGACAGCGTTCCCCTTGCAAGCAAGGACTTCAACTTTAACTTTGTATTAATGGCATGTCCCATCTCTGCTTTAGTTTGCATGCATGCGTACATGAACTGATACATCATCATCAACATTATGTCTGCATTCCATCTAACCTCTCCACCTTATATTCCTTTCTTCTTCTCTTTTTTTTCTTGTCGCTTTTTATTGTAATTGCTTATTTATTTTTCGAATGAAAATATATTCCAGTCACTATTAGACTGGTTGAAAAGTAATTTTTATATAATTTTTTTTTTTGAAAAATAAATTATTTTTTAATATTTGATAATATTATAAAAAATAAATTAAAAAATAATTTTCAGTATTTGACTATTACGTAAAATAAATTGAAAAATATTGTTAATATTTTTTTAAATTTATTAAAATAATAAGAAATAAATCTTACAAATTAAAAAATTAAAAGATAATAAAATTAAAAAAATAATAATTTCATAAATTATCTCAAACAAAATAAATAACAATTAAAATAATAGAAATCAAATCTAACAGATAAAAAAATTAAAAAAATAATTAAATTAAAAAAATTATAATTTTATAAATTATTTCAAATAAAATAAATAATAATAAAAAATAAAAATAAAATTTAATAGATAAAAAATTTCAATTAAAAAAATAAAAAAAAAAAACAAATAACAATTATATAAAAGTAAAGATCAAAATTGATATAAAAATTAAATTTTTAGGGATAAAAGTAAAAAAATAAAAAATAAAATATATAACAATAAAAAAATTTAAGGATTAAATTTGATATAATTAACAAATAAGATATTTCTAAATTTTTCATAATTTATGAAAAATATTTTCTGTTTAAAAATATTTTTCTAAA
The DNA here is from genome assembly GCF_951802175.1 of Populus nigra. Lineage (NCBI taxonomy): Eukaryota > Viridiplantae > Streptophyta > Magnoliopsida > Malpighiales > Salicaceae > Populus > Populus nigra. The sequence goes on along the minus strand of NC_084855.1, from coordinate 3,672,097 downwards.
AACCAATTAAAATTTTCTGATTGAAAATTATTTTTTATCAATTAATTTAATAACAAAAAAATACAAAAATAATTTTCAAAAACCCACTATCACATCAAATAAACAATATCTTAATAACTTTTTTTTTAATGTTATTATATTTTTCTCGTTTAAAGTATTATAACCCAAAACTTCATATATCTCCCCTTTTTTTTCTCAGTCTATTTCATAATTTCCTTACATTTCATGTTTCTTAAAAGTAAAACGTCATGTTTCCTTATATTTCATGTTTCTTAAAAGTAAAACGTCATGTTTTTTAATCACTACTGTTCAAATTGCAAACCATGATATTTTAGATGCACAAATTATGATATTTCATAAAAATATTTCAAACTATATTATTCTAAAAATACATAATGTTTTATTTCATAAAAATATTTAAACTGTGTTATTTTACTAATTTATATATATATATATATAAACAGTGTTAATAAACGAAAATATCAAAAAAAAAAAGGAGTTCTGGAAGAAGTTGAAGCTACAGTAAAGCAGTGTGTTGTACCTGTGGATGCTGGTCTAGAGGCAATCTAGGAAGACTGCGATATTGATGGTGGTGATGCGGTTGGTGCCTCACATAATCCTAAAACAAAACATGGCTCTGAGATTTTCAAAACTAGAACCAAAAGGGACCAGAAAGACAGACAAAGAAATAAAACCAGAAGTACTAGAACTTGCGATTCATTGGGGTGTTTTCCGGTTGGAAGGTTTATCAATAAAACAATATCTATATATAGTACTGATATACCTTGGGCTTGGAGTCCCATAAAGCCTCGTGATCTAGAATATGAGAAGGAAGCCATGAATTTGCTTCTTCCAGCACAACTTCTCCATCTTCAATACCAGCCATTGAAAGCAGAAGGTTTGACAGAAAGGGAGAGGGAAGCAAAGGGAGGCTTCAGGCTTTGGCTTGGCTTGTTATTTCAGTTTCTCTCTTGTCCTGGAGCAGAGAGGAGGAGGCTTTTAAGCTCCAACTTCTGACCTGCAACACAACTAAATTATTACGTGGTAAGACTAGAGGAAATGGTAAAAAAGAAGAAAAAAAATGATAGATTGGGGGACCTCTTGACTAGATAATAATCACTCTCTTCTTCAACGCTTGCAGAACATCTTCCAAGGGATTTTCACGAAACGAAGACGTTTTTACCTTGCTGTAAAGGGTACTGTTCCTGTAAGCGTCTGGTTTGCGTCTTTCAATTGCTTTATCTGACCCTTAATTTCGTACTAGATTTAAGCAGAAAACCACGTCGCTTTGTAAACATTTATCGTATTCGCCTGGGACTCTGCGGTATCAATTTACTAATCTGACCACCTAGAGCTGCTTCTTATTGCTCGTCATTAAACAAATTAAATACTTTGCCTAATAACTTAATTTGCACGGGTTATTTGGAAATTTATTAATTATTATTTTTTAAAGTACTTTTTATTTTTTTTAAAAAAATCTTTTAAAATACAAAAATAAATACGTATTTCATATATCACCGCTATCTTATCCTTTTCTTCATTCAACTCTTAAAGAGACCGTCCATTTTAATAATATGTTTTGTTAGAGAATAATATAAATCATATCCTGAGACCTCACCTAACAGCTTAAGCTTTAGGTTGAGATGGTTCATTGACATGGTATCAGAGCCTTGATGACCAAGCAGTCACGAGTTCGAATCTCACCATCCCTATTTATTTGATAAAAATTAAGCACAAGGTAATGTGGGTCTGTGCAAGTTTCAAGTCCAAAGGACTTTTACTTGAGGGGGTGTGTTAGAGAATAATATAAATCATACCCTGAAACCTCATCTAACAGCTTAAGCTATTAGGTTGAGATGATTACTTGACATGTTTTTCTTCAATTAGAGTTCTAATTAAGGTAGAACGATCGAGTAGCAAATCCATATATCGCATGAGCTTGACAAAAATTGCAGTGTAGATTTACTGTATCAATTATTGCATAGACCTCGTTCAACTAATAAAAGATAAGATGCCTGGGTAAAAAATTATTAAACCCTAGCTCTTTGATCATCTTTTAATACATATACCCTTACGTTTTTTGTTTTTTTTTTATATATGTTTTATAAATGTGGTGGTAGAATTCAAAAGGGAACCATGCAAGCTTTTACCTTTGATATTATTGAACTATATATACAGTTGCTGTCTTTTTTTCTTTTTTTTTTAAAGAAGAGCGTATTAATTGATTAGAAATTAAAATGGCTTTATTGAAGACTCCCTTACTTATTGTTGTGTTAAATTACTTGTTCTGAAATCCCGTTCCTCATTTCAAATTTGGGTCAAAGACGAAAACAAATCCATTAATTTCCTTTACAGAATAGATTCCTTTTATGTATCTGATATATTTGTACATTTCATAACTTTGAATGCCCAGCAGTCAGGGGATGATTGTTTTTCATGTGGTTTAACTTTTTAAAGTATTTTTTAAAGTATTTTTTGTTATAAAGTAATATTAAATTGATATATTTTTTAATATATTTTAATATATTAATATTGAAAAATAAAATAAAAATATTTTTAATTAAAAATCAACCTATATATATATATATATATATATATATATTGTAAAAAAGAAAAATAAATTAACTAGTTTTTTTCTAATTAAGAATTTAAAGAAACAAAATAGAGTATGAGTACTTATTTTGTCCTAGTTAATTACTAGTATATGTTGAAGGGTGTTTCAGTTATTAAACGGATTAAGATGTGGATTATAGGTTGAATTGGATTTGGTTAACCCCTTTTTTGTCTACTAATTAAATATTGTTCCAATTATTCATAACGCATATGGCAAAGCTCATTAATTTGCACCATAATCACTAATCATGTGTGTGTGTGTGTGTGTGTGTGTGTGTGTGTGTGTGTGTGTGTATAAACATGTTAATATTAAAGTCATAATTTTGGTTTTGGATAAAGTGATTGCTGATTACACCCACCAAATCTGGTACAGGTAGCTAAACACTAAATTAATAGCTAATTTGGTGATATCATTTGAACAGGTTACGTGGTGACTATCGATCTATATCCCAAATGTAGTAGCCCTGCATGTTGCAGCTGGTGGCTCTGTTCTTCTTAACAAACACACCAACCCCCGAAAATCCAGCATCTTCAAATGTTTCTTTGTTTGGTTCAGGAAGGAGTGTTCGACAGAGGAATGCAAGAAGTGTCGAAAGAATTGATTCATTGAACCCCTTTTTTTTTAGGTTTAATTTGACTTGTAAGATTTGGACTTTTGAAATAGTTGTGGTTTAAAATGTTTTTTTAAAAAATATATATTAAAATAATATTTTTTTTATTTTTTAAAAATTATTTTTAAAATCACCACATAAAACAGTATAAAAATATAAAATAAATTAATTTTTAATAAAAAATTAAAAATTTAAAAATACAGGTTGGATTGCCGTGGTAATCCAGTATTCTAATTAATTCGATAAGCCAATATGGGATCAGTGGTAATCTAAAACATGCTATGTTGGTGAACCACTTGTTCTTCTCAAGTAGTACGTAATTGTCTGATGTCTTTGACAAAACTTCATTTCTTCCGATGACTAATATTTTCCTCATGGCCAAAATTGCCCTTCTATCTCTCAAACCTGACTGTTTCTTTTATTTATTTATATTTTCAGTTGACGGAGATATAACTAGAAAGTCAAAACCCATTCTTTCCTCCTCGACGGAGGGAGTGGTTGGACTGAAATGTCCAAAATTAAACATATCATCTTATTATCTGGTTAAGCTACCTCTGCTACTTTTAGCATATCCAACTTATCATTGAGCATTGCATAAAAAATGCATTCTCTCTCTCTCTCTCTCTCTCTCTCTCTCTCTCTCTCTCACACACACACACACGCACGCACGCACTGGCAGCTATATTTTCGGAAGAGAATGATGACATCCTATTAGGATATTGCCTTAACTACTGAACGAATGTTTCAATCATCCAACCTCCTGCCATGATCGATGCACGTTGTTTTTGGTAAGCTAAAGTGGAACTAATCCACTTCAAGTAGGTATTACTGTTCAGCTCTGTCGTGTCTTTCTAGTCTTGCACTAGATCATTCTTCCACGCTATATAATGAATTGAATTAAATTGTTTTTAAACGTACAAAACGTATTTGAGCATCTCTTACCAGAATTTTTTAACCATAAATTCAAAATTTAATATATATTAGATGAGATTTAAAAAAAAATATTGAAATTGTTATATATCAAGTGATTTTTTTTAAAAGAATCAATTTTCTAAAATTTAAAAGAAATTGTTGTATATTGTTATATACAATTTTATGAAATGAATATAATGTTATTTCAAAGCCAATAAAAACAAAATAAAATCCAAATAAAATTTAAAAAAATATAAGAGTAAAAAGATCAATTTTAAAAACGAATTTTACACACTCATATGTTTGTTAAAATGAAAAAATGTAGGTTTACGAAATGAAACTAACATGTTTGCAAAGTCGATGAAAATAAAATACGAATAAAAAATTGAGTAATAACATCATGCAAGACCATAGGATGAAGAAAAAAACAAAGAAAGGAGGTTGTGGCTTACCCGAGGGGTGGTTTTAGATTATTAGGGGTTATGGTGATGGCTATTGGTGGCTTTTGCTGCGGAAATGGCGATGGTATCAATTATGGAGAGGTTTTTGGGGTTTTTCTCTCTCTAATTTTGAGTTTCTCTTGTTTTTCATTCTTTTTTCTTTATCTTTTCTTTCTCTTTCCCTCGCCTATCTACAAGTTCAAAATTACTATTTTTTTTTATCTTAAAACTCTATTATTTATTTTCTCTCACCCTCTCTTTCTTTGAATTTTGTCTCTCTAACTCAGGTCCTCTTTGTTTCTTGCCCTTCTATTTATAGACAAAGATAAAGGTTTCAAAACCCTTATAGGTGGAATGATCATGTTCCTTGATTTCCTTGGATCAATCTCAACCATACATCATGGTTGTAACCTTTAGCCAAACATGTTTAAATTGACCTCTTTGCATCGGTTTTTCAACGAATTTAAAGGGTCAAAGCACATGTTTTTTGGTTAAACATGGATTAATATGCAGGGGAGGAAAATGATGCGCTGTTTGGATAGTGGGGAGAGAGAAATGAGTGCCTAAAGGCAAGCTAAAAGCCATGCAAAATAAAAAAAAAATTCAATTTGTCAACTGGTCATGTCTTAGATTTGCTCTGTAGAGATCACCAATTCGAGTCTCACAAACCTCAGGGCCAATAGAAGCTTACATGGTCGTTAACTTCAGGACACGTGGGATTAGTCGAGGTATGTGCAAGCTAGCCTGACATCCACATTAATAAAAAAAACAAAAGAAATTCATGCCTTTTTTAGTCATGCATGCATGAGGGAGAATAGGGGTTATTTCACCAATGCACGTTGTTTTAACTTAGTTTTTTAGAAAAACAAAGCCATTTAGTTAAAAGGAATTTTTTATCCTTTTCAAATGATCCTCCAAGTTTTCCTCTTTTTCCATTTTGATCATTGTCTTTTTTTTATTTTTTTGTTTTCTGTCAATTTTGACCTTTTTCTCAAGACTTTTTTCAATTTCATCCCTAATTAATTAAAAAAGGTTCCTACATGTTTAATTTTGATATTTTCGAAACAATCATTGGCTCTCTGGTTTTTATTTTTTAGTCAATTTCGCTCCTTTTCTCTTAATTTCTTCATAATTTCAATATTCATTACATATTTTTCTTATCTCTTAACTTCCTCGTCTCTTTCAATTTAGTTATTGGCTTTCCACTGTTAAATTTGTTGACAATTTTAGCCATTTTCTTTCAATTTCTTTACAATTTCACCATTAATTGCAAATTTTTTTTCCTTTTGTGTTTTCCTTTTTTTATTTTTCTTTCATTTTCAACAACATATTTTTTTAACATTGTCTATGAAATTGAGTAGGAAATATGTTTTTGGATGAAAACTTTTGTTTTTGAGGAGGAATAAAAATTGATTTATGACAGCTGCCATCTATTTACAATACTTACTGTTGTAACCTAATTTTGGATCTACCAAGATTTTCTTGAATGTTAGTTTATTTCTATTATTATTTATAAAAATCCAAAAGAATTAAGAAAAAAAGTTTAAAAATTCAAAAAAAAATATACTTTTCTGGAGTCAACCGCATCTTTCCATCAAAACCGAGTCCACCGGGTCAATACGGGTCAAACCATGTCGACCAGGGTAAAAAATGAGTTTCGGGCCGTTTCGGGTCAAAACCGTCATTTTTGACCAAAACCGAGTCCACCGGGTTAATACGGGTCAAACCATGTCGACCAGAGTAAAAAATGAGTTTCGAGCTGTTTCGAGTCAAAACCGTCATTTTTGACCAAAACCGAGTCCACCGGGTCAATACGAGTCAAACCATGTCGACCAGAGTAAAAAATGAGTTTCGAGCTGTTTCGGGTTAAAAACCATCATTTTCGACCAAAACCCGGTTCACTGGGTTGATACCCATCAAAAGTTTTTTTTCCCGGTGTTTAAAATAATTTTCGGTCATTAAAATGGATTTTTAGTGGTTGAATCAGGTTTTTTCTAATATTAAATAGAGTTTTTTTTAATTTTACCTATATAAATATATAGTATTATACATAATAAAATAAAATAAAAATAAAAATAAAAATAAAAATAATAAAATAAATTGTCAAATGGCGCAACGCGTTGCGCCGAAAGCAAACGGCGATTAAACAAATGACAAAAGCAAACAGTGATTTAAAAAATAATATTTGAAGATTTGCATGTATCCTATTATTGGCTATAGTTAGCAAGTGATAGTTGGACAAAAAAAAGAAAAGAAAGAAAAAATTACTGCTATTTTTTTAGTTTTTCTTCGCGAGAGTAAGATATTGTTTTTGAAAAATAACAATTTAAAAAATACCAAATATATCCCGACACATCTCAGCCGTTGAAATATTCCAAGATTTGATCTCACTGCGCCACGTCACACGGTGTACCAAGCTTTCGGTACACCGCGACACACCGGATTACACCTCTGATCATCCGGACCGTCCGATCAACCTGCAGATCCAGCCAATCACAGCCATAGGATCAGTTCAACTGCGATCCAACGGTTCACAGCCTTCAGCTGCACCGTTGCACCATGAGCGCGTTCACACCGTAGAACTTCTCAGACTCCCTCTCTCCTCTCGCCGGCGACGCTCTCTCTCTCATCCGATCTCCGTTTTACGGCCGTCTCCAGCCTCCGCACCACCACAGAAAGGTTTCTCCCCTTCTTTAAAGAAAAACCCCGGTGGTTTGCAGCGTTTTCTCCGCCTCATCTGGCCGGAAAAAGGCCGCGATTTTCGTCGGCCACCGAGGCTTCAAGTCGTCGATTCTCCTTTGTCAGCCATCAACGGCTATTGAGAACATCACCATCAGAATCCTCGACATCAGATCTACCAGGATCGACCATCGTTTGGTCATAAATCTCGCCGGACAATTTCGCCGCCGCCAACAGTAGCCGCGCGTGAGTCACACGCGCCGCCAGTGGCATTTTCGTAATTTTCGGAGAATTTCAAGGGTATTTCAGTCTTTTACCTATACAGTGATACTCATGTAATTTTTTTTTTAGATTTCTAACATTTTTTATTTTGTATATAAATTTTCTTGCACGTAAAAAACAATAAAACAAAAAAAATATAAAAAAACAACTTGGTTCCCACACCCATTTTATAATATTATTGTTCGTGGATCCAAAGCCCAATTCTCGAATATGGTTATATCCATTTCTCAATAATATCAAAATAAAATTTGTTTTTATAAACGAATATTATTTGTCGACACATCTTTTTTTTTAAAAAAGGACCGATGTCAAAAATGTAAATATCAAATATGGATGATTTCCATTTTTTTTTCTTTTGGTAATCCAGACATAATTCTCCTTTTTAGGGTTGAAATGTCATATTTTAGACAAGTCTCCTAATTTTTAGGGACTGATGTCATTTTTAACGCGTCTCCTATTTTTAGGGACCGACGTTAATCATTTTTAAAAAAGGCAAGTTACCAATAAACCCAAAATATAATGGATTATATCCATTATTTCTTTTGGTAACCCAGACGTAACTCTCCTTTTTAGGGACAAACGTCAGTATTTTAGACAAGTCTCCTAATTTTTAGGGACTGATGTCATTTTAACGTGTCTCCTATTTTTAGAGACCGACGTTAATCATATTAAAATAATTACCAATAAGCCCAAAATATAATCGCATTGTGAATCAAATAAAAAACACACAAGTAAGGGTAACCTTTCTTTTGAAAGGATGTTTTAAGGGTGGTGTCTACCTTCCCTTAATCATAACTAACCCCGTACCCGAATCTCTGGGACCAGTGTCTAATTTGGGATTTCTAGTTCCCTCACATTACTAGATGGCGACTCCAATAAAATCTTTGTTTCCCCCAATCGAGAAATCTTTGTTTCCCCCAATCGAGAAAAAAAAACTATTTTTGTTAAAATAAACAAAAAAATCGGGAGCCGTCGCCCGACGTCGTGTATCGACACTTACAGTACAAAGTTGATGAAAAATATTTTTTCATAGGTTTTGTTTCCTAAGCTTGTAAAGAAATATTATTTATATAAAAAAAATTAAAAACCAACCAATTCTAGTAGTGACTAGTTTTTTTTTTAAAAAATGTAAAATTAAAGACCACCAATCTCAACGTGAAATTTAAATAGATCATATCCAGAGATAATTAACCAACCTCAACATAAAATTTAAATTGGATCAAATTATAAATAACCAACCTCATTAGATCAAATCAAGTGATGACTAACATGTAAGATTTTAGTCAAATTGATAGGTGACCAACCTTATAAAATTTTAAATTTGGTCAAATCTAAAGGCAATTAACCTCCTAGAATTTAAATTAAAAGGTGGCCAACCTTGTGAGATTTTGAATTTGATCAAATGACCAACATTGTGGAATTTTAAAATTTTGGTGAAATTGAGATACCACAACCTCGTAAATTTGAAAGACTAGGGTTGCAAATTGCATGTTTGCAACATACAAAGATAACATATGGTTATGAGGAAGAGCATTCTTCAACCCCCCCCCGTTCAGACAATTCCGCTCTGGAGATCAATTTAATCTGTACAGAACCATGAGAAGAGCTGAGTATGTTTGATGGCCCCTCATTTTATCAGGAATATCTTCAAAGAACTTCTCTGCACTATTCATACCACGAATTTTCGCAATTAACCGGGTAAAAGCTTCATATCATGCTGTTTTGTCATCCATTCACGTATCTACTGCATACCTAACAACTAATCAGATACGAAAAAATCATTATAAAACAGACCTAACTTATTCAAACAAACAGTTCTAAAAAGAACTTAAAACGGATGTGGGCAATCTGATTCTGACCTCGAGGGCATGCCTGTAACGCTTCAGGTTACAGAGCTCTCTAACAACCCGACAGTGTGCCCCTCTTCTTTCCATTTCATTTTTGCTATTACTGCACTCCGTTTCCCATACACCAAACTAAACAGCCTTATTCCTAGTGTGTCCCCGCCTCCACTCTCTTCCCCTTCTCCTCCGCTTACAACCTTCTCCGCCACTGATGCATACGAGAACTGTCGCGTGGCAGGTGCAACGGTTCCCCGTGAGTACCTCCCCAACATTGCCGATAGCAACCCGAGATTTTACACTGGGTTGGATATAAAAACAAAATATACGGGCGCTGATCTGATTCGATTGATTGCGCCCCAACAATATGCCCAAGAAGACAAAGCGAGTCCTGATTTTAACGGACGCGCGAGATAACTTTGAAATCTCAAATGCCTAGAAGAATCGAAAGTTATAATGATAAAATAAACTTATTCCTTAAACTTTATTTTTTAAAATTTAAATATTTTAAAATTATTTTTTAATGAAAAACAAACCTTTTATTTAATTCTTTATCACTGTTAATCTTTTTTAAAATCACATATTTTCAAAATGCGTATTGTATTTTTAAAATATTATTTGTAATCAAAATTAATGAAAGAATTTATTTTTAGTTAAAAATATTTAAATAAAAAACAATTTCAATTTAAATCAAAATTTTAAAAAGTTTTGGTCATTTTAAATCTTTAGCTAGAGGATTTATATATATATATATATATCAATACAATATATTAAAATTATTAAAGAAATATTAAAAAATACATTAACTTAAAACATTTTTTTAAGACAAATTAATTTTCAAAAAATATTTAAAAATGAAAGCTATCTCCTCCCAGTAGACCAGTGTCCAAGCATAAAATGAATATTTTTTAAAAAAGAATAGTGAATATAAATTACAAATTCTCAGATCTTATTACTCTTTTCTTTATTGATTTTTTTTCCCGATTCCCTCGTTTTCCATTGTCTCTCTCTATTGTTTTTTATTCTTAAAATGATTCAAAGCCAGGCGAAATTCTGCGGCCACCGGCGGGAAGACAGGCGTTACAGTTGTAGTCGTCGGAGACCGTGCAACAGAAAAATCGAGTTTGATTGCGGCAGCATCCACCGAATCTTTCCAGGAAAACGTATCTCCTTCCACCCACTCGCCTTCCCGCTGATTTCATCACCGATCGCGTTCCTATCACTATCATCGACACTTCTGCTAGGTAAGCATTTATGTTAAAGCTCGAAGAGCAGAGGAAAGCTAACTGAAGAATTGAAGCAAGCTGAAATGATTATATTAACTTACGCGTGTGATTTTCCGTTGACGCTAACTCGTTTGAGTAGTTTTTGGCTTGAGGAATTTCGTCGATTATAGGCATTTTCTTTCTTTTTTACAATCTTGAAAATTTGATGTAGTGATATGTGTGAGTATACATATATACAGTCGATTTCCTATGAATTTCCGTCACGCGCGCGCACACACATATATTTGCTACCTGCGTTTGAATTGGAAGCAAGGATTTCTTATTATCATTCTCCAATCTGCTTCTTTTCAAGTTTCCTAGGATCTCGCAAATTGCTCTATTGGGGTTTCTTCTGTTTATATAGTACTTTTTGTAATTGTGTTGTTCATTTATATATTTCAGTCCTTGGGTTGAGGCTCCTTACAAGGATGCTGCAGAGAGAACCACAATGGGAAATTTGACTCTCGATGGGTTTCTTTCCGAGGTTTGCTCTGCTACTACTATTTCTCTAGTTGCTGCTGATTCTTGGTGGCTTCATCACATTTCAACATGTTATACCATCTGACAACAGCATTTTCTGGACCACCTTAAACAATTTACTTTCTTGCATATGTCCTGTTTCTATTTCTTTCACTGTTTGGTGGTGGTGAAGATACAGTGCGCTGGGACATCAAAAATCAGGCTTCTGAAAAGACCTAAACATAGACTGATTATGGATATGTTTGGGGGCTCACACAAGATGATACTAATGAATCCATAGTGATGATGTTCTTATAACTTAGTAGAAAAACTTGGTGCCAATATTCTGTGGAAGTTGTGTAGTGCTTGTTCAAAAGAAGTTGTTAACTTGGCTATTTTATTATGATGAAAGCTTTGCTGGTGTTTCTCCAATTTGTCTGGGAGAAGTAGGCCTATCTTTTTATGTTGCATCAGAGTTGTTTTGTTATAATTTTTCACCACCTTCATTGATTCCCTAAAATAAAAAATTGATCCATGTGTTACTGTTTCTCTCTTTCTGCATCTTTTTTCTCCTTTTCTTTCTCATTTGTGTGTTTTTAGAAAATAACATCCTCACTCCGCTACAAAATGGAAGACTTATTATAAATACTTGTCTGCATCCATTTTATACCTGGTAACTTTAAAGTATGTTATTTTTAATCTTGTTGAGCTATCTGTCAAATTTATTTCTATCGAACATTTGCTTGCAGCGGGCTCCTATGACCATTCTGGATCCACGAGCTAGTTGTAAATGCAAATTATTTTTCAATGTGTTTATATCATCTGATATCAAGGAGGATGTGCTGGGTCACCTTCATCAAGGTGTCTTACACTTGAGCTGTATGGTCCTCTTTTTCATGCAGTTGTCCTTGCAGAGGGATAAGGAGACTCATATTTTGCGAGAGATACCTGAAGATAGTGAAAAAATTGCAATCCAATAAAGAATCTCTGGCATCCTTTGATGTTGCTGTGCTTGCTTGTGACAGTTAAGTTTGACTGATGATATTAAGCAAGTTTGACTTCCTTGTATATATTGGTAGTCAAGTAGCCAGTTGATGATCTCATTTATCACCATATATTATGTCTGTCACAATTAAATGTACTTCGATTGGTGCATGCTATCTTCGTTTTACCAAATTCTTTAACTTTTGCCTCTGAGCCTGCCTGTGCACATACCTTTTAAGTGTATGAATGGTGTTCGATTTTTCTTTTAAGGATTAGAAATATACTATTGGAAATAGTTTCTCCTTTTGTACTTGTTAAATATATAGATATCATGGCATGACAAATGATTCCTATTTCCAGTTCGGATGAATATTCATGGAAAAGGTCAAGTGAACTTCTTGTAGAGGTTGCTAGGCACGGAGAGGAAAGTGGTCACGAGGTGCCTAGTCTCATTGTTGCTGCAAAGGATGCCTTGGATCCGCATCCAATGAGTGTGCAAAATTCAGTGAGGGTATGCTTTTTGTCATTGAAACCTCATCTTTTGCACACTCAATTTTCTGAAATTTGATACCACAAATAAAATTTTGTATCTTCGCGCACATATTGCCTATCCCTTTTATCATTTTTAAGATATGCTTGTGGTGATAACTTCCAATTCATCTTCAGGTTTGCCAAGAGTTAGGATTTTAAGCGCAGCTGAATGGGATTTGAACATTCCTGAAACTGTAGCTGGGAGGAGACGCAAGCAGTTCCGCTGGCTTGTCAACCACTCCCTTCTGCTTATGTCAGGTTTTGCCTCCCACTCCCACTGGAAAAAAAAATCTCACTACACGGATGCATGAACACCGATGACACTAATTTCATGGTTTACATGTCTGCGTGAATTATCTCAACTGTTTTAGTATGTTTTAAATTTGCAGTGGTCGTAGCTTTTGGTGTTGTTGGAAGGGCAGCACTGCGTGCCTACAATCCTTTCAATCACATTGCAGCCAATCCCCTTATAATTCATGTTCTGATTTTTTCCTATTTATAACTTTGGCGAGCCACAAGCATTTTCCCGTTTGCTAGGCTCTGTTGAAGTCCTCCCGATTATGGAGCCTGCCACCTTCGGTCCGATCACCCATTGAATATAAATTGAATCCAAAAGGTCGAAAATCAGCTCGTTCATGCGCACTTTCCCTATGGATGTGTGAAGAGCATAGCTGTCTTACCCTATCCCAGATCCTTGGGCAAATGGTTCAACTACTTAGATCCTATTTATTTTTGGATTTTAAAAGTTCTTTTGAAAAAAAAATATTTTTTTATTTGCTTCAAGTTATTTTTTTATATATATTTTCGGATCATTTTGATGTATTGATGTTAAAAATAAATTTTAAAAAATAATAATAAAATATTATTTTGACGTATTTCAAAGCAAAAAATATTTTGAAAAATAATCGGTAGATGATATAAATAATAATTAAAATAAATATAAAAATTCTAAAATTTTCTTAAATAATAATAACTAAAAAAATAGCTGTATGAAACGTTAGATTGGCTAAAAGACAATTATATTAAAGGTGATAGATAGGAAAAATTATCAATGATACAAACATTAAAAAGTTATGAATGTGGTTCTTTCTCTATGCCGTTCAATGACCTAAATTGAAAATCTTTCATTTGAACTTCAATTATTTCAAATTATAAATTAGACAAATAAGTTGTAAAATGTTTTTTGAAATAGGAAAAAAATAAATTAACAGCGTGTGAAATGTTCTTTTGAAAAATATATTTCAAATTTTCATGTGAAAAATAAAAATAAGTATTGGAAAATATTTTCCAATTCGTTCTTTAATAGTGTTAATTTAGAGAAAGATTTTATCCTCGTGAATGAAAAAGATAATATTTTATTTAATGCTTCTAACTCTTAATACACTATCATTTAACAATGTTAATTTCCACCACCCCACAATTGTCGGCTACACCGCCACCAGCCATCATAACCATCTCCATTTTGTTACCAATATAATAATAATAATAATGATAATAATAATTATTATCAATGCTACTGTATATCCAATATCCAATGGCCAAACACAGGCTTTCATGGAGGCATTTGAGTTGTTACAGTGGCTTCTGAGTTTGTTTTTTAGTTGCATGTCTTAATATTTTGTTTCATTTTATATTTGTGTAAATTTGGTTTTTATTTTTTTTAATTATTATTTGCTTTGTTTTATATTTTTTTATTAAAACTTTCTTTTTTAATTTTATCCCTTGGTATCTTATTGATTGAGATTTTATTAACCAGGAATTTAGTTTTATAATTTTTTTAGTTTTATCTTTCATGAGATAATTATGACCTCAGAACTTGGGTTTCGGGTTTGAAAAGTTAATTTGAATTGACTTAGATTTTTTTTAGATCATTTCTTACAATTGATTTTTTTTTGTATTTTTTTATAGGTTTATCTTAATTTTATGTGATGGATCACATGTTAATCTAGGTTGAATCAAATTAATTTTATTTTTTTTAATTTTTTCTACTGATATACATTTTTATTATATTATTAAATTAATTAAAATTATTAAATCTAATAAAATCAATAATTTTACTCTTGAATTTTTTATTTCTATAAAAATATTATTATTACCTGGTTTTTTTATATTAAATTTATTTTTATCGGCCATAAAAAGAGCTAGTAATGCAGTCTTGAAATATAAGGAAAGCAGTAAAGTGGCATCATGGAGCTCTGACAATACTTCCGAGGAGAAGTGTGATTGTGTTTGTTGTTTAAAATATTTTTTATTAAAAAATATATTAAAATAATATTTTTATATTTTTTAAAAATTATTTTTAATATTAGTAAATTAAAATAATTTTAAAACAATAAAAAATATTAATTTAAAATTAATTTATTTCAAAAATACTTTTAAAATATAAAAACAAATATAACCTTTGTCATCATCAAGAAGCTGTTACATATGAAGGTTTTTTTTCGTAGAAAAAGAGACTTAACATTGGACAAGGATTTCTCTTAGATGATATTTAAGTTATGTTTGGTTTTTGTTTTAAAATAAAATAAAAATACATTTAGTTGAAGAGGTAGAGTTAAGAATAAAAAAAAAATTTAAAAAAAAAAATTTTGACAATAAATTTCTGTATTTTTAAAACAAAAGGTATAGGAAATGTGTTTTCTTTATTTCTATATGTTTTATCCCAAAATAATATCTAAATGCTATTTAAAAACTCAAATTCTTCTCAAGCTCTCTTTTAGAGGAGACAGTCTATTTAACACCTTGCTCATCACTTATCATTTCATCCCCGAAACTTACAAATTTAAGATAATGGCAAAAAAATAATATAGAAAATCACAGATTAAGTGTTCGCTATTGTTATTAAATTAATTGCATTTCGTCCAAAAAAGAACTTGAAATCACAATTCAAATGAATAACTTTTATTTTAGGTACACTTGAATTTGAAAAGACAGCTTCATTTCAAATTTGAAAGAATTGGTATTGGTATTGGTATTGGCATTGGCTACAAGGTTTGGTGGCTGAAGCCTGAAGGCAGAGGCGAAGTAGCCACGGGACCTGGTGCACCCCAAAATTTTGAAAATTTCTAATTTGACCCTTGTATTAAAAGGTTTCCCAATTGCTATTTTATGCCTTTTCTTTATTATCTTATTTTGAATTTGGACTATTTTATGTTCTTGCCTCTTCTTTTTTCCAGTAACTACATAGTGCTAGCAGAGGAGCAGACAAAGTGTCACTTGATCTGACTCGTTTGAATAGCTAAAGCAGAGTGTGTAAAGAGAGTTGTGATAAAATTGAAGTAGTTTAGAAATTAGATTTCGACTGTTTCAGGACAAGGTTTGGCATACTCCTAAACCCAGTTATAATTTAAATTTATTTAGATTAATTATTTTTTAAAAAAAAACTAAAATGATATTGTTTTGTAAAAAAAGAAACTCTTAATCATACTAAATTTTAATAAGATAATGAAACAATTAACCAATCAACCAAATTAAACCAAGTTAACTCTAAATTAAACCGAGTTGCTCAGAGAAGGTTGCACCAGGTTCCAGGACAAGCCCTGGCAGGCCTGGTTTAATAACTGTGTTCGAGCAGGAGCGTTGGCCAATGCTCCGTGGTTAGTATCAAAGAATTAACTCCTAACAAAAGCTTGATATGTTAGTGAATATTGTTAATAAAAATGGACAGGCCTTTTCACCGGCGACGACACCTAGCTAGCTGACAACAGTAATTATTTGTCACTACACCCCTTGATTGAACTCTTCATTAGCATCATTCATGGTAGCATCGCAGTCACTTGGAATCACATGACGCAGACTCATGCAGATACGGATATTCGAGACGTGTTTGTCTTCAATTATATGAATACTACTGAGAAAAAGAAAGCAGAGCTATGACCAGCTAGGGTGAAAGGATATCCCCTCTAAGAGATTCGATGAAATTAATGAGCGTCTCGTGATGTGAAGGGGTTGGATTCTTGGACATCATGACGGACGACTGTCTGTGATTGTGTTCCGAATAATATTTTCAAAAAAATTGAATTATTTTTATTTTTAAATCGTTTTAATAAACCAATATTAAAATTATTTTTTAAAAAATATCCATGTACCCTAATAAAGAGTTGAAGAAGATCTCGCTTTCCATTGACGTGATTCATCACTCCCAAGAACGACATTGATCCCGGAATCTTCACCAGTGTCTCAGTCTATATGTCTTGCTTGAGGACAATGCTTTTGACTCTCATGCGTGCATTAATCATGGCAAATATATTTGTCTGCACACTCCACCTTACCAATTTATACAAGAGACAGGAGCATATGCATAAAACATAGGCTATAGGCACTCTGGGTTAATATATATATGTTTGCGTAATAATATGTATTAACATATTCACTTCTCGGAACTCAAGCAAGTGCTGGGCCTGTTGGTTCACGTTTAAGCAAAATCATGACTCAACCTATGTCCCTTGTCGTTTGGTAATATTCCTGGAGATTAAACAAATATTTGAATGTTCCTCGAGAAATTCAGATCACAAGAGAAAATTTTTATTGTGTGACAAGGAAAATAAAAAACTTATGGTACATGTCTGCAGAAACTAAGATTTCATATGTTTTTGAAACAAATGAAAAATCCAAATAATTACATGAAGTGGGTCTATATTCAAAAACATGCATGATGATATAACAATCCATCAATAAATAAATCAATAGTTGTGTTAACAAATATATTCATTCAATGTTCAACATATTAACTTGGGAATTTAACATATTAAAAAAAAAAAACTGAAAGAAAAAGGGATTTTACTATATCACCAGAATAGTATTTTTTTTTTATTCTTTCTATGTTTTTTTTTCCCAATTACATCCTTTAATATTAAATTTACTAAGGATTGAGTCTTATAATTTTGTTCAATTTACTTTTTATAAGGTCATCCTAGTTTTATGACTTGGACCGTGGGTTTTAATTTTTTTTATTAATTTTTTTCTCAAATTCACCCTTTAACATTGGGTTGATTTGAAATTAGACTTCGTAATTTGTTTCGTTTTGTTTTCTACGAGATTATCCTTATCTTATAACTCAAATCACGAGTTTGGCGGGTTAACTCAATTTGACTGATGTTGTTTTTTATGTATTTTTTCAATTTCATCTTTTAACACTGGGTTGATTGAGAATTGAACTTCATAATTTGTTTCAGTGTGCTTTATATTAGGTTATTATGGTCTCATAGTCCAGGTTGTGAGTTTAATATATTAACCTGGGTTGACTCAAGTCAATCTTCTTTTTATCTTTTTAAAATTGATTTTTTTCAATCATTCTTCAACATTCAATTTGTTAAAAACTAAACTTCATAACTTGTTTTGATTTCCTTTCAATGAAGTTATTATTGTCTTACGACCCAACGTACAGATTGACATGTTAACTCAGGTTAATCAAAATAGATTAAATATGTTTCTGTCTCAATATTTATAAGAAAATCTCATTTTGAATATTGATTTTCAGTCAAACTATGTTTTTGTCAGTTATATAGGTTATTTCTGGACTCATCAAGTCGATCGAGTCTTATCAAATTAATCCCCACACAACTTAATTTTTTTTTTTACTAGAAACAACATCAACAATGTCAAAATATTTTTTTTAATTTTTTTATAAATTAATCCAACTTGTAGTATAGTAAGTACATGTAAAATATCTAGTTAATATTTAAAGATACAGTGATAATAATTTTAAAATTGATTTAATGATTCTTATGCTAGAAGATCTATATATTGAGATGAACATGCTAATGTATCTTGCAATGTAAACCAAGCCGATCTTATTATCATAATTAATTACAATAATGAGATTCAATATAATTAACATCCAATCAAACTGTTCTAGTTCATGTCAATTCATGTCAACCCCTGAAATGATTACTTAGGTTAGCCAACACCTTAACATATACTGTATCCAAAAGTTTTTTTTTTTTTTTTTAAAGGTAAAAACCTAAAGAGTATACCCAAAAGCTTGTACCATATAGACAAGAACCCTAATTCTAGGAGGGTAACTTGCTAAGCGGGTGGGAAACATGGAACGGCTAGGATTCCCCCACCATAATTGATAATTGGTCCTAATTTTCATAAAACCTACGTCGTGATAGCGGCCCCACGACAAAAAATCTATGGGAAGACATTCCCCTTTTTTTTCTTTTTTCTTTTTTTGCTGGGAACAACTGGTGAAGACATCCTCAGATGGGAAGTGTGAGTTTCTGTACCAAAGTTTAGGGTTCTCAATAAACAGAAATTAGGGAGTAATATATGGTTTGAGTGAGAGATGACAAGGAATCTCAGGAGAACCGAAAGACAAGACAAGACTAGATCGGAGAATCTTTCAAGGTTTGTGAATTGTGGGCCCTGCTTCGATACTTTCATGGATCCTCTTAACCCCTAGCATGTCAGCCATCACAGAAAAAGCCCATAATTTAGCTTTTTCACCGGTTTGGGAATACAGTAATAATTATTTTTTAAAATATTTATTTTAAAATATAAGTTAAAATAATAAATTTTAACTTTTGATTTGATGGTAATATATTAAAATAATTTAAAAATAAAATTCAAAATTAAAAAAATTAAAATCTTATAAAAAAAGCTTTCCAACAGTAAAAAAAAATGGGGCCAAATCCCTCCACCGCCACCGCCTTAAATAAAAACCTAGAGCAGGAATCGTAATTAAATAAAAATAAAAACCTTGGCACCCTTAAATTAATAAAAAATCCAAAACATTTTCTTGGATACAATTCATAATTACCGTTGATTAAGTAATGCACCCCACAGACATGTTCGTGTTCAAACTTTGAAATATTTGGGCTTCGCCATGCAAAGGTCAATAATTAAGATTCCAGGGGACAATGCATAACGTGTTTTTAAATGTGACGTTGAAAAGATAAGCACCGGCGAACTCTTCGAAAGGATTCGGTTGAAACCGACCATGTCCATGACACTGTTTTTTTAAAATGTTTTTTTATTTTTTTTATCTAAAAAAAAATATTATTAGTTGTTCTTTCATGTTTTTTTTATATTTCTAACGCGTTGTGTTAAAAAAATATATAAAAAATTAAAATAAAAAATATTTTTTATATAAAAAGTTATCATATACGGCATTATCAAATAATTTATTTGCTTTACTATTATTATTTTTTTTCTTTACCACTCAATTTTCAAAATGATCATGATTGCAAATGTTCCCCATTTCTTTTTAGATTTTTTTTATATATATAGAAGTGGGAGAAATTAAACTTTAAAGAATTCTGATATTTTTATAATTGTTCAATGAATTTTGAAATTTTTTTTATTTATTAACGTAGATGTTTAGGCCAGTTTATGTGCACCTCGACTAATCTTACGGGTCTTGAAGTTAACGATTATGTAAACCTCTTGTAGTTTTGAAGGGACTCAAACTCGTGACCATTAAAAAGCAAACTCAAGACCTGACCAGTTAAGTTACCTCTTAGAGTTAACTTTATATTTAAAACAATTAAAAATTGGCTAATGATTTGAGTTAAGTTCTATGTAAAAGATATGAGAACTTTTAATACCCAAATTAGCAAATATGTAAGCAAGACGCTTTGTTTTAAAGTAAAAAAAAAAAAAAGTCTAAAGTGCAGGTTTGAGTGGCCCAGTATAGCAAGGCTTGTTTCAACAAAACTCAGACGATATACGTGAGACATGTAAACCTGAGGCAGATCCTCATGTCTAGGCAGTAGGCAGGAATTTTTTTTTAATAAGATATAAATGACTTGTCATTCATCTTTTTTTAATGAAAAAAAAAAATAGATAGATGTCGTTTATTGTCTAAAAAATAATATTGCTAACTTGAACTCAGACCCACGCACTAAATTTTTTTTTGAATTTTTTTATTTTTATTTAATATTTTTTAGTATTTTTATATTATTTTGATATATGGATATCAAAAATAATTTTTTAAAAATAAAAAAATATTATTTTAATAAATTTTTAAATAAAAAACATTTTAAAAATAACTCCAATAACAACCGGCAACCTTAGACTTTGACATGGGCTAACCACATGAGCTACGGAGCAAAAAAGCTAAGATGGTATATATATATCAACTTATTTCACTCTTCAAATATGTTATAAAATTGAACCCATGCCATTTAATTGTTTTATTAATTATTATATATTTATGATAAAGTCCAATTAAATAGTCATGGTATATGATTAATTAGAAGACTCGTTGAATTTTGAAATTAGGTTATTTTAAGCGTGCTAAATTGCATGCCTTATCAATTAACATATATTTTGTGCTTTTTTTTCTTCGTATTTTTGGAATTTGAATCATGGGATCTCGTCTTATTTCTCACAAACTCATTAATTGGGACCTTTTTTAAGCAACAGTACCGTATTTCCACCTTTCTTTTGGGCCACACGCGCGCGCGCGCGCCCATATGAAACATATTCGCATTTAACTTTTCTAATGAGTGATTTCAAAATATTAGTGACGTGGGGACAACTTTCATCAAACCGAGCAAGACTTCTTAGCTTCAACCAATGAGCATATTCTATGCTTGAGGCAAGCAGATCTTCAATCAAATTTATGATATTCTCGATCCTCGCTAATAATCCAGATTGATTTGATCAATGAAAGATCAGAAACTGGATTAGATTGATGACATGGGTGTGATCCAACAACTATAAAGCATCCCATATTAATCTAAAGAATGAGGATACAACACACACACACACACACACAACTTTCTGAATTTGCAAATCAAATGCTTAATTTAATTTTTATTAAATAAATAGAGGTGATGAAATTCAAGTTTATACTATTTTGTGGTTAATTTTTATTAAATAAATGAGAATGATAAGATCCGAACCCGTAGTTGGTTAGTCATTAAAACACTAATACCATGTCAAATAATCATCTCAACATAATAGTTTAAACTGTTAGATAATATCCCAAGATATATATAATTTATATTATTCTCTAACACACCTCTTCAAGTGAAAGTTTTTTCGAGCTTGAAAGTTGTACATACTCATACTATCTTGTGTTTAATTTTTTTATATATAAATAAATAAATGTGATAAGATTCAAACTCGTGACCGCTTGTTCATTAAAGTTCTTTTGAGTTTAAAATTTGCACATATCTATACTACTTTATGTTTAATTTTTTATATATAAATAAATAGGAATGATGAGATTAAAACTCGTGACTATTTGGTTATTATAGTATATAAAATACTAAAATATGATTTATATTATTTTCTAATAAAAAAATTAAAAATTAATTAACACTTAATTAAGTATAGGTTGAAAACCTGTCTTGGCTCGACTGATCTAACCGCGATGAGTATGTTAAGTTTTGTGCTGTCGCTTTGTAGGGTCTGTGGTGTTTCTGGTGTCCAAGGTTGGGTGGACAGAGTGGTGGGGTTTGCATTCTATTAAAAACACTACTAGTAATTTCTTATGTTTGTTGGCCATCATGACATTAATACACACAACAAATTAAAAATAGTTTTCCACTTCGATCATTCCTCTGTAAGCCTATCACTAACCATACGTGCATTTCATTATTATGATCATGTACATAGCTCGTCAGTGGTCACCTTTTCTCCCCAGCCAATGAACTCCATCTCTTTCCTAAATCTTTGGACTCTAACACACACCCACTCTTCCTCTCCCCCCCCTCCCCCTCCTGAATTAAAAAGTGGAAAGGGAAAGTCAACCACTACTACATACTCAGAATGAAGTAAAAAAAACACTACAAAAAGTTTCAATTTTCGATTCAAATTAACGAAAGACTACCTCCACCATCATGCACTACGCTTCTCGAATCCTCAAAAGGTTGTTTTTTATATTATTATTTTGAATCCAAACTTGATACATAATTATTTTAGTTTGTTTTTTACGTTATTAGTTTTGGATTCAAATTTTTAAAACTTTT
This sequence comes from Populus nigra, assembly GCF_951802175.1. Taxonomy (NCBI): domain Eukaryota; kingdom Viridiplantae; phylum Streptophyta; class Magnoliopsida; order Malpighiales; family Salicaceae; genus Populus; species Populus nigra. The sequence continues at coordinate 3,649,557 of NC_084855.1, read as the reverse complement.
TTTTTTTAAATGAATGCAACAGTACTTCAAGTGTGTGTGTGTGTGGCTGTCCTGACCTGATGTGAGAGAATTTTCTCGCAATATATATATATATATATATATATATATATATATATATATATATACAGAGCTCGTACAAAAATAGCTTGATGAAAAAATAAAGAAGACAATAATAAGTGGTTTTCTCGTACCAACTTGCATGAGTCTCATTATATGGTATTGACCACTGACTGGTGATGAAGAGACTGATATTTACATGATGACATGAAGAAGCAAGAAATGGTGCTTTACACAGATACTCAACTCGGACACTTTCTTCAAAGTCAACGCACCTTCCAAGTCCAATGTTAGTAGAAATTATAAGTATATCCACTCTCATTTTGTAGAAACTTTAATATCCCCCATCAATTGTATGATCCGCATTTACTCCTTTCACTCCAATCTACGTACGAAGCATATATACTATTGATCAAGATCAACATTAATGTTTTTTTTTTGTTTTTTTATCAATTGTTTGTATTTAATTTGCTTGCTTAGCCAGAGGATTGATCCGGCATAATTATCCGTTAACATCAACATAATCAGATATAAATTAAATTAAGTTTGGTTGGGTCAATTTGAATGAATCAATTAGATTTAAGTATCCATTCAACTTACAAATTGATCGTGATAGGTTTGGATTGAGATTATCCTCTTCAATCCTTTGTGTTGGATTCAACAACTATGCTTCGTTGTAAACCACCGATCGATGTGTGGTGTCGGCCTAGATAGCCGCATCAATTGGAGCACGTGAAGTGCTGAAACGAGTCATGGACACACATTAATTTGGGTAGCACAAACAAACAAACATAAATTGACTAAGCAGTTAACTGGCATGAGCTAGCAAGTGGCATAAAGACGATAATGTTGTCTCCAATGCTGTTAGACTGTTCGAACAAAATACCAGAATATTAAAAGGTGGAAAAAAGATTGCAAGATCGAATAATGAGAAAATAGAGGGATTTGCGTATTAGAAATGTCGCCTGTGAACTACTATTAGCGTATTAGAAATGTCGCCTGTGAACTACCCAATTCGAAGGCTCTATTTTTTCAAGGCTATGCAAGCCCTAAAATTGAGGACAGTGATATAAAATGAGATGAGATGAGAATAAAAGATAGTTTTGGTATAAGTGATACGTATGTTTATTTTTTATAGGAGAAAGAAGAGTGATAAAAGAGAGAGATCAGATCAGTAGTGGTCGTTTTAAGAAAGCTGTTTTTTTTTTTTTAATAGTAATGTCCACTCTTTATTGCAACAAATAATAAAATGGTTTGACATCTTATTTATTTACTTTTGTATTATTTATAAGAAATAAATATCGTTTAAAAATCAATTTTCAACGCTCAAAACGATTGTAAATGGTCACAAATATGTTGTTAAGTAAATTTTAAAGTGGGAACTTGTGAAGATGCTAGATATAAAGCGTAAGTACTGCGTATAAGTTATTGGTGGGTGGGAGCAATTAAATTGTAATTGGTTTTTATATGCAAGCATCTTTTGGGATATATACTTCATGTGATCACGAAAAAAAGTGGAGACATGCTCATTGCCTCGGAGATATTTATTACTATTTTGTGCATGGCATGAGATCGATGGTGAGGGAATATGTGCCTAAACAAAAGATCAGAAGGTTCCTGAAGCACATGATCGATGTTATGATCGATGGATGTGCTTCTTTTATTGACAATTCTCCATTCCCTGAACTAACCACAGCACCACCATGAAAAAACCTTAACGAATGGATACCCTAACTCCACGACTGCACAATGGACAGCACTGCCTTCCTGCCCTCCTCTTTTAGGGCATGCTACCCTTTCCCGATCGCCTGGCCCATGCAGCCAACCATTTATTAGAACTTTCAATTCTTCTCTGGCTACCCATCGATCCACCATTTTATTTATTATTATTATTATTATTAATAAAATGAATGTTCGTACTATTTATATGTTAATTTCATCGTTTTTAAAATTAACAACCATATAAATTTTTAATAATTTTAAAATTTATAAGATTTTGAATTGATAATATTTAAAAAATAAACCTAGAGCTATATCTATTAGGGTTTGACTATTCTATCCTTGTTTTGCATGTCTGATATCTTAAAGTGCTCCTGTAAATACGAGGAAACGTATGAAGCCGGTGTGTAAGAGCCCGTTTGGGAACGAGGTTGCGGCTGCGTTTCCAAAAAATTTGAATTTTTTTTTTTGCTAAAATTTAATATGGTTTGTATGTTTTGGATCGTTTTGATGTGCTGATGTCAAAAATAATTTTTAAAAAATGAAAAAACATCGTTAGCATGTATTTTAACATGAAAAATTATTTAAAAAGCACCCGCAACCACACTACCTAGCACGCTCTAAATCGGTGATACATTCACCAAGGCATGCATGTTATCACCTGGAGAAAAGCAAATAAGAGCACATGGATGATCATGTGTGTGTCGACGTGTTGCTTCTCTTTATCGGGACCTCTAGTCTTCTTGATAGTTACCAGGCATTCGTACTTTAGCCGTACACCTCAACTTGCAATCTGTTTACCGTTGGAGCATCCGAATTACCAAAATGCCACCATCAACATTAGATTGAACATCGATTTTAAAAGAATTAAAACCAATTTATCATTATAACTAGGGCATCTCCTATGGTAAAAGCCATTTGAAAAGGCCAAATTAGCATTATGACATCTTGAATAGTATAATTTAGCTTCTATTTTTCTCATGCGGCATTCCCATGAAAAATGATATTTTAGTATTCTTTTAGCTATTCTCTTGAAGGTTAAAAAAACAGTAAAAGATCATTTATTTTAACAGTTATTGTTTATGTTTTTTATATGACTCTCGCATTAGAGATGTTTTTATATTTTTAATTGAAATAATTTTATTTTTAAATATAAAATTTTCAAGTAAATTTATTAGAATCAATTTCATGATTTGAAAATGATTATAATCACTTTATATATATATATATATATATATATATATATATATATATATATTAAAATTATGAAAAGAAACAACCAGCTGGGGACTGAGGAGGAAGATTAATTCCAATATAATTAACGATATTAACTGCCATAAACATGTTTTACAAGATCCAAGGGTTCAATACCAAAACTTGTAATTAATCGCTGGTGAAAGTTAATTAAATACTAGCTAGCAGCGGTAATGGTGGTGGTAACAGTAGTAGCTAGTAGAATATGTAGTGAACAAATCATTCGTGAAACCAAGAGAGATCTAAGTGGCCACCCAAAATGGCTCCCAATTAAGTAAGCCTTCGTTGCTACTCCCACTTTGCTTGCACCTGCCTGGTCTAGCCAATTTCCCCATCCCCATTTCACCCCCAACATTTCCATTAAAACCCTCCAACTCCTCTCCGCAAATATCACCACCACCACCAGCTTCATCATCTCCACTTTGATCATCACCACCGTCATCTTGAACAACAACTTCCTCACCATATTCTGCTTCTGCTTCTTGCACTTCATTGTCGAAGTTATTAGGAGAGCTGTCCTTCATCAAATGTAGCCGAAGCCGGCCATCGGTTCTCTCTGCATGTAAATGAACGTGGCAAGAAGAGACGGTTACTGCTTCCAAGACTAGCCTTCCACCTTCTCGGTGAGGCCTCACTCGAACATTGTTGGAGCCACTAATCGAGCTCAAAGGAGGTGGGAAGCTAACACTTCGACTCGTTGTTCTTGTTTCGCGCAATTTTGGTGCTGCCCTAGTCTCATGATCCACGTTTTCTAATGACAGGAAAGCCATCCCATCTCTGCTTTCGCTCCCCTCGCTACCAGTTTCACTCCCCAGGCCCTCGGTGCACATTTCTAAGCTCTTTTCGCTGAGCATAGAAGAAGAGCTCTTAAAATTTGGAGGGACATAGACTTTGTCGTTCTCTTCTGTGGTGGTTTGAGAGGTATTGTTAGCAATAGACTGGAGGAAACTCCAGCCACCCGTGTCAGCATTTTTGTTGCTTTCCAAGTCACGGTCTGAGTTAGTGACAAAAGGCTTGCAAATTGTTGAAGAGCGAGAAATGTTGGATTTGGATGGAGCCAATTTGAGCCTCAAAACACGTGGTTCGACGAGGTAGACCGGCTCTAGGCATGATTGGAGGCCTGGACAATAACTTGAGGAGGACATTTTTCACAACTGAAATGTGGAAGGTCGAAAACAGAGGGAATCAACGAGCCTAAACAGGGGAGGAACAGGGGAGGCTTCTTTTTTATTGAAATTGTAGGAGTTTGGAGGTTATGGGATCAAGGCAGTGAGATTGAGATGAAAGAGATGTTTTCAAACAGAACCTGTTGTTCGGTTTTGGTAGGATTGCAGATTATCTTAGGGACTTGTGCAGCAAGAGAGAAAGAAGCAATTAGGACTTGGGAGTAATCGGATAAGAGAAATGAAGGGGGGAAGGCATAAATTTATAGAAGGAAGTGGAAAGGGCAGCACCACCAGAGTTCTTTTATTTTTATGACATTTCTTATATAATTTATGTGAGTATGTCAATAATAAACCTTACCTATGTAATATATATATATATATATATATATATATATATATATATATATATATTTTTTTTTTTTTTTGAGTTCTCGAGTTTTCAATCAAGAGTCATGGGAATCGGTTTATTAAGTGACTACTTTCGGTTTGTCTAACCTAAAGTCTTTGATATCGAATTCTTCATATTAAAGAAATAAATTTATCAATAGAAAAAACACGTTGACAATAGTAAGTGAGTTTGTTTTTTTGGAATGTAATACCTTCTGCTTTATCATGCGTTTAAAAAAAATTAAAAAATTATTAAATTGATATTCTTTTAGTATTTTTTTATGATTTTAATGTGTTAATATAAAAAATTTTAAAAAAAATATTTTAATATTTTTTCAAACAAAAAATATTTTTTAAAAAAATACTACATCACAGTACCAAACCCATTACAAAAAAGAGAACAACTTTTTATGCCCACCGGAATTATTCAGTCTTCTAATCTACTTCATGGTGGAAAGTAAAAGGGAAAGAGGGCGGAAAACTGAACCCAGTTGATAATAAGCGTAAAACTCTACACTGAGGATAAAAAGAATTGAATTATTTCTTGTAAAATAAAAGGGTAAACTCTACATATATATATATATATATATATATATATATATATATATATATATATATATTTGAAGTATTCCAAAATTCCTATTCCTCTCCGGAAAGAAAAATTAAAGAAAGAACATAAAATATGTCTGATGTACCTTAAAAACTATTTGACTTAGAAAAAAAATTACTAGCGGGATTCTAGATGCTAATTGCCTGGATTGGAGAGAAAACATTAGGCTTTCCTTCCAAATTAGCGATTAAACAAAAAATGCAGGACACGCTCTCGTATTTTATAAGTAGGGATTCCTTTACTTTTTTCGCTTTTGAATATTTTTAAAAATACATTAATGATTATTTTTTAAATATTTTTTATTTTAAAATATATTAAAATAATATTTTTTTATTTTTTAAAATTATTTTTAATATCAACACAACAAAATAATATAAAAAAATTAATTTAAAGTAAAAAAAAAATTTAATAAAAAAATATACCTTCTTATTTTATTATGAGTTGATACCTTAGGGTCAAAACCTAGTCTGAGTATGTGGAGTACCTGTAGAATTCAAAGCTACGCACTGAATTTAAGGGCGGGCTAATTTGTCCCTATACAGCCACTAACTCTTGATCATCCGCAACTTAGTTACTGTAGTTTTTATTTTATTTATGTAGGTCCCTCAATCAATTTATTATTTTTTTTCAAAATCACAGTGCAAAAGTTAAGGAGGTTTCAACAATTATATAATTCTCTGCCTGCCACCCATGAGCTGTTGTTTCCTTTATGTTATGTATAAGACTATACTTCAGACTGTCATTGATACTTTTTAGACTTTGTGTTTCTTTATATCTGAAATATATCGTATGGATAATATTTATATCCATTGATGTTAAATTAATTAAAAGAAAATACCCAAAATAAATATGATCACCTACTTGATTTCACAACTATTACAAAAAAATTTACTCATATACAATCCAAAATTGCTGTCACTGTCACCGTTGATCCTTTCCATGAATCTTTTCTTTCAAGATTCTTAGTTGATATTTTGATTGTTGGGTGTTGAGATTTCTTAATGACATGATATTAGCATATTTTGAATGTTAATTTTATTTTTCAAGCTATTTTATATTTTTACAAAAAACTAATTTTATTTTGGTTTTTTAATTTTTAAATATGTTGGCGAATCACATGCTCATACAAGCATGGATTTTTTTAGATGGGTTCTCGAGAGCAAGCTAATAAATCACTCGAGGACCTTAATATAAAAATTAAAAATTAAGGGATGGAATTTTCATTCTAAAATGTTCAGGGGGCATCCAACCAACTAACCACTTGAAAAAACCACGGGTGGAATTTCACTTGACTTTTTCTTTATTAATGTTGGTGTTCGGATCAGTTTGCGCGTATTTTAATTAAATTCACGGATCCTGAAGTTAATAATCATATAAGCCTCTAATAACTATCTTATTAGCAACCACAATACTCAAATCTGATACCACAGAAGAAAAAAATATTTTAATCCTAAATTTTTATTATTGAATCACCTACTATATGGTTGGAATTTTACTTGACTTGAGAACACAGGTAGACGCGGCTTTTTGTTGTTATTTTCATCTTTTTATTTTTTTTATTTTTGATAACCGATCCATATGAGCTATTCTCGGTGGAATAAATCATGAGTTAGTACCTATAGTTTGGTAAAATTAATTAATTAGGTCTTGCAGTTTAAGAAACTGTATAATTTATTCCTTGAATCAATCCCTTTTTTTTATTTAAGAAAATAGAAAAAGAAAAGAAAAGTCAGCAAGATAGAAAACTTTGATTAGAAAAAGAAAGGAAAAAAAATAATAAATTGAGAAGATTCGCTCCTAGCCGAAGACTTTTTAATTATCTTTAATAATGCAAAAAACGAATAAATTATATTGATAAAATACAAAATTCAAACTATGATGAACACTTTTGGTGTGCAGATATTGAATTCTAAATCTATTACCACGCATCACACAACAAAAAGGCATATATGTTCCATCTTTTAATGTAAAAAAAGAAAATTATTCATAAAACTGTAAAAACAAAGGATCATCTAAATTGTAAAATGTCGTTAACATAATGTAAGAACATGGTTACTAGGTATATTTGAAGCCAAAGGTTTATTTATTTTTTAAGTTAAAACTTTGTTAGAATTTATCTTCAATTTAATATGAAACATTAATATGATTTAAATAAATTATAAGTGAATAAAAAATTGATCTAAAAAAACTCTTGGCTGGTATGTTTTGGTGAAATCCAAAACTTTCTAAAAGCTTTTATTCCAAATAAAAAAGAAACTGTTTTCTTAGTATTTATAAAGTGAGAGGTTGGAAGATTTAAATTGGGCTTAATTGGCACCCAAGTTTTTAGTGGAAAGAGATCTTAAGTAAAGTGAGTTTTGAGCTTAAATTCACACGCACACTTGTTGATGTTTGGGTTCAGGTTCATTGTAAAATAATCCTTTCAGCTGCAAAATATTATTTTTTGCCAACTAAAATTTAGACTTAGGCTGGCACATGAAGAATTATTCATATTTTTTCCGGTCCATGAAATGAGGAAAATAATCAGTTTTTCTAGAACTCTTTCAAGGTTACATGAGTAGATTTTTAAGTTCAAATGTCACATGATTTAAATAAAAAAAAATTCATGTTTAATTATGGTTTATTATAGGTAATCAAAGCTATTAATAGGGGAAGTTCATTAGTCTTTGGTTCCTAAAATTCTCTATAAAAAGAGGCTGAAGTAGAGTGTTTGAGGTTGGTTAAATCTACATTGTTTTAACATAATTTGACACTCTTCACCTTATTTTCCAGCATTGTGTTATGGTTTTAAACTTTTGCTATTCCTCTTAAAATTTCTTTTAATTTAGAGCTTAGGTTCAATCCTTTTAGAAATATTATTGGACAATATTTCATTGGTTTGTTGGATCTTTGTTGAAATCTTGAAAGACTTATTGAAAAAAGTTATATTGCTTGCACCAAATAACTAGCAATAAAGCTTTAAGAATAAATGATTGATTATTGACAACAACAAAGATTGATCATTTTAGACAATTATGCCTTTCTTCGTGTCCTCTTCCATGTGGAGTGGCACGTGTCAGTTTTGATGGTTCAATTTGTTATTGGTGGGCTTTTTTTCTTTCTATTGCCCTAAAAATTACAATTTGATCCTTTTTGTAATTGGTATTTCAACTCCAATCCTTATTTTTTTATTTTTTATTTTTGTTCTTGGCTCTTTTATAGAAATTTTATTTTTTTTCAATTTCATCTTTCAATTATATTTTACCAAATATTATATTTTTCAATTTGGTCCTTATTATTTTAATTTCTATTTTTTTCTTTAGCCCTTTTCTAAAAGTTTTGTTGGTTTTTAATTTCATCTTTCAATCCAAATTGATGGTATTATGTTTTTCAATTTGGTCCTCTTTTTTTTAAAAAAATTTCTCGGTCATTTTGTAAAAGTTATTATTCTTCTCAATTTCACTCTTCATTCAATTTTTTTTTGTTTTTTATGTCAATTTTGATTCTCGTTCTTTTATTTTTTTGGATCCTTTTTCTAAATTGATTTTTCTTTTCGATTTCACCCTCTAATCAAATATAAATTTTATTTTATATTTTAATTTTGATCATCATTCTTTTAATTGTTATTTATCTAGTTCTTTTGTATAATTAAAGTAATTTTTTTAATTTTATCTTTTAATATTGATTAATTAAAAATTAAAGTTTTTTCATATACGATTGTTCTAGTATAATCATAAGCTAAAGAGTATTAAATTCACTATTTTATTCAATTTCTTAACTTTTAAGTCTAGATTTTGAAATGCAAAACTTGCGCCTGTCATGCAAAAAATCAATGATTAAGCAGCCCATCTGTATTTATCCACTGCATCGAGATAAAACAACCGTCCATTCTATAAAAAGTAAGGAGTAGGGTTCACTTTTCCAATAGAACAAGGGATGTTTATGCAAACATCCACCATGAAAACAGAAATTAAAAGAAAAGAAAAATAAAACCAGAGAGACCTAATTAAGAAGACAATGATCCTTTTCGGCTACTTGATAACCGGAATATTATATTACGACCGACCGACCGAGAAGAACCCATTGGCAGAGATTAAACACTAAACTAATCCTACCTTTAAATGTCTTGGAAGTCAAGCGGTCTCCCAACTTTTATTTCAATAATTACAATTAATCATGATGCTTTTGCTTAAAATGCAAAACCTTACTACTCTGTCATATCATATTAAACAAATTAACGTGCAAATGTACCTTTCTCTGCATTGGCCAATTCTTTGCCTGTCTAATCAGATGCTAAAGACTGTACGGACATGCATGTTTACTTCTAAACAATTCAAGTTTTTTTATAAGCACAAAGATTTTCCTTAAAGCAGATAATCTCCCACTGATCTCATCTTGTCATTTTGCTTTTATTTAAACCGGATCCTAAATACGTCACAGGTCTTAATTAATTTTTCTTTTAGACATCACAAGTGTGTTTTTCAAAAAAAAAAAAAAAAAACAAAAACTAATAACTCAAGTTATAATTTTAACTAACCAATTAGCCAAGGGAAACCTAATTAAAACCCATTTATTTTTCCAATTTTTTTAAAAGAAATAATGTCATTCTTACATTTTTTACATTTTCTTTTAGACATCACAAGGTATTGATTATTGATTGCATTCTTTCAATTTCTTAAGAACTAGATAATCTCTAAAGAATTGAGCTTTTACATTGTATCTTCTCTTGGGTGATTATTGAATATTTGAGTTTGTAATAAAAAAAATTGTCAAAGTGTAAGTGATATTTAAAATCACTTAGGATTTAATGAGAGTTTTAGATAAAGTTTACGAGTACAGGTTAGAATCTTGAGTTTTTAAAAAGATTCAGTTATAAAAGGTGAAGCCTCACCCATAAAAAAGATTATGATCAGTAATACTAGTGTAAATAAAAAAAAATATTAAACTAGATTTAAGAGCAAGTATAGTTTATCATAACAATAGCATTTTAAATATTTTAGATGTTCAAGGAAAATCTAAAGCTCATACATTTTAAAATTATAAGCATGCAATATTATATGCCATAGCAAACTTGTAAACAATGCAAAACATATAAAGATCCTAGTATGCATACTAAGTATATATCCAATATAGCATAAGATATTGAAATACAATCTTAGCATGCATTTTAATGTATTAGATTAAACAAAATAAAAGAGGAGTAGTTGTTGAAACACTTTAAAATAGATTAGGCTTTGTTGTTGTCAGTAATGAATTTTTTGTTCTTAAGACTTCATTGTTTCTCACTTGATGCAAAAGATGTTTGTAATAAATTTCTCAAGATTCCAACAACATTTTGTTTAGATGCACTTCTAAACAAAGTTTATAAATCAAAGATAATGTAACTCAAATATCTCTAAGCAATTTTGAACTTAAACTCTAGATTTAGGAGGAAAATAAAGCTTAAAATAGAGAAAAAAACACTTAAAATTAAGGTGAGGAGGAGTATGTAAAATCTAAAAACTCATGCAGAAAACTTTTCTTATATTCCCTTTTTACAATGAATTTTAGAACCAAAACTAATAAGAGTTAATTTTGATTAATATTAGAATGAATTTCATTCATAATTAGTTTTGATTACCCACCATAAAACCAGAATTAAACCTGACAATTTAGTTTTAAAGAGTTGCAAAAATTATCCAAAAACTATCCGGATTATGAATAGTTAGTTATTGAAAAAACTAAAGAAGCTGGCCAGACTTAATCCATGGACTAGAAAAATTCATTCTTCATGAACCAAATCCAAGTCTAAAATTAAGTTGACAAAAAATAATACCATGTAGTCCAAAAAGTTATTTTACAGTAAACATAGGCCCAACCTAAATTTTGAGCACGAGTCGAGTCGTGCATGCACACGCGTGTGATTTTAAGCTTCAAGCTTACCATGTTTAGGTCCTCTACCCTTTAAAAACTTGATTGTCTATGTTAACTTCTCACATTCTCATTAAATAAACAACTAGGAAAGCTTCTTTTTTTTTGGAACATGGGATATAGCTTTCAGGAGGTTATAGGTTTCTCCAAAACATATCAACTAATAGTTCTTTAAGATTAATTTCTCATCTATCCATAATTTATTTAAATCATATTAATATTTCATATTAGAGAGTTTATGTTGTAGATTAAATTCCAATAAAATTTTAACTATAAAAATGAGTGAACTCCAAATTTATTTTGGCTTCAAATATGCTCATTGCTATGTTTTACATAAATTTTTCTAGCAAGTAGAAGCCCAAACTTCCTGTTCGGAGAGTGAAATGGGCACCTAGTTTTAAGCCATTATAAAATTTTGTGTGCATCTCTTTTTCTATATATCTTTAACTTTATTTATGTTTAGATTGTAATTGTGATTGTGTGTTTCTGTTAAAATTAGCTTAAAAAGGTTTGGTGTGGATTGAGCTTATGTTTGATTTAAAAGAGGAAAAAGTTACTCATAATTTTAAAAAACTCCTAAATCCACTCCTATTATGTGTCATAGAGCTACATTATGTTGGACTAGATGAGTTGGTGAAAGCTTTTTAGTTAGTGCAAAAGATTTAATGTTCAAATCCTACTTTAAACAATTTGATTTTTTCAAAGAAAATTTTTTGACCCAAAAGAATCTTAATTAGATCGATCAACTTAACTAGGTTTTCATGTGATAGTTTGGATTTAACCGAGTCAATATTTGACTGGTCTAATTACAAACTTGGTCTGAATTAAGTTCTAAATCAATGATTTTCTAAGTAAATATGTCTAGTTAGATCAAATTTGATAACTATGATTGCAATTATGTTCGCATGAGTAGCATTAATGATAAGTATCAACTAATATAGTCCTGCCAAATACCAAATCAGATTTCCCCCAAGGTTTTAAAACGGACAGTCAAAGTATACTCCCACTGCAAATAAACTAATCTTTCCTTTGAAAGCATTTCTTGAATTCTCTAGAATACTTTTTTCTTCAAAGGTTGGATGGATCATAGAACATGGGAAATGATCCAATAATGCCAGAATACCCATTACCACAAGTAGAATGGGTGGACAATGATAATAAAGCTAGAAATTTTAACGAAGATGCCTCAGAATTCAAAACCTTAATTAAGACAGCACTAGCCCCCTTGCTTGCCACTAAATTTGAGTCTAACATGAAATGCGGCTCAGTGAGATCGCAAACCCGAGTATGCCTTTTTCATTAGCGAAAGACAGGCATTGCAGATCGAAGAGATAAGATAGATTGTGTCTAACCTCCCCAGTAACGTAGGCTCAAGGCAAATGGATATGACAGTCAATGGGATTATGATAAAAATCCATCCTCGATCAGAGAGACAACAAAAATCGAATCCTAAGCATGCAGCAAGGACACGTATAGTTTACATATACTCTTTCTAATAAAGGAATTGTTTGCGAGAGCTCCGATCTTTTGTGTTTGGTCCTTGTAGTGTAGATATATTTTCCCATGAAAAGCCAGAACCTCCGATTGTTGCAGCGTGTAAACTTGGCTACTCCTTTTTCCATGTTAAGAAAAGTGATAATGACCGACTCCATGAGTTTTGATTAATGTGCTTGTTACAAAGAGACATATGTAATGGACACGTAGAAATGATCACATAATGCTAGATTTTTGTCACCCTCATCAAACAAAATGATCAAATGTCATCATGAAGACCATAATAAAGAACTTAATAAAGCTGAGGCTATGGGATAGCCAGGTTTAATCCTTCAGTGTTTGTATAAATATGACGATTATTCTGTGATATTCTTGTTAAATCCTCCACTATGCACTGTTGAGATAATGAACCACGCATGCTTTTTTCTTCTTTTTTGAGTAAACCAGCTCTTTGAATCGAGCAATTAAAAGCAGTTTCCAATGGACCAAGGCTAGATACCAAACCTATTAGCATGAACGAGGGAATCTTAGTAGTATATATTCATTGGCGGTCCTAAACAAAGCCTTTATCGCTCTCTGAATCCAAGAAAAGGTGTCCATGTGCTAGGCCTAGCAGTGAGGTAGACCAAAGAATATGTGCCGTTCACACACTCTCTCTCAGCCCCAGCCATCAAATTTGCTTTCGCTATCAATCTTTGTATGCTTTTGTTTTAGATTGGCCGAAGTAAAGGATCGACCCTAAAGGCAAAAGGGCGTCTAAAGTCATGATGTCTGGCTATCGCCTTGGTCCCAGATGCACGAAAGCCCTAATCCCCTGATTGTTTATTTAACTTTGTTAAATATGCATGGCTATTTGTCAATCGCTGCTTCAATAAGATCTTTACAAAGAAAGACGATGAGGAATCAAAATTCATGGCGTAATTAAAAAAGGGTGCGCACTCTCTCATACCTTTTGACCATTATAGTAGTATTTGCTTTTTCGTCCTTCTAGTGATCATGCTACTGTCCCTTGATGATTTTCAAAAAGAACCACGCAAAGCTTGCAGATATGTCACGAAATCACTGGTTGCTGCATTTGTTAATAAAAAAGATCACAACAAGAATCCGACGACAAACTTTATGGATGGTCGGCATTTAGATATTGTTGTGGTGAGAAGCTGATGCTGAGATTTCTCAACCCAAGCAAGCAGGGCGTTTAGATATTTAACAAAAGGGTAAAAAATCTGAGCTTAGCCAAGCTCTTGAGGAAAATTATGGTCCATGAACAAAACTAAACAACATAGAACAAACTATGATAAATACCCATTGCTCTATATGGAAAATACGGCAATGCTTTTGATACCTGAAAAAATTTCGTCAGGTATGGTTAATGCACCTCACCTCAATCAAGGTGTTAGTAAGGGCACAAACAAAGAATCTGTCTCTTGTTTTCGTGTTCACCGAGTTAGGGAAGGGCAGCTAGCTGCTGGTCTGACTTTGACAAGCCGACACGCATTCTCGATGCATTGCATCAGATAAATGATCAGCTCGATATAGATTCCACAACTTTTATTCAATTGATAATCATTAAACTGAAGTCATCATTAGCATGGATTCGCTAAACAGTGTTTTTATTCGTACTATAATAGCTTTGCACTTGCTTCAAAAAAAAAAAAACTGAGGGAAAACTGGCAGGTGATGAAGTTTAAACTTGAATCCATTTTGTCATGATACATGAACATTTTGTATTTCAATGCGTAGTGTTCTATGTTTTTTATCAACATTTGATAGTTCTTCTCGAAGATCTAAAAGTTTGCCCAGTCTTTTTTGTGCTGCATCTTGATAAGGCTTGCCAATAGTTTTTACAAAGTTTTCCAAATTTCCAACAGTTTCCATGAGATCCTTCTGCTTCAACTTCACCTGCAAGGCCATCTGCAATCCTATGTACCTGGTCTGCCATTGCTCGCCTACGGGCTGGAAAGGTCGAAATTGCTACAAACCTATTATAAAGCAAAGGTTCAATCAGATATTGAATACCTTATTGCATGTTTGGATTCAAAGATATCATCAGAGGAAAAGACATAATAACAAGAACTGCTTGCTGATTACTTGATATGGATCCAGAATACAAGGACTCGTGACACAAATGCATAGTGAAAAAATGAACAATCAGCTATTCAAGTTCAAATTTAGGGGAATAAGCCAGAAAATATGTCAAGTTTGAACGATGTCTTCAAAGAATTTGATGATATCAATCATGCAAATATGGCACGAACATAAAATATTTGCAAGTACACTTTAGCAATGCGTACAAGAAAAAGGAAAGAAAAACATTACCCTCCAGCAGTGCAAAGGCCAAGAACAAGAAGATCTTCTAAAGTCGTAGGCAGTACTGATGTCAGAAGTGAAGCAGATAAATTAGCAGTTCCTAGTCTGCCAAAAGTCCCAAGGAACTAAGACCAAAGAGAACATTTGACCATAGGCACAAAGACCAACAAATTGACTAAAATGCAAATTGACTAAAATGAAAATGGAACTTCTTCGATGGAAGTTCTCACTGCATCTAAGATAAAAGTTACGAGGAATCCCATTGAAATATCATAAAAGAGCCGATACTTCAGTTCATAAAAGAACCTAAGGCAGAACCACTTCCTCTATGCCCTTATTTTTTTCTTTTCCAATTACATGACTTGGGCTTTTAGATTATAATGCAAACACATAATGCTACCAGAAATTAATTGGGCTACAAGGTGTCATTCTAAAATTGCTCCCAGATAGTTTTGTTATTTCATCCAAGGTTCCACTATTGCCACCAGAATATATCCAGGCTATAATGTGTTGTTCGTAAATTGCTAGCAGACAAATTTGTTATTTTGTGCAAGGCTCCACCTTCCTAAAAATCCAAGAATGCACCAGTGCACACCAGTTTCTGCACTCATGCAATAGAGAAAGGAGAAAATCAAGTGTTATCAATCTCTCATGACACAAAAGGTATCATAGTTTGTTAGCAGGAAAATTGTTTATGTTTAAATAAAATATATAGACAGACTACCAGACTGTTTAATTATTTAATGATGCCACCTTCTGCTCTACAAGGTTATAAAATTGTCTAAAAGCAACTTAAGAAAATTTGGCGCATGACCACAAAAAATTAGAACTACCACTTCGCATATTTGTTTTTCAAATAGCTTTGAAGTGACCCTAGCACTGAATTTCTCTGTCACTCTCCTGCTGAGGTCAACTTGTTTCGCCAAATAATGGGTTTCTAAATGTATCTGGGAGGTTGGATAGTCAACTGAAGTCCATTTTTCAAATAATTCTTTGTATAGTTTCCCTCCACGAGCACTGTTTGATTTTAACCATATCACGTATTCTCCAAGCAATTTCTGTAAGCCAAAATAACAAAAACAAGAAACAGTGAATGAGCAATTAAAGCCAAAGAACTCTGAAGGATATGCAGTTACCAAAGATGCCAATTAAATATTGAAGGAAAGAAAGGTTTTAGTGGATCTTAAAATGAACCACTAAGAGAAGCAGGCCACCTTAAGACTAAGAATCAGCCAAATGCCCCAGATGGCTATAACAATTATTTTAAGCTTTCCAAATAAATAAAGAGGAAAAAATGATTGATGAAAGATAATACATGTTAAAATACAGCATAGTAACAAATATAAAGCATCATCAACACAGGTCCCCGAAAAGGTAAGAAACAATAACTCACTTGTGCATCTGTTAGTGCAGGACCAATTATATCATTTTGAATCTTTGAAGTGGCCGGCATTGTGGCAGACTTTTCCCCTCTGAATATAGATGAAGCAACAAGATCAAGATTTGATAATTGTAGGGTTGAATCTTAGAGCTCCAAAACATGAGATTTTGTCACATCGATCTGCGATTCCATCCATCAGTTCAGCACATAAATGGTATAATTTCATGAAAAATTACCACAAATTTACATCTAATTCAATAGTGTGAGTCTGTGAGTAGTAAACATCTTTTCTGGAAAACTTACCAGCATAGTTTTTCTCCTCCATGAGATGCTCTCATTTTCCAACTCTGTAGCACACTCTTTCACACAATCAATTATTTCTGTTGCAGAGGTTAGGTCCTGCTTGGCATATTGGCAATCTTGGTTCACAAGAGTTTTACAAGCAGAAAGTAAACGTTCAGCAATCACAATTGGGGTTTCAAGTTTAAGCCTTGTTCTTTCCATTCCTGTTGTTGTTGAGGCATCTAAAACACTATATAAGAACTGTTCAAGTTCGTAGAATCTAGTGAATTTCAAATGAGATTCAGAAACCAATAATTCAGAGTATTCTTTTCCAGTATGAGAAGAAGCTGACAGTTTTGCTTCAAGAGCAGACTGAGCAGATGTAGGATATAATATCATGTCATCAGTGTTCAGCAATTTCCTTGTATTCTCCTTAATGAACAATATAGCTTCCTCGAGCTACATAAAATCACATAAACAAAAGTAGACTCCTGTAAGTAGCTTGAGTGGTGCGGATAACAAGAAATATCGACAAATAATATGGAAAAAACTTTGTAAGTATATAATGAACCTCACTGGAATTCTGATAGAGGTCAGATTTATTTAACATGAAAATAACTTTCTTCTTCCACTGTTGAATATAACGAAGAAAAGCAACCTGGAAATAATATCAGGAGGGAGACCAAAATTACTTTTGGAAGCAACAAATTACTGGTTGAGATACTTTAACCACTGAGAAAACAAATTTGATATGATGCTGACATTCTGTAAGTCCAAAGCGAGGGCCTCTCAAGACCACATCTTATATTAATATGCATGTGCCAAAGATGAAGCAATTGTTTGGATTTATATTGCTCCAGGTCACCTTTATACTAGGAATTTTCTCTGCAAAATTCACGTTCAAAATAATTGAAGGTACCTTCAACAGAACCTTGATGTAGTTCAATCTTATTTGGATGGCATTGAGGAGTTCAAATGCAGTTTTTCAGTAACTCATTTCTTGCTAACATTTTCCTGGATAATGAGTATAAAATGTAACACATGGGTCAGGGCATTCAAATCTACTGTGTTTCGGAACTATAAAACATCATATATTGCTATGTCACATTCACAATCACACATACCTCACTTTCAGTTAATGGCTTGTCAGCAGAAATAACAAAAAGAAGCAAATCTGCATGAGGCACAAATTCTTCAGTAAGACACTGTTGCCTTTGGAGAATGACATTAGTCCTTTGGTGTATCAACAATATTCATCTGTTTAAGAAAGAATGAAAAAATAAAATGCATTAGCTATAGCATCCAAAGCAGCAACTAGTATGAAATGCAATTCAGCAGGAAACAAAATATCATGTTGTAGAAGTAAAAAGAAAATTTACATTTGCACATGGCAGAAATTGCTATGGAGACTTCTTGTAAGGTTATGCACATCCAAAAAGTTCACATAAAAAGGATAGTTGCAGCTGAATGTTAACTAAACTGATCACAAACACACAAATTTCATGCTTTTGCACAGAAAAGAGGTAGTTCTGCCTATGGATCCCTATGCATAAAATACCTTGGAACCTTGCATTTTGACATAAACAAGATGACCCAAGTAGGAATTTATATAGAACATCCCAGAACTGAATTCAGGAGTTCAAGTGAGATGAAAAGTGAAAAGACTTACTTCTTTAAGAATTGGAACTGGCAGGTAGCATATATAGTGACCATCTGGATGCCTTTCATGGCGTTGTTGCTCTTCAGAATCAGTCTTGGAGTAGCATAAGAAAGTGATCTCATTTGTTGTAGGAACAACAACCTCATTAAGGTATCTTTTTCCAAGAAGTGTATTAATAACAGTTGATTTCCCAGAGTTGAACTCACCCTGGATGGTATCAATAAAGACAAACAGTCATGGGAGAACAAAAACCTTTGGCAGCATGTTCATAAAGATAACGACACCAAAAACCAACCAATCTCTATATAAATCTTAGTATTTTTTTTCATGATAACAAACTTATCTACGTTTATTACAGAAAAAGTTTTTAAGAAAAGCATATGAAGAGAAAAATCAAGGAAAGCTAAAAGTGACAAATGTTAATGTCAATGCCTTCCTCTGGAAGGGTTTTAGTGCATCATTTTCACTTACAAATGCTAGGTCCAACCTAGATAGAGGGTAGGGTAGAGGAGAGATAAGAACAAGAAATGGATCCTTAGAAAGTATAAAAGGCATATTGACCCGTGATTTGATTGAACAAGGTATGGAAAAACAATGAAGGTAACACCCAAAGGCCAAAATGTAACAGTTTAGTCAGCTTGTTCATGGAGTTATTTGAACAAAAATGGAAACCCTGAGACATAAAACAATGCTCTGATCTCATGCAACATACAAATGAAAGTCAAGGCATAAACTTGACACAATTGTTTTTCTTCATTAACAAGTTGAAAAAAACTACAAGAAAAATAATGAAGACCATTTGAATTCTAGATCTTTTCAAGTAAATAGTAAAAGATTTATAAAAAATGTAGAGCTAATACCAATGTATATCCCTGGAACCAGAATTTGTTGAAGTTCAGCACACAATTACCACTATAGCCAGTAAAAATGGCTCATCAATCTGAGATACCACATCAATGACAAGTGAAAGCTCCCCCATCTGTCGATCAAGTCCAATACGTTCATTCAGGCTTAAAAAGCAAGAAAAAGAATTGACAAATATGTAGATTATCACATGAGCATCCAAATGCTAAATTTTTAAATAACAGATCACCAGAGGAGTAGCTTTCTGCATAACATCAATAGCTTCAAGCAATATTGATCTCTCTTTTTCTATGAGCTGTTTTTCTCTATCCTCCATTTAACAAAGCCTGCCACCGTTGTTTTCTCATGAATATCATTTTCCATATCCAGTGATTTGAGCTTGCTGGAGCTTTTGACCCCATCCTGAGATTTTTTATCTGTTGCACTAGCAGTGTCAAACATTTGACTCAAATCATCATCACTAAATAACTTCAAATCTTCCAATGACAAAACTAAACCACTAGCACCAGAATTGACAAATTTTGATGCTCCCATGGACACTTTGGCCTCCCCACGAGAAGCATAAAGGGAAAAGATTGGTATATTCACATTCCCAAATCCAGAGCTCATTTCTACATCAAAATCTTTCTCTAGGCCAAGAACATATATAAGAAAATCAGCACCTTCAGAATTTGACGCATTCAATGCAGCATTTGGTGTTTGCACAATCCTGGCTACTAAAGGCAGAACAACTGATTCAGATTTGGAACCCATCAGCATATTTCTTACCACAAAGGCAGGAAGCCCTGCAAAACAACAAAGAAACACATTACCCTTCCATGCATGAATTATTCCAAGCATCCATTACATGTATTAAACCAGAATGAACACAATTCTCTACAAAATCCACTTCAAATACTAACTCAAACAATATGCAAATAAAGAAATTACGCACAATAATCATAAATTAATTTGAAGAGGCATTAAAAAGAAAGGAATCGTAGAAACTAAACTTAAAATGGATAAATGAAGCGAGACCGACCTTGATCAGACAGCACAACACCACGAGCATTAACAGCAGCAGCTATATCAACCCGTTCTCCAATCAACAAATAAGCACGATCACTCACCACTGACTTCACCAAAAAGGCTGCCTCGTAAAGGCTCTTCCCGCTGCCATCACCACCACCACTGCTGCCATTGAGGACCACAATCCCTACCGACTTAGACACAGCCTTATCAATCAAATCCGACGCTTCACTTCCGCCACGAATGACGTCCTCCGAGTCCAGCTGGGGGACAATGTTGGGGACTTTAATTTCGGGGCGTTTGTAACCGCCAGGGAAAAGGGTTCTTGGTGGTGGTGGTGGTGGTTGTTGATTTGGAAAGTTTTGATTGGTGAACTGTTTTTGTTGGAGAGGATAGGGAAATGATGGGTTCGGTGAGGGGGGGATTTGAAGCGAGGGAAAGGGGGGGAAAGGGGAGAAGGGAAACGGGTGAGAAAGAGTGAGTGTTTTGGGGTGTGGAGGGAGAGGAGAGGTATCATGGAAGTGAAAGGGGAGAGAAAGAGTGTGAGACGGGAAGTGGGAGGGGGAGGAGGAGGAGGCTTGCCTCTTGCTATGAATTTGTGCAATCGTATCTGTTTTGTGTGCGAAAGAAAGTTTGAAGACAAAGCTTCGACAACCTCGATCAAACTTGTCTTGCTGTTTTGTTTGAGAAAAGTTACGTACAAGTCCTCTAATTATGTAAGGGGTTTCAATTTGCTCTTCCATTATGTTCTAACTTCTAACTTTCAACAATTTTAACATTCACTATAAAAAATGTTTATAGTTTCATTTTGTTTGTATACTTAATTTGAAGCTTTAGTTTGGGTAGAATTTAATTAAGATATTTTAATTAAATTTAATATTTAAAATCAATTCCTTTAATTCATTATATTAAAAAAAATGTTAAAACTAGTTTTTTTAAAAAATAATTATTTACTCTTTTTTTTAGAGACTAGAATGAAGATGATAAGAGTAATATAAAAAAACTAAATAAATTGAAATATGTATTTTTCAATGATATAAATTTATTTTTTTATCAATTAAATTTGCATAGAATATATATTGATAATGTCCCAAAAAATCTAAGTACCTTTAAAGCAAAACTTATATTTTGAATAATTGGTTAATCTCTTAGTTTTAGAATTTTATTTTATTTTTTCTAACCAAGATAATTGGTGAAAATATAATAATTTTATAGAGAAATACTCTAAAAATAAATATACAATAAAAAATGAAGATTTTGAATAATCCATGAATCTCTTTTTTTTTAGAGGAAGAGATAAAGTATATTATTGTCATGATAATATTAATGAGATAAAATATTTTTGATATATATATGTGTGTGTGTGAATAAAAATATAATATGTCATTAAAAAAAATTTATATATTATTTTTTACATAATATTAATATTGATTTGATGTAAAAACAGTTCTTAAAAGATTTGTTAACCCGTTAAGGAATAAAGAGATAATAACCTTGATTTTCATTTCGAGCACTTGTTCTAGCAAAAAAAATATATAGCTTGAAGAAGATGGGATTTGACAAGGTACCGAACTCATAAGCGCTTGGCCGGAACATACCCGAGCCAAGGGAAAAAAGCCGTTGAAGCAAAGCTTTGTTGCCGCATTCTGTCATCCTTGGCACAGAGGCCACTGATCTCTGCATTTTTTCCAAGTTTTTTAATAAGATATCCATGAATAACACTGCGCAGAAATTGGCTGGACTCTCCATGTAAGAGATTGATGTGGGGATTCAATTGCCAGTTTATGAATCTCCAACCCTGATCAGATGCAGCAAAGTCTTCTTCTTTTTTTACCATTCCGACAATCAAGAGCAACTCGAAGGCCCTTGAAAGTGTACAATTTGTTCCTGCTGTTCCGAATAGACAGAATACCACTGAGACTCGATAAAAACACAAGACCATGTTTATTCCATAATATGATATATGCTCGAGCTTTTGTTCCTGCTCGCTGTAGCACATGGAAAATTCAAAATGGGTCGTAATCTCCTAGGTTATGTGGTTGATATTTGATTCCAATGAGTCTCATGAAAATTGTAAGGGTTGATTCTCTCTCAAAACTCTCTTTCTTTATTTCTCTTCTCAAATTCTTTTTTCCTCGAATGGATTTCTAAATGTATATTTGTTGCTAATATAAACAGGTTTGATTTTGGTATAAGAAGAGTAGTTTTAAAGATTGTAGTTTTGATTTGGGAAAGATGTGAAAGAGAAATTTTTAAATAGAGGGTAAAGGATGTTCAAAAAGAGAGGAAAAAAAGTGTTTTCCAGAGAGATTTTTCTTATTTTATTTGGTATTTTATATATATGTATATGCGCGCGTATTTATGTAAAGATATTATAGTTATTTTAATCGATTAAAAAGATATTTAAAAATAAAATAATAAATGTTTTTTAAAGTAATTTTTACTTATAAATATATTAAAAAATTATTTTAACCGTTTATTTAGGATAAAAAAAATTTATAAATTACCTGTAATTTAAATTGAATCTTTTTAAAATTATTTTAAAATTGTAATGTATACAACGACAACAAAAAAAAAAATAATATACAATGAAAATAACTAATTAATAAATAAGGGCGCAGGAACTAAATAGGTAGGGGGAACAATAACGCATGACCTTCTTTCAGTCACCTCATCTGACGCCTCTTCTCTACTGTCTCCAAAGCATTTTGCCCGTGAGAGAAACACCATGGGAAGGAAACCCAATGCTCTTGTCAAGCTCAAAGAAAGGATTAATGTCGTAAGTTGAACCACCATCAACAACATGCTTGCCCTTTCCCCCCTTTTAACAAATGTCCGTAGACCAAGTGATTCTATGTCTTTTCTTTATATTGTTTTTCGGTCTGTTCGTCCTGTCTTTCACTTGTTTTTTTTTTTCCCCAAAAGACTGGTTTTTCTCTTTTATAAATTGTTTTTATCTTCCTGTTTTCAGTTCGTATTTTGTATGTCCTGGTTTATTTTACTCATTTTTCTATGTAGTCAATGTTTTTGGTTAAAGTTTTCATCTTTTAAATTGGATATTGAGAAGTAGCTTGGAAACAACAAAGTTTGTTAATATGCAATGACCCTTCGTCTTCTCTGCTTTTTAGCATCTTACGATTGCTTGATAATCATCCTATGTAATCATGGTTCGGGGTTACAAAGTCGCTATTCCAAAAGGTGGTTTTTATAGTTTAGTTTTGCGCTTGTTTTATTCTATGATTTTCCTTTGTTAATGTTTGTGGTTTTGAATTACAAATGTCGTATATGTGGTATAGAGGAAATTTCAAATTCTGGCCTCGTTATCGATGTGCAAGGCTTGAAGTGTCCACCCTTTTAGTGTTGTTTTTTTGGAAATATCACCATTTAGCATTTATTGTATTACCATTCTTACAGTTCCTTGAAATGTTTAGTTGTTTGATTTGATTCAGTTTTGAACTGATAGTTGTTTGATTTTGATGGAAGGCTGAGAGTACAGTTCCTACTGTTACAGAGGTGCACTTGGAGCACAATAATAGCAATTCCTTCTTGCAGCCTGAAAGCTCGAAACAGCCTGCAAATTCTTCCTTGGAGGGAGTGGAAATGAACCTTCAAATGCAAGCAGACTTTGCTACATCTTCAAAAAAGAAAGCAAGGCAAACCCCTGCCAAGGTTAGGCGATCTGAGCGTCTTCAAACTTCAGCTGTGGATACTCAAAACCAAGATATTGAGCGTGTCATTGAAGAGATAACTCTCAGTGGAAGCGATGAAGAAGAGGACCCTGTGGATGCAGAATTGCCGGAGCCTACTTTGATGGGCAAAAACTTGGAAGGAAAAGTAGACTATATTCTGAAAATGCTAGAGGTGCAACGTAAGACCACAGATGTGAAGTTTAAGGTATTAAGTTATTACCTGGGATGTAATTAGCTTTCTTGTTCTATATATCTTTGCCATTTTTATTTACTCCATATGTAACAGTAGTTGACTTTGGATCAGGCAACCAAGAACTCTTTTAGTGGGAACTGTAGCGGTGGCGGTGATATCACATATAAAAGCTTATATATTGATTCCGAAAAGAAGGTGATCTTACTCCAGTGGCATGTTGAGAATCCTTTCTTTTGTTATGTTATCATCCTTAATTATTTTTAGTTTAATTCTTGGATTTCATTTTTTGGTTATTTGCTTTGTAGGTTGAAGCCTTAATGGAGGAAAATTATCAGCTTACTTTGAAGTTACAAAATGCTCTTGGCAAAATAGAAGCAGTATGTTTTTCTTCCTTTATTTTGTCTATGTTTTAATTGGACTTGTTTATAAGTAGATGTGAATATTGAGAGGTAACCATTCTCTAGAATCATTATAATGTCCCATGCATTGAGGAATAAATTGAATGTTTTTCATTGTAGTGACAAAGTTTCATTATCTGCTGATGAGCTTTTGTTGACACCGCTGAGTGAGTTAGTACGGGTGGTTTCTTGTATGTTGGAATTTCCTAAGTTTTTGGTAATAGTTATCTGTGTCAAGGTTTGGGGCACATCTTGGGATCATTTCTTTCCAATCAAAATGTGGGTAACAAAGTGTAGGTTCTATACATTCTTTTACTAGTGTTTTAAAAATAAATATTTTAAAGTTTTCATTGTTTCTTCTATATCTCCTCATGGTGTCCATATCACTTCACTGATTGCCTAGACAACATGACAACCCTCTTTTGCTTGAGTTCTTTAATACATGAATACCAGAAGCATGCAAGATCAATTCTGGGCTAGTTCTGTTTTCTTTACACATTTTTTTTTTTTTTGTGAGACAGAAATACATTAGTTTACAGGCATCATACTAGTCTCTCACTGCTTCCCCCTCCAACCTTCTTTGCTTGAGTGCTTTAATACACGAATAGCAGATGCATATGACACCAGTCCATGGGTTTAGGCCAGTTCTGTTTTCTTTATTTATTTATTTTTTCTTTTTTGAGACGGAAGTGGTGTTAGCGCTGAGGATTGAAATTGTAAAAAATTCTCTCAAACAAATCACACTCTTCAGCTTCCTGAAAGCAATGAGTTTTTTTTCCCCTGCTAAGTTCATATTATCTCTAAGTTGTATATGACCTGTCCAGCTGGCAAATTTGATGCGTTTGAATAGGTCATGCGTTTAACTTCTTATTTATTTCTGAATTTCTTCTTGAGTTGTGATGTGCTTGTTTGCGTCCTTTTCATAACCAGAAATGCTTTACGGATGGAAATGGGGGAAATAACGCAGTTGTTTTTGTCACGATCACACATTTTGACATGACTTTGTTTTCTGTAGTATGAGAAGGGGAACCCTATGGTTTGTGATATGCTGGAGAAGTTCAATGAGATCTTGCTCTCACAACTATCATCTGAAGCAATTGATGGCAATTTTACTGCACCTGAAACTGGTCTTGAGCATAGGACTGCTGCTAAGAGAAAGAGACTCGACAAGCAAACAAGAGGGAACGGACACTCTGACAATCTCATGTAGTCTTTGTTTTGCTTCGATGGAACTAGCGGGCTCCTGGACAGAATATCAGGAGCCCACGATCACTTCTTTTCTTTTTTTTAATCAAAGCAATACTTTCGAGGTTCAAGTCGCTGTATCATTTGCGCCCGTTTATCCGCAGCAGGTGTTTTTCATCCTTCACTTTTCAGCAACTCTCTGTTTGATTAGCCATGAAAGGAACTGAACAGCTCTGATAAGTTCATTATATTGCTCACAAGGAATGGCAACATCGGGCACTCAAAGGAATTGAACAGTTCTGATAAGTTCATTATAGATACTCTATTGCTCACTTTTGAGGTTCCGCTGTTGGTGAAGGAGATGGATAAACAAAATATATGCGCAGTGAAGCCCCATTTATTCTCATAATGATTAATAGTGGGAACAAAATTACACCGTACATGAGGAAGGCACCGAAGATCCACATATCAAGCAACCCATGGCTTCACCTGGTGTAAGGTTTTTAACAGAGAAACACACGACAAAAATGTACAGTTCAAGTGGAACTAAAATAAGAACCCTGATCAAATTACTGACAAAACCGGTGACTGCCTCTCATTCTCCTTGGTTATTTACTCATCCCCTCCTTCGTAACAGGATTCATCGATTGAAGTGGCAAATCCAAAAACATTCTTCTGAGGTGTTTTTGCAGTTTCACAGTCATCTTCATTGTCTTCCATGATAGAGGATGATGGAGAAGAAAAGTCCAAGCACATTCCACGTATAACTTGCTCATAGGATGCAGAGAGATCTTGTGTTGTGATTTGGTGGTACTCTACAAGCTGGTGAAGGCATTGATTTTCCCGTTTAAGATTAGCATTTTCATTTGCTAATCTGGATTTTTCTGCAAGTAGTGCTTCCATTTGAAGCCTCATCTGCGTCGATATATAGGCATATCGTGTTGATCAAAATTGCAACCACAATTATTCTACCATAACCTAGTCAATTTGAGTGATTGTACATCAAGGGCTTACCAGATCATCTTCTTCTGGTCTAGTCCCTTCACAGAATCCATCTCGAATCCTCCTGTTTTCCTCTTCAAGCAGAGCGCATCGCTCTTGCATAAAACATAAATCGGATCTTATGGACTTCAGTTCCCTAGCAAGTGCAGCTGCTTTTGTTGCCATGGAAACTGCCAGCTGCAGAACACCAAAGGACAATAGCAATTAGCACAAAACTTGATAGCATGCAACAGATCAAACACAGCACTAAACAGAAAGGAGAAACCAACATTTTTGGCTCTCTTCAGCCTTTTATTCTCAAGGCATTGCTCATTTCCCTTGTGAAAATCGTTTTCTTGATCTTCTGATCTGTCTTCTGGGTCAATCTTTCTCTTCAATACTTTCTTTCCTTCTTCTTCATTTTGTAGCTTTTCTTCATCTTCTCGTTTGATCTCAGAGTCCTCGAGTACACTGTGGAATATTTCTCTCAATGTGGGTGGTTCAGCTAGATGTCTAGCTCCCTGAAAACAGAGAAAACAGGGAAGTAACAGATTGACATCAGAACCAGAATTTCTCTGATCGAAAAGAACAACTCCAGGATAAGCAGGTAAAATATATTTCTTATGGAGACAAAACCAAGTTTGACAAGTACAGTAAACAAGTTTTAAACTCTAAAAAGAGTTGCCATCCACCTGAAGAGCATTGTCCAGGTTATTAGAGAGCTGAGAAAGGTTTTGAGAAATGGAGTCAAACCCTCTTAGCAGAAGCAACGAATCTTCCTTCATTCTCTTAGCTCGATCTGATTCACCTACTCTCTGTGAAAAAACAAAAACCATCTGTATTAAGGCTATAAAGAAATCGAAACAAGAATCAATGGAAAGAAAGATGAAACTTAAAAGTTAAAACAGACCACATGTGTGCCAAAAGAAGGATCAAGATTGAGCTGATCTTGACCGATTGAGACATGGCGTTGCCGATTCTCAAGAAGCGTGCCCATCCGGCTACGTAGAGCGCTCCAAAAACGCTTGTCTGAATCCGGGCTAAACAGAGGAGAAGAAACCATCAAGCTAGTAGACTCCTTTAATAAGCAACCAATGTAAACAAAATTAGAGTGTAACAAATCAGCTTAAAAGAAGAGAATCAAGGAGAAAAGGAAGGAGGGGGGATACCTTGTTGAGGTGGGCAGCTGGGGATGGGGAATCCACTGAAGCAGCCATGAGAGGGTTAACGGCTAGTTTCTTAGGAGGAGAGACTAATGGTGGTGGCGATGGGCATTTAAAGGATAGGGCACCGATCTTAGGCTAACGTTCGAAAATCAATCTGAAGTATTTTTTTTTAATGATCTTGTCTCTGTCTTGTTGCGCTATCTAAAAAGTGTACGGACTTGGTCCCCTCCTTTGAGATCATTTAAAGCAGTTGTGTTTTTTCAACGCGCCAGGTGGGCTCTCATTTTGTGATCCAACGGTTGCGATCTGCGATTTAAGATCCAGTGAGATGGGGTAAATAAAGTAAAGTAGCAGCTCCTGCCAACTTATCCTTGGAACAAGACACTTTAATTTATCTTACTTGTAGTGATTATTAAGTTACAGAAATTAAATACAAATATAAATATCTTTTTATTACTTTAAATTAATGTCTTTTAGATTATGAGAATATATCCATTTGTTTTAGAATGAGAAAAATAAACATGAAGATCAATATAATAAACAAGAGGAGGCATTGATGGGCAACATTCAAACAAAACTGAAATAATTTCATTGTAATTTTAAGGAGTAACTCAATTTATTGAATTTATTTTTTAATAGTCATGAGTTTAAATCTTTTTAGGATACTAAAAATTTATATGGTCGTTAACTTCAGGATCCATAGAATTAATTGAGGTATTCACAAGCTGACCCGGATATCTACATTAATAAAAAAAATTAAAAAATAAGTTGAGTGTTAAGAATTAGTCAAATTTTAAATATAACCTTGTAATATAATGTGTAGAATTTATATTAGAGTTTTTTTTAATGGTTGGATATTTTTACATCATAAAAAAAGGATAAAATTTTCTATAAAATATATCTATATATATATTCAGCTCAAATGATTGGAATTTCAACTGGAAAATTCATTTTAGACCTAAATTTTTTTCTATGCAAGCCATGCTAACGGCAAACCATCTCCGATAATTTTTTTTATTAAAATCATGGATAACACAACAATTATGAATTATAGTATGAGCCATCATGGCCAGCTAGTGTTTTTTATTTTTATAAAAAATACATGGATAACATTAACAAATAAACCAGCTCAACAACCAATACTATGTATGGTTTAGAGGTATGGTAGCTTTTTGTCAAAGGTACAATACTTTTTAAGCACATATCACACCTCTAAAAGTTATAAAAATATGCTTTTTACTCAAAAAAACACAAGCTATCTCTAAATCAAACACCCTCTAACATTAATTTTTCAACAATAATATGTCTCTTTTTCTATATAAAAAAAAAGTTCAGAGCTAGGGTTTATAAATAAACCCAATCACCCATGCAAGAGGGGATGCGATTCTAGCACAATGCAATCTTCATACAAAGCCAACATTCCCAAGCTGTACTTAGCCATAAAAAGCAGGACCATGCTAACATAGAGCCATACAACCCTGACCATCCCGAGCTACACTTAGCTATAAAAAGCCAAACCAGGCTACACACAACCATACAAAACTATACCATACACATACACATACACATACACATTCCCTATATTTTATTTTTCTCTTTATGTATATTATTCCCTCTTTATACACTTGCTAATTTAAATATCAAAATATCCTCTATTTTCACAAGGTCTAGTTTTTTCAGAAACATTTCATAAACAAAGGTTTAAGCCATCAATCCACCTACCCATTCGTAGAAAGCCTGAGTTTTATTTGAAGTTTTTCTACTATCTCTCCAAGAATATTGTCCGGGGTTTAGTGTATATTTAGTAATTTTGTTGAAATTATTTTTTAAAAAAGTGTTTAAGAATTATTTAAAATATAATTAATTTACTGATTTTTCAAATAAAAAATATTTTAAAATCATTTTAAAGATATTAACTGCAATCCTGAATAAAGCAAGGTAGGAAATTTAGAAAAATAAATAAATAAATCTGTGAACTCATCACATTCATGGTTCGCTCTGTAAATTTTCTCATTAACTACAACCAATCATCTCAATTGTAACATTGAAATTACCTGGGAAATTAACTGCATAAAATAAATGAAAAGTCCGGCCGTTACCTTTATCTCCAAAGAACTGCTGGTTCTCAATTCTCATACGATAAAAAAGGCAACAGTCTATGGCTACTCTTGCTCCTCCATCATCATCCTCTCTCACCTTCTCCAGTCCATCTTTGCAGCTTTCTCATCCTTCTCTCTTATGCTCATCACGCCTTTCTCTTTCTTCTTTGTCGCAATTATCCCCCCTCTCTTTTTCTCTCTCAATATCTCCTTCTTTTGCTGCACACCCCATATGTTCAAGACGCCTCTTTACCTCCTCTTCCACAGTCAAGGCTAGTGCTGCAGAGAAAAAGAAGGTTCTTATAGTTAATACGAACAGTGGTGGTCATGCAGTTATTGGGTTCTATTTTGCTAAAGAGCTTTTGGGTTCTGGCCATGAAGTCACTATCTTGACTGTTGGTGAAGAGAGCTCTGACAAAATGAAGAAGCCTCCGTTCAGTAGGTTCTCAGTAAGTTCTAAAAATAAGAATATACAGATACGTGTGGCTTATAATTATCTGGGAAATTCTCTTAACTTTGGCTGTTGGGGCTTGGTTTTTGCTTTTGAAGGAAATTGTGAGTGCTGGAGGGAAGACAGTATGGGGAAACCCAGCGGAGGTAGGGAAGGTTGTGGAAGGAGCAGCATTTGATGTGGTGCTGGATAACAATGGCAAGGACCTGGATGCTGTGAGGTTTGTTACTATATTTCTCGTTGCTAGCGAGTAACTAGTATTTAAACATGTAGGCGAGGCATGTCATGTTGTTAACTTGCAATGTGATCCACTATGTTCAACTCCATAATTCGGTGGTTTTAGTAATTTCTGATTTGGGACTGTAAGCAATACGCTGAAGGATGAAATGTTGGAATATTTCAGTTAGGGAATGGCCCATTTGCAAATTATTTGATGGATTTGGCTTGAAGTTCATGAATTTAAGCATTTAGCATGTTTACTAATTACTAATTTCTTAGTTGATTGCAGGATTTTATATTTGAGGGTACTGGGAATTGACATGGTCAGCGAATACTTCTGTATATTTTATAGCTAAGAGATTGGCAAAATTGAAGATAAGGAACTGACTGTGGGATTCTGAAGATAAGAAAACAGTTCACAATTCGAATAAGCAAAAACTAGCATCTAATACCTACGGGCTTATGATGGTTGTTGAATTTTAAGGGATTAGTAACTTTGTGGTGTTTGTGCTGATTGTTTAACAATCATAGTTCCAGGAAGATGTATTCCTGCAAGTATATACAGTTCCAGCTTCTCTTTTGATCACATCTGTTTTTCTCCCTGCATAGGCCTGTAGTGGACTGGGCCAAGAGTGCTGGTGTGAAGCAGTTCTTGTTCATCAGCAGTGCTGGAATCTACAAACCAACCGATGAACCTCCTCATGTTGAAGGGGTAACGTTGTGTGTTATGTTTCCAGTAGCATTCAAATAGATTGGAACCTTCTGAACTTGACTGAATTTTTCGTCGTTACAGGATGTTGTTAAAGCTGATGCTGGACATGTTGGGGTGGAGAAATACATAGCAGAGATTTTCAGTAGTTGGGCTATATTCCGTCCACAATACATGATTGGGTCTGGAAACAATAAAGATTGTGAGGAGTGGTTTTTTGATCGTAAGTACTAAGTAGGCAGCTAGGCGATAGGGGTATTGTGCAATGACTCGATGTGGAGGCAATAGGGGTTTACGATTATCTCTGATGATTTCGTTTCAGTTTCATTTTAACAGCTGCTAACGATTGTTCTATGTCAATGGTGTCGAACTCTTTACTTCTCTATCATTAAAACTTTTATTAAAAAAATATTGGAAAATTTCCCAACTGTTAACTTCTGTCCATGAGAAAACCTGATTTTGATCTACTGTGAACAGGAATTGTCCGGAAAAGGCCAGTGCCAATCCCTGGCTCTGGGATGCAACTGACTAATATCGCCCATGCCAGGGACTTATCCTCCATGCTTACTCTAGCAGTTGAGAACCCAGAAGCTGCATCTGGCAGGATATTCAACTGTGTAAGCGACCGCGCTGTGACCCTGGATGGAATGGCCAAACTCTGCGCACAAGCTGCAGGTCTACCGGTAGAGATTGTGCATTACGATCCAAAAGTTGTTGGAATTGATGCAAAGAAAGCTTTTCCTTTCCGAAATATGGTAATGGCTTATTTTCATCTCATCATGAATTACGCGCTTAATTACTTCAGTTCATTATTTGTCCACCTTGAATCATCACTTACAATTCTACTGGACAGTTTTAACGATTTCATCTCCTCCTGCATACCCTACCCCTTTTATGTACTTCAGGGCGAAACAATAACAGTAATTAGATTGTAGAAAACACCAAATGATGCGCTTCAGCTGTATCATATTACTCAAGTTGCTGTAGAATTTATACTGGAAGCCATATAATATGCCTTAATGTGTTCTTTACACTAGAACCTTGCAACTGTTTGAGCAAATAGATGGCCTAAATAATTGGTCCATGTATATCGTGCAGCACTTCTATGCGGAACCACGAGCTGCCAAGGAAATATTGGGATGGCAGGGTACCACAAACCTTCCTGAAGACTTGAAAGAGCGATTTGATGAGTATGTAAAGATTGGCCGAGACAAGAAGCCAATGCAATTCGAGATTGATGATAAAATACTAGAGTCACTCAAAGTTCCAGTAGCCGCGTGAATAACAATCACGATATAAAATCTACCTACCCATTGTAGATGGCTGTAGGAGCTGCATTTTATCTCTCATCTCTGTTCTATATTTTGTCAAGAATTATTTATTTTTTAAGAAATTATTCATCTGTTAATATAATTCTGCGCATTGGTTATAGGTCTAATGTGTGTTTGATAATGCAATTGTGAATGCTTTTCGTGTAGCTCTCGCATGAAAAACATAAAATACATGAAATGTTTAATAAAAAATAATGTTTTTTAAAGTGTTTTTTCTGATAATTTTGAAATCTTTATATCAAAATCATAAAAAAAAATCAATTTAATAAATTTTCAAGAATAAAAGTACTTTAAAAAAACATTCAAATGCTAAATGTTTTGATGAAAACTCATGTGTTGCTCTGCCCAAAAAAAAAAAAACATTCAAAATTATACTTGCAATATATCTTCATAAAAGCTTCAGAAATTCATGCCTTGATATAAAATAAAATTTATCACGATTAAAATATTAGGCTTTGATTACTACAGGTCTGCTTCTAATGAGATTCTGATGTTCTGCCATGGCTAAATACAAGGGACCCGTCCAGGTTATTAATCATCTCAAATCCTCATTAAAGAATTTAGAGAAGGAAATAACAAGCATTGTCAAGATAATTTATCTGCTAGCTAAAACCATGGTTTTAGGCAAAGTGTAGTGACACAACTTTCAGAGCAAAATCCGACATCCCTATATGTGTGATGACAGCAATAGTAGCTCAACAGTGTGATCATGGATAGAAAGCTCGTCTGCTCCTGGATCTTCATCAATGACAGTCTAGCTTGAACTTGATTGTACCTGTAAGATTCTATGCATATTTTCATGCGCAGATTGTATTTCAAATGTCAAGAAAGGAAGCATAAACTAGATCAAAAGACGGGAAGCACCGAGTGCATGAAGCAACTAGAAAATGAAAGATAAAATATTGCCAGCAACAATACAACATTGTTTTGCAAATTCTAAAACTAATCCAATTCCAGGTACATTAAAACTAGAGCTAGTAAATTTGCTAGTTTGATATCTGAATGAAAAGTACTTTTCTCTGCAATGGTCTACAACGGATAAATCTATTACCCTATGCTATCGCAGTGGACTACCTTACACAGAAAAGGCTAGTAATCCAAAACTATCCATGGTCCATGGATGAATTTCAAATATAAGAACTCCAAGGCAGTAAAGTACCTGCGATGAACTACTCTTCATGCTTGATTTCTAGTCCCTTGAGTTTTGATTCCAATTCATCTTCATTGTCAGTATCCTCATCCTCCTCTTTTGCATCTTCATCCAGATCTTCTCCATCTGGATCATTCTCATCCAAATTTTCAAGCACATTAGGCAAACCCTTAAATATATCCTTCACCTCATCAATCCCTTCATCAGATATATAATTACCATTGATATTTAACGATTTAAATCCAGGCTTATCCACAACAGCCTGTGCCAGGAGCCTTGCCCCAGCTCGTCTAATTGCATTAATGCTCAAATCAACTTCATTTAGCTGGCCATGGCCCCCTTCAATTGCCTTGGCAATCAAAATAGCACCTTCATCCTTCAGTTCATTCTCAGAAAGATTTAATTTAGTGAGAAATTGTTTTGCTGCAATGCAGGCAGCCAAAGAAGAAGCACCTTTGGCTGTAATGTCATTCCCAGCCATATCCAGAACTTCCAATGAAGGTGCACATTCCTTTAAAGCATTAGCAAGTGCTTCTGCCCCCTCGTCCTCCAAATTAAGATAACTGAGGTAAGCTTCAGTAAGGTCTGCAAATGCAAATAAAGACCTGCTCAGAGCAATACCAGCTTCCACACCAAACATATTATCACGTAGATCAAGCTTCCTTAAATGGTTACATGATCCAAGAGCTTCAGCTAGGGCAACACCACCTTCCAAGCCCACCCTTGTTGAAGAACATCGAAAATCCTCCAGCACAGTGGAACATTTCACCATCTCAGCAATAGCAACTGCACCTTCATCTCCAGTCATGTTATTGTGAAAATGAAGGACCTTGAGCTTCTTGGTTGAAGGAATCAGCTCACAAACTGCACGTGCAGCTTCTTCCGAGATACCATCATTTATCAAATAAAGCTCCTCCAAATTATTCTGGGTCTTGAGAAGTTTCCCAAAAGCCCTGACACCCTTTTCACCTAAGGCATTGTTTGAAAGGTTCAGATACCTCAGATTACAGCCTTCTAGGGCTGAAGAAAATATATTCATCACTTCAAGAGCTTCTGATTCCGATCTTCCTGCAACAAAGTCCGAAAGGTCCACTTCTGTCAATTGATCCTTTATGTACAACAAGATTGGTTCTGTGACATGGGCTGCCTCCAAGCCAAAGCTTCTATTGCTGAAACATATCCTAGTATACAAGTTTCCTGGCACCTTGAGGGGTTTTAAAACTTCCTCAGCCTCCTCTCCACTAATAAATGCCCGCCGGCCACCAGATATATCAAACACGTTCGCAAGAGTAGCCGCACCTTTATCGGCTGTCGCTGCCACCTCTTCATCCTCCTGTATTCTGGGCCCCCTTTTGAGAACCTCCAACATAAGCCTACTAGACTCTTTAGCATATATCTGCACAGCAGAACTTCCATCACCATCCGGCTGTTTCTCATAGTGCTGGTTTGCAGCTGCAAAAGCCACCTCTTCAATTTTCTTGGCATCCTCCTCAGCCTCCTCTTTGCTCAACAACCCATACTTTCTGGAGATAAAGGATGGGGTAATGAAATTCTTTGTCATCCGCTCTACAAGCATTAGCCTTGTACTCTGACCAGGGGGCCACAATTTGACAGATATGCGGTGCTGCAAAGTCTGTGTTGCAGAATCCATGTCGAAAAGTAACCTGGAAACATACATACACACCATAACTACTATCATCTATAAATCCATGCCCTAATCTAAATAGCAGTCATTGATAAGCAATACAGAGGGGCATTCTTCTCTAGCAATTTCGAAGATTTTTCCTCTTTGAGAGTTATAAGACTACAGTAACTTTAATCAATAAAATAAAATACACAGTAATTAATTTGTCAGCAAATACAGTTCCAAAACCAAAAGGCCACCTTGAAAATCCAATCAACATTAACTTAAGACTAAGTAAATGATAATATTATCCAAATGAAAATAGAGAAACCACACAGATCCATGGATCCAAAAAACCAAATCGAAGCTTATCCTAGATTTCTTTGGAGGAAGGAAAGGCAATGGTGAGTGAGTACCTGAGACGAAGCGAGCACGAGTAAGAACCCTAATTTTTCCGGAGAAACTATTTGTTTTTTGGGAGATAGAAAAATGGGGGTTAAGGGAATCGCCGAATCGGTATTTTTAAAATAGGTGGGGCCCGTGGGGGAGTGATAGTGCAAACTGCAAACTGTAATCTTCGAGCTGCAGAGGACAAGGAGAATAAAATAAAATAAAAAAGGTAAGCTTGCGGGAATTGGAGGGAACTCAAATCATGCTTCGCTTAAAATTAGTGCTGGTAATGAGTTTATGGTAAAATGACGAGACTATCCTCTTTTTTTGTCCTATTGACGACCTTGTCAGTTAGAGGCTGGACGGGCATTTCTACCTGGGCTGACCGTGTTTTGTTCATTCGGCCCTTTTCCCTTCCGCATGTCCAAAAGATGACTAGTAAAGGACAGGTGTCAATTTTTTAATCCTTTGAGGCAGTCTTATCATTGAAGAGCTTGGATTTTTTACTGGTGCAATGGCCTCGCTGCACCACGGGTTAAAGCAAAATTTATTTTTAAGTGCCATACAAAATTTAAATGTTGGTAAAAATATCTCATTAAAAAAATAAATAGATTATTGAATAATAATTTTATCTAATTTTAAGATAAAAATACATTAAATTCATTTGGGTTAATTCAAGTTGATTTACAAAACTTTTAGAGATAATTTTAAAAAATAATAATTGAACTCGAGTCAACAAAAAAAATAATGATGCCAATCATGCATACCATGGAATTTAGTAAAAAAAATTTATTTAAAATTTTAGTTTTGTTTAATTATATGATAATAAATCATATGATAATTTTTTTATATGGAGTATTTTATTAAAAATGAAAAAAACACATGATAGATGCACAAGGTAAAAATAGCTAAAGTAAATCATTGATGATAAATGATGAAATTACATATTTTTTCTGTTGTTTTGAGTTAAATAAAAAAATAAATCATTGATAAAAAAAAATGATGAAATTGTATTTTTTAAAAATTTAATGGACAAAAATGCATTAGATAAAAAAAATAATAAAATGGATATTGAATATTAACTTGTTAAACATAGGGCACAACTCATTTACTCGATTAGGTTAAATTATTTTTTTAATTTTTACTATCAAAATATAGATGACAGGATAAAATACAGACAGAAATGATCTCAGATGCGCACCTGGTATCCTAGTCTGCATCATCTTGAAAAATAAACTAAGTGCATATGCCTCTCAACATGCTCTCTTGACCCTTATCTATATATTTATTTTAAATCTATTAAGGGTGTTGTTCACTTTTTTTTTTTGGATAATAAGCAGACAAGATGTCCTAAATAATATCCGGTGACCAAGGATTAATGAAAAATTATGGGTTCATTTTTTTGTAAAATCTCTATTTTTTAACCTTAAACTTCTATAAAACCTAATAAAAACCTTAATAAACATATTTATAGCATAAAAAAAACAAAGCTTAAAGAACCCCAAATAAACCTAAATTCAAAATTCTTCTCATAGTCAAATTTGCCTCATCGGGCAAGTTAAAGGAAGACAAAACACACACATAAAAATTCTCTTATCAAGTGAAACTTATTGGCACTGATATTAACTATTTCAGTGGCTGAAATGATTACCAACAATGATTTTATATCTTTATGCTAAAATTTGGCGAGCCTTTCTCTTTTATCTCACAAAAAAAAACTAAAAAATAAAAAAATGAATTTTTGTAGAAAAAATTAATTCCTCGTAATTAAATGGATTGACCACCTATTAACTAAAAAAAAAGAATGTTAAAATGAACTTTTCAAATGAAATTAAAAACCATTATTTATTTTACCCTTTATCTTTATTCTGGTTCCATGTATCTCAATCTATTCCTCTCCTCAAAAAATAAGCAACTTAATACTAATTTGTGCACAAAATAACTTAACTGTACAAAAAAATAACTTGAGAATTAATATTTTAAAAAATATTTTTTTCATGATTTGTAAGAAAATACATAATGATATTGACATGATGCACTATAATTTTGTTATAGTGATTTTGTCTGGCCATTTAGTTTTTTTCTTTTTTTACTTGCAATGGTTCAAAATCTAATACACCTAGATGGCCTGAAATTCATGGTTTAAAATGCTTCTGTTAATCTGAATGGAGAAGAAACCCCCTCATTCAAAACGACAACTATTCCCGTGCTTCTTGATGCATTCCGAGCTGCCGGAATTTTACGAATCTAGCATTTTATATTTTAACAAAATGAAACACGGCACGCGATGTCTCGTGGACACCAGGCTGATCGATCCTGTCTCTCGTAACGGGCTATTGGCCCTGCTAATGTTCAGCCTCCAAGTATTTGGGTTCATGTGAAGTAGATGACTCGTTGTTGAATGGGCTCCTATAAAGTGAAGAACTTCATATTTTAAAGGGCAACGCCTTGCTCGTCGTTTGCACCTCTTCATCCATGATGATTTCAAGCCTGGTTAGTTTATCTTCAAAAATTAATCCATTGCTATAGACCACACAAATAAATTCTAGATGGCACGAGACAACGTCTGCGTCGGGGCGAGCAAGACACATTAAATTTGAAGATTTTTATACCTCGTATATGGGTGGATGAAGGTGCATGTGATCTATAGTTGAAATTATCTATAATGTGTAGTTTTTTTTTAAATCAACTATGATGAAAGATAAAATGTGAGATTTTCTGTAAAAATCAATTACCTCATCCTCGCATTACTAGAGCCCGCATCTTCGAGATTGCGGTGAAGATTGGTTTTTAAAATATTTTTTATTTAAAAAAAATTAAAAAATTATATTTTTTTTAAAAAATACAATTAAACCACAAAACAAACTCAATCTAAGCTAACAATATTATGCTTTCTATCTTGCTACACTATAGTTAATTACTTGATTATGGATGCTTTCTATCTTGTTACACTATAGTTAATTACTTGATTATGGAGACATTGACACATTTTAGAAAGAATTTTCTCTTCATCAATTTTTATTTAATTTCTTTCCCAATTTCTACATGTTCTACGTATATATGTTTTATTTACACATTATACATACATGCACACTAACTTAACCGTCCGAGTAGTTCGTCAAGACACTTTTCAATGCTGCTAACTTTCAATGTTTGAACTTAATGTGCGTAGGGTTTGGAAGAACACCGCTATCATTTTTCTAATCCTTTAAAGAGGCTCAATATCACTTACAATAAATCCATCTGCCTACATGCCTATCATCATTAAGCTGAATCCTCAAAACAGGAGGAAGAAAATGCATGGCAGAGAGAGCCTTGTGTTGTCTCCTGCGGGTAAAATTCAGAACCTCGAGTTTTCTAAGCGATTCGTTAGAGAAAACATTGGATCTCCGTAGACAAATGATCACCCTCTAGCTCTCCGAGATCAAAATCTGGATCCTATACCAGAGAAATTACCCTTTCAACTGTTCGACGCGTGGGCATGGGACCAGTGCATTTTTAACCATGTTGGATTGCTGGTTTGGAGGTAGCTGGTGGATACAACATTTTCCATAATTCAAAGGTTTGTTTAAGATTAATATTAATGTCGGAACCGACACTTTGCCAGCTGTGAACACTGTTGTCTGGTGGTATTATATACATAGACCACCGTGGCTGGATGAATTTGCCAGGTGGGTGACATGGACATTCCAACAATTATATTCCTCATCCTGGGTGTATGGCATGCTTCTCATTATTTTAATCAGACTAGTTCAGGACAAAGACAAGGAAGGCGTTACAATTCAACACATGAAAGGAACGAGCGTATGTTTACAAGGCGACTTATGGCACCTGGTAAAATCAAAATTTAAGCCTGAGAAAATCTCTGACACGTCAAGAAAATCTAGGCAATTCACACCTGATCTCTCTCTCTCTCTCTCTGTTTATTTTTCCTGGAGAATTTGTGGTCCCCTCTAGCTTGCGTTGTTCCTGTCAGGTGGAAGAGCATTTTGCGTCTTGTTATGGAGAAATGAGGTGATCCTGAAAGCGGAGACCGATCAAGAATTTGACTCGTGACTCCGCTTTCACTGGTGGTGTTTTGGTCCAATTATACTGCCGTGAATAATGGTGGTCGTGTTAGTAATAATGCCGAACACCGGGCATGAATCTAAGTGGATACACCTCGTCCGTTTAGATACAGATCTTGTCAGTTTTCTCTCTTAAAAATACAGATCCTGGGCATACCCACAAAAAAAATAATCCTATAAGGTCTCCACTATTTTTCTACTTCTCACGCAACCTTCAAGCATATGGTCCGAGTGTGTTTGACATTATGGTTACGGGTGCTTTTCAAATAGTTTTTCGTGTCGAAATGCATACCAATAAAATTTTTTCATTTTTTAAAAATCATTTTTGACATCAGCACATTAAAACGATCCAAAAAATACAAACCGCACTCAATTTTAACAAAAAAAAAATTTCAAATTTTGATGAAACGCAGTTACAAACACAATACCAAACGATGTCGGAATGTCTACTTGGATTTTGGAAGATGTTTGAGGCGAACATCTTAGTGACAAATCTTCTAATTTCTCTGCCATGTACGAATTTATTACAATTGTTTTTTCCGGTTCAGAAACTGTTTAGCAACGTGTTTTTAAAAAATTCAATTATTTTTGTTAAAATTTAATATGATTTGTGTGTTTTGGATTGTTTTGATGCACTGATATCAAAAATAATTTTTTAAAAATAAAAAAATATTATTTGCATGTATTTCGGCACAAAAAAATATTTGAAAAGCAACCGCTACCACACTGTCAAATACATTTTTAAGATATTATTAACTTAAAATTAAATGTATTTAGATGTGATAATATATAAATAAAAAAATATTATTTTAACTAATCTCTTCATGGTAATGTAGATTATTTTAATATATTTAATTAAAAATATATTAAAATAATATTCACCACCACAAAAGGGTTAATTAATAGTGGAATTACAAAAACTTTAAATAATGTAGTTCAATTGATTATGTTCTGAGTTTGTTTTTTAAATGTTATTAGTTTGAATTTCATAAATTTTAGGGTTACTAAAAACTTATATAATAATTAATTTTAAGATATATAAGATTAATTAAGATGTATATGAGTTATCTGAATATTAATATTAAAAAAAATAATGGGATTATAGGATTCCACCATTATTAAAACTAAATAAGTGATGGATAAAAAGGTCAAGTTCTGACTCCCAATGATTATCGCGGTAAGTGAGGAAGTGGCGGTGGCTTATCTTGCGCCGTGATTTAATAAACAAACAAGCTCCCGTTTTTTGAAAATTAAAAAAAGAAACAGGGAAAGAGAAAGAACTAGACAGTATTCGGTAGAAAAGACGCGGAGTTGACAAATATCACCCTCGTGATGATGGTGTATACTGTATTTAAAGCATGTATATAAATAATTGTTTTTTAAAAATATTTTTTATTTAAAAATATGTTAAAATAATATTTTTTATTTTTTACATTAATATATTAAAAATTATTTTTTTTTTATATCAAGGACCCAAACTAAATCCATTTTTGAACGATTCTAAAAATATATATCATCTTGTATATTCAAATAAAATTATATTTTTTAAGTATTAACTTCAAAGTTTAAACTTGATAAATTAAATAAAAAATTATATATTTTGAATTACCAACCAAATCCTATGATTATATATATATATATATAATTATCATATTTTTTTGACCTAATTACTCATCAAATTAGGTTTGTTTGTTTTTTTATGGCGTATCTCTTCATATTCGAACATATAACAAGGAGGTTGAAAGTAAATTCATTAATCACAATGTTATAATATTAAAATACATGGAACTTGAACAATCTTCCTCAAATCTAAGAATCTAAATCATGGATAATTTTTCACTCTCAAGTATTTTAAACGTTAACTACAATTTTTCTCTCTGATGTATGTTTAATATTATGATTTGTGATGTTTTTTATTTGAAAATATAATAAAATAATTTTTTTAATTTTAATTTTAACATATATTAAAATTATTTAATTTTTTTTCAAGCTAAACACACTTCAATGCAGTTTTTTCAGCAAAAACAAACTGATACTTCTTCAAATTCCCAACATTTTTTATCAGCATAAAATAATTAGAATATAAAAGAATGAATCTTGAAAAACATTATTTTTTCAGGAAAAATACCAACAAAAAAGATGAGAAAAGGTGAAGTGGGTCCCCGCCCCAAACCAGATTAGAGAGCAAAGAATCCAAGAAGAGCTTTTATTTCGCAAGCCTTTAACCATCTTAACAATGGCGACTTACTTCCATTCAATATTACAGCAAATCATTGATAGATAGCACCACCCTACCGACACTATCGTCCATTTAAAGTTTTTGCACAGAGAGAGAGCTATTTCCCCTCTTCCATGTGACGAGAGAGAAAAGAGGGACCTTACTTGTAAAGAACACTTAATATATCAAACAAAAACAATAAAAAACCAATCTCTCTCTCTCTCTCTTT
Organism: Populus nigra; assembly: GCF_951802175.1. Taxonomy (NCBI): domain Eukaryota; kingdom Viridiplantae; phylum Streptophyta; class Magnoliopsida; order Malpighiales; family Salicaceae; genus Populus; species Populus nigra. Next base: position 3,607,380 of record NC_084855.1, on the reverse strand, counting down.
GCTTTTCTTTGTTAGAGGGAGAGAGATATGGCAGAGAGAAAGAGAGTGAATGGTCAAATTTGATGAATCAAGATTCACAGTACTCTCTCTCTTTCTCTCTTCTGTGTTCAGTGTATCTACGTCGTCAAAGAGAAACATCTCAAGAATTCTGTAAGCTTTCAGTTTCTTGTAATTTTGTATTTTGTTTACTGAATTGGGTACTTGATAAATACTTGAATTTTCTTCTCCGTGCTTTATTTGATCTGGCTAACAGTGCTGAATTTTATCTGTCAACTGTAACGTTTCATTCTGATTAACTACTTAAATCAAGGTATTAGGTTCAAAGTTTTTTACTTTACCGCCAAAAGTAGTGTTAATATTCCATATCTGGGAAAAAACGAACTGGGTGGCCTTGAGATCTGGACTTGGTTAATGAAGTGAGTATTTATCTGGCTTTAATCCGACCATTAATTATGGTCACAAATCAGTGTGTAAAAATTTGGATTTTTATTTAATGCTAGCTAATCAGTTTGCTATGTGTTTTTACCAGCAATTGCAGTCCATAATAAGTGACTGAAAGTGACTGGATGAGCTTTTGAATTCCGCTAATGTTTATTCTGTCAGTTGATTTTGCTGTCCAAAATGTTTGTCTTGTAGTATGTAGATTTCTGGACCTGCATTTAGGTTCCCTCCCTCTGATTGAAAAGTGGTACCAAGGAGAGATGCTAATGAATGATAAGCATCTTATCTTGTTTGGTTGTGGAGAAAAGAATCGAGAGAAAAATGGGCGCATAGGATGCTAGAGTTTAATTTTGTTTTTCTACTACTAGTTCCTGAAAAGTTTAAAGTTGAGCTGATGCCCTTCCTCTGCATGACAGAATGACAAGAGATCTTATCAGTTCATTCATCTTATTTTCTATCCCTTTGTTTCTATCATTCCATATCGGCTTCTTTAGAAAATAAAATGACATATTAGGCTCTTAGAAAAGCTATAGAAATTATCCTGAAAAAGAAAATTTGTTAAGTTTGATGCATTTGGTACTTTTGGTGATAGCGAACTTACGGTTTTTAATTCAATGCAGCTCATTTCAGATATGGAAGCTCTTTCACCTGATACTGGAAGTGCAGACTCGGAAATATACCAAACTTTGGGGCTTAAGGAATTAAGAAAAGGAGTTTTCAAAGTTCCTAGGGTTTTAATGCTTCTTTCTTCACTTCTTGAGAGGTCTGTTCAGAAAAACGAAATTCTAAAGGAGAAAGCTCAGATCAAAGATGTTGTTACAATATTTCATGGTTTAAGACCACCTCCTGTAAGCATTAAGCAATATGTTGATCGCATCTTCAAGTACTCTGCCTGCAGCCCTTCCTGCTTTGTTGTTGCACACGTGTACGTGGATAGATTTCTCCAGCAAACAGATATTCATTTAACCTCCCTTAATGTTCACCGGCTCCTGATTACAAGTGTAATGATAGCAGCAAAGTTTGTAGATGATGCGTAAGTTCCAACTCCCTAGAGTAGTTTATTTCTGTTAGCTAAAATTCCAACAGTCTGTATTGATCCTGCTGAGTTAAAATAAGCACACAAGTATTCCTTTGAGTCAGATACTGCACACATGAAATTTCTGCACGAAGTTGATTATATATGCTTACATCTCTAAGGTAACCTGGTATTAAATCTGTTAGTTCATCTGGCAAACAATCGTTATATGGGAATTGGTTTTCTTTTTTGCATAATTTATTGCCTTGGACTCTTAAACCTGATGTTCCTTGCGCTTTTGCAGATTCTTTAACAATGCGTACTATGCCAGAGTTGGAGGAGTAAGCAAAGAAGAATTGAACAGGTTGGAAATGAAGTTTTTGTTTAGTATAGATTTCAGACTTCAAGTAAATGTCAATACATTTGGAAAATATTGTTATCGGTTGGAAAAGGAGTCTTCTGATGGGCTTCAGATTGAACGGCCAATCCAAGCATGTAGAATCAAAGAAAGTTGGTCAAGCAAAGATGATTCAACCACTTGTGCTTCCACGATTGCAAGATGAAGTAACCAAACCATGTCAATGTATCATTTGTAATCCCACGTTTGTTTGAACACGGTCAAGTCAGAAATTCTGGAAATTGAATTTAGATGTAGGTGCTTTGATTGATTATTGGAGAGACAGCATTCTTGCTTGCTCATCTTCGTATCGTCATTACCTCGTGAAAGTTGTCCCATGTTTTCTACGTTGGGCTTTATGATATCTTTTTGAGGCCCTTTGGTTCCCGTTGTTATTGTTCCTCGAGAGTTAGCAGGCATCTTGCCTGCAGAATTTTTCATGTACAGGTTAAGCGATTTAAAGATTGATTGTATGAGTTGCTGTGTTTCAATTAATTACTGCCAGACTTGACGAAAACTTTTCTCCTTTGTGGTCGAATCGGCTCCCGGTAAACCTAAATGCAACATTGCATTGGAAGCAATCATCACTGGTGCCATTTCTATGTATGCTTCTTTTTGTTTTTTGAGAAAGCAATTTCATGTCCGCTTGTTTGTTTGTAATGTTACTTTCCTTTGCTTATTTGGAATGCTGGATTTTATTTAAATATATAGGAAGGTTAGAATGAGCTGAATAATTGCTGAATCCTGTGATTTTTTAACTTGACGAAGTTGGATGATTTGATTACTTTGGGTTTGGGGTTAACTTTGAGCATAGCAATTTCTTTTTAGCAGCTTTATCAGAAAAATAATTGTGATTCGCAATGTGAAGATCAAAACATCACCAGTATCAATGAAGCTCGAGAGCCACAGCTATGCTAGGGGGATTTTTTTCTGTTCTTTATTTACCTGGAGCACCAAGCGGTACACCCTGAAGCAGCACCACGCATCAGCATGTCAGCTAACCTGCCTCGGAAAATGGTGAGCACCGTGTCATCACCCCACCGTCAAGGCTCCCGGAGCAGCCTCTCAACTTTTCAACAGGAGAAGGCAAATAAGTAGATGAAAAAACAGGAAATTTTGATTTACGTAGCAAGTTCTCTTGCAGACGACAATTTCTAAGAATAGACATAACCCAGTAGATTACATCAAAGGCAGGATCTTTTCCTTTTCTAGACAACTCCAGTTTTTATCTTTGCCAAATATTCTGAGCTGTGCTATTTGATTTCCGCTGAAGGGGTTTACAGTCAAGATCAATATCCACAATATCCGACTTCTGTTCCTGCCGCTTTTCGGCACTCTCCAGGCATTGGCCATAGGCTGAAAGTATTAGTTGACATTAAAAACAAAGCTACCATTACCATTACCATCACCTGGTAGGCCTCGCCAGGGCTACCCAACCGAACTTCCCTTTTCGAAAATCAGACAAGATGCGAAAAGCTGCTTGATGGCTGCCCCCCATTGAACAAGTGAACTGGAGGCTTTTCAACAAATCTGCATTAAAAAATCAACAGTAACAAAATCAATTTGGGGTGTTTATGTAATGGAATGTCCAATTTCTTGCCTTGGCAACTGGCAAATCAAAAAATGCGTTGCTTTATTTCAATATTATTTACGATTCAAAGTGCAATTGCTCTGTGGACTTGTTTTCAGTAAGTACGCATATAAATAACTAAGTAAAAAAATTTAATAAAAAAAACCCCATATAATACAGGTTAACTTTAATAATCTGTTCTTGAAATAATCAAACAGTAAAAAAACTTAAAAGCAAATAATTTAATACAAAATGATAAAATAAAATAAAATTAAGAGAAAAATTTAAATCAACTCAAGTTATCTCTACTATCTTGCAAGCAGCAAAAAATTTGAGGGATAATTTAAGAAATAGTTGCCTGAATGGTAGGAGGTGGAGAAGAGAGAAGCTGAAGTTGCAAGTGTTGCCGCAGTTGGAGGAGATGATGATAAAAGTGAAGCAATGGTTTCTTAAACCTCACTGCTGGATTGGGTAACCATAGTCCCAGGACCTCTACACCCAGGCCTCCCCTTTGTTGGCTTCTCCCTTGGTTTTTTTTTTTTTTTGCCTTTTCTTTTCTCGGGATGAAATATTGATTGGGCCTTTCCTTTTCATGACAGGTCCAGGTTCTTAATCTAAATAAGGAATGGGCCGTGATGGGGTAGCTGTGCAAGCGCAGCTCGAAGGCCCCCCAACCTTTCTTTTTCGAGAGAGTTATTAATTTAAGAAGACACTAGATCATTGACTTACATGCGGATGCGATCAATTCTTTTAAAATAAAGAAAATATTCAATTTCTAGTATAAAAAAATTAAAATATATAAATCTTAATGTAATATCATTCAGTGTATTAAGATTTCTTTAGTTAAATTATATTTTTAACAATTATTTGAATTATTTTTAACCATCAAGATAATTTTATAAAAAACAAACAAAAAATTATGAAACCTAATTTAACTTGTATAAACTTAATATTAAAAAATAAATACTATTAAAATGAGCAATACTTTATTGAAAAAGAGAACAATAAATTCTACTAAGGATTTAATTAGGGAGTTATAGTCTAATATTGTTTTGATTAAATTCCTTTAATCATATCACTTCCTTGACAAATTGTGTATACGTGATAAGTAAATCTATTACGACCATCCATCTCTGCACAAACACACAATGGTGACCCATCAGACCATTCTACAAACAAAAATTTCCTGCTCTTTTTTGTAACAGTGGTGGAAAATCCGTACAAATAAGTAGCCGTTTCGATTCCCAGCAGGTCAGTAAAAAATGACTCCTTCATTTCAATTCTCAACAGTAAGGAGTGCAAAACGATTCCTTTCAAGGAAAATCATTGCAAATGTATGCTCCCACGAACACATATCGGGAAATCCATAAGCATCCTGCTTCACTACTGAATTAGTCCGCCAAATGATGTACGTGTTGCAACATGATTGGGCACCCAAACCACTGATTGCTTCATGATGGATGCATGAATGATTGAAGAAAAATAAAGAACAAAAGTGGCATTTGCATTAACAGGGGACTTCACTAACTGCTTGTGCAAAGAAGACTGTAGCTGGATTCCCCCATATTAGCTCGACAACTTGAAGATTTCTGTACACTTTGCCTTCCATCTTAATGGTTAGTTGAAAGATCAAGACCCGGGCCAAATCAATTTACAGTTGCCTCAAGTTAGTTTGGTAGGCTTGCTAAGCGCTTTCTCAAAGTAATGGCGTATATCAGGCATAATACGTTGGATCAAATGAGATGACCTGCATATTTTCAAGATCAAACTTGCAATCTTCAAAACCCAATTTAAATCAGAATTATTGGCCTTTTAAAAATGATGGCATTATTATCAAGGGAAAACTGAAATGTATGCTCAAAAGATACTTTCCAATATCAAAATATGCATTTTAAAGCAGTGTAAACAGAAAACAGAGCCTTTTTTTCTTGGATATGCTTTAACAATAGTTGTTGGTTGCCATTTGCTTGCCCAACCAAAAAAAACAACCACAACTTCTGGCTCAGACTGACACCATGCAAAGTCCCAATTCCCAAATGATAGAATCTTATAATGAATTTTATGGAGTGGATAAATGCATTGAGAAGACAACATACCATGGCTTGGTACATAATTTGTCAAATTGCCCCAATATGAATAGAATGCATGATTCCCTTAATGACATAGCATTGAAGCCCTCGGACAACTCGTACATGAGAGAGACATTTTCCACAGAAATATCCTTGTGTGATGACAATAAGAATTCGTCAGACCACTTTTCATGTGCTAATAATGTTTATTCAAAGCAACCATTGACATAATATATCAGCTAACCTGTGCAATGGTACATTCACATAGACGCTTGAGACCATCCAAAAGATATTGGTCAGCAGCTCTAAGGAGATCCTGAGCAAGATCTATATTGATTTCCACTGATCCTGTATATATGAACCTAAAAGTGTGCACAACCAAGCTATCAGAATTCCAACACGCGCTTCCTTCAAAATTTAAAAAGGGAAGTGCAGGGCTCACCTCATCATCAATTCAAAAACATCCCATCTAATATTTGGAATCTCCACATCTTTTGCATTCCTTTCCTGCAATTGTTGTCCTTATATAAGTAAATCAAACATCCATTACCATCTTCTCCTACAAAATTCTTTACAGCTGGCTCATAATAACTTATTGCAAAAGTGGAAAACATTGCACAGGTCAGTTTAATCAGCCTAACGACAGTCCCTAACAAATTGAGCAGCTCCTCAATAATAATGAATGCTTGTGTAAGGAAACCAGATGAATTATGAACTCTCAGAGATAATTTGAATTACTGTGAATAATGCATGCCTAGGTGGACAAGGTGAAATGATTGAGGAACAAAGCTATTGTGTAATTAAAAGCCAAAAGAAAGTTCTTAAATAAGCTGATACCCACCCTGTACCCCCCATCAAACATCGCACGGAAAGCATCCGAAGAAGCAAGCAGACAAATTCGGTGAGCATAGAACCGCTTTCCTAACAACAGCAAAATTACATCCATTAATGCTAGCAGAAATCCATAAACATACTACCATGATTTATCATGACATAAAAGGACATCTTATCACACATAAACAGACTGCACATGAAAAATATTTGGTACCTTCGACTAAGAATGTAACATCAGACAATGTAGGATTGTTGACGTATTGCTCACCCAAATACACCTAAGCAAAAATAATAAGTAAAAAATTATTTTGCTGTTGTTGTTTATTACCTCAAAATATGGGCTTAACAATGTACTAAAAGAGCAGAGCTAATAACTCTGAAACTAAATGATAAAAAATCAACAATTGCTCACAAAGATTAAAAAAATGTTTCTGAAATCATGGGATCAAAAGAGTAACATAAAGTGGAAGAAGACATCTCAAGGAGAAGAGAATAGGAAATGACATTGCAAGTCAAAACAACAATCTATAAAATGAAAAATAATGAAAGGTCGACCACAATCTGTTGTTGGAAATGAACACTCTGCTGGTTAAACATTTCAAACATGGCAGACCATGAGTCACATCCAAAAGTAAACACTGAACAAGCAACAATCACAGAGTTCATTTTCAAGACACTAACGTTTGATTAAAAATAACTGTCCAATTCAAAGTACAAACACATCCGTGCCCTGTATGGTCTAATTCCTAAAACAAATTTTAGGGAAGGACAAAAAACTAAGATTATACATGTGGAAAGGAATCAACATGAAAAGGAGTTCCACCTGCGGGGTTGGAGATAGAGGAGCTGCATCCACAGGAGATACTGAGCTGGCTTGGGTAGCCAGCCTGTATAATGCTACCGAGCCATCACATTGCAGCTTCACGCTTCCAGACTCCAAAAGCCCCAACAACAAATCTAACCCTGTATGACACATATTTAGAAACAAACCATTAAGGAACTCAGTACTGTATGAATATAACCATTACACATAGAAAGACCACAATTTTTGGCAGATCAAGAAGTTTTACCATTTTTATCAAGAAAAACTACTTTTCTGTCATCAGGAGCACAAAGATGAGCAAGAGCCAGAGCAACTCGTCTCTGAATATTCCTTTCAGCAACCCGCATCAAATATAAGAGATGGTTCAATACCTGTTCAGAAAACCATAATAATCAGTATACTGTTGATAACAGATTGTGTTCAGAGCTTGTTTCGGAGTTAACATATCTGGCGAGATAGACAAATTTAAAATTCAAGACCCAAAATATCAATTATATGCATGAAAACTTACCCGTCCGTGAATCTTCTCCTCTAGCCTTCGCATTGTTTTCGCAACACAATCCTTTGTTTGCTGCAAAGTATCACATTATAACAATGAGCTGGACAGGAATACTGCAATGAACTGCGCAAGACTGGGAAGATAGTGATAATCTACCAACTCCATCAGTGTGAGAAGTTAGTCCGTCTGAGCACAAAAAAAATTAACCTAGGCAGATCAGATGTAACTCTATGAAACATACTTGGACAATGAATTCTCCATATTGGAGTTTCTGAAAACCCCCAACCTTGATAAGATCTGCAACATTATCCTACAGAAGAATCCAAGTAATTTTCAGTAGATTCCAGTGTTGGGTGAGGAAGTAGGGACTAACAGTGCTGAGGAATATTCTTTAAGCCATGAAGAAATAAACTTATCATACCTCATTATCCACAAGACCATATAGGGTAAAAGCAGCATTGTGTTGAAGTGGTCCACTTTTGGAATCAAGAAGCCTAAGTAACGGAACGATACCACCATTATGTGCGATTCCAGCTTGGTTGTGTGTTTCCTGAGATAAAGTGGGGGAAGGTAATAGAGAAGATGTTTTTAGAAACCCCAAAAGGCAAATAACTTTGCCCATAGTGCATAGTGTACAATACTTAACCATATACAACTAGATATCATTCCATGTAGACAAAAGTTTGTCTTATAGTTGATTAGGGTGCTAAGACTTTTACTTCCAGACATCGTGCTTTCACCTAGGGACTACAGAGATGCATTGAAGATCAGATTATAAAACAAAATGCCTATTTGTGCAGAGTGGTTTGCACAAAGCCAAGATAGATTTAAGCAATCAAAAAGAAGAGAATGTGTCAAAAAAGTCCAGAGATCCCTTTCTTCAGAAATTAAAAGCAGAACAAATGAGTGCATTCACCAGTTTGATGCTCAGAGCTGTTTTTTCCTGCAGTCTATACAAACACACATGCAGACATGCACACACACCATGCTCAACAGACACCAAGATATACATGTATGCATGCTTTAAATAAAGCATAGCTCTACAATACAATCAAAGAAACAATAACCTGAGCCAACCTCCCAAGCGCAAAGGCTGCCATTTCTTTGAGCTGCACATCCGAGGACTCAAGCATATCAATTAATGGCTTGACAGCTCCTCTCTGAACAATGTGCACCTGCACAAACCTTGTTCTAGTTAATGCTTAAAAGGAATATGTATCAAACACACAAATACACACTCAAGAGCAAAAGCTTTTGGCCTTAAAATATGAATGGTATTCAGCCTACCTTGCAATCTGAATCAGCTGCTGCAAATTGACCCAATAACAAAGCTGCTTCTCTTTGGCTTTCTGAACATGGAGAGCTGTGCAATATATAAAATGAGAAGGATATCCATGAGGATCTTGCAGAAGACAATTGTAATGTGAAAAGGGTGATTGAGCAAGAACAGGCAACAATGTGAAAGCCAGCAATACCTTAGCAATCCAATTACAGGTTGTAAAGCTCCAGCAAGAAGAACTGCTTTCTTTATGTGTGGGGACGAGTGAACCAAATTTCCAATCACACCAACCTGACAACAAACTCTTGCACAGTCAGCTGGTACAAAAAAATATACAGTCCACAGAAAGCAAATCCAACTAAAGAAGTTGGGTTGAGAGTTAACCGCTTCATAATGTATAGCAGTATCCTCGGATCCAAGCATTATTACAAGAGTGGGTAGAGCATTACATTCTACAATCTGTAAATCCACTCTTCATGTCACCTATAGAACTCATAACAAAATAATACCATATGGATGGAGAATGCAAGAATTCCCTCTACCTGATTTTTGTTCTCATCATTTTTAAATGCAAGGGTCCGCAAGGCACCTGCAGCTGCTCTCTGTACCTTAGCATCAGCATGTTCAAGCAATTCAACAAGATAGGGGATGGCACCTTCAATCCTGAACACATAATCAAAGACGCCATGGAAGTGGGTGATAACTGAAACCAGACTTGGAAAAAAAAAAGGAGAAAAAGATGTGCATAAGCAAACCTGACACGTGTTTTGATGCCACTATTCTCATGAGCAAGGTTAGTGATTGCATCAGCTGCTTTCCTAACAACACCATTGACTGTTCGGGAGTTATCAACACTCTTATGTCTCTTCAACAATTCCACGAGATGGGTCAGAGCTCCAGCATCTACTATTAGTTGTTGATGCTCTGGCTAATGAACAGCACGTAGGAAAATTATAAAATCAGGATCAAGGTAAAGAAAGGATAACATTTCCATACAGCTTGTAGAAAATCTGTATATGTAATCATGGTCTAGCAGAATAAAGTTAATGATATAAATTAAAAAGAAAAAGGAAAATATGATTAGCTATAATTGCTATATACAAGAGGTGTTGGCCTAATTATACGCGTAGGCCTGTCAAGACAAATACAGTCATGGAAAAAACTTGATGATACATATGTAAAGCAACGAAAAGAACAAAGTAAACATGCACCCAAACTTCAAATTTTAACACTCAAAACGTATTTGCAAGTTTTTTGCCCGGAAGTACAAAAACTATAACAAATCAACAAAAGAGCGCACAGCATACACAATAAACTATACTGTCATATTTCATGTATTGATTAATGCATCAATGCTAAACAGCAAGCTCGGAGATCCTTGATATGATCATGCGGCATTAAACAATCCAAAACCAAGAATAAGAAAACGTTTAACAGTAAAATAAATTGCTAGATTAGAATGATAAATCAAATTAACAAGTGATATTGTTTACTTTTACAGCAAGAAGTCCAAGAGCCAGAGCACTTCCTTTCTCTACTTCATGTTCATACAGTTTTGGACCATTTTCCCCTCTCGTAGGCGGTGGCGCTTGAAGGTGCATCACCAACGCGGGCACCGCACCACAATCCACCATCGTATCCACGAGTTCCTCTTAAAAACGGCAAAGAAAGAAAGAAAGTTTCAAATTACAAATGAAAAAAGAAATAGTAATTCACTAGATTAAACAATTATTTTTATTAAAAAAAAAATCGAAAAGCTGAGTGAGAAAGAGACAGGAAGGTACCTGTTTTGGCAAATTGAGAGAGGACGCTAGTGGCGCGCCTGGCAGCGGCGCGATCTGCTTCAAGAGCAGAGAAGGAAGAATTGAGGATATCAACTTGCGTTTGAATATGACGCGTTAGTTTCTGGTGACTCTCGTAGCCGGCGGCAGTGTCGGTGGCCGGAATCTTGTGGCGATCTTGATTTTCGTGTTCGAAATCTTGCTCCAACTTTCGCTTCGAGCCTTTTCTCGTGGAGATCGTCCGGCGATCCATAAAGAAAATTGGACGGTGACTGGGGGAAGAGAGGGCAGTTTGGGGATTATAGAAAGGCAATGCGAGTTTGGGTTCTGTGATTTCGTTGAAGAGATGAAAAAAGGGGTTGGGGATCGGTTAAAAAATAATCCCGTTTGTTTATTTTATTTTATTTATTTTATTTGCTGAAGTGTAATCCGGAGAAGGCCCGCCAAAGATTTAGATTATTGAAAATGGACAAAGGTTGAATTGCGGTTCCCGCCCTTTGACTTTTTAGAATTGAAATATTTATTTCGCGCGCCGTTGTGTTATAGCGAGGTGGCTGGTAAGTGGGCTCTGGATTGGCGGACCTGACTTCTATTCCATAAACTTTTCGATCCATTAAAACAATTATGTTGAAAAGGGCATAAAACGCAGCTCTTCTGTGAGTTTTTGTTTTTCTGTCTGAAAGTTATATAAATAATTATTATTTTGAATGTATATATTTTTTATTTGATAAAAAAAAGTTAAAGGTTCTAGTTTTTGAACGGAAAACTAAAAGGTAAGCGTCTGTCTGTGTATAATGGATAGTGGCATGCACATTTTCTAATCATCGTCTGAAAAAAAATGTTAGAGCTCTAGACGCGGGGACACGCCAACAAAAGCACACTGCCTAGAATTCAACAACAATGGATAGCAGCAGCCTTGCATGGGCAAAGATGAATCTGGCAGGTAACGTGCGATGGTCTATGCAAGTCTTTGAACTTGCGACTTGGCATGGACGTGGGAGCTTAGATAATGGACTTTCCAAGTTAGCAGCTAACGCAGCAAGACAGGTAGTTGGGGCTGCCCTGTGAACAAGCAGAACATGGGTGAAGAGGCAGGATCATGGGGGCAGAACGCGAGAGCATAACTGGGATGCTATACAAGTTGCTGAGCTCGTGGGATCATGCCACATCACTTGCTGGTAAAATAGGGCACTAGGATCATGAAGATCATGGGGGAGAAAGTGCCCCACTATGTCCTAAAAAATAGGAGATCATAGGTGAGCCCTGCAGCTCACATATTTGTCTATAAATAGGTTGCAAAGTCTCTGCCGTGCAGGATGCGATTTATGTGCATAGCACACACACTCTTATTGTGTAATCATTTGTTGATAAGATAAATAAAGGTTGAGAAGTATTCTTGTAATCTCGGTGTGCTTGCTTGTGTTTGTTATTTGTTTACGACGATGCAATTATGAGAACCTCTTTAGATGAGCGAAACACATAGTTGTAGGAAACACGAGCGAAAAAGTGAGGTAAAGTTAATTCTAGTCGGGATTAGACTGCCGCATTGGATTGAATTTCAGGATGATTGTCACGGAGCCTTTTAATTATTAAATAAACATGTATTAGATTTAAAAATAAAAGAAATCTTTTACCCCCGAGAGAAAAGGCAACATTCAACCAGACCAGCCCAGGCCCACAAATCCAAGAGAGTGATGTCCCACATCAAAATGGCCCATAAAAATCACAGATCACATCAGGGAAGGATTACGGTATGCTAGCTGTACTTGCAAACTACCTGCCATGCCGCTGCTTATCTTTACTCCTGAATGTGGATGTCGTCGGCTGCGAGACATGACGAGTAAAGCTTAAACGACGCGTTTCCTGCAGACATGGCTTCAGATTCCTCTACTGGCGCATTTGCAGGCATTTTTCACTGCTTGCCCCCGGAGTCTTGCCCTCGTCCCTCTCTCTCCCACAATTAAATTACCAAAAAGTCAATCAAATCTTACTGTGGCCAGCTTTTTGTCTCTAAATAAATAAAAAGGAGTGTCTTATCTTATCACAAACGGTCATACCAAATTCACGAGCTTCAACTCGAGGGAAAATTTAACTGGTTAATTTTGAATTTGTTATTCAATAATTATTCAATTTTTTTTTATGGTTATTAAAAATTTATATAATTAATAAAGATAAGTACAAGCCAAAAAAAACATTCATATTAATTAAAAAAAAATTCACGAGCTCCTTCACTCCTTCCTTGATTTTTCAACATACAAGCTAGCGTGTGCGTCCATGAAAGTAGCCACGTAAAACTGTACTGTGGCATGACGTGTTGCTATTATCCTAGGCATGCATCAGGAAAGTCTCCGGTATGTTTCCTGGTAGACAAAATTAAATATCCAACGATCAAAATCAAAGAAAATCTACACTGCCCTTGACTGCCAAATTAATTTCGTCGTGCGTGCATGATAAATGAATACTTAATCAGATCCTACGAGTGAACTAGTTAGCTAGTTAGCTAACTAGCTTAGTGGCAGTAAACGGATTGTGGCAGGGATAGCTCAGAGAAAAGAGCAAGTGGTATTAATTCGCGTAGTATGGATTTAGGCGCTAGATTGGGTGTAGGATAAAAATATATATTATAAAAAAATATTCATACGGTAAATACCTATTTCATATACTATATGCATCTCATTTTTAATTTATTTAGTATAAATTTAAAATTAAATTATATCAAAGTTGATTTTACATAACCCCAGTTAACATGACGGTAAAAAACAATCAATTAGGTATTTAGGTTGACCAATAAAAAAGTTTTAAAATAAAATTAATAAAAAAATAATTTTAACCCAATTTTTTCTCAAACCAGGATAAAAATAAATTGTGTGGAAGATACTCCGATATAACTCGATCAAGTTATCTAATCTAAAAATAACTTGCTCAATCAGTAAACAAAATTTAAGGATGAAATTAATATAAAAAATCATCAACCTAATTTTTTATTTGACATGAATTTAAAATTAAATTACAAAGATTTAATCGGTTAAAGGGCATGTGAAAAATGTTTAAAAAAGAGCTGAACTTAAAATAAATGAATACAGCACTGTTGATATAAACAGTGAAGTTCCTACCGCCTGGCGGTGCCAAATTATTGAAAAAGAACCTCATTGTTCTACGCAAATTTTATCCAATCGGATCAATACATGTATGAACATGATTCTCACACCATCAAAGATTTGCACGTTTTGCCGAGACATGGTTGACCAGCCGCGTGCTTGCCAAATGTGTAGCACGCAATGAGCTTTGAAGTTTGGATGGCATGGTTATCGGAGGATCCAAACATGGTATTCAGAATCAAACCATATTCCTAAAAAGCTTCGACCTTCCCTTCCCTTCCCTTCATCGATATCAAGAACTGATGGACATAATAACTTGTTTGTTGTATGGCCGATGCCAATGCCCGTGGCTTTTAATAATAACTAGCATATTATTCTTAATTCATAGTAGGTTAATATTATTTTTTTTAAAAATATATAAATAATATGTTAAGCATTTTGAGTCAAACAATCATATGAAATCTAAAAACCTTAGGTGTGACAGTTATGTCAGATATAAGTAGTTTAAATGTGACATTGTTGCCATACAGATGGAAGACTTACGAGTATAATTGCATTATATTTACAGAGACTTGTAAATAATTTTTCATAATTACATCATTCATGTAAATTGGGTAGTCAATATATATAGATCTTGATGCGGGCAAAAACACAAAGATGGTAAAACAATCACAGCATAGACATATTTATCGAGTGAAGAAGTTGTAAACTTGATCCCTAAACTCACGATTTATTATAACGAGATAAAACTTAATGATGTATGCATCTAGAGAGGTTTACAGTGTTTTTTATAGGCTACAAAAAATAACCTAGACTAGGTAATGATATCATAATTCTAAAATAAAAATAACAATTAACAACATAAAATCTAAAATAACACAAGAGAATCAAGGGAAATTGGCAAAACAAGATATTCTGGGACTAATTTGGAAAAATCCGTGTAGCAGCTAAACCATTAAAGATGGTCCCCTGAAGAACTTAGCTTCGAGATTCTTTTGTAAAAATTAAAGCTAAATTTAATGATCAGATAAAATGTTATAGTATCTTTTTTTATGTTGGATCGACGTGACCAGACTTTTGTTTAGACATAGCTTTGTTCTACTTGTCTATAATAGCACCAGTAGGACATTCATATAGTTTGTTGAGTGCTACAAATCTCGCGCATCCTCGTCAGATTTCTTACAACTATCAGTTTCGGTTGACTCTAATGCATCATGTACACATAATTAATTACGCTGATGTGTTTTTCATATATTTTTTATAACGTGTTGCATGCATGCTGATCTTGATCTCCCGCGGACGTTAGTTACGTTCTTCAATGTGGTTCATGAACTTATGGAGGAGGGGATTGATGAAGTCAATTGAACTTGTCGGCGAGGGGATTATGAAGCAAGTGTAAAGAGAAGGATTCAGAGACACGTCCACAATCATCCTTCTAGTTTGCAGGAAGAAGAAGACAAAACGAAATGAGCATAATGAAATAATCAAGAAAATGAAAAGGAGACAAGATCTCATCACAGTCCATGCAATACAACATATACAGTGGACATGAATCACACCCGAGAAGAGAGAGAACCACACGCGTGTATGAGATCAGGGGACATGGTGAAATGGGCGGTGGGATCTAGTCAAGAAATGCAAATCGTTTGCAAAATTGTTGTGTTTGGTTGCTTACAGTGGAAATCTAGCTAGTAAAGGTGTTGACCCTGAGGAGTCAGCAGTCAAGCGTATCTCCATCTCGAAATTGGCTCGGCCAGCTAGTGCATGGATGAAAGAGAACAAAAGGCCAAATCAAACTCTTATGGAAGAAATTGAGAGATCTCCCAAGACAAATCGCAGAGCCTTTGACCATCTAGCTAGCTGTCGTCAAGGAAAAAAAAACTAGGCAAACCTCAAATTAACCTGCAAAGTACAGATATTATCAATTCCTTGAAAAATTGTAAAATTCTCAATTGAGTCTCTCCCGTCCATTCTCCTTTACGATGCAATGTAGAATGGATGTAATTTCATAAGATATGCTGTCAAATTATACGAAGCTTAACATTTTTTGCTAAAGAAAATCTGAGCCGGAAAGTTCAAACCAAGCTCTAAAATCTCACTGGGTTCACCGGTTTTTTATGTTTTGTTTCGCAGAGCACGTCGAATTTAGCTAGATGACGTGCCCAGACTGCACAAAGCATGTTAGGTTAGACAGTTTTTTCCTTCTTGCAATTCGATTTCATAATTTATAAAAGGGCTTTGATTGTCGGGTTGGAATATCAAGATTAATTTATTATTGTTTTTTAAAAAAGCAATATTTTTCTTTATATTACCTTGTTTGATTAGATAAAAAATACATATCAATAAAGTTTAATGGTGAAATAGTGTTAAAATTAATTAAATTTAATTTGACTTGGACGAAATCTTCAATCGTACGTTTTCTGAGTCAGCCTCGTAGATCATAAACCGGGTCCTGTAACCATTGTCGAGAGTAGAGGAGAGAGACGTCGATCATGTCACTGCGGAGTTCCACTGGCATTTACTATAAGAAAGATTTTCCAATCTTGTGCTGGCATGATTGGTTTACAATCCATCGCGGAAGATTTTGATATTAAGAGTTAAGAGAAATTAATCCGCTTGAGAAACCACTGTAATGTTTTCATTGTTAGCTATTTTATAAATTACTGTGGATTAAAATAATGATTTTTTTTTGTTAAAAATTTTAGTTTTATCCTTAAGCTTTTTTATTTATAATTGAGTCATTTTAAACCTGAATTAGTATTTAATTGCATGACATCTTGAAATGAAGGTCATATTAAAAGTCAGAGAATAAAAATAAAAATAACAGATAAAATAGGCTAGGCTTCAATTTTTTTTTGGAAAGTTTTTTTTTATTTTCTTTTTTTTCGGTTTACAAGTAGTTGGTCCCTTTAATTTTTAGAAATTCTATTTTGATCCAACAATTTATTTCCTTTATTTTTTCATGAGAGGGGGGGGGGGAGGATCATTAAATTCTAATATAAAAAAAATAGACATGCAATGGCTTTTTTTTGTTCAAAAATATTCAATATAAAAAATTATCATGATCATTATTGTTATAAAATTAAATAAAAAATAATATTTGGAATAAAAAATTTATTAAATTCGATAACATACATAACTCATGTCATAAGTTTGGTAAGTTAATTTCGAGTTCACTTAATATGTTTTTATTTAAATGTTATTTTTTTTATCAATTTTTCATTTAGTATCTATTCAACTCAGGATTAAACTTTCTAATTTTTTTAAGCTTATTCTTGTATTTTTTGCAGCTTAACTTTAGGTGAATTAAATGTCTTTTAATTTTAATATCAAATGAAAATATAGTTAAATTCATGATTAAAATCTATATTTAAAAAAAAAACCTGTCACCAGTACCCATGTATAATTTTTGCTTTGACCCATATTATAGCGTACGGCGAGGCAATGGATTAGTTCAATGCTATAATGATCCATGTGATTTCATTGCAACTTTGCTGTTTTTTTTTGTTCTTCTTGAAAATGTGTTTGCATACCTTTTAAAAGTGTGTGGCTGGGAAAAAATTAAAAAAAATATTATTTTAATATATTAATATTAAAAGTAAAAAATAATTTTAATATATTTTTAAATAAAAAATACTCTTAAAGACATCATTAATCACATTAAAACACACACAAATGAATCCTCCTATGCTACCGACGAAAAGAATTACTCACTTCGCACAGCACTCGAAGACGAGACAAAGCAAAGCATGGAAGTAATGACCGTGAAATCAGCATTTAAATATACGTGTCCTGGTAAGTATATATTTACTACTACAAAACTTAATACACCCGCGCGCACTTACATATTAAATGTGCACACCTATATGAAGTCCTTGTGATGGTAATTATATACCAATTAACCTCGCAATAAATGTCTATATGTTACTCGGTACTTTGAATTATTCGAAGAATAATTAAACGGAAAGGACATCCTAGAAAATTGAAAGAGAGATTTTCAACAAACCCCCCCTTTATAGTCTCAATCTGCTTACTTTAGATTTTGATTCTTTTAAAATATATAAATAATATTTTTATTATTTAAAATTTTTATTTTTACTATCAAAACATCAATATATACATACACGGGAAGAAAAATAATTGCCGACTATCAGCATGTATGTGAAATCTTTCTCATTGATATAAAAGACCAGCCAAAATCAATATCAATCCAGAAAAGATTTTAACCAGATGGACTTGGATAAGACTTCGTTTTTGCTGAGATCATATCTTGGGTTTCGTCTTCAGAAGTTAGCTAGTTCTTGTGTTTTGTCATGGTGTTGCATGGGGATTTTGCTGGAGTTGATTTTCTTGCTGGGTTTGAAATGCAGCTAGAGAAGTACCAGTGCCTTTTCAGCTTTTTCTAGCAATTCAGGAGGAAACCGACAAGGAATTGGTGTTTTCTTTGCTTTTAGTGGTGGATGTTTCACTAGAGTTAAAGGAAGATGCTGGCCCTCTGGTGGTTATCATGGCTAGACAGTGGTGAACGAGGACAAAGATGGAGTTAAATTTTATAATGTAAACTGTATTATTTCATGTAATTTCAATGAAAAAAATAGAGATAACTCATAAGACCGAGGTTAATTGAAATTACCCAAAATTAAGATGCAAGCTGAACTAACTAGATTTACCAGTACTGCCCGGCCCTAGATCCGTATGATATTTTTGGAACACTGCATATACCCAAAATTAAAAATGTAAGGGAAGAGCTGATTACTGACAAAAAAAAAAAAAAAAAAAAAGTTCAATGATTCATCACAGGCTGTCCTCCCGTCCTTTGCTTGTCTGTATTTGCTCGAAGCCCAAGAAGAATGGAGCCAACTGCCACAACCTTTACCAAGTTCGCGTTTCATTCAGTACGTACCTACACGGAGCAGAGAGGACAATCTTCGTATCCGAGGTGAGAGGGCCGTTTGTTTTTTTCTGCAGAAATGATGTTTTTATTTATTTTTTCATATTTTTGTATTGTTTTAAGAAATAAGAAATACAAATTACTATATTTTAAAATAAAAAAATATATTTAAAAATAACCACTATTCAACGGTAAATAAAAGTAGCAGCCGACTTCGTACCCAGCACCAGAAATTTCAAGTCCTACGAGGCCGTCCACTCAAGAACCATGGTGCTAAGAATGAATTCTTGTTGCTCCATCCAACTACCTAATTTATAACAGCATTTATGTGCAGATTAATTGGCGAGTGGGTTACATTTAGTTGGTTCAGATTTAAAGGCAATATATTCCTGTCTTGCCTGGACTAGATTATGCATCGGCAAGCAAGAGACCTGGGTAGTTGGGTTAGGTCAAGTGAGATGTCACGTTTCAATTCGAATGATATGGAAACTTAGCAACAAAGCTGGTTCCGTAACTGTTAGTGCTAGCTAGCTAGAAAACGAACAAATATAGATACCAGCCGAAGCCTTTCCTTGTGATTGAATCACCATTGCAAGCGTCTCTCCTTTATTTTATTCTTACTTCTTGCCACTCGCAATTAATTAGGACGTGAAGCACCCGAAACACCGGCTTGATTTGGACACCCTCTCGGAGTCTCTTGGCTCTTGATCTGGAGAACATGAAGAGAACCGTGCATTTAAGACGTGGACATCGCAGCTAAGCTATGAGTATCAGTTCACTTCGGGACTTTGTTTTCGGGACTGGCACAATGTCATGGTCTGCATTTTATATTCTCCAACGCTCACTTCCGATCCAACCCCCCATGCTTTACAAAGCATGGAGACTGGAGAGCAACACAAGACAAGCACAGCAAATACTATGATTTTTTTTTCTATCGAGAGGGTTGATGAAAAGCTAGTAAAAGTTTAATCGAAGAATGATACTTCAGGAGAGAATGATATAGCCACCGACTGGGATGCTACTTCATTAAATAATGATATCTACTAAAAGTTTAATCAAAGGAGTCTCATGCTTGGTTGCTGGAATAGTGACGATTCTTTCGAGTTTTAATTGCTTAATTCTAATTGACCAGCGGCTCCATGCTTGCTTGAACATTTTCACCACCGTCACTGCTCCCTGAATAACTTGTGGGTCGTAGTGAAAAAATACTGAGATTACGAGGTCGTTTTCAATGATAGAACAGTTCGCCGATCACCAGGGGGGCGCCTCACTTTCAATGCTGCCCAGTTATTTCTTCTTCTCTCTCTCTCTTTTCATTGCTCCTCGGTTCCTACAAGTTTTGTACTTAGATACTGTTCAGGTGCGCAATAACTTTCGTTCGCAAATGCTTTTTAAAATTACACTTGAAAAAATAATAAATTAATAATTTATAGTATTGTTTTAATAATTTTAATATGTTTGTATAAAAAATATTTTAATATATTTTTAAACAAAAAAATATTTTTTAAAAATATTTTATACCATATAACCCCAATTAATGTAAATACACGTGTAGTCAAACAGGTAAATTACTAGAAAATTATTATATAAATTTAGTTTATTATTGTTGAAGATATCATCAAATCTACTGAAAATAATACTGATACTGAAGATAAACATGATCAGGGATTACTATCATGATCAAGAATCACTGATACTAAAGATAATCGTGATCTCTGATTATATCTGCATAAGAGATTATCACTGATACTGAAGATAATCATGATTAGTGATTATTAATACTATAGATAATATCATGTATACTGGAGATAATCATGATCAGGGATTGCCATCATAATCAGGGATCCCTGATCATGTTAAGGGATCGCTAATACTGAAGATAATTGTGATCTATGATCATATCTACACAAAAAATTACTGATACTGAAGATAATGGTAATTATATCTATAACAGATATTCTAGGAATTAAATATATATCTTATTATTAAGTGAATTTTTAATGATAAGATTTTTGAATTAGAGACTAGAATATATATAAGATCATGGTGTAACAGTAATAATAAATTCAAGCAAATATATTTCTGTAATACTTCTTTCGCACATCTTTCCCTCTGTATTCTTTTTTTATTTTATCAATTATGAACCGGCTCACATAAATTGTAGATGAGATTCACCATTAAACGACTTTGTGAGTATGGCTCACAATGATCGGAGCTGATGTCATGATTTCTTTCATCACTAAGCCTTTTGGGCATCATGTTTCTAAATTATGGATGGAGTGTTTTTCATATATCAATTACTAATGCTCTATGTGGTTCTACGAAGTGAACGTGATACATGTTTTCTGCCGAGCCGGTGGTGGTAAGATATTCCGTTTCCCGGCCTCCAATTAGACTTCAATTATCTCGTAACGATAAAATTACTCTTAAGAAACGGTGTTAAATTTTCTCTCGTTACTTAATTTAGAAGCTAGTATCATTGGCATTGGAATTGAAGTCTAGGAAGACAGGTCTATAGAGGTCTATAGAGGGAGAAAAGTTATTATCTCAGTGACTAATTAACTTCCCAAGAAAATAACTGTATTTAGTTACTAAGTTTTCATATAATTCATGAGTGCGACAATAATAATTTTTTGAGCTTAGTCTTCTTTAAATAAGATGAAATGTACAGAAATATATCGGAATTTAAGTAGAGTAGACTCGACTCGTTTGCAGCCATAATTTCTTCTAAAAAAATAAATGTGCATTCCAAGGAAATGATGGACTTCGATGGGTTAATTAAAATTTCCACAAATGTTACTAGTTTTCATGGCCAATCTGGGGGTGTCCTCGAATCACACCAGCTAAAAGTTTCCGAAACAAAACGGGAGTGCCCGGTTTATGACATACCTTTTGTTCTACTCCATAATTTAATTCGCAAAGATGCCTTCAAAGTTCAAATACTGCTACAACATAAAGCATCTAGATTAGGTTTAAAGTCTGTAGAGTTAATGAGTTGATCTATCGAGTTAGGTTTTATATACAGAAGCACGGGTGAAATTTGTTTATTTTTTTGTTAATTTAATGCCCTTAAACATTTATCTCCACTAGAATTTTGAGACCCACTCAACAGTTTAAGCAGACCTTGCACACTATACACGACTATAGGCGGTATGGAAGGGGGTTTTCATTTTTCAGCGAGTGAAAATCCTCAGCACTAGAAGGCAACCACATCGAACACCTTTCCTGCATCTGTATAGTTTATGAAAGAAAAGCCATGGCTGTGAAGAATTTATTACCAACCGGTTAGTTCTACCTTACGAAAGCAAACTGAGTAAGATAATTGCTTAAAATGGTACAACCTTCTAACCTTGTCACTCTCCCTTTCCATGAAAGCCAAGGTGATTTGCGCTCCCATAGGATGCTAGCAACTCGTGCCAGGATCGAATCCGCATCACAGGTTGGTTAAGTTTTGGACCCTTTCCAGCAACTGAAAACAACACTTTATTAATTAGACCTAAATATTGTCTTGTCTAGTGGCATTATCATACCGTATTCACGTATGACGTGGTGGGGAAAGTACTATTCTAATTTCTACCAACCATCCCATATATTAATATTAACTGCATGCAGTGCAGTATCATATATATACAAGGCTATGAAGAGATCGAAGGAAAAAAAAAGATTCAGAGAGTAATATATAGTAGTGCATGCTCGGGTTTTTTTTAATCAAACCAAGCAAGTAACGAGTAGTGCCTGTCTCGTGCCCAACACCGGTGAAAGAGCAAAGTTCTTTACTTCTCACCCACCAACTTACCTACCGAAATTGGATGACAGTGGGTTAAAAAAAAAAGAGCAGCGGAATATACACTACAGACAAGACTGCAAAGCGATGAACAAAGTAGAAAAATCCTGTTCTTTTCTTCAAAAAATTACTTGCTTTCGGTGATTGAGATTGGAATTTGCAAAGTTACATTTGCTTTGACAATATATGGTGTCTTTCTAGCATGTAACAATGGAATTTGGTTCAATAGTAAGAAATATATCTAGGGTTATTGGGGCAGCCAATTTTTTAACAGTGCTGGACGAATGCTCGAAAAATATTTCTAACAATTACCCAAGTTATTGGCTGCTCCCGGTTGTCTCAACAACGAAAAATAAAATGACTTGCACTTGAAAAAAGAGAAACCTCTACCGACAATTTCGAAATTGTTTTCTTGGCTGTAGATTCTTAGCAAAACAAAGTCAAAAATTGTTTGGACCACTTGAATTGTTTTTCTAGCTGTTCAATGACACATGACAATCCATATTTTCTCTCTCTTTTCTCAAGAAGTACGATCAATCATCTATTTTTTTTTTAGACTTGGCTAGTTTGTTCTTTAACGTGGTGCATTGCTATTTTATGCTTCTGTTTACGGGTGTGTTTACGAGGGAGATTGTTTTATTTTGATGTGATTTTTTAAAATATAGATTTTTAATATTTTTCAATGATTAGTAATGTTAAAATTAAAAAAAAATATAATTTAGCTAGAACGAAAAATAAAGCAGGCCTACAAACTCTCGAGCCATCAATATCTCCAGATTTTATGAAGCCTCACCACAAAAGTTTTCGCTGGCAATTGAAACATAAAAGGGAAGGTCAATTGCAATTTCATTTCTACGCGGCGGTTCATAATGATGGTATTTATCTTCTGTAATTAATCAATTAATTAATTTGTCCCTAGTCAAAGGAACTCCCAATTGATTCAATCTACCAGAAAGAGACAGAAATCAAGCAAGATGGTCTGATCTAAAATTGGGCAGAAGAGACAGTTAACTAACTAGTCGAGTGAACCAAGACTGGTTAATGGTTAACATGGTTAAAAACACAAAATTAAAAACCATCTAACTACCATCAGCAAGAGGAACAGCGGAATTCTTGCTAGGGCTGGGAGGCAAGCTACTCTTCCCGGAAGCAACAAGTCGTTGCACAAAGCTCTCAATTCTTTCAGCATTGGTCTCCGTTAGTAGCCGCTTCCCCCCAAACGGTAAGGTTTCAAGTCCTCTCTCCTTTAGCACCTCCTCCTCCACCACCGGCACCGCGCTGGCCAATCCGTTTGCCTGCACACATTTAACGCCGTTAACAAAGATCATGCATGAATCATAATAAAAACTGGAGATCACTTGAACTTGAAATTGAAACAAAAGATGCAAATACCTGAATTCTGACGTAATCAGTGCGGTTCCAACAGAATGCGTTACCCAACATTTGGTCAACAGTCTCTGAAACCCCGTCAAGCACAATGTCAACAACAGACGACGTGGAGCATTCTCCGTTACGACGGAGCTTCCTCCCACTCAGCGATCCACTTCCGTTTCCCAACGACAGAACCAACAGATCTTCCACGCTATTAACAAAAGGGAAATCACGCTTGTTGTGGAGCACGTGCGTAACTGCCGCTGCTGTTGGATTGTTCATCACTAGACCTCCGTCTATCGCGGAGCACGAAGTTTTGCCGTCAACTGACGTTAAGTTAAACGGCTTGAAGAGGCTTGGAGTTGCTGAAGTGGCAAGGCAGACTTTCCAGAGCTCGAAGTTAAAACTGGGTGATTCGGTCGCGTCGGCTCGGGAGAAAACAAAAGGGGCAGAGCTCTTTAGGTCAAAGCAAGGAACAAGGAGGGGCTTGCACGTGTCCTTCAAGGTCAAAATCACACCGTCATCTCTCCGCAACGCTTCTTTCATTACTTTCTCCATGCTCCTACCAGAGCACCTCCTGCGGCGGCTGAGGAAGCCACTGCACTTCAACCTGAAGAGGCCGGAGTTTTTCTCAGCAACAAATGCGACGGCGTCTCTGGCTGTAAAGAGTGGGCGGCCGGAACCATCGTCGGCGGATAGCATGGCAGCGAAGAGAGCTCCGATTCCGGTGCCAGCAATGATATCAAAGAAATCCGCGATTCGAGCTTGAGGATCGCCGGTTTTGAAGCGGATCTGATCCTCAAGGTGGATCAGAGCAGAACCGGCAACAATGCCATTCGTGCCTCCACCGTCAATGCTCAGCACTCGTGTTTTCTTGGTGGTTTCACAGTGCGAGAGCCATTTCTGCTCCAGTTTTGAGAAGATCTCTAACGTTGCCTTACTAAGATCCATTTCAATAGCACTCTCTCGATACCTTACAGGCTTAAAATGCAGCTGCTCTTGCTTTGTGTTTGTGCGTGTGTAAATGAAAGCGAGGAAGAGATTGTTTCCCAAGTTTTATAATGGCGCGTGTTTTGAAAAAAAGGGCTCACGTTTTGTTGATGAAGGAATTAATTAATGGCTGCACAATGCTCTCTCTCTCTCTCCATCAAAATCTCTGGCTTTTCAGGTGGAGGAGATGGAGAGTAGCACTGTGTTTTATCTCTCTCTTGTTACTCTCTCTGGGCTCTGTGAGTTGTGGAGAGTTATTACCGGGAGTGATTAGGGGTCGTGCTGGTGAAGGTGGGTTATATACGCGTCACGTCCTGTTCTGTTTTCTATTTGTTTATTTATTTATTTTGATTAATCTCTAGGGCTATGGGTTTACTCGTGCAGTTGTTTACGTGGATGGACTGTCCTTACACGTGCAACAGAAGTTGTACTAATCGGGTCAAGGGAAGGAAGCGACAATCTCGGCTCGGCTATCGCTTCAACAGTGATGACTAGTTCATTACAGTTACTAGCACTGTTACAATACTATCTTTGTCTTCCCTGGCCAGGTAATTATTAATTTACTATTACTGATTGGGATTAAAGTCAAGTCCCATCCTCAACGTTTTGACATTTTATAGATTTTTTATTGGAATTTCTTAGAGTGATTTAACTTTTGCCACATGGAATGACATTTTAGGTTAATTAATATTTGTTTCTGTTTTTTTAAAAAATATATTTTTAGTATTTTTAAATATTTTAATTATTATAATATATTTTCAAGTAAAAAACACTTTAAAAAATAACCATAATAACACTTTTAAATACAATAATCTAAAAAAGTCATTTTAAAAACCTTTTGAAACGAGACAAAAAGTTAATTAAGAGGGTTTCGAAGTTTTAAAGATTTCCAAAAAAATTGAAAATCAAAATTGTTTAGAATTTTTTAAAATAAAAATACAAAAACAAGTTTTGCGTTTGAAAAGTTGGTGCAAATTAGATGGAGCCTAATAAATGACTGCATTTACAAATTAGAGATCAGTCCTTGTTGCCTGACTTGAGAGCCAAATTTTCTCTTGGGGAATTAGTTCTACACCGATGCATTACTAATCGAAGTCTATGGCGTGCTAATTTGCTAATCATGCTGTCGTGCTGGTTAATGCAATATTCATTGTCTCCATGGAAAAAAAAATACATTGTGAAATAAATAAAGCTCATCCAAGAGGTGTTGTTTTTGTATTTCAAAATTATATTTTTTTGTTTTATATTGATTTTTTTTATTATTTTAGATTTTTTAAAAAATTAATATTAAAAATAAAATTTATAAAATAATAAAAATATTTTTTTTATGTATTTGTAAAAAACCATTTAAAAAAATAACTGAATTTCATGAGAAAAAAAAAAACCGAGTAAAATCCGGCCTTAATTTTTGATATGACAACTGACGAGATAAGCCAAGAAAACAGAGTAGGAGTATGATCGGAGCTGGCGGGACACGTGGGAGGAGTGGATAGAGATGCAATGGCTAGAAAGCCACTGCAATATTAGCCAGGCTCACTTGTATTAAAACATGCAACATTGGACTTAAAAGTTAAATCTCTTTGTTTTTTTTATATAATTAATCTAAACCCAATGGTAACGATTTCGCTATTTTGTTTATTTTGTCGAAGATAGAATTCTGGACTGACCCCCAAGGAAATGGCTAGCCGAAAGGCAAGCAGCTCGAGTGCTGAGTCCCTGCTGGTAGCTAGGTTTGCAGGAGCACTATGTCGAAGTGGGGTCGCATCGCTTGCAATCTAAAGATGGATTCCTTGTGCTTCCTCTACAAACGTCGTACACTTAATGTAAAACATCGGTACATGCAATTATAACATCGTACGTGCTTGTACGGAGATAGTCCAATTGTAAGAATAGCAACGCCTTCAGATTCGAACAATAATCTTGAATTAAACTGTACCACACACGCCTTTTCGTTTTGTTTTCATTTACCGCTTGAAATTCATAACTAGCAACGATGATATTCAAGCTGTAAAATCATTTCTACTGTGGCCTGGCGAGTTACAATAATTAAAAAAAATGGTACACATTGCTTGAATTTTCAAAGCGATCGGTCCAAAGTTTGGCACCTCCCACGGTATCCATCTAGTCTATGCCTCCTAGCCCTAGGCACGACCCTGTCTTATCACAAGCTATCCATGAAATAAAACACTGCATCAAATATTGTTTTAATAGTCTCAATGGTAAAGCTTAATAAACGAAGTAGTTTACTCAGATAATCCAGTTTAGGAGTGAAAGATGATTTTCAACCAAAAACCCCATAATATAATATATAATAGGATTTTGCTATGATTTACTCAGGCTGTTAATCTGAACTCAAAAATATTTCTCACGTCGGTTAGTTTAATAATGAAGAATGGCAAACCCTAGTTAACATTTAGAAAAGAAACCTAAGGTTGACATAAATTAAATTACCTGGAGACTCTACGAAGCCCCGAAAATTATCCAGTAAAAGTTACTTTTATTGAAAACGCCATTTAATACATCGAATATGGCCTTTAATCGTACCTCTACATGGCAATTAAAATAAGGAAAAGAAAAGGCACTGCGCTAAACCAAAAAAATCCCTCTGACAGAAGCAGCTTGAAAAGCTTCCTAATAAGCAAGCTGTGAGAGACAGAGCGCCAGCACACCCAAGGTCCAATACAGTTTATTAAAATAAAGATCAGATGAAGCACTGCTACGCGAGCTTAAGGGCCAATGAGCTGGACTCGGACCAGAAGTTATTGGGGAGACCAAGATATCGATCTCCTGTCCTGCTTGGCAGTGACCAGGAAAACCACATATGAAGTAGACGTGGCCAAGCCTTTCAAGAATATTGATTGCATCGGAGCCGCTAGTGTAAGTGGCTATAGGGGATGTTGCATTGCATGTCTCGAAATCTTGTGACGTGACTTGCTTCACGTTGTGGAACTGGATGTTATAATTGAAAACAAGAGTATCGCCGGCGTGGAAGTTCTTATCGGCAGCCCAATCCTGGTAATCAACGCCACCCATGCTTGTCCAACCAGCAGAGTCACCGACTTGGTAAACTGTAGACGCCATGGAGACTCCGCAAAGAGCCCATCATCAAGTAAGAAATCGCCAAAGTTTTCTTCATACTACCCATGACTGGAAGCTAGTCGATATTGAATGAGAGAGTACCCTGAGGAGCTGCGAGGGCTGCGATTTAATTTTTTGCTTGAAGCCTTGAATGAATGGTGAATACAGAACTCCTGACGCACGTATATATATAAAAGCCAAGTAATCCGAATAACAGAAGGAATTCAAGGATTCCCAATTAAATCCATCCATATTATTAAAAAGGATAATTTATTGAATCTGCTTTCTGATCGGAGATAGAGGACGAATTCGTTTTTGTTTTTTGTTTTCAACGATAATAAAACTTCGTTCTATAATTAGGACCCAAGTTATTATTTTTCATCGAACGATTTCGACAAGGGTCCAAGTCCTTAAATCACAAGGACAATCACAACGGGTCCAAGTTCCTCCATCAAGTAATTTTGGATCGTTTGGCCCGCTGGGTAATGGTATAAATAGAGGCAAAAGCAGAAGGACCGCAGGGCCCAACGAGCGCTTAGGCAAACAGAGCTCGTGAGTTTGGTGCAATCATGGCAAGGATCCAAACAGAGAGATCTAGCTTGGCAGTGGCCAGGGAAACTACAATCGAAGAAGAATGGATTTGGCCCACTCAATCTGTAGCCCTTTTCCAGAACAGGGGATTTTCTAGCCGCAGCATCCAAACAGAGAGGTCTCCTGCTACTCCTTATCCACAATCCCTCCCTCTTACTGTTGACAAGCCAAGACCAAGCTCCTGCTATTTCCTCCAAGTCCCCAAAACCTCTGCCTAAAACTTTATCTCTGATGGCAGCTCCATTCTCTTCACCAACAACGCCACCGCCACTGAGGTCCATCTTTCAACCCAACCCAAACCCACCCAAAGCCCTCCTCTCCCTCACAGGTACTCCTAATCCTTATTCTCTGACTGTATGACATTTTTTTTGTTTAAATAAAAAAAAATGTTTCGCACATTTCAAGCAATGCTATATTAGTTTTACAGGTTCATTTCATAGAGGAGGGCCCCACTGCGCCAAGGTTGGTTACAACAGTATTGGTGCTACTAGCGTGTCTTTGTGGAGCTCTTCTGCTAACTACTCCAGTCTCCGTAACGGCTCCACCAAACTCTCCGGCAAGCCCGTTTCTGTAAAGCGGTTGCTGCAAAACAGGCAAGCATTTCTGTTCATTTTTAGTTATCAAGGAGTAGGTTGTTGGCGTTGTTATTTTGGATGTCTGTATATTGAATCTGATTAGGTTATGTTCAGAAGAGGAGTGGTGAGGAATGCTACTATTGAAGAAATCGAAGCGGAGAAATCTTTGATTGAGGATGATGCTGTAAGTGTTTTTGATTCTCAAATTTAGTTTTAGAAAAAGATGTATATTTTTTTTTTCAATTTGAAATCCATCCTATAGAGTTATGGAATTTTACTACCAGGGAATGTATTGACAAATCAATGTCTGTTTTTATCAGAAAGGAAGGATGGAAAAGACTATTGATACCATGAGAGCCAATTTTAATTCTGTGAGGACAGGCAGAGCAAATCCATCGATGCTAGATAAGATTGAGGTACAAGTCTGCTTTTGTGTGATTTCATTTGTGATTCACATGTGGTTGGTGTGTAGACATTGTATAATGTATGCTTTTTATCGTGTTTTTGCTGGATCATTATTGAGATTAATTGATTAAAGAGACTAAGCCGCAGCAACTATTGAGTAATAAAGTATTGGTACTAGGATTTTGGTAGTAACAATCTGTTTGATGCATCATCTATGGTGTCTCTCTTTGTGCATTCATTAAGCCACTCGAAGGATGCCTTATCCAAATTTTGATTGCTTTGCTGTCGGATGGTTTGTAAGGAAAACTTCCTTCAGCTAGGAATCTAGCGTAGAAAATGTTTTCATGACAGATGATGGATGCAATGTGTGAAAAGGCAACCTTAATTAATTATTTGTTTCTTGATTGCTGGGAAAGTAGCGCGTGTCTGCAAGTTGATTGAATTTGATATTTTTATATGAAGAGAACCATGGCACTTTAATTCTACCATATTGTTAATTTGGTTTTCTGCGGAACTATTGTGCATTGTCTTGGACTAGCTATGAAAAATATGCATTACAGGTGGAGTATTATGGAACTCCAGTCAGCTTGAAGAGCATAGCTCAAATCAGTACTCCTGATGCAAGTTCTCTCTTGGTCCAGCCATATGACAAATCCAGGTAATACAAAAAGGGAGGAGATGATACTATCTGGAATAAACACATTAAAATTACTAAAAGCAAGCATTACTGAAGAAAAAAAAGTAGAGTGCAAGGAAAAAAAATTTAGCTTCTCATATAACTAGCACAGGATTTATAGGGCAAACCATATACACCACTAATTTTTTCTGCCAATTCATCAGTGTTTTCTGGTTAGCAGGCTACCCAAAAGAGAGATAATTGTACAGTTGCTTTACGCTGTATGAGCTGGATATTGTATATTTGGAAGAGTAACTTTAAAGTCATTGTGATTTTTATGTCATGTTTGTCAGCTTAAAGGCTATTGAGAAGGCCATTGTCAGCTCTGATCTAGGTTTGACTCCAAACAATGATGGAGAAGTGATAAGGATGTCTATTCCTCAATTGACATCTGAAAGAAGGAAGGTAGTTTTCCTTCCTATGGTCTCTCAGAATGTAGCAAGTAGTAATTTTCATATTCACCTGAAGATCCCTCAGACCTTTTTTTTTTGTCTTTCATTGCTTTTCAAACATTCTTGAATATAGAGACAGCTAAAAGTTATTATTGCCATGCTCGCTCAACTCATTTAACTATGAATTCAGTAAGAAGTATCATTTTTTACTTGTAGTTCTTGTTGATGATGTAAGTTGGATGTGGCTTTGCAACTTATGCATGATTTTTTCATATAGCACCTTGCCTCTTGGAGCTAGCGATCCTCCACTTTGTTGGCTTGACATTTCTTTTGTCCCATAAATAGTGATCATTCCCCAACTATTCATTCCTTGTTTTCAATAATCATGTCTTGAAGAGGAATTGAGCCCATCAATAGTTTTATATTTTCTTAGAACTTGACCCTCATTTCAAATTAACCACACAAGTCCTGTTTGACAGTTCCACTACGTACATTATTAGAGTTTTGGTGCTGGAAGCAGTCAGCCTGATCTTGGCTAAAGTTTTTTGTTATCTGTAAAGTTTTTATTTGTGATTTTGGTTCACACCGATGCTATATATTTAGAAAGCCATGGTTGTATAAATCAGAAATATAGACAAAATAAATAGCTAACTTTCTTATACTGTTTGATAAACATAGAATGGTGGTACTTTTTGAAGAATTTTTGGGCAAGTTCCTTCAGATGTTTTTAAAGATTGGCCGCACATGTATCTTCAACCTTTTCTTTTTCATCTTCTTTATCTGCAGGAGCTATCAAAGATGGTGGCCAAATTAGCTGAAGAAGGAAAGGTACATTGCACTTTTAGTTAGTGGTTTAAGACAGATCATTATTGTTTTGATTGTTTGAATAAGATCATGGTAGGGAAATCTTAAGTGATTTCACAAGAATGATGCAATTGATTTATAAATGAGTTTTTCATTCCGTAAATTTGTAACTAGTGCTATAAAGATGCAAATTTTCACTTGTATCTTGAATGCATGCAATAACACTCATGCTCGGGTTTAGCAACGGCATCAATCATTCACCTTGATGAATCTGTTCTACAGTTGCATTTGCTTACTGTATTGTTCTTTGCATTGATTGCATA
Source organism: Populus nigra (assembly GCF_951802175.1). Taxonomy (NCBI): domain Eukaryota; kingdom Viridiplantae; phylum Streptophyta; class Magnoliopsida; order Malpighiales; family Salicaceae; genus Populus; species Populus nigra. Next base: position 3,575,694 of record NC_084855.1, on the reverse strand, counting down.
CTCCACTAAACAGACAACCTCTTTCCTCTTGCATTAACTGATGATTTTTTCTTGATATGTTGTTTGTAGGTGGCGTTGAGGAATATTAGAAGAGATGCATTGAAAGCATATGAGAAACTCGAGAAGGTTTGAATCAAGAAACCAATTCATTTTTGTCACTCTACTTGGTTTTATCTCATCCTCTTCTCGGTGACTCATTTATTAACTTAATTCTGTTTGTTTTTCCCCTTCAGGAAAAAAAGCTCTCAGAAGACAATGTGAAGGATTTGTCAAGTGATTTGCAGGTATGATGATGCTTGAAATGTGTATCTCATTATTAATTGCCATTTGGATTTGGTATCAGTGAACTGTGGCTTCTTTTAGCCGCAGCAGTGAGGTGTCCAAATTTTTTTATGTTCTTGAAATTGGCTTGATTGTGATGATTTCAAGCATACAATGGACCTGTATTTATTCAGGGTTGTCAAACAGGTCTGTGGTGTGATGATTACCATTACAAGCACCACATGGTTTGAGCTCTTCCTGGAAAATTCCTTTAAGTTGTGTAACTTATCACACGCTAGTGCTGTATTAACTTCTATACTTGCTGTCATGACTGGATAAATGCATTTGGGACAGCACACTAATTTTTTTTTAAGGATAACCAAATAGTTTAATGCCAGTGTGTCGTGTTGCTATTGGAATGTGCAAGAAATTATCATGATGGGAGTTGAAATAAGTCCCTATAGTTTGTCACAGAAATTTTAGCTGGAAAGGATAAGGGTTTTGTATTCTCTTTTTATGTTCTCATTTTTTTTTCCCTTTCTGTTTTTTATATTCTCTTGTCTGTTTGTATCTTCTTTTCTTTCTGCCATTCGCAGTTAACATCATTTTCTTCTTACAGAAACTTACAGATGAGTATATGAAGAAATTAGATAACATTTTCAAACAAAAAGAAAAGGTAAACTCCCTGCTAATCAAACTCGTAGAATGGAAACAAATATGTGATGACTTTTAGATGAGAGTTTGCCTTTATCTGTTATTATTTAAGGGAGTGTACTTCTTGCATGAGTTATATCATAGATGTGAATCCATGGTGATCTTCATTGCTTTACTTAGAGGTAGAATGGATGGGGTAGATCTCTTGTGGAAAAGGTGACCGTTCATCTCTTTTTGACATTTCTGTGAAATTAATGGAAACCATGTGGGAGAGATGTAGGGTAGTGGGCCTTGGTATTTTTTCACATTCATATCATATCAGAACTTGCATGCCTATCAAACACAAGAATACCGCCACACGTCACATCGGAATAAAGTTGCTAGTTTTTATCATGTTAGGCCAGCTTGTTCAACTTGACCAAAAGTGTCAAATTGTCTATGGTTCGAAGACGCATGTTGGAAATATTTGTTCTGAAATATGAAGCTCAATATGAGATAAAGAATAAAATTAAGAGGGATTGATCATTATGGACCAAGAGTTCTGCATTCTGTTTGATGCCTGGCTGTGATTATTTACTACACTGCTGTTATTTTCAGCTTCCTGTTTTTTTAGTAATTTCATTTCTAGTGGTGCGCTGATGGACTGACCTGTCTTTCAGGAGTTGCTGAAGGTTTAACAACACATTATGCGTATGTATGAGCTTCCAGTCCAAGGCTCTTCTTTGAGATGAATCTATGATGAACCGTCCATACCTCTCCGAAAAGGTAGTTGTGAAGAGTAAATAGAATTTGGTCGATGTTTTCTTCGGAAATGAAGGATGAACGGCTGGCCGTGTGAGTTTTTGTTAGACATCTGTACAGCACTGTTCAAACTTATCTTTGAGGCTCTGTTTGTACAAGATAGGAGTTCGGTAACTATAAGAAATCACCACTTTGTCGTTGATTTTCTCATGGTAACAAACTTTATCCCCATTTCATTTTCCCAACATTCCTTCTTCTGAAGGGACTCGTGATTCTTGTATGAGACTCTACATGCATCAGATGGTGCGTGATTGGCCATAATACTGTACGGACCAGACTGCTGTGCTACGCATAAAAGGAGACGGGGGCAAAGATGCATACCTCGCCTGGGCATTGGAACCCAGTATATTATTCCGAAACACGATAAAGTAGGAATGGACTCAAGTGAAAGTCTAGCTGTAAATTAAACAAATTCCTCGTAGATAAATCCTGAGAACGAGCAAGCTTGTGCATGCCACTCTCCTGGAATAGATCGCATTCATGCAGAGACTGACAAGACAGGGGAAGATCTTTTAAAGGCGGCGAGGGGAGGTGATGCCACTTGCTATTGTTTCTTTCTTGGTTAAATGGATGTCGAAAGGATGCCGGAAATAGCACGGCTACCATTCATGGGCTTGTTTAGGATCAGGTAGTGGACTGGATTGCTACAGTCAAGGGTTCTGTCCAACTCAATGAGAAAAAGAATCTTCTCGACTGTTTTTAGATCTGAGTGGCATATAATTGGACTATGATCTCATGATTTATCCACAAGAGGGAGAATTGTGTTGTTGCGTGCAAATAATTGCTTGGAGGAAACTTCGTAAAAACATTGTATATCATGGAAGGATCGGTGAGGAGTAGGGCCAGTGGACCACCACCTTATTGTGCAAAGGTGCGTTGATGATTGGTTCCTTTTAGACCAAGTTTGCAATTTTGGATTCACGGGCAAAGCGATACGCCTTTGACAAATGAGGATAAGTTGCTTTTGCTTGCATTTTAAAGGAGGGATATCATGAGCATCCCCCCGTCCTTTATTTCAAACCAAAAGCAGTGATTTATCAAGATACCATGTCCACCCATCATAGTCCCTCTCGTCAATTGGCCACCTGTGGACCGAGTCGAGATGGTGCTCGAATAGGGGGGCTGGGACCCAGTTTCAACGGTTTGCACCTACTCTCCAAAGCAAAATCATTTTCTATGCCCCCCTGTCTCATTCTTCCTAGCATAACTCAATGGCATAGGTAACCCCAGCTAATAAATAGTAGACGGTGTGAGTCGGTTGCCGACTGGAACTTTCCTGCTGATATTGGGATGATCTGCACAGCTTACTTTCATGGCTCGCAGCACAGGGCACTCGATATTCTTGTGTGGATTTTCAATCGATAATTCACCAAAAATTTTAAAATATATATATATAAAAATGGGGTGGCCGTGTCAATTCCATTCTTGTAGCATCAAAAGATGCAATCTTTGTGTGGCTCTCTCGAGTCTCACATGAGAATAACAAATAGGAGTGGAATTGTATATGACCCTCTGCATTACTAAGTTTAGTCCTAATTAAATTTTTTTTAAAAAAAAAACAGCAGCAGGAAAGTCGATGCTAGGCTGTTATCACATTCTTAGGTATGGGACCTGAAGATAAAAAGAGAAGGCACGCTGGGCCATAGGGTCATGCAAGACTGTAAAAGGGCCGGTGTGCCGGTTCAACAGATCCTCTGAACCCAACCAAATTAAAAAGTTAAAACCCCCCAAGTCAAGGAAGGTGGCATTCCCTTCAATCATCTTATCTTGTGTAATTTCAATGTAACAAGTCCTCAAAACACACTAAAAAAAGAAATGCTCCGAATTTATTTGTTCTTTTACGGGTGTCAATTTGTTGCTTGAATTCTAAATTCCTATTTACCGTCTCCTCTACTTTCCGTGAAGAGTTTTTTTTCTAAATTATTTATTTGAAAGTGCAGTAGTTTCTTGTTTGGAAGCTTGGTAATTTACCGTCTCACACCTTCCCCTTCCAGCCCACATATACGCATAAACAATTACAAAAACAAAGAAAGTACACCATTTTTATAGAGAAAGAAAGACATGCCTGAATATTGTATTTCAATTTGGTACGTTGCTTGACTATGCTAATACCTAACTAAAAATGGGACAAAACCTTTGAGGTATTGGTTCAGTCTACCAAGTGATTTATTAATTACAATCCTCTTATTGTTGAATTTAAGAGAAAACCGGAAAAAAAATAATATTTTTTTCTAAATCCGTCAATCCAATGCATATCACTTGTTTTGTGACTTGCTGAAATATTTAATCTTGATATAATAAACAATATTTTAAATATGCCTTGACCGTTTTTATTATATAAAAATAAATAAATAAAAGACAAGGCAACAAGGTGGCTCCTTTCCCTAAAGCCCTCTAGAATGCTGCTCCAGTGCGGAACAATAAACAAATGATAGCCACATTGACAAGATCGTCGGGACTAGAATATGTTTTCAACTTTGTGGCCTTTTTAACCCCAGCTGGATCTGATTATCCTTTAATTATTATATACTTAAAAAAACCCATGATTTGTTTTTATAATATAGTTACAAAGTGGCTTTGGATGAGTTGTCTTAACTCTGAACCCACTACCATATTATACATTTGTTTTAGTTGTCTCTGGTCATATAATATAGCAAAGTAATTAAGCCCCGCCAATTAGAATATTAAGATATACTAAACTAATCAAGATCAAGCTATGCCCTCACGCAAATTAAATAATCGCCTGGTAAAGTAATATATCTCTACATCTATTATCATTATTCGCTTGAATAGTATAATGACACTTTTTCATCTCCACTCAAAAAACCTTAAAAAACAGGTTTACAAGGACATTGATTATTTTTACATGCTTTATTTGTTATTATCAAATAAAACAAAAACAAATAAGTATTTTCTTCATTTTGATTTCATAGTAAAATAACTCAAATAGCACAGGAAGCAAAAAACCTAAACTTGGTGTCAAGAGTTATTTTTGTATTTTCACAATGTTTTTTTTACTATTATAATTACAGTCCAGATGCACTTTGGTATTTATTTAAATATAAATGTAAAAATAATAAACAATTAAAATGCATACTGAAACTACAAAATATGCTTCAAATAAAAAAAATTAAGGGTCGAAGGATATTTTCAGCTTCTCACAATGATTTTTTTATGATTACAAAGTCATCTGGGAGCAATTTTATATTTGTCTAAAACAAAGGTGGGTGCGTGGGAGGCTCTCATGTTGTTTTGGGGGTGCATATAGCACCTCCTGGTATAAAAAAATTCCATTTTGTTGTGTCGTTGGAAGCGCTACCATGTTCTCTTTTTATAGATGCGGCATAAACCCCTGTTAGTGGTTTAATTTGGTGTCAATAGGCTTTTTTCCCTTTCTTTTCCCTTTTCTCCATAGAAAAATACAACTTGACATTTTTTATTGTTGATATTTCAACTTCAATCCCTATTTTAAAATTTATAATTTTTTATCTTAATTTTTTTATAAAAATTTTATTTGTTTTCAATTTCATCATTCAATTCTAATTCATCAAATGTTATATTCTTCAATGTGGTCCTTATTCTTTGGATTTCTAGTTGTTATCCTTGTCTCTTTTGTAAAAGTTTTAGTAATATTCGATCTCATTGTTTTAATCTTTTATGTTAATTTTAATCCTTATTGTTTTTGTTCTTTTACTAAATTAATTTATTTTTTTCATTTAACACTTCGATTAAATATATATATTTTTTGTATTTTAATTTTGATATTCATTTTTTAATTGCTATTTTTTAAATTTTTTTTATATAATTAAATTTTTTTAAAAAATTTATTATTTAATATTTAATTAATTAAAAATTATATTTCATGATTTTTTATATTAAATTTTTGAGATCTAATGACTTGGATTATAATTTTTTTTTTTAAAAATAGCTTTACAGTACTCTTTATTTTCTTCTTGGCTTATCAATTAATAAACCCGCGGTAAACCAATCATAATAATCTGCCCCACGATGAATTGCAATCACCAGAACTAGTATACATCTACTCACATGACACATGTGAGCTTAATAAACCCGTAAACCAATCATAAAATGCTGATTAGGATTCGCTCAAACTTGTTTAATCAAGACATTGTTAGCAAGTGGAAGAGTGGGATGGATTCCTTTGTTTTTTGAGATTAATACATAGAATACTCATGCCTGGCTGTTGGAAAAAGAAGCTTTTAATGCTTTTTATTATTTTTATTACAAATAAGAATTTTAAAACTCCTACCATGCACTTCCAATATAATTAAATTATATCGGTAAATCATGATATAAATTATATTTTAATCCTCACTTAATAATTTAATTTTTTAATTGAAATAATTTTTTAACAAGATCCTAGAATATTAATGACTAAATAATAACGAGTTTAAATTTTATTATTCTTATTATCTTTTCCATTTAAAATTAATTGAAAGTATAAGTTGATACGAGTTTATAAACCAAAAATGTTTTACTATGAGAAAATATATTAAAAAATAATACAAAACATATCTTTATAATTCATATAAAAAATTAAATTTTTGGATCGAAATTATTCATTAACACATGCATGATGATAGAGTAGAATGAATAATTTACTAGTATAATTTTTTGAGTAAAATATGTAATGGGTGCATTTGTTTTTCCAAAGTGGAAGAAAAACAATAGAAGCTTGCTTTGATTTGAATCATTCTTGCATAGAATAATGCCTCCAACATGTATCTAGTGTTGAATGTTGGATTTATACTCAAAGCAAAGGACATTGAACCGCAACTAACCAGCGAGCATTTGAAATATTCTCTTCACAATGCTGCTCGAGTGCTTTTCTTGATGCGCCTGAAGGATACGCGTGTAACTCGATCACGACTTGTTTGTAGGTGACTATGTTGTTGTTTTATTCCTCTTTTTTTTTTTTTTTGCAAGATAAAATATTTTGCTATACCTTATTTTTTCATAAAATAAAATATTCTCTTTGCTATATTTTGCTATATATATATATATACACACACACCAGCTTTTATTTATTTATTCAAGAGGGTATTTTAGAAAGCACATGATAAATTGAACATAAAAAATTAAATCAAAATATGAACCCACTACAATGCACTCTTGATAAAACTTTAAAGATGAATTTATTGATTTTTTTTAAAAATTAATTCTCATAATTAATTCGAGACTTGAACTTCAATGATCAAAAAGAAAAAAAAAAACGCTTCTTGACCATTAAAATAAACTTTTGAATTCAATTGAATTTAATAGGTTGAAGTGTACAAGAAGTATACCATGGACCATTTTATATCACATCCACCATGGTAACCATGCCCGTTGGCCCTTCCATGTCACAAAGATAACCTCGAATGGCCTACGCATTGTCCTCTCTTTTTCTCGAGATAATCATCGAAAAAACTCGTTAACCCATCAACCCTCCTACAGGGCCACCTCAGTGGTGGCACAGGGACTGGTAAATAGTTTTAAACGTTCCATCACCCCTCCACTAGTCTAAAAAATTTGAAAAGGGTCTTTCAGTTGGAGAATCAAACTTTTTCTCGAGTTGAAGTTGGAGCTGTAGTTCAACTATGAAAATTTTGCTTGCAAGTTAGGTTTGATATCATTTCGAATAGAAAATCGGGGTCGGAATCAAGGCTCATGATTCCGAATCGATAGCATACTAATTTTGAAGTATTGCTAGACTAGCTGACAAATCAATGGCCACACCTATCATTTGACTATGATGTTCTCGAATTAATTTAAAGCATGTCCTTGCTAGCTATATCACATGAAGCCAGCCAAATTCTCTTGAATAAATGTTATCAGCAATTACGATTAATATATTCGAATTTCAATTAAAATACACACATATGGATCGACATGAAGATAATAAAAAATAAAATAAAATCCATGGGCGTTTAATACTGGTGTGGTTTTTTTTAGCAAACTACAAATACACCCTCCATCTTGAGAATACATTTCGACTTGGTCCCTTCTTTATCGACTTCACCATTATTACCCTCGAACGATCAAAATCTTGCTAATTTCTTTCTTCTATTAGGCCGGCGTTGATTTTCCCAGTCACAATACTTCCAAGACTCACGTGAGAAAAACATTCTTTGAGTTTTATGAAACATAGACTTTTTAAATTGACGTGCATCAAAGGACCCGACCTTTTCATTCGAACGTGTTCGGAGAAAAAAAAGGGCAATTGAATGTTACCACAGCTAAAAGAAGCTCCTCAGCATCCTTCTGGAGAAGGGAAGAGACTGCTGTAATTTTTGACAGAAGGAGGGGGTGTTTTGGTAAGTTAACACAGTTAGAAGAAGCTTCGTATGCAATAACAAGAGAAGAAAAATATTTAGAAAATATCACAGTTCAGATAGCCACAATTATATTATAAAAGATAATTTAGATAATTCAAATAACTATTTTTAGTTTTAAAACACAATTAACGTAAATAACACATAACTTATTTAATATAAATAATAAATTTAGAATGAAGATGAATATATCATAATATAATATTTTATTAAAATCAAACTAATTTATATTTATTCATAGTTCTTGTTTTCCATGATATCATGTAAACATGATGAGAGAAGGCCAGTCATAAACTTAATTAATAATGTCCGGCTTGAAGAAACTTTTGCACATTTCTTTTACCTGTAGGATAGATAGGGAGGTCTACGCCGTATAAAAATTTTCTACCTGAGACTGTCCTCGGTGCATTCATTAGAAAAAGTACCCATCTAGTTTTATTTTTTCAGATATATTTTTCATTTTGTTTTTATTGAAGAGAGTCGGTACAATCATAGGACAGGCAGAGGTGACGCTGCTCGGTTCATAAACTTAATTAATATTTATGTTTGGTAAGCATTCTTTTTTTAAATATTTTTTATTTTAAAATATATTTTTGATTTTTTTATGAAAAATAATTTAAAAAACATAACGGAGCACAATGATAAATAAACACCGTAACATTTGGCGGGACTTGTTTACGCTGCGTTTTCTATTCTATTATCAGGAGTATTATAAATTATATATAAAAAAAGAATAAAACATTCAAAAGTGGAGATGTCGTGGCGATATCGAGATCCGAGGCCAGTCGGCTACCAGCAGTTCCAAGCTCGCAACCAGCACTCCCCTACTCTACCCATTCAGCTTCACTCGCTCGCCCCTCCCTGTCGTGATTGCGCCTTGGATCGTGCTCTCTTTTACACGTGGCCTTTCTCTATTAAAGAGAAAAAACCTTTCCTCCTATCAACACCCGCTGATACTCACAAGCATCACCACACTCGCCTTCTATCGCACTCTTTTTTTCTTTTTGAAAAAGTTACGCGGTTCAGCCAATGGAAGCGCGAGTATATTAATCGAAGAATTAAAAAGCATCCATACTCGCTTCAGGCATTGGGGACATTGCATCATGGAGCCGCATCCGGCCATTCTCCTCTTTCGAATGAGATGACGTCATCTATCTGCCATGTCATCCGTTCCAGTTGGTATGGAGACCTCCTATCCTATATGTGGTCCCATCATGTACTCACGACAGAGTATGCGTAGCAATGCTACACGGTACTTTTAATTAAAAATAATATTTTTAAAAGTTTTTTATACTAACAAATTAAAATTATAAAAAAAAACATTTTAAAAAATTAAATAAGAAAATATCTTGAAAAACAGATTACTAAACACACGTAGTAACACTTGAGTTAAATAATAATAATTATGGATGATAATTTATGTCAAATATGTTAATTTGAATATTTTTTTAGATAATTAATTTTTTTATTGAATAACGGGGGGATACATACATACATACATATATATATATATATTTTCAATTTTAAGTAGAAACTCAAAAACACAGTATTCATTTAATATAATATTTATAATTTTATTATTTAATATATATACACCTCAAAAATATATATTATTAATTTATTTCATGTTAAATTATAAATAGTATTCATGAAATGAACATCAATATTTAATAAAATATTAATATCTAGTTTTTTATTAATAAATAAATAAATATGAATATAGTGGAAAGTGGAAACATGAGGATATGCAATGCTGCCGGAAGAAAATGGACCGTCCGATTGAATCATACAGACGGCGGGGATCTCGGGCTTCTTTCTGAAGCTCGACGAGGTTGACTGTGAGGTGCCAGGTCAGACTTGCTTTTCTTAAATGGTTTGTCAAAATTATGATATGTCCACGTCGGATTCTTATCCAACGTCAGTTATGGCTTCAACCAACAGTCCGAACAATCTTATTCGTCGATTTACAATGCGGGTCCCGCTTCCAGCACTTTGGTAGTTAAGCGGGCCATGCTGATTTTGACCGGCTGGAGCGGTTGTTTCGGGGACTCAAGCCCCACATGATTATTATATCCTCTTTTTATGGACTTTACGTTCAATTTTTTTTTGTAATATATTTTCCACGAGTAACCGGCTGCAATCTATGTAGGGGAAAAGATATTTGCTTCCGGTTTCTCTGCACGAATCAACACTCGGCAAATGTGCAGATCAGGGACAGCAGCAAGGTAGCAACCCTTTACGAAGACGAATAGTCTTCACGTGCCTAAGGCGCGTGAGAGGATGCGGAATCGTGGATAAAATGCAGAAAAGATAATCAAAAGATATAAAATGACACGTGGCCATTCATTCATTCATGCAGGGGCTACTATATTCTATGAGGAACAAGGACACATCTGCCATGTTGGCTTCGGCCATCAGTAGCCGTCCGTTTAAAGCCAATCCAAAGGCAACCAATAACCAAATAAAGCAAGTGATTAATCCGAGCCTTCCATCTTCGGAATGGAGTAGGTTAAATGCTGAGCGAATGGACACGATAACAAACACGGCATAAAAAAAAGCAGATAAAGAGATGAGATTTTATAGAGGGCACAAAAAGAACACACAATAACAACCAGGTGAAAGAAAAACAAAGAGAGAAGAAGGTCAGCCAAAAACCGCTCAAGAGAAGAGAAACAGAGAGAAGCTAGAGAAAGAGCGCACCGTTTATCTGATGCGGTGCTCCTTGTTTGTTCTCTTCTAGATAACATTCCTTTGTAGAAATCAGAAACTCTCCTTATTGTAGCCGGCGATTATGGTGAATTTCCGGCTAGGGAGTTGTTTCTCCGGGAACTGTTAGATATTGAGTGTTAGAAAGAGGTGGTCAAAATTTATGGATAGAAACAGAGAAGGTAGAAGACCATCCAACATGGCAGCCTCTAACGGACTATCAAGACGGCGACAGCAGAGAGCTACAAGAGATTCTCCTGGTATAAAACTTAACAATTTCTCTAACAATATTTAACAATATATATAACTGAACTAACAATATTTTTCATTTTTTTTATTTGCAGAGGAGGATGGACAAATAGAGTTACAAGAAACGGCGAGGCTGAGAGAGAGGGGAGGGAGTAAAAGGGAAAGAGATCGAGAATTATCGAGTAGGAATAAGCGTAGTAGAAGAGGAGGAGGAGGAGATAGGTTAGTACAAGGAAGTAATAAAGAAGAAGGAGAAGAAACAACAGAAGAAAGCATTGGTTACGAAGATGAGTATGAAATTGAAGATGGCGGAGTTTCTCGGTTGCGGCCGCCGCCAAGAGCTGTAAAACAAGTTGCTGGTTTTAGAGTGCCTGCAGATGAAATGATTGGTGTCTCTGTGCCGAGAAAGGCTCGGTCAGGTAAAAATACTTGTAGATTGAGTAACTATGTTTTGATATGAATTTTTTTTTGGGTGAATTAATAGTGATTCTTGGTTTTGCAGCTTCTGTGAAGAGGTCCCATGAGAGTCGGGTATCAGGAAATGGTGGATTTGGTAGTGAAGATAGGCGAGCTTCGACTTCACCGGCGGCGAGTAGGAGTTTTGAGGCTGCATCGCCTTCTTCATCGAATGTTTCAGTCAGAAAAAAGACGGTTTGTATATTTTTTTCGTTCTGCTTTGTTAATGTTTATTTTTTTTGTGATTTTTGGACTATATTTGAAGGGTGGAGATTTTTTTTTGTTTATTTGCAGAAACCAAATGGACCCAAGACTCGGCCTCCAAAAGTGTCGAAATGTTCTTCTAGTTCAGTTCAGGAAGATATTGAGATTGAGATTGCAGAGGTTTTGTATGGTTTGAAGAAGCAATCACACGGGTCTAAGAAGGAGGAGAAGGCTGAAAATGATCTGCAGAAGCTTGATTCAACGGATGCTAACGACTCCAAGTCGTCTCCGAATTCAAACTTTGCTCAGACATCGATATTGAACCAAAATAATGCCTCTGCTTCTGATTCTTTACTTGTTTTGGGTGGGTATATTTATCTACCAGTCCAGATTGTGGAGATGGATATTTTATGATATTTGTGTTTTAATTTCCATTTCCAATGAAATTTGCAGCATCGAAGACGCAGATAATGGATGCTGATTCAGCTGTGGTTCAAAATGGTTTAATTGCTTCTGCTGTTACCGATGAAAGGGAAGGGGATGCAAAAATGGAAATTTCACCGACAAAATCGGGAAAAACATCGTTTTGCGCAGAATCGTCTGAGGTTCCACATGACATGGGTGCTTCCAAACTTGTGTCTGGGTTAGAGTCACAGGAGGAAGCCATTAAACAACAGGATTCCAAACTGGCAATTGAAGAATCTGGGGTCTTAACTTGGGAAAATTCTGTATTACCAGAAGAGAAGTCGCCTGTGTGCAATAAAGTGGATGTTGATTTCCATGATTCCTTGTTGGAAAAATCGTTAGTGCCATGAATCTTTTTCCTTTTGTTTTGTTTTCTTATGATTTCAGATATCTAGTTAGATATCCCATTTTCTCATCTTTTTCCTTGCTCTATCTGATGGGGTTTCTCAGGACTTCAACCGTGTCAAAGGTAGAGAACCAGAGAGAGGAGAAGTTCAAGATCGATCTGATGGTGAGGATCTATCTTGTCGCATTCCGGTTACATTTCCATTGGTATATTGCTGTTGAAATTTCTCAGGAGTGTAATGGCTTTCCAACAGGCTCCTCCTCCCATGGCGTCTTCTCCAGAACAGGACAGCTTTGTCGATTTGTCATTGGATCCTAAGCCTGCAGCCCAAGATGTGGCAATGGTAAGCATGTACTTGTTAACTAATTCACCTCCCCTGTTTTAGTTTTAAGCTTGGATTTGACTCTGACATTTTGTGTAATTTTGTTTTACTTGGAACTCAATACTAATCATTTCTATGTTATGTTGCAGAAAATGGAAAATGTGGTTAAGAATGAAGAATTAGCGGACAGTCTGGTGAAGAAGGAAGGAGTGATTGTTGAAGAGAAGATAAAGACAGTTGGAGAAAAGCGTGGATTAAAACTTGATTTTGAGAAGCCGCATCGCAATGTGCAGCAGAAACTGCTACCTAAAGCTACCATTTCTAAAGTGGAGACTACTGGTAATTCAAAGCTTGAACTTGGGGATCAGGGGGGTGACTTTAACAGCTGTCATATAGATTTATTTTATTTTATTTTATTTTTTTGACCCAGAGAAATTATTGATGATTACTTTATCTTCATCCTCCTCTTTATCAGCTCAATCTGGTTCAGTGCCTTCGCCAATTGCTTTACCTGGGTGGCTGAGTAATCTTCCATCTCTGGGGTGCGATATCTAGGCCTTCAATTTCTTCTCAATCTTTGATTTAAATGTATCCTTGATGAGTGTATTTGATTTATCATTATAAAGTAACTCATGTTTATTTGCAGATACATGCCTTCCTTTCAGACGGTTGTGCCCATGGATGGCACTGCCGGATCACCCAAGGCATTACAGGTATCATACGCCGGTTCTTTTTACCGAGGCCCAACTGTGATATATACATATACCTTGGATTTTCATCTTGAATTCGCTGTTGAATTTGCCATTGAATTATTGGAAAATGTGCAGCCTCCACAGTTTATCCCTCAACCTCGGCCAAAGAGATGCGCAACCCACCATTATATTGCTTGCAATGTTCGCTTACACCAGCAATTTATTAAGATGAACCATTTCTGGCCAGCAACAGCTGGCTCTGCTGCTCTATGTGGAGCCAAGCCCAAGGATCTCAATGCAATGCCTTCCACGGAAAACATGATTATTGGAAGCACTTTGCAAGGAAGCTTTCCATTTGTGAATCTAAATCCTGCCCAGGACAAAGTGCAGGCTGTGGCAAATATTCCAGTTTTTACTAGAAAAGATAGAGGCTCTGAGAGTACTGCCTTGATAGATGCACAGAAGAAGCAGCAGCTTGTGCCTCCTCAGCCTCCACAGCCAGTTCCCGCTGGTAATCTAATGGTATGGTCTTACCCTGTGCATTGTAGTTTAATTTTTGAGTTTACTATTTAGATCTTTGCTAAGTTTATTTTTAAATTGTAGCATGGCCCTGCTTTCATCTTCTCTCTCAATCAGCATCAAGCGTCCACAGCAACAATGACAAGTCAAACGGGGCCTTCTAAATCTGCTTCCTCAATCAACAATGCATCATTTCCTGGCAATGGGATAGCTGGACTAACAACAAACTCTTCAGCATTGCCAGCAATGGCTGCAGCTGTGAGCTTTAGTTACCCAAATTTGGCAGCCAACGAAACTCCTTATTTGACAATTCTACCAAACACTGGCTATCCATTCTCCATCTCCACTCCTGTTGGAAACCAACCAACATTTAGAGGTGGAACCCCTTCTCAAGCATTGCCTTTCTTTAACGGGTCTTTCTACTCATCTCAGATGCTACATCCATCCCAGCTTCAGCAGCAGCAACCTCAACCTGTAGTCCAACCAGGACATCAAAATGCAAGTAATTCAAGTGGCTCATCATCATCTCACAAGCAACCCCAAAGTCGGCAACCACGAGGGGCACTTGTTAGCACTGCTAATTTTTTGACCTCGACAATGATGCAGTCACAGCAGCAACCGAAGCAGCATGTGCAATCCCATCACTCTAGGAAGCTTGACACTGAGATGAGTGGGGAGAGCACCCCAATAATTGCTGATACCCGAGCCGGTCACTCAAAAAAAAGTGTTCATGGCCCTAATTTTATGGTTCCTGTTCAGCCAAACTTTGGTTTAATGGCATCTACAACTGTTGGTGGCAGTGGAAATCATGGTGAGAAGCAGCAACAGCAACATCAACTGTCGCAGGAAAAGAATTTAAAGGGTGGAGTAGAGCTTATCCCCTCTCAAGCATTTGCAATGTCATTTGCCTCTTTCAATGGAAGCAAGACAGCATCAAACCTTAATTTCTCAGCTATGACACAAAATCCTCCCATCTTACAAAGCTTCCCAGACATGACACGTCAGGGATACCAGGTTATAACAGCAGCTCAAGCCACACAAAAGAAGAATCACCAGCCATCCGAAGGGAAGTCTGGAGGTAGTTCGACCAATCCTGATGATGGAAAAAAAGCTCCTTTGGGAAAGTCAACCAGGGGTAATGGGCAGACACTTGTTTTTGATAATTCAGCTCGAACTCTGAACTTTATGTCATCTCCTTCCACTGGAAACTGGCCTTCTCAATCCATCACTGCAACCACAAGCATTCCAATGGCTGCCAACTCAAGCTCAACTTCTCAGCAACAACAGTTAGTTCAGCTTCAGAAGCAACATATTTTGCACCAACAGCTCCAGCAGCCTATTGGTGCAGCGGACAGTAAAGCATCAACATCTAACAGCCTGCCTTTGCCTTCTATTGGTGCCAAGTTTCCAAATAATGCTTCCATTTTTTCTCACACTCAAGCTCTGGGCAATAGTTCTCCACAAAACCCCCAGTGGAAGAACTCATCCAGAATCCCTTCCTCGCAAGCACCTCTTACATCTCTCTCTGCATCCAACACCTCAGTCCATAAGAATGCTTCCCAGCAACAAGGAAGAGTACCACAAGGTCATAGCCAAATATCATTTGGGTCAAGTTCCAAGTCTGCTTTGCCACCACAAGGGCAGCAAATATCCTCTAGTTGCCAGTCTCCATCTAGTGGTGGCAACTCGAGAACAACTTCAATGAATGCCAAGGCTAATTCATCAATTCCTGCTATACAATCACAGCAGAGTGACAACTCCTCAAGTGGGAATGCCCAGAAGTCCTCCCCGGTTTGTGGTAGGAATGTGCCTTCAATCTTAAGCGCATGCCCAAGCCACCTTTCTGAACTCAAATACTAGAGTCAGCAGTCCATCTATCAGATGTGTTCATCAAGGAGCAGTTACTCGGACTACCATCCGGTCTCAATTTCGGATGGTGCAAGGGTGATTGTGGCCAGTTCACAAAGGTGCTGCAACTTGCTCTGCTTCTATCATTACCGCCCACTCTTGTATTGTTGCTTTCTTGTTCAAATCAAAGCCGTGAGAGCTGGATTGCAGGACTAGAAAACAGTTGATTGTCTCCCTGAAGTTGGATGATACGGGGGTCTTGCATTAAATAGGGAGGCTTCTTGATGGGGGACTGGCAATTTAAGATGTCTGCTGGCAAATGGATTATAATAGGCGAGGAAGATTCGTTGCATGTGGGATTTTATGACAAGCGTGGAAGAACTTGTTCTTATCTTGCGTGGATGCCCGAGGTGCGCCGCCCACTTTGACTGTATCAGTTTGGCAAGGATGTGAATGAGATGACAGGATTATGAAAAGGAAAGATAGGCTCTGTCTCAGGCGTACAGTTTTTGAAGTTATTTTAGTCGGGACCTACCATATCTGAACATCACCCATCGGCAGGCCTACCATATAGTCGCAACTATGGTTGGCCGTGATATTAGTTGATAGGGTCTAATTTAATTTGATTTGTGTAATGTGATGCTGATGTGTCCATACGATTATGTTTAACATAGAATAGAACGCGATGTCCCCAAGGCTTGGTTAAACATTTTGAATCCATTTGTACAACGTTTGGTGGACCAAGACTTGTCTGGGCAGAAGAGAACGGGTGTGGGTACCGTGAAGATTTGAAGTCAGAAAAAGAGCACAGAAGTTCTTGTGAAGAAAGGTCGAAGATATATAGCATGGAGCTGGAAGCAAGCTGATCTTTTTAGCCTTTTGTATTAGCATTTTTTTGTGCATCACATAATTAGTTATAGCGTATTGGCATATTTTCTTATATCTTCCAAGTTAAGTCGGTTGAAATCATTTAACCAAAACATTGCAGCTTTGAAAATGCGTCCATTGCCAAAAGCAGTCCCATTGTTCTGCCTTGCACAAGCTTTTTTATCCGGCATTTCCCGGGGTAGAATGTGAATGCTGGGTGTGTTCTAAATAGATGATGCCTGCATGTGGAACCCCATTACAGAGAAAGCACATGCGATGGAGCAGCTCCAAAAAGAACAGAAAAAAGAACGTGATGCAGCGTTGATAAGAATCACATCAGCATTGTTGTTTAGGTAAATTGCATTATCATGACTCACAGGTCCATTGAATTTAATTTAATAAAGCGATGCTGCGAGTTCATCATTTCATACCACTCCGGTAAAAGTGGGTGCAGATATTATTGGTTATCACTGTTTAAGGAGATCATATGGTCAAGGGTAGGGAGGGATACATGGAAACGAAATGATTAGATGACAGACCTCTTGGCCTGGACCAGGTGACAGAGACCTGGATCGTCAAGGGCAGGCATTCATTGATGCACTCAGGGTGGCAAGATTAGCATTGTTCTTTCATTAAATAATCCGTATCAATAGTACAGGTTCAATAACAAAGATATATAAATCTGCCAAAACCTTCCATACAATTGGGTCATATCCCTGAAAGTTCTTAAGCAGCTCACAAGGATTATTCGAGATGTCATCCACAGCAGTATTCTACATATGATCAGTGATCTACTTGAAGGAGAGATGCAAACTTGCTTTCTATGTCTTCTTTGGCCTCTTTATCAAATGGATCCTCGCCAATGTATAGATCTAAAATCGATCGGCATAGGAGTTTGCTCTGGATACTTCCCACCTCCTTCCCATCAACTGCAGAAATTAAATGCAAATGCAATCCAATATTTTCACATATTAAAAAAAGGAAAGGACGGATAATATTACAAAATTATTTATACATTGATAACATATGATAGGGTATATATATACCGCACCAGGCCAGTAAGGCATTGCATGGTTTAGACATGTCCGCTTAAATCTTGAGGTTGATATTTACTGAGCTCACAGGCTTGCTCTGGATAACTATAGTTACAAATTTTTAATTCTGCTGTACTTATTTGATGGATCCTGCGTAATAGCTCAACATGACTGCTACTTTGATATTTTTACATGTTCCAGTAATCCCCAGAAGTCTAGAGATTAATAATATCCACACACCATCAAATCTTTTATCAGAATTTTATTGGTTGGGCCATGACCGAACTTCAAAACCTCATCAAAGCGGTCAGAGCGGTAGCAGACCTCTTGGCCTTAACATAATCAATGACAAGAGCTGAGTTTAAAACCATGAAGGATAAGATACAAGGGTTTTTTTTCTTCCTTAAAAGAATGCAAAAGATAGGGAGGTCTCACTTGTTGTGCGAAGTACATGGCCTTGCTCCCTTGAAAGCTCTATCACAGAACCCCGTGGTATTTTATATTCATCCTTAAACTGAGAAGTGAACCTACACATAAAAATGGCTATAAGAGGAAAAGAGATGTACAAGAGTTCGTGACATCTTATAACCAATCAACCAAAACAGAATGAACAACTGGCTCTTAGGAAATCACAACTAGGCCTTCCAAAATTCTAGGAACAACTTTCAAGGACACTGGTCAGATGAGAAACACTTTCTTCTAAACATCAACAAGATGGAGATATGTAGAATGAATATATTGCTGCAGATGTATCATAACAGCAAATTATTATTATAGTGACCTCCACGACTGCAATAATTCAGAATTGTGAGCCTTCAAAAATTTATGTCCCATTAAATTCATATACTATAACCATACGGTAAGAAAATCACTAGATGGAAAAGAAATTTTTCTTACCTCTGAAGCAATTCCTTGCTATTTGGTTCCCCAAAATTTTGCAGTCTGCTTCCTACAGACTCTTCAAAGGCACTTCTAACAGAGCGAATGCTTAGCTTACTATAGACTATCTGAAGTCTAACAGTCATGCCAATATCACCTCCCATAAAATCCTCTTTAAACTCCTTGCTTTCCTTGAGTTCTGAAACAGAGAGTTTTCCATATTTTTCACTCAGAACTTTCCTCACTTCATCAACATCCGCATAAACACCTGCCAATTGACATATTCCCATTAAATGAAGAACTGACCAGTTCTTTCATCCTTGAAGACATCTATTCAAAATTCACATCTTGCAAACACGCACTACTTTTCGTTGTCATAGTCATACATCGACAATATATACTCTCAGAATAACCTAAATACTGCCTACACATTAATACAAGTCTAAATTCTTTCAAATACATGTAGTAATGGTATATTTCTAAATTCTGTCAAATATATAGCCACATTTCTAAATTAAACTAAACTGTCTCAATCATGGATGAAACTAGTACAAAACTTGTCCCTGACAAATAATAAAGTGCCTCAAAACATTCACCTAAATCTAACCATAAAGTTATTACTACGTAGCAAGTGATTTCCTTTTTTGTTATTAGCAATGATCAAACCACATTTTTACTTCTGAAACCAGTATAGTAACTTCAAAATTTTACACTTAAACATGATTGTTCACTCATAAAACAAACTATGTTCATTATCCCATAAATTAAATCAAGGAAAAAATGCTTATAATCTAAAATTCAGTAAATGTGATTACCGAAGGCGTAGACATCAATGTTCTTCAATCCCAAGATAGTCTTTTTACGCAGCCCAATTCCCAAAAGTCTCCGAGACTCGAAAATAACCGAAGGAAACGCTGCTCCGGTCTTCGTTTCCACAACTGAAGGTAAAGGGTCTGCTAGAGAGAGTGAAGCCCACGGTGCCAGCACGTGATTGGAGAAGAGAAGATTCAGGGCGTTTTGGATGAATGGGTTATCTTGTTTTGGATTTTTGGAGTTGCGGGTGGCTGCTATGCCTGCAAATGCGGCAGCTCCGGCGGCCAAGGCACATGCCACGGTGGTTGTGGTGGCGGGGAAGGAGCGGGAAGTGATGGTACGGGAGATGCCGTTGGGGTGTTTCTTGGGCTGAGAAAACAAGAACGGGAAGCGCAGTGAAACCATTGTTTTTAAAAAATTCTTTTTAATATCTTTTGTTTCTCTTTGAAATTATATTGAAACTTGGATATATATATGCTTAGAGTGGCACGTGACCTGCACGTTTGATACAAACTGGTTTTGTTTTGGGCTGAACTTGGAAGAGAGAAAAGCCTAATAGTAATTTGGGCTGATCAATATATCTCCATTAGCAAATTGAACGGCCCAGGATGAAAAACAATGATCATAGATTGGAAGTTGAAGCTACCATGCCATTCAAATTAAGGCATATTTTGATGTTTTTCTTTTCGAGCTATTTGGAGAGGGATGATAATGATAATGGAGGAGAGTCATGTAATTTCTTCTATAAAGTCATTTTAACCTTTATATTTTTTTCTAAATAAATTTTAATCTTTCATATTTTAATTTTTTATAATATCTACTTTATAAACGTAGATATTGATTCATCTGAAAAACAGCCCTCCATTTAAAGGTTATAAAGGTTTTTTTCATTAAGTAAAGTGTATAAATGAAGTATTTTATGTTTTATTTGACAAAGTTAGTCAAAGTAGTCTTAGAATATGTGTATATATATATATATATATATATAGAGAGAGAGAGAGAGAGAGAATCAAGTCACTTCTCCGACAATGAAAGAAAAAAACCCTAACTTCATTCGGACAAACAATGACGGACCGCCACGAAATCGTGTAAAATTGTCATCCCAGTATTTGGACAAGGCTATAACATGTGCAAACTGACAAACAAAACTGGAATCCTTGTTACACGAATCTTGGTTGATTGCAGTGTATGTCTTTGTGGATGTAAAGCCCAGTTACATTCAAATCACAGGTTCCCATGGCGACAAGCTGACATACTCGGTGAAGTTTTTTAGGTGCCATGCATGATGCATGCTTGATGTTTGCCAAAAGATTTTTTTGCTTTCCATTTTCCTTTCTTATCACAAGGTAGGCCATTGCTTAGATAATTAAGTACACGCTTTAACCTATTGGCAGAGCATGTATGTATGTGTTACATATTTTGCATCATATCTTCCCCAGAAATCGTAAGAGAAATCATTCGTAGAGATAGTTCTCAATTTTATATGTTAATATCATATATTTAAGTTAAGATATATTTACACGTGATATAAATACACAATCATAATTCATTATTCTAAATTTGTAGGTTATTAAATATATATAATGTCCATTCATATATATAAAAGGAGTAAAGGAATCAAGATTCAAGATCATGCAACCAATCAGCAATCCAGCAGCAAAGGCTGCGGGTTTATGAAATTTCTTCTTTCGTATCCACCAGCAAAGGCAGAATTATGACTGCGGGTCTCTGAACATTAGCCATTTTTGAGGTGATTAAAGCTGGAAACCGAGGTAGAATTGCAGTTATCAAGATCATGCATCCAATCCGCAAATCAGCGTGCATCAACTTGCATACTGTGTACTGCATGCACCTGGGAAAAGTTTGTTCCAAACTTGTCCCTTCCGAGGAACCCTATGCAAAGACTCTTCATTCCGTTAAAGATTGATCTAAGAAACACAAAAATAGCATTATCGTGGGAGTGATCATTTCGAATTTTCAACATTGCCTGTCGACAGGGACGGAGCCCATGTAACAAAAATAATAATTTAATAATCCATTTTCCTTTTATCTTTTACATAGCAAATCTAGATCCTGTTTGTTTGCTGGAAAGTAGTTTTTTTTTGGAAAGTAAATTTCAGGAAAGTGAAATTACTTTTTGATGTTTGGTAGTGTAATGAAAAATAAGTTGGAAAACAGTTTCCACTGTTTGGTTATGTCATTGAAAATGAGCTGGAAAATAACTTATTAATATTTTATTTTTCTCAAGTTTATTAAAATAATAAGGAACAAATCTTACAAATTAAATAGTTGAATGAGAATAAAATTGAAAAAAATAATATAATTTCATAAATTATCTCAAATAAAATAAGTAACAGTCAAAAGAATGAGGACCAAATTTGATAGATAAAGAATTTCAATAAAAAAAATGAAAAGAAAAAAGCAAATAACAATTATAAAATAAGGACCAAAGTTAATATAAAAATTAAATTTTAAGAGATGAAATTGAAAAATAAATATTCAAAACAAAATATATATAGCAATAAAAAGTTTAAGGATCAAATTTGATATAATTAGCAAATAATGACATTTCTAAATTTTTCACAACTTTCAGAAAGTGTTTTCCGCCTAAATTTTCTAGGAAAACACTTTCCTGAAAACCAAGCCATATTTTCCTTTGACTGGAAAGTGTTTTCCGTTGACCAATTTTTCTAACGGCAAACAAACACAAGAAAGTTTGGAAAGTGATTTCCTGGAAACCACTTTTCGAAAAATAAACACAGCCCTAAACACTGTCCATTTTCCCTTGCAACACTAATTAATTATTAGCCATTAGCCGCACATTTAATTTCCCTTGTAACACTAATTAATTAGTTATATCTTATAGCAAACTTATCTAAATATAAATAATTAATTTGATCACATGTCTTCTAAGTTACTTGGGGTTTTAGCGTTTTCTTCTCAATAATATACAATTTTAGCTTGGATTTTGAAGAAGAATCTATACAGAGAGCCGCAAGAGTGTAAAATCATCAGGTAAGAATTTACAAGCCTTGACTTTTCATTTTGAATTCAATGTTTCACATTCATTATAGTAGATTGTTAGTGGAGTAAACAGTAGACTGCACCTTAGAAATTAACGGATGCTAACACACTAGTACTAATAATTTACCGGTTATTTCAAAGTTAAGTTCTCCAAATCTTCCAGTAGTCTGCATCACTAGTTTATCCTTGTATATTCTGTATTTCATAAATATTCTATTGTGAAATTAGTATCTTTTCATCTTGCACCTGACTTTCCTAATCCCTTGTACTTGAATAAATTATAAATTATAATAGAAAATCAAGGAAGCAAAAGAGGAAAAACTATGTTTGCATTCTTTAAACCAAACGAACAAACATCAACCAGTAAAGGACATTCTCTATCCAATATTGATGTCTCAAATCATAGTGAATAACACCTTTTCAAATCTCAAAGAGTTGAAATTGATCTTAATACTCTTGAACATGATCTTTGATTACGAATTCCAGTGTGGAAAAATCCTATTAATCAACAAGATGAAATTAAAAGAGCTTATATCAAAATGAGTCCATATCAACCTAAGTTAGCAGAGTATCCAAGGACTGAATCAGGGAAACAATATTGTCAATTTCAATACACTTGGTTTGATCAATTTCCTTGGCTAAAGTACTCTCCATAAAAGGATGCAATGCTTTGTTTTCCATGCTTTATCTTTGAAAACAAAGTGCCTCGTCATCTCACATTCACCACCGAAGGTTTTAGAAGTTGGAAGAGGGTTAATGATGGGGTTAGATGTGCACTTTTGATGCATATGGAAAGTCCCACTTCACCACATAATAATGCTATAAAATTTGCTGAAGATTTAATGAAAGCAAGTAGACATATTGATAAAGTGTTGAATGCAAAAACTGTTGAAGAAGTTCAGAAAAATCGGTTGAGACTTACAACAACAATTGAAAGTGTTCGTTGGCTTAGCTTACAAGCATGTGCATTTAGAGGTCATGATAAATCTTCGTCTTCTAATAATCGAGGCAATTTTTTTTGGAGATGATAAGATTTATGGGGAGACTGAATGTTGACATTGATGATGTTGTCTTAGAAAAAGCTTTAAAAAATACAAAGTATACCTCGCTGATTATTCAAAAAGAGATTTTGTATATTCTCACGAACAAAGTGAGGAAAAAGATTTGTGAAGAACAAATGACTATTGTTTTGAGATTTGTTGACATTTAGGGTTTTGTACGAGAGCGATTTTTTCGTATTGTGCATGTTTCAGATACTACTTCTTCAACACTTAAAAAAGAAATTTGTGATGTGCTCGCTTAATATAACTTGCATAATTTTAATATGCGAGGTCAAGGGTATGATGGTGATAGCAATATGCATGGCGCATGGAATAGATTATAAGCTTTATTTCTCAGAGATTGTTCTTATGCATATTATGTGCATTGCTTTGCTCACCAACTACAACTAGCATTAGTTGCAACAGCTGGAAATGAGATTTTTATTTGGTTATTTTTCTCAAAATTGACAACCATTATCAACCTTATTTGTGCTTCTCCCAAACATCATATCGAGTTACATTATGCTCAGGCTATAGAAATTACACATATGGTAGCTACTGGAGAACGTGAGATTGGTAGAGGGGCTAATCAAATCGGTAATTTACATCGAAGTGAAACTACTCGCTGGAGCTCTTATTTTGATTCTATTTACAACTTAATAGACATGTATGGTGCAACTATTACTGTGCTTGAAAGTATGGTTCAAGAAGGATCTTCTAATTCTATAAGTGGAGAAGCTGATGATTGTTTGATTGTGATAAAATCTTTTGAATTTATATTCATCTTATATTTGATGCATAAAATAATGGGGATTATTGATTTACTTTGTCGAGTTTTGCAGCAAAAATCTCTTGACATCTTAAATACAATGGATCTTGTATCAATTACTAAAGCATTGCTTCAAACTTTGAGAGATGCCGGATTTGATCTTCTCCTTGCAAATGTGCAATCTGTTTGCACAAAATATGAGATTGACATACCACATATGAATGCTTCATATAAAAAGACTACAGGTCGTTCATGTTAAGCTTCATATAAAAAGACTACAAGTTGTTCATGTTAACAACAAAGTTCAGTGACAGTTTACCAGCATTATCATTATGATATATTTAACTCAACAATAGATTTCCAGGTTGAAGAATTAAATTTGAGATTCAGTGATGGGACAATGAAACTCCTCATACTTAGCTCTATTTTAGAACCCAATGACAACTTTAAATCATTTAAAGCCGATGCTATTTACAAGCTTGCTGAGAAATTTTATCCTGAAGATTTCAATGAACAAGAGATGTATTATTTGAGATCTCAGCTAGAGTATTATTAGATTGATGTGATTCATCATGAGAGCTTTCAGAATATGTCTATCATTTCTGAATTATGTCGAGGATTAGCTGAAACAAATAAGTCGCAACACTATCATTTGATTGACAGGTTGATTCGTCTTGTTTTGACTTTGCCCATTTCCACTACCACTACAGAGCGGACATTTTCAGCTATGAAACATGTTAAAACTGTGCTTCGCAATAAAATAAAAGAGGAGTTCTTAGCAGATACTTTGATGATTTACATTGAACGAGAGCTTGTTGAAGATATTGATTTGGATTCGATCATCGATTAATTATATTTTGCAAAACATCAAATGGTGTAACTTTGATAGTATAATTTATGTTTATTTTTATTTTGAATTTTATGTACTAATTATAAATTTCCAGCTATGTGGGAAATTAAAAGATAAAAAAACAACCGCACTGGTTTAAACTATGGTGCATGTATTATATAGTCCAGTCCCTATATATACAGAAGTATACATAGATACATATATGTCTGTGTGTGTATAATATACAAAAGTGTATATAGACACACACACACATGTGCGTGTGTAGACAGCAAAGACATAAGAGTGTGTTTGGTCGGCTCCATAGAGGAATAATTGGACTGAGGAAACAGCATCTCTGACTAACAAGTCATTGGTTAACGTCATCATACTGCTCTGGACTTCTTGCTTAAGTTTTGAGGGAAAGTGATAATTAATTATGCACTACTGCCGGTAATTAACAATGGTCAATTTATATTGTCCAATCCTCAAAAAGGTTAAGTAAGTAAAATGTCATTTCACAGGAGTCTGCAGTCATTTATGCCCCTCGAAACCTTAATTTAATAAATGTTTTAGAAAAGTCAGACGATAGCTTTCAAAAGTCTGCACCATTCTCCTAGATAATGATGTTGATTTAATTGTGTTAAGAAATTAATCACTTCATCATCATGGGCCATAAGAGATTAATAATAATTAAATACGTGCATAAATAAAATCAACTGTCCATGTCCATGTCCATGTCCATTGCGTGCGGGCGCATGAGCTAGACTGTAAGATTCTGGCACTTTCCTGCAAGCATACACGGTGGTCAAAAAAAGGCATCTTGATAAAGTAAACTATACAATAGGGTTTGGTCTGATTACTATTTGGAGTAAGAAAGACAGTGACAGGTGGGATAAAGAGAGTTCGCCTTTCAATTCAGCTTAATTTCAAGAATATAAACATTCAATTCAAAATTATTTTAGAAATATATTTATTTTACGCTATTATATATATATATATGTTTTGTTTAAACACACAGATATTTGTATAAAAATGCCGTAATTAAGAGGGCATTTTTGTGGTGAGGGGAGCACCGATAAGCACATATATTAGTCATAAAATGATGGGCAGAAAGAATCAAACTTGATAAAACTGCCAGATTCCACATCGGAAACAAACACTCAGAATACCATGGTGGGATTGAATTATCATAAAAGGTTTGTGAGACGACTGCTTTTGTTGGTTTATTAGGTGTCCTAAGGAAAAGGATAATTATATATGCAATAATTATTCTGTTGGAGGGCGTGGTGGTTAGTGGCTGGGTTTGATTTTTCTCGGCGTTCATGGGCTTTCTTTCTTTTGTTGTTCATCGATAGAAAATTTATTATTATTTTTTAGGTTTTACTTAATAATCTTTGATTTAATGTTATAGATATGACTAGATAGTTGCCCGTTTTATATTGCGTGTCAGGTAAATAAAAATTAATATAAAATAATATTTAGATGTTAATATTTTTTCCTAATAAAATCAATTTAAACAATATGAAGATTTACTTGATGTGACATGATCAATTTGATGAGTTCAAAAACAACTTAGACGACCGATAAAAATATAATTTGACTCAAAATATATATTCAAGATGATATTTTTTTTATAAATATTGGGATGACAACATATTGGCTCGATTCGAGTCAACTCATCAATCTGAATATTAGGTTGTGAGATTATGATAACATCATAGAAAGCAAGTCAAAACAAATTATAAAGTCTAATTTTTCATAACCCAATATTGAATGATGAAATTGAAAAAAAAAATTAAAAAAATGACCCGAGTCAACCCAGGTTAACATGCCAAACCCACAACCTGGTTCATGAGATCATGATAACTCAGTAGAAAGAAAATTAAAATAAATTATGAAGCCCAATTCTCAATAAATCCCGTGTTGAAAGATGAAACTGAAAAAAAAAAGACTTGAGTTAGCCCAGGTTAATCTTGCCAAATTTGTGACTCAAGTTATGAAATAAGGATAAACTCATAGAAAGTAAACCAAAACAAATCATGACGTTTAATTCCAAATCAATCCAATAGAAAACAAGGAAAAAAACTCGTGTCAACTGAATTCACTTGTCAAACCCACAGTTTAAGCCATGAGACTGAGATAACCTTATAGAAAGTAAACTGAAAAAAATTATGAATATCAATCCCCAATAAATCTAATGTTGAAGGAAGGAATTGAGATTGAAAAATCAATTAAAAAAAGACATAAAAAATAACTTGAGTTAACTCGGGTTAACCTGCAAAACCCATAACCCGAGTCATAATATCATGATAACTTCATAGAAAACAAACTAAAACAAATCATGAAACTTTCTCAATCAAATTTATATGAACTAAAAGTGAAGACCATACATAGTTGTAACTAGATCATTAACACGCGTTATGTCATGGGTCATATTAATTTTTTTTTTGAATATACAAAAGAAACATCCAGACATTGCTAATATTTTTCTAGTATTTTTTTAAATCATTTAAAGATTAACTGAATATACAAAAGAAACATCCAGACATTGCTAATATTTTTCTAGTATTTTTTTAAATCATTTAAAGATTAACTTGATGTGACCTGATTGACTTGATGGATCCAAACGTAACCTTAACAATCAATAAAAACATAGTTTGATTAATAAAAATTAAAAGACATCTTTTTTATTAAATAACATTGAAATAACAACATATCAGATTGATCCGGGACAACCCTCATGTTAACCCGCCAAATCCATGACCCGGATCATGAGACCATGATATATAAAGAAAATAAAAATAAATTATGAAACTCAATTATCAATCAACTCAATGTTAAAGAATGAGATTGAAAAAAATTAAATAAAAAATAACAAAATACCTAAGTTAACCTGCCAGACCCATAACTCGAGTCATGAGACTAGAATAACCTAATAGAAAGTAAAAAAAAAAAAAAATCCAATTTTCAACATAAATTAATCTGTAAAACCCGCAACTAAAGTCATGAGATTGTGATAACCCTATAAAAAACAAATCAATATAAATTATAAAACCTAATTTTTAATAAACTCATTTTTAAAGATTGAAAATGAAAAAAATTGAGTCTAAAAATAGGACACAATAAAACGACTTGAGCCTACCCGAGTTAACCAGCAAACACACATGACCCGAGCATAAGGCCTCATAGTAAACAAAACAAAATAAATTATGAAGTGTAATTCATAATCAACTCAAAGCTGAAGGATGTAATAGAAAAAAATTCAATTAAAAAAAAGATAAAATAAACTTGAGTCAACTAGGTTAACTCGCCAAACTCACGACTCGAGTCATGTGATCGAGATAATCTCATAGAAAGCAAACTAAAATAAATCATAAAACTTAATTACCAATCAATCCAATCTTGAAGATGAAATTGAAAACAAAAGTCAATTAAAGAAAAATAGAGAAAAACTTGAGTCAACTTGTCAAACACAAGTTACTTGGGACTCTCTTGAGTCTTGTATTGCCGCCAGACCCAAGTCGGTTGGGTCTGCATTGGTTGTCAAACCCAAAGGGCTTAAAATATTTTTTATATTCTTAATATTGTTTTTGTATTTTTTTTAAATTATATTGACATGCTGCGGAGCGCGGGCCAATATATTAGTATGTTCGCTAATTGATGCTATAATTTTTTGTTACAATAGCTAATTTAGCTCAACTATTGAATGATAAAATTAATAAAAAAGTCAATAAAAACCCAACTTTAAGGAATAAAATTGAAAGAAAAAAATTAAATAAAAAAAAAAGCCCAAATGTGTAGGCTCGAGTGGCCCAACATGCTTGGATCAACTATATTCTTTTTGTTTTTTTAAGAGGCAAATGACATGTCAAGATCCGAGCTAAAAATGTATTTAATGGAATTTAGTGTTAAAAATAACTTTCTCTCTTCGGTTAAAATCCAACAAGTTTCTCTTTTTTTAAAAAAAATTTAGGGACCGAAGAGTGAAAAAAAAAAACTTGTAGCAAAAGTGAATTTTAAAAAATTAAATGGACTAAAAAGGTAGTTGAAGAATCAAAGTAAACTTTTTGCAATAATTTTGAAATTGTCATCCGGTTTCGCCATGTTTTTTACTTTGATTCTTTAATTTTCAATGTACCCCATCCTTAACAAAGGACTTGGTGCTTATATGATCTTGCATGCTGCCCTTTAATTAGTTGGGGGCTAAAATAGGAAAATAAAAGGAAAAGGTTATTCCTAATAAGGGAATATACAATTGATCAGTGATATGGATATCTTGTGAGTTTGTTTCCTTTTTTATTCAGATTATGTGAATTTAATGGCAATAGGATCTCCTAAACATGTTGAATGTTTATCTACACTGTATAGATATGTAGTTTTGGGAGGAAAAACACAGAAAGAATCCATTATTATTAATTTTTTTCTTGATGGGTATATAAAAGCTTAGTCATCGGTGTGAACCCCATAAGAGGGCCATAGAGATATGATCAGTAACACCGCCACGATCTCTTATTTCGTATGTATGTAAACATTTCTTGCTACCACCTCCACCACATACGAGAAGGACGTAGGAGAAAAAACAAAGAAAATAGTAGCAACTAGCAAGTGATAACAGAGAGAGAGAGAGAGAGATAGAGAGAGGAAAAGGACGGGATCAGTGCCCTCAATTCTATAGTTTTGTATTTTGGAAACGATCCCATGCACCTCTAAGCTGGAATCTCTTGGGAAATCGATTCTGTCATCTTCCTTCCCCACTCGATCTCCACATTTAAATACTTGGGCGTGGTTTTGGGCTACCTTGCTCCTCGCAGCAAAACAAAAAATAAACATCATGTCCTCTCAATATTACTCCTCTATCCATCTCTTCTCTACGGTAATACCAAGCACGCCAAGATCTTCCTTTTCCTCCTCTAACAATATTATCCATCCCCTTCCTCCTCTATCTTTCCCTTCAGGTGAGTGGTTTGCCTAATTAATTTCCTAAATGGTCACCTCTTGTTATTCCTTCTGAGTCTCAACGAAACCACACGCCAACTTTGTACTTTTGGTGTTTTGTTATTTCTTTTTTCTGCTTAAACTCCATGCGTTTAATTTTGTGGGGTTAATGATGATCCCTCGTGAAGTTTGTCTAGAATCTTGCTGTTAATCAAGGAAAGCGATCATTAGCATTACCTTTACCAGTTCAAGATTGTCTTACTTTTTTGTGGGATTGATCATTTTTCATGCTTTTCTTTGATTTAATCGTGAGAACCACACCAGCAATATATACACTTCTTTTCTTTCTCATCATCTTGGATGGTTTTTGGGTTTAGAAACGCCAAAATGCAAATATTAATTGCCCCGGGCTAGCTGTAAAAACTGTGTCATATACCAGTACTGGTTACCCTTTTAAATATCTTTCTTTTTCTGCATCCATTCGTACTAATTTCTATATATATATTTTTTGTTTTCTTGCTTTCATAAGCAGAGTGTGTGTCTATATATATATATATATATATATATATATAAAAGAATCTATCTGAATTACTTATACTTAGTGGCAACATCGTATATTCCTCCCCAAAAGTGCTATAGTATTTTCTTTTCCTAAAGAATTCCACTAAAATCTAGTACATCGATAATCATATTTAATTTACAAATAAGTAATAAACTACTAATTATTACGACTAAGGGAGGTAGTTATTTGAGGTAACCACTTTGGCGTCCTTTTCAATAGGTGTTTGGCTGTATGGGGCTAGAGGCAAGCAAGATAACTTTCATGCTCACTCAAGATGCAGTGCTATATCCAAACCTCGCACTCAAGGTACACTACCATCTCTAATAAATTATTATTTAATAGAATTTAATAAGATTATTCCACAAGTTAGTGCTATTCAAATGTTAAATCATTTAAGTTATTGGAGATATATAATTGCTGTACAGGATATGCAGACTTGTTTCATCAACAAAGTGGTCTGCCATTGATAAACTGGCCTCACGATGTTGTGGAGGATGACATAGAAGAAGATGCTGCTAAGGTGATATGAAAGTAGTAGCTCTTTTTTTTTTTGTTATAATACTATTTTATGCACTAAAAAAATAAAAACTCAATATGAGATTCATTTCGTTTGTTTTTATTGTTGAAAAAAAAGGTTTCTGTAGCTAAGGAAATAGACGAGCATGTCAAAACTATTAAAGCAATGCTGGAAATGATGGAGGATGGAGAGATAAGCATCTCAGCTTATGACACCGCATGGGTTGCTCTTGTGGAAGACATTAACGGGAGTGGTCTTCCTCAATTCCCATCTAGCCTTCAGTGGATTGCAAACAATCAGCTTCCAGATGGTTCATGGGGTGATGCTGAAATATTTTTGGCGCATGATAGGTTGATTAATACGCTAGCATGTGTTGTCGCATTGAAATCATGGAATTTACATCAAGAAAAATGTGAAAAAGGTCAGTAGCACCGTCCAGAAATTGCTATGTTCCAGGGTAGCATGCAGGATCGATTTTCTCCACCTGAGTGTATTCATGATAAGCTAACATGGCACCCGCTTCATCATTATATCAGGTATGTTATTTTTTAGAGACAACTTATGCAAGCTTGAAGATGAAAACGCTGAGCACATGCCTATTGGATTTGAAGTTGCTTTCCCTTCACTTCTCGAGATAGCTAAAAAATTAGACATCGAAGTTCCTTATGATTCTCCTGTCCTGCAAGAGATTTATGCCAGTAGAAATTTAAAGCTGACAAGGTTGTTTCATCACACAAACTTCAGTCATAATTGTGTTTCCTAGCTTTCCTGTATATTATATGATAATTGAACTAAAGCGGTCACATCTTTTTACTATTTTGCAAAGTACACAGGAACCTGGTTATCATTACATGCATATAATGCAATTATTGTGTGTGTGTGTGTGTGTGGATAGGATACCCAAGGACATAATGCACAATGTGCCCACAACACTACTCCATAGCTTAGAAGGAATGCCAGGCCTGGAATGGAAAAAGCTTCTAAAATTACAGAGCCAGGATGGGTCATTCTTGTTCTCCCCATCCTCCACTGCCTTCGCACTCAGTCAAACTAAAGATAAAAACTGCATGGAATATTTAAATAAGGCGGTCCAAAGATTCGAAGGGGGAGGTAAATTGCTTTAATTATTCCCGTTCTTGACTAGAAATCATTTACTTTGAGGATCACAAGCTTAATTCTATCTGTTTAACCATTTTTTAGTTCCCAATGTCTACCCGGTTGACTTATTTGAGCACATATGGGCCGTGGATCGTTTGCAGCGCTTGGGAATATCAAGATATTTCGAGTCCCAGATCGACGAATGTGTCAATTATATTCATAGGTATATTTCTTTTTTCTACATAGAGAAATGCACGAAATGTGTAAGAAAACCATTTACTTTACTAAAATGCTATTTAAATTTACTTCAGATATTGGACTGAAGATGGCATTTGCTGGGCAAGAAACTCTGAGGTCCATGATATTGATGACACAGCCATGGGATTCAGGGTACTAAGATTAAATGGGCACCATGTTTCTGCTGGTAAATCTATTTACGACAAAAAAAAATTAAAGCAGTAGAGAAACTTTTCCAATTACTGTTATATATAATCCTGGCGTTTTCTTTTATATTTGATAGACGTGTTCAAGCATTTTGAGAAAGGGGGTGAATTTTTCTGCTTTGCGGGGCAGTCAACAGCGGCAGTAACAGGAATGTTCAACCTGTATAGAGCTTCTCAGCTGCTGTTTCCGGGAGAGAAGATCCTTGAGAAGGCCAAGGAATTTTCATTCAAATTCCTAAGAGAAAAACAAGCTGCTAATGAGCTTCTAGATAAATGGCTTATAACGAAGGACTTATCTGGCGAGGTATCGTCTAAAACTTGATATTTGCTGTACGTACTCTTTGAGCCAATTTTATCAATCTTGCAGCACAAGCAAATGGAAATTGTCTAGAGTACTAATTTATTTTATGCTTAAGAGCACCTTGCTCACCATGGTTATTAAACCCATGGTGTACTGGCTTTCTTGGATTTTTTTTTAAAATATTATTTTAAAAGTTGACTAAAAAAAAATCAAGTTAATCTATTTAAATCCAATTAAATTTGAATGAGTTAATTTTATTTTTTTAAAATTATATATATATAATAATATTAGTTTATTTAAAAGAAAATTTTTTCATCTAAAACAATTTGTTTATTTTCTTAAAAAAAATTAAATAATATAGTTTTGAAACAAATCCGAGTCCATCAATATCCAAGTTTGCTCAAACTCACAACCCATGTCTAAGGATAAGGGTGGATTTAACAACTATGCTGCTCACGTGGCAATTTCAAGTGTCCCTTTCGTTCTATACTGCAATTAATTTTACGGGCCATAAATTTATTTATAATATATAGGTGGGATTTGCTTTGGAAATTCCATGGCATGCGAGCTTGCCTCGCGTGGAGTCGAGGTTCTACATAGAACAGTATGGTGGTGAAGATGACGTATGGATTGGGAAGACCCTTTACAGGTTACACACACAAGTTGTTGATTATGTTCCTATTTTTTAATCTCTTTTCTTATATGCCCCCTTTTTTTTTTTGTTACAATAATATACGTTTTGGATCGAAGACGAGAGATCATATACATAGTAGTAGCCACCAGCAATCAACGTGACCGTGTTGAATCTTCCATAAGTTAATTCATAAGTAGTTCTTCCTCTCTTGATACTAGCAAATTTCAATTAAATTAATAACACATAATAATTGTATGGGCGAAAAAGACGACAAATGTGAGCCTTAAATTCACACATTTTATTTTTTTGAAAATAATGACAATCAATTTTATTTCCTTGGGAGATTTACATAACTTTAAATAAACCAAAAACCCTACCTTAACTATAAAAAAAATCCAAGATTACAAAGGATAGAAGTATGAAATTTAAAAATAACAAAGAAAATCACAAAAAACTGTCAAAATAAGAGCCTTAGAGTGAGATTTATGATATCTAAAGATCATATAGTCGCCGTAGTGACACATTGGATATTATAGGGAAAACAACATTTATATTCTCTTGTAAGAATTTGAGTGCGATCTAACAATTGGATCAAAAATTATAGTCTTTTGACTTATTATTTTGGTCTAGTACGACAAAACTTCCTCTTAGGTCTAGATCTATCACACTAGTCCTAGGTCATCCACATAATCTGTCTGTTGCAGATCTTCATCTAGTTGGAGCAGACCCACACATGACTGCCCAGAATCATTCATTATCCATTCCTCCTCCAAATAAGAAGTTAAGTATTGGACATTGAAGACATCATAATTCTTCAGGTGATGGTAAAGAAGAATCCTATAAGCATTATCATTTATCTTCTGCAATACCTCAAAAGGACCTATCTTTATTTCCTTCAACTTGTTGCACTCACCCACTAGAAACCTGTCACGTGTAAGGACTACCCATACCAAATCTCCAACCTCAAACACCACTCTTCTATGACAAGTATCAGTCAACGCCTTATACTTTGCATTATTGTCCACTTGATCTACTCGTATATGGCATGCAAGTAATCTGCCATATTAGTTGCTTGGATGCTCAATCGTCCAATGCGAGGAATAAGATTTAACTCCTACTGCTTCTCCATTATTAAAGCCCTCTGATACACCTTTGACATTGTTCACAAAAACTGAAGACACAAAACATCCTGAATTGATTGTCGCAAGCCACTAAAGTACCGTGCCACCAGTTACTCATCTATTTCTTCCAAATCATTCCTTGGAACTAGTTGGAAAAACTCATCAATGTAGTCATTGACATATTTACCTTCTTATTTCAGCGTGTGGAGCCTCTGGTATAAAGTTTGTGAGTAGCTAAAAGGAAAAAAGTGCTCTCTCATCTTTTTCTTCATCTTGTCTCAGTCATTGATTCTAGCTTTTCTTTGTCTCTCTCATGTCTTCTTCAACTGCTCCTACCAAGCAGATGTCCTGCCCATTAAACTAATTATAACCAACTCCATTCACATCTGTCAAGGCACATCCTTGTATTAAAAAATATGTTCAATCCCATTCAATTAGTCTATGAATTCTTTCGCTTGTAAAGTCCCTGAAAACTCAGGAATTTTTATACAAAATCCTCATATATGTTCTCTTCTGGCTCAAGGGTTGGTCTCATTTGAATTCGCCTTAGATTCTCAGTACTAGTCAGGGACCTATTATGAAAGACAACAATTAAGCAAAGAACATAAAATAATTGTATGGGCAAAAGGGGTTGTAGATGTGAGCCTCAAATTCACAAGTTTTATTTTTCTGAAAGTAATGATAATTAAGGCTGTTTTTTTAAGAGGTTTGCAAAGCCTTAAATAGGTTAGAAGGCAAAATAAAATCCAAAATTACAAAGGAAAGAAGCATAAAATCCAAAAAGAGCACGAAATCTAAAAATAACAAAGAAAATCACAAAAAATACCAGAACTATAACCTCGAGGCGAGATTTTTAATATCTAAAGATCATATGGTCCCTGTAGCGACGCATTGGATACTATAGAAAAAACAACCTCTATATTCTCCTGTAAAAATTTAAGCGCGATCCAATGGTCGGATGAAAAGTTATGATCTTTTTTACCCCTTATTATCATGACCAAACCTCTTATTGGACCTAGACCTGTCTCACTGGTCCTAAGTCATCCATGTAATATGTCTAGTGCAAATCTTATCTAGTTGGGACAGATCCACATATGACTACTCAGAATTACTCATTATCGCAAGCCCGACTGTATTAGTCTTTCTTTGGTGATTTTAAAAAAAAAAATATAAATATTCCTTTTTATATGGATAAGATGTTTTCAATAATAAATGGACATAATCACAGTTTAATTGACTAATAAAACTCAGTTATAATTTGACACATATAGTTAAAATGTTTTGCAAAATGTAAAATCATAGCCCCTTTTGAAAAGTTGATTTTGCAACAATTTGAGAAAAATTCAAAAAGTATAAAGATAATTAATAAATAGCTTTGAAATATTCGAAAACGCATTATAAAATCCGTCAAGAAAAAGTTGTTGGCGTGGTTACTTGGATTTGGCATGCTCTTCGTTTCAACTATAAAATTAGAATATATAAATATTGTTGTTACAAGATAATTGCCATACTCCAATTATTAGCCTCTTTTTAACGCAGAATGCCATATGTAAACAACAATGAGTATCTCCAGCTGGCAAGATTAGACTACAACAACTGCCAAGCATTACATCGCATTGAATGGGCCAATTTTCAAAAGTAAGTGTCCAAGACAGACAGCACCAAATCTTCAATTATAATGCAACCCCTTAAAGAGTTGATTAGCATATATTCTACAAAATATTGATTTGCAGGTGGTATGAAGAATGCAATCTAAGAGATTTTGGGATACGCAGAAAAACCCTTCTCTACTCTTATTTTTTGGCAGCAGCCAGTGTATTTGAGCCGGAAAGGTCCAATGAGCGACTTGCATGGGCTAAGACTACGATCTTGCTCGAGATGATCCACTCTTATTTCCACGAGGATAATGACAATTCTGGTGCTCAGAGGAGAACTTTCGTACATGAATTCAGCACCGGTATTAGCATTAATGGAAGGTAAATTTACTGATCCATAAATAATTAACATTCTTCACTGTCTTAAGCTTAATTATCATCAGTTAAGCTTAATTACATTGCATTATCAGCAGGCAAAGATTGGCAGCCGATCGATTTTGCAAGTTAACCTCGTGTGCGTTTCTTCGGTCGAGCAACCATCCAATTATACTTTGTCGTATTCATTAGAAAGCACATCAAAAAATATCGAAGCAAAACACACTATATCTAGAGAAACTAGTGAGACTTTTAGAAAGCCAACAAAGATCGATGTAGAAAACAAATTACATATAATAACAGCACCGAGGAGAATTTCAAAGTGCTTGAACTTTTGTCACAACATTGACGAGAAAAACAAGAGGCCATCTGCTCTTGTCTGTCTCATCAACTTAGAGTGTGTTTGGCAGTGTGGTTGCAGGTGCTTTTCAAATAACTTTTCGTGTCAAAATGCATGCCAATGATGTTTTTTTATTTTTTAAAAATCATTTTTGACATCAACACATCAAAACGATCCAGAACGTACAAGTCATATTAAATTTTAGCAAAAAAAAATTCAAATTTTTTGAAAACGCAACCGCAGCTGCGTTCCCAAACAGACTCTTACTGTACCATATCCCTTTCTTCAAACAGATTAAATAATATCAATTTTATTCTCATTTTCTTATGTATTTACTAAATTATTAAACTATATTATGCACGGTTATAATTTTTATTTACACAAAATTATCTTGATTTTGATGGAGATCTGACATGTATAATCTAGCATCATCTTTGTATGCAACCTGCATTGATAAGTTTATGACTGTTAGGTGTGCAGGCAAATTGATTGATGTTAAACCTTAATTAGGTTACGTGATAGGAGGTATTTTTTCCCCTTCTCCTGCTTGTCTCTAAACCGGCTTGCAAACACAGAGCACTTGCTAGTTTTGAATATAATGTCAATGTGCCTTTCTTTTGATAAAATAATAACAATTTGCTAAGGTTCAAGGAAAGGAAATTGATTATTTATGTGTGATTCTTGTGTGTCGCAGGAGGTCGGGTACAAAGAAGACAAGGAAGGAACTCCTTAAGATGCTGCTCGGAACCCTAAATCAGCTCTCTTTTGGCGCATTGGAGGTTCATGGTCGAGACATTAGCCACAGTTTGCGTCATGCTGTGAGTTGCTATCTGAATATAATATGAGCAAAATGAACATTAAAAATATGTTACTCTATTCCAGTATGCTTAAATATAGATAGTACAAGTTCCAATGTTCTAATTCAAGTGTGTTTTCTTTTCCCTAACAAATATATGTAGTGGGAAAGGTGGCTCTTGAGCTGGGAATTGGAAGGAGATAGACGCCGAGGGGAAGCAGAACTACTGGTGCAAACAATAAACCTTACTGCTGGCTATAAGGTCTCTGAGGAGCTCTTGGTCTATCATCCTCAATATGAACAGCTCGCCGACCTGACAAACAGAATATGCTATCAATTTGGTCATTACCAGAAGAACAAGGTTAGTGAAAGAGACTAGCTAGAGCACCCTTACTAATTTCTTAAAAGCATTTTAATTTGGCTGCATATATACATACTTCTCTTTGGCATCTTAAATAAATCTTTATGCATTATTTTATGCCAGTACTGTCGTTTTCCTTAAGGGATTCTGTTTTGGTCCATTTAAGAAGCACAATGTCACTTAGGGACTCGTATTGGTCATTCAATCGTCCCTTGCAAACCTTGCTACTGCCATGTACACTGTACAAGGATAGTTTACAATATACAGTTAAAGAAGAGAAATGGGGATCGACTGCAGAAGTGATATTAACTGAATGATCTCTTCCTACATGAGATGACAAAATCTTCTCTCAACGGATTCTGACAAGGTTTTCGAATAGCAGCTAGAATGCTTAAACTGATATAACTTGGGTGCGGTTTCTCACAAAAAGAGTGCTGTGGGGGTGGGGTCTGCATCTCCGAAAATATCAACTGGACGCAAATAAGCTTCACAATTTTTTTAAACAATTATATATACCATCCTCTTTCTTGTTTGATGAATTTTATATTTCTTCTTAAAATAATCATCCAGCAATTGTTTTTCTTCTACGATTTTTTAGGTGCATGACAACGGAAGCTACAGCACTATTACCGGGAGCACTGACAGAATCACAACCCCACAAATAGAATCTGACATGCAAGAACTTATGCAGTTAGTGATCCAAAAGACCTCGGATGGAATAGATACTAAAATCAAGCAAACATTCCTTCAAGTAGCCAAGAGTTTTTACTATACCGCATTCTGTGATCCTGGGACTATCAACTACCATATAGCTAAAGTGCTTTTTGAGACCGTGGCTTAATCTTTATGTGTATTTGTACTATAGCCATTTCATCAGTGCTTTCTTGTAAACGAAAACCACAAATGAATAAAATCATTCAATTTCACAGTAAAGATAGGTATATGGTATGCTACACGTAATCCAAGATTTTTTCTTTGGTGTTAGTAAACATGTTTTTTTTTTTTAATCTCGGGCTACATGCTGAGCATCAGAAGTGACCAGCAGATTGATTGAATGGTTCAGACATCCAGGTGGTCTATCTGCCGATCTGGATCAAAATGAACGATATGGGACTCGATTAGTTTCTTGATAAATTTTGTTATGCTTCCATGGATTAAAAATGCTCTACTTTGGTCCTATTACTCAAGATTTCTTGAACAATATCAATCCCCGAATTCTCAAAAACTTTTGAAATAGCCCTCCACCACAATACAGTAATGATAGCCAGCGGAAAGCCAACTTTTTTAGGAATTAATCTCAAATTTTTAGAAATCTTATATGGGTACGTATTTTAGAAATCATCTCAAATTCTGTTTAGGGATTAATCTCTTCAACAGTCTTCCCTGATTATATGGATATCCAAAGTGTGCTTTGTGATAGATATTTGTAAACTCTCTCTTAGGGTACTTCACCCAATCAAATCCAACCCAGACAGAAAGTCTACAGACATGTATAAAACTAGTGATAGCTATGTCTCATCCAAAATCATATATAGGACATATGTAAGACACTTGCCCACTTGTCCAAAATTAACCAACTACATATTTATACGAATAAATTAGATAGTGGACATAAATATATGGTAGGCCACATGAATTGATCCACTGATACATAAAGAACGTGGCCCTCTTTTGAAAACTTGTTGCAAGGCAGATTGGTTACTTGAATGTATTCAGTGAAAAAATGGCTGACAATACACAGTGAGCTGTGCTTGAAACAAAAGTGGAGATTCCTAAAATCCCTTGTCAAGATATGTGGTGTCTCATTGACGAGAAACAAGACAGGAAATCTCAACCTCTATCTCTAATAAGTTTTAAATAACTATCTTAATATAAAATAATTAAGTTATTAAATGAAATTTAAGATATAATTTATATTATTCTCTGACATGTTTAATTTTTATTAAATAAAATGGGATTGTAAGATTTAAATTCATGATTATTTGATTAACAAAATTTTGATATTTAAAAAATCATCTCATTTTAAAAACTTTAATTATTAAATAAATTTTTAAAACATAATTTATATTTTATACTTTAGTCAAATATTGCTGACATGAGATAATTTTATGAAGCCCGCATAATATCTAGGTATGATTACTTGAGAGAGAGAGAGAGAGAGAGAGAGAGAGAGATCATGGGTTTGCCCCAACTTAGCAAGTGGGTGTGTGTGGTAAATTGACCGCCTTAATTTGTTATGAAGATAATTGTGTTCTCCACTTTTTTGATGAGGTTGTCGCTGCAGAAGTTTCTTCCGAAATGTATAGTGACAGAATGGCAGACAATGTGACTTGAGACCGTGTTTTCAAAGTTGATTCTCCTTTTCGGTCAAAATGCATAGTGACAGAAGAAAGTTTTGATTTGTAATCGAAATTTGTGACCGTGTGCAGTTCGATGTGGGTTTTTTTTTTCAACGTATGATCAAATGTTACAGTCACAAATCAAGTTGTCACAGTTTCGGTTTAAATTTAGTTTGTGAATTGTTTTTCTTTGTGATTGATATGTGACAGAATTAAGAATGATGATGGTGTTATCACCGAAAATAAAAATCTTATCATACATGTCTCATTAATACCTGAAATTATTACCATATCCCATCAAACAAATCTTATTCAAATAGAACCCAGTATGAACCGAGGACTGCATCTGCTCCGAAGCAAGTAATGGGTTACATGAGGTTGAAAGTGGATCAATCATGGCCATGGGCCATAGCAGATGGTAAAGAAAAGTTTTTTCTTTCATTTTTTTTTTCATAAATAAAAGATATGTTGATCAAAAAGAAAAGGGAAACATAAGATTTATAAAATTTCATTTAAAAAGAAAAAGCTTTAAAACATGAGACCCCTCATTGTAAAAGCAAAGGGCATGTTGTCTGGACCCGTTTGGGTAAAGCCCTTCAAATCACCATCACTGATTTGTGAAAATTCTTTTGGATAAGAACAATGACACGTGAAGCTTCTCTTCATGCCTGTTTCTTTGTCGTGCAAGCCGGTAACATGCAAGGGACAGAGGTCCCATCAGTGCATATGCAATGGAATTTGAACTTTAAGGTATGATTTGATATCTACAGGGACCACTCTCGGATTCAGGTGAGAGGGACCTCTGTGTGGAGTTCTCAGGACTTCAAGAGGTGATTTCAAGAGCAGCCCATTGCCAAGCATAGCATTAAACGTCACAGAATAGTTTGGTTTGCTGAGAATCCTGAGATTGATAAGGTACCCTACTTTCAGTTGATTAAGGATGTAATGGACTGAAGTAGTAACTAGTAAGTACTCTAGAGTATCATCGAATACGTGGCCCTCCCCACTGTTTTGCTGCATCCTCCTAGAAATCCTATGTGCAATAATCGCAAGCCCGTTCAGGCAGTCTGCGCCATGGCTTTGGTTGTCACTAGAAAATGAGCCTGCTACGGGAATCAGTCTTCACCAGACATTCACTAACGTGTGTGCCAATCACCTACTGAGATAGATCACCCGACATTAAAAAAAAAAACAAGTTCATGAAAAAGAAGAGGCGAATCGATAAGTGCCTTGTTCCCTCCTCATGGAGCCTGGAAGGAAAGTTGGCATTCTCAATGCTTCTGAAAGAAGAAACATAGCATACGGCAAAACAAGTAATAAATTCATAATCCAAGAAAGCTTGGTCTGTCAGAAGCACGTCCCTTCCCTTCTTCATGAGTCATGTTGAACAAATAAAAGAAACAAGACACTGCTCTCTTTCATAAGACAAAATTTCTACAATGGACCCACAGACTCAGGCATCATTTTCATTCCAAGAGTCAAAACCATCACTTTCAACTTCAATTATCAACAAAATGCAGATTTAATCATACTCCAGTTCATCAGGAGTAACTGGCCGCTTGAGGGGGATAGTGGATTTCTTTTCGACATCTCTAGATAAAGCTTTCCTCATATCTGAAAACAGAACACAGCAATGTTGGTGGTGAGAAGCAACGCAAGCTCAATGGAAGGTGTTTGGGGATGTTAAAGCCAGATATGGAACACTTACCTAATCCCTCTTCCTCCCCTGAATAATAGCGCAGCACCCTTCTATAGATTACATACCCAAGCTGTGAGACAAAGGCAGAAGAGTAAGAACCGTTTTGTCTCATTGAAAATATAACTCCAGGTTCATATCTAAATGCATTATATAACCTCATAAAAGTAAAGCCCATCTGCATGTTACATGCAAGAATGGACCTTATCAAAGTGTAAGCCCAGAGAAACTCAATAAGAGCAGGTCAAGTTGGATGTGAACTTCATAACAGGCAGGGGACTGCCTGCATACACTGTAAATGAAGAATATAGACCTTGTCAAAGTAGAAAACCCAGATAATCTCTGAAAGGAGCGGGGCAAGGTTGATGTACAAATTAACTAAAAGAAAGTCAGCAACAGCCTAGAATAAAACAAAAGAGTTATACAATATCTGTTCCACAACATTAA
Source organism: Populus nigra (assembly GCF_951802175.1). NCBI lineage: Eukaryota > Viridiplantae > Streptophyta > Magnoliopsida > Malpighiales > Salicaceae > Populus > Populus nigra. The sequence continues at coordinate 3,533,021 of NC_084855.1, read as the reverse complement.
AGTAGAAAGATTATCCTTCCAATAATTCACAAGCTCCAGCACATTGCTGATATCTGCTCCTGTTTTCTTTTTTTTTCTTTTTTCTTTTTTCTTTTTTCTGGTTCCACGTTCATTTTCAAGTACTGAAAGATAAAACTGGCAGGTTGCAGGTGGAAGTTTCAATTTTTTTTTTCTTTTAATTGGGATCATTACTTTCATTGTGTATTCTGAATTTGGCCCACGGTCTAAAGAAGAGCAGTCCTGGTTACTCTAATGAGTATATGTTGACTCAATCACCACAAGGTTCTAATTCCCCGTTACACGCTAATCATTTCTGAACTTGTAGAATAGGGCTTCTTTCATTCAGAAAATAGTAAGACTGTCCCTCACAGTTTGCTATTAAAAATATGAACTTAACAGCTAATAAATTCTCTGATTAATCTACATGGGGGATCTGAAGCAAAGAAGCAGCAAGTAGCCCTTTCCAAATTCCTTTCTGGCTGCCACTAAACAAAAACTTTATGAGGAATTTCCAGAGGATTTCTAATATAAAGCACGTGGCCAAATTCAGTTAATACCCTAGCCAACAAAAAAGAATTTATGTCATAGAAGAAGAGAGAAGTTAGACATCTATGCATGGGGTTGGGAGACAAGCACAAATTGATTGGTTTTCCAGAATTATCCATTCTAAAATTGACACTCTACAAAGAGATTATCCAAAAGCAATCTTCTTAAGGCATCTAAGCACCTTACAACCCCTAGTTCTTTGGAAGGAACCCACCAGACCAGAAGTTCAACAGCCAGTTTGTAAGGAAACATAGGACAGAAATAAAAGAAATCAAATTTAAGAGCCAATAGCCAAAAGTAGCAATGCTCTTTCTGGTTATGATTGAATCGTCCAGAATGGCTGACTTTCTAAATGAAAACATGAGCTTCGAGTCTCTGTAGATTAAATTTGAATCGTGTTTGTTAACGAGATCAAGTTTTGAGGTTAGGTTCAATTTCTTTCACTGAAGACTCTTTCATGCTTCAAAGAAGTATGCAAATTCATTACAAACTCAGAATATGATCAAGCAGCAAGAAATGTCTAGATACCAAAAAGAATTCAAAGAACCATTACCTTCTCATACATCTTTATGGCTGGTGTATTTGATGCTCTCACAAAAAGATCTACAAAATAAGCCTTATCACTGCAGAAAGGTTTCTCAAATTAGAAAGCAGGGGAGACTTATTTTTAAGCAATTACTCGCCGACAGACAACATGCAATTCGAAAAAATGCAGATGTAACCAAACAAACACAATTTCAATCAATTGCATCCAAATTATACGACATTGCACAGTTGACTAACAGTCAGGCCAACGATGAGAGGGGAAGAAATGGATCGTTTAGAAGATCTGTTTGTGTCAAGCTACTGGTCAACTGGAACTGAATGATATTTAGCGATGAAGAAATAGCATCTCGGCATATTTCACAAAAATCATAATTTAAAGAACCTCGTAATGCTGCAATGTCTTGTTGAAAGAAGTAAAACTAAAAGTAACCAAAAACCATGAGCTAAAACTAAACTCGAACCAACCTCTCTCCAAGCATTTAAATTTTAAAGTCCCATTCTACAGTTCCGTAGAGTGATACAAATCTCTTGATAAATTCCAAAACAAAAGAAAGTTTCCATGATAAATTTCTGAAAAATCAAACCAAATTCCTACCTTCAACGAAATTAGCAGCTAAGCTAAAATAAAACACAAAATAACATAACTGTAGGTGATGTAAGGTTAATCTTACATCTTGTCGCTGATATCTTCCAATAGATTCAAAAGTTTCTTAGCCAACTGCTGCCTGCGGTATTCTGTAGCCACAGTTACTGCTGTCACATGACCATGCCACGACTCGCCTTGTCCTTCTACTTTCTCCATTACTGCAACAACCAATTCAAATGCAATTCACAGGATTTTTTTTAAAATAAAAAATAGTTATAATAGTAGGAAGGAAAGGCTTACTGTAGGCCATGATTTTGTTTACAGGGCCTTCAGCAACATGGAAATAATCGGGCCATCTTGCCAAATAAGTCATGTAGAATGACATATTGACATATTGAACTGAACAAGTTTTAAAATTTCATTATTATTTTGTATTACAAGAAAAGAATCAATCGAAAAAAACTAGAAAGAAACAAGTGTTGAGGTTCCTTACAGTTTCGGTGAGATGGTCGAGATTGATGGAGGCGAAGCCGAGAAGATCGTTGCAGCTGAATCATTGAATTGTCGTCATCTTTCTTCTTCGCTCGTTGTTTCTTGGATGTGGCTGGCAAATTCCGAAATGGACCAGGATTGGATTTACCTCTTTTGCAATTTTCTCTGGGCCGTAATAATACCCCCACTAAAACAAAGAAGTCGTTCTCTCTCTCTCTCTCTCTCTCTTTCAAGTACTAGCCAGCTTGCCTACGAGGCCACGAGAAAAGAAAAGTTCGAAACCTCACACGGGGGAATGGAAAAGTTGGAAAGCTTCCCATGATGGTCGGCCAAAGTTGAACACGGGTAGATCCTGGACCTGCTGGAGCTGGTGGGTTAATTCGAGATGCTCCCCGCAGATTCATGATGGGTTTTGCAGCTGGTATTGGTTGCTGCAATGCCTTGAAAGCTGAACTATGGCCGTGAAGATAGGTCCGGAAATGGCGTGCAACATGGAGGTCTGGTGGCTCTTGCTAGTGTTTGATTCATAGGTGGTGCATCTATCCTTGTTTTTTAAATCACAGAGAGGCTGGTTCTTATTCTAATGTTGGTGAAACAGAGCAGGAAACTTACTGTCACTGATGGGAATTGGACTCTTTTAAGGTTAGTCATGTTTATAAGCAAATTTTAGTAGAGATAACCAGGCAAATTTTGGGGCAGCGCTAGACAATGATACAGTTTTATTTTTTATTTTTTTGGCAGACTCCTTTCATAATGGAGTATTTGTTTAGGAATATGAGGGGTATTGGGTTGCTGAGATTGTGTAATTTTCTTCTGTTTCTGGGCCTTTGGCCCCTCGTATACAAGGAAAAAAATAAGAAGCAAAAGATACAAAAAAGAATAATATATATTTGTTTCAAATTGTTATTATTTGGAGATCTATTAGACCTTGCCATTACAATACCCATTTGGAATGAAGATGCCCAAACGATTCACTCATAAGAAATGTATATCAATACAGTGGCCACCAGATAATAACATGGTTGTTAGGATTCACCAGATAATACGTTAATGCCTCAGATCATGAACTTCCTTTTTAACTTGTTGATCATCAACACTCGTTTGACATATCAATGCACATGGTTGTAAGATTCTCTAATCTTGATGCCAAATTCTGATTGATCTATCACCATCAAGGCCAGCAGAAGCTATCTTGTTCTCTGTAGGGTGGCATGTTACAGAAATGGCAGTATCAGTATGGCCTTCTAGTTTCTGAACCATGGTTTTTTGCTGGAGATCCCACAAGTAAACACACTTGTCTTCAGACCCACTCACGATGTATTTCCCATTTGTCACAGAGAATGTCGAGGTTATGCAGTATACTTTGTTGGTGTGACCAGAGTAAATCTTCAAGAACTTCCCCGTCGAGTAATTCCAAAGTTTCTGGCGACAGAAAATTGAAATTAAGCAAGCATGAAAACAACAAACAATTCTCTTGGATTCTGATGATTACCATCCCAGTTTGCAGTGCTACACATCTAACATCCAGAATGCAGGAGAGAACTCAAATTTGAATCTTATTATGTATACATGCTCTCGCGCTCAATACTTGGAATCTACCAAAACAAATACTCTACCAGGTGACAGAACCATAATACTCAAAACAGTTAAAGCAAACGGAAACTAGGAATAAATGCATACATTTGCAGGGAGTAGAAACACACAAAACCAAATCCTAATTAAAAAGCTCCACAACTCCTCAGCATTGAACAGCAAAAACAGTGAGTAAAAATGCACAATAATATCTACCCAAAATCACAAACCTACCAACCTCTAAACCCCCAAGATTGCTTTACTTCTAGCATCATTAAAAACGTTTATCAGTTCAAGAATCATAATATAATCTTGAATTATTGTAAGATATGGAACTTAAACAAACCAACAAAGTGAAAACTTACAAGAGTGCTATCAAGAGTAGCAACGAGAATGAACTTTCCATTAGGCGAGAATTTAACAAAGGACACAGCAGGGTTCTTATCATCAATGAGAGTCTTCAAACAAGTACCAGAAGAAGCCTCCCAAATCTTACAAGAACCATCATGACTCCCCGAGACAATCAAAGAACCATCTCTATTAAAATGCACTGATGTTACCGGCATAGAATGAGCTCTAATGACCCTAACGCATTTCCCTGTCTTCACCTCCCAAATTCGAATCGTTTCATCAAAAGAACCTGAGACGATTAAGTTCGACTGAGGATTAAAATTCACACAGAACACAAAATCAGAGTGGCCCTTGAGGATCTTAAGGCAATCGAAGGGGGTGCGTGCGTCCCAGATGCGGAGAGTGCGGTCATCAGAGGCGGAGCAGATATAGTGAGAGTCAGAGGACCAGGCTAGGTCGGATACGCCCTCGGAGTGCCCTATGAGGCGGTGGACAAGGGAGAAGTCGGGAGACGACCAGAGAATTAGGGTTTTGTCCAAGGAGGCTGAGGCCAGGAGCGTTCCATCGTTTGAAAATTTTACGCAGGAGACTGCTCGCTCGTGGCCCCTCAGGGTTCGTATGTGCCTGTATGGTTTGTATGGTGGTGTCTGTTGCGATCCACTGCTGGCCATCACCAAATCCCAAGTGAAAGTTCCAAAGGAAGATGCTGGAGCAGCTACTTGCTTGCTTATATAGCGGAGGGGATTGCTTTCTTAACCCATGAGACAAGTGTTTAAGGGATCATTGGGCCTTGGCCCAAGGTAGGTTGGCGTCTGCCGGTTTTTTGCCCTTTAAGAAAACAACGGGCCTGAAAACCTTCAAGACTACATCCATTAACACTCTTCAATACTCTCTTGCAACCTGCAACATCCATTAAATTTTCTCGAAGGGAAAATCATATAGAAGATTAATGCCAAATATTAATTTATCGCATGGTTAGGGATCTGGGCAAGTTCTTCTCTTTCAAAATACGGGACAAGCCGCAGCTGCACTCTTTGTTAAGATGAGCTTTAATATCTAGAATCCAAGCAAGGTGTTTGAAGCAATGTGGAGTGGGAGGACGAGAGACAGCAAACACAGAGGACACTTCCATGGATGGAAATGATGGGAAATGACGGGAAGTGATCTCTTCAATCAATATTCCCCGATGCAAGGGACGTCATAAATTTATCATAGATAATTAATAAGAAAGATGTCATCCAATACCCTGAATACAAACTTTACAGGGAGGTAAAGGCGTCCACAATTCAGGGGAAAGGATTAAAAAAAAAATCCCCAAAGGCTTTCAACAGTCATCTCAGTAAACATGGGAAGACCCCAACTCAATTGTCTGTCCGGGCAAATATTGGCAGCTTTTAAAATCCACAGGCATCTGACTCTGAGGGAGGCATGAACGTGATGGCATACGTGCAATCAAGTCCATTGCCCACGAGTACATTCAACAATGGTTCTAGTCAGCTTGTTCTCAATAAGAGCCTCCTGCATAAATCTAGGCAGCATAAGAGCACACTGTTAGATCAGAAACATGTTTTAGAAATGCACAAAAAAAAAGGGAAAGATGCGGTGTCATTACTGGTACAACTCCAGTACCATGATCCATGATAGTCCACCGCAATAGTTAGAAAAATTAATCATTAACTTTATGAAGATAAGACAACAAATAAACTAGAAGCTATGCTCAAACCAACTTGCACCTAACAAGTCCCTAGACGATTTTAAGAACACGCCCTGCATTGATCTGGTGCATTTATGAGAATTTAATAAATTCTTCTTTATGCTAATAGAAAGTTAATGAAAGAAGCATACATCTAAAGCAGCATCATTTTAATTTTAAAAACTTGGTTACATGACAAATTCCACATCCATTTAGTATGCAATTGATAGTACCCAGTATTACATGATTTCAATAATAAAGACAAAAAGCGTCATGAATGGCAGCTTCCTGATATGTGATTCCAGTTCTTTTACTCAATCATCATGCATATCCATGCCAACCATGTTTCGAAGTGCCATAAAATACTGGTCCTAGAGTGACAGGAGAGATCACTTCATAGAGTTCAAATACTAGCAATGTAAAGCATGATCTCAGTCACAATAAAACTTAAAATTCATAATCTGATTAGCACAGAAGACAGGGGGGGATGGATACCTAATTCATTAGTGGCCACGATTCCAAACCTTGCTGAACTTGATGGTTCACCTAGCCAAGCAGATAATCATACTCATCTGAGCTTTCCTCACAAACAACATAACCAGAATCTCTACCCTCCTCATTCCCACTTGTCTGATCACTACTATAGTTGCTTTCCGATGTGTACATAAAAGACGAACCATCTGATGCAATACTGCTCAGTAATGATGACAAGCTGACCTCGCTATTTAGATCGCTATCAGTCATTTGGCTGATGTCGATAAAACTGCAAAACCAGATTGACAACCAAACCATGATGAATTTAATTCCAAAATCCTAGATTCTCAGTTCTTTTTTCCTCTTCTGATATTGGCTATTTTCACAGGAATAAAAACCAGAGTTCAACTCCTGCTGGCACAAACTAAAGGTTTAAAATTAATCAGAGATATCTGACCTTCCTTCTGATGGAAATTCTGCTAGCAAACAGATTTCAGGTCTTTCTTCTAATACTTGCTTCATAGGAATGATACTGCCAATACGCACCAAAATACTTTATATAATATTAACAGGTAGAAATATTGTGTAAGCATGATAAATGCAGAAGGAAAAAACAGTACCTTGAACTGTAACATCTACCATACGAGTCACCTGCAGCAGCCAAACCTTCCCTGTTTGATATATCCTATTAAAGGGCAGTAATAAGATTTAGAAGAAGAAGAAGAAGATGGAACGTGACAATCAGACTAAGACAAAGCAGGATATCAACAATATCGATCTACCCACAAGATGTTGAAGATATTTAAAGTCCCCAGCAAGAACTGATGTTAATAATCGTGCAACTTCCAGCTGCATATAATGAAACAAAAAGGTGAATTAGAGAAATAAAAAATATAACAAATTATAATACATTTGCTTTTCATAGACTGATGTCTAATCTATTTCTAGGTATATAGATTATCTGCATGCTGTCTCATTTAGGAATAGAACCAGATGAGCCACCAAAATGATCCAAGAGACCCTGCAAAGTATGAAAGCCAGGATCTTTTGTATTCCAAGAAATTCAAGGGAAAGGATGTGAGGAAGCAAAAGGAACTATGGCCTACCTCTTTGAGATGTATGCAGTCTCGCAAAATCATAACTTCCAGCAGACTCCCACCTATGTTACCTCCAAGGTTCCTAACAGTTTCAACAAAAACAAACCCTTGTAAGATTTCAAATAGAGAAAAGAATGGACCTACCACAATTATATTCTAAAAAAGATGTGCAGACCTCAAAAAACTTCCAGTGATAGAATATGATGTTGAAAAATCAACATATTTTAGCTTGCGAAATCCCTGTACAGGTATACAGATCTTGTTAATCATTAGAGTTCAGTTAACAACCAAAGAACTAACATTGTATTGGCTACAAAGAAAGGACATGAATTTATTTATCAAACCATTGTTCTGTGCTAGGATCTTGGTTAGATCAAATTTTGACAACAAAAGATACACATAGTGAATGGCATGCCACAAGACCAATCATTATTGTAAAGTTGGTTCTAGAAATATTAATGACCAAAAGTATACAGATTGCTCGTTCAGGTCATGAAGTGTGGTTATTTCATGATGCGAACCACAAATACACAATTTTGTGATGACACAAAAGTTTGCTAATTCCCCCCAGGAACACAAAGTAAGATTGGAGAACCAAGCAATTGTGTTTTAACAATAAAATCAACTAAGCATGGTTCTTGAACCAACCAACAAAGGAGACCTCTATTGTGAACATGGAGAAATAATTATCTAGAAAACAACTTGAGAATGGAGAAATCAGGTGTATTATAAATTGAGTACATGTGGACCCAATCTCCCACAAAACTCCATTTTCTAAAGCCATCTTAAAGCTTAAAAAATAATTTAAACCAAGCCCTCCATTGGAATGATGCCAGCTTAACATTCTTTCTTGTCATTTCCAATTTGCTTTGTTGGATGTCACAACTATGAAACAGTCCAAAATTTAACACAACAGAGTAAAGCAATGATTAGATATTACTCTCAAAAGGGGGAGAAAAGGAGATTAGTTATAATTAAATTAAATGGAAAAATTTCTCAGAAATACTTAGTAACGCGTGTGGAAACGCATGGTTACAACAACAACAACTAGACCGAACTTGATTGTTGACGTACCTTAACAAGTATGCGAAGTTTATAATCATACAGCTTGAAACCTCTAAGAGCCAATGAAGTTAAATTTGGACAATTATTTACCAGCTCCACACATGTTGGCGATTTCAGGCTGTCATCTCTTCCTGGTAGAGAACATGCTCATAGTAAGCAAAACAAAAACATGTACAAGCATGGATTTTTTTAAAAAAAATCTCATCAGAAGGTTGTGCACCTGTTTTTGAAGATTCGAAAAACAAACGCTCTATCAAGGGACAATTCATGCTTACCGACACCAATGTTTGCCTCAGCTCAACATGTCTGCTCCACCCAAAAAAATTCAGCTGCCACTATGAAGACTAATTTGCCCAAAATTTTCAAAATACAATGCTCGAAATGAATTATAGAAAGATAAAGACATTTGAAAGCAATTGCATGTCCATGTTACAGGGTGTTTAGTATTATATTTTCCATAAACTAACTCATGAACATATCAACATGAATTATCTCGCATGCATAATTATATTAACGATTACTGGTATAATAAACACATATGGTCAACAAGTTTGTAGCTCAACCAGCACTCCTCCTCCAAGAGGTCTCTAGGTACAAGCCTCTCTTTTGTAACTAAAATTTTAAAACACACATGCACATGATTCCCTAAGAGAAGCTCACTTAAGCCACTAGAATTTGTCAAAGGCGCAACTCAAGAACCAAAATCAATTAAAAGTTGTGTGTGTTAACTGGTTTATTATCATGATAATATTACCATGCTATCATTACGAAGGTAGCTAAAACATGCTGATGAGGAATCATAGCTAAATCAAATAGGCATATAATTATTACTACTAGCCGGTAAACTTGGAAAGTTATGTAAGGATGAAGCATCCAATCACATCATTAGTTAGTAGCGTATGAAAGCCCAAAAAGTACTGGGAGATGCAATGTAGCATTGTTAACATCTAGTATATCAAATACACTCCATTTATCAATGCTATTCACCCGATACAATCACCACCATTACCTCGTGCAATGTTCTTAAACCAACAATATCCCACAGAAAACAAACTCAACAGAAACTTACAGGCCAATTATTTCCAGATCAAGCAGAGATGGGCAGGCTGACAATGCCCCACAGAGAGATGTGTTGTCAATTCTTTCAATATTGTATAAATGCAAACCTCTCAAAACAGCCCTTGCATTACGAAAAGGCAGACATTAAGATCAAAAGAAATCATAGATGTGGACAAACAACTCTTTAATCTAAGTTTCCAAATTCCAAACATACCCAGCAGCACCACTGTCGCCACTTAAAGGATTTAAGCAGGATCTACTAAGAATCGATGACTCCTTCCCCTGTCTGGTCTTTTTATCATTCCATGAAAAGTTGGACACTTCTACAGCGTTCTGGATGCCATATACCATCGGTTGACAAGATCCACGAGACATAATTGGACCTGGAACTATACCAAGCTTAAGAGACCTGGGTCACCAAGTGGCAGAGAGAGAGAGAGAGAGAGAGAGAGGAAATCAGTAAGACAATATCCACATATGAGATCCTCGGAACCATCATAAAGGGTGACATCCGTGCATGCTATACAGCATATTTCTCATGCATAAATATAACACTCAACACGGGCTAACTTTAGTTTGATTAACAGAGCCTTTCCCAGTACAGATAAATCCCTCTCCATACAAAACACAAGGATGAACATCAATTAAATTTAATAATCACATATGATATCAAAATTAATTAAATTCTATATTTAATTAGGAAGGAAATAATTTGTCAGAATCTTCATAATTGCATAATAGGGGATCTAAATGAGATGCCAAGCATATAATAGACCCAAAGAAGACTTGCACAAAATCTAGACTTGTTATATGAAATCTTCTTACAGAAGCGCTTTCCCAGCACGCTGGATCATTGTAGACACAACAGCGTTATTAACTTTTGGGACAACAGTCGTCAAGTCAATATTAGCATAGCACAAGGGATCCATGGCACATTTGTAGAACATTGAACAAGTTGCAGCAGCATAGCACAGGCTTTGTGTATCAAGCATGGAAAGCACCTGCATTTGTACACCATAAATCAAAAATCCATAAAAAGAAAACCAATTCACTCTTAAAATGCATTTATAATTAACTAGACATATGAATGCTCAGCACGTTCTGAGAACAACAAAATAGACATTATCATAACAAGAATCTAGAAATCCTTGATTCTTAACTATCATATGCCATCGTACTAAACACGGAAGCCTCATAGCATCTCCAACGCTTGGATCCGCAGAATATTCACCACATCAATGTTTCAGAATATTCAATACATCAATGTACTTCTAACTTGAGAAACTATTATATTTTGCAGTATTTCTGTCTTACAGCATCATGAAAGTATCTTTTGAGAAAGATTTACAACTTAATTGACCACATTTAGTTAATACCATCAACATCTTCATGCAATTAATTGATGTCAAGTCGCAACCATCAATTAAAGCATTGTCAAATGCAAATTTAAAACTTCCAAACACAAATCACATTCCCTTTAAAGTTCCTCTACAACACCTGACTTGATCATACTTCACAGTATCAAGCAACACAAAAAACTTGCAACTCATGAATCAATCAACAAGTAAACCAAATCTTGAACTCCACATTACAGTAATGAAGCTTAAAAAGGAAAAAAAATCTACTGTCATCGTCGACAAGCAAAACACGGCACGCGACTTGCATGCATTCAAATTCTAAAAATTTGAAGAACAACCCGATGAGGAAAAAGATAGTTGACAATAAAACAAACCTTGATGGTGAGATCGGGAGGGAGAGCCCAAGTGAGTGAATTATGAACAGAAGAGCGTTTCCTAGCAGAGCGCTTGCCGGCTTCAAGAAGCAGCGATCCTAATTTAAGGGCGCGATCGATGAGGAGAGACTTATCAGCATCGCAAGGGGAGGACTCGAGGAGATGCTCGAAGGAGTGGTCGATGGACAGAGAAGGAGAGTCAGCGAGGTTAAGAAAAGTTCGGAGGAGATTATCGAGTTGATTGTTCATGTTAGGGTTTGGGGAGGGAGAGGGAGAGGAAGGAAAAGAGCAGGGACGCTTGGCCATGGAAGTTGGGGTGTGGAGGAGGGTATCCATAGTGAGTGAATGTGAGAAAGAGAGAGCGTGACGAAATGAGAGTCTCTGTTTTTGAGAGATATGGAGTACGGACAAGGGAATGGGTGACACATGGATGTATACGTGGGGAGAATGCTGGAGTAGGGAGGGTGGTGGCTGCTTCGCATGGATACCTCTTTATGTGACTTTATCATTTGATCCCTACGGATAAATTTAATACATGGATATAAAAAAAGAGAAAATCATATATATTTTACCGCAGTAATAAAAATATTTTTACTTGTTATAAAATTAATTTTTTAATTTCCCTTTTTTTAGTTTTTTTATCTCAATTTATTAAATAAGTAGTTATTGTTATAATTTGAGCATCATAAAAAAATTTCTTATATGTTAAATAGAAAAAATAAGTGAAATTTTTTAATAATACAAACACACAAGTTTTTTTTTATTTTTATATTGTGAGTGTAAGTTTAGATGTATCCTAAACATACCACTAGTTACTTCAGCACAGCTACTAATTAAAAAGGGATTCATTAGTTTAATTGGTGGTATATAAAAAATAAAAAGAAGAAGAATTTTATATATTTTATAAATGGTGAGATTTAAATCATGATCTCATAATTTTCCTCTCGATAAATGAATTACGAATATAGACTGTGTAAGAAAAACTAGTCCGTAGCCAAACACTTCGGACAAAAATAATCGATACGCTTGAGCAATATTTTTAGAACAGCGCGACCAAGATAGGTGAAGAGGCAACGAGTGACTGGCTGTAGATGCGTCTAACTTGCTCACAACGAACCAGTCTTGGATCGTAAAATGGATCAAGATTCAGGAGCATCACAGCCATTCTTCGTTTTTAGGACAAAACATTAACTGAATTCGGTACAAATTGCAAATGCACCTTTGCACGGCTAGTTTTAATGAGAGAATCTTCATAACAGATGACTTCATTTCTTGTACAGTAACTTGGGAGAGTTCGGAACATGTTTCTCGGTCAGATTTGGCAGTGTTATTTTTAAAAAAATATATTAAAATTATTTTTTTATTTTTAAAATTATTTTTATATCAAAAATATAAAAAATATCAAATTTTAAAAAGATACCGTTTTCAAACACATTTCTAAACGGCCATCAACTCTTGAAACTCAATATGCCATCTGAAAAATGCATTGCTCAGTTTGGAGCAAACTTTAAAATGCAAAATTACATTTATTTATTAAAATTTCAACAGGATTAAAATAATTAAAAAATCTAAACAGAAACACAAGAAAAACAACGATTGTATTTTAAAATATATTTTACTTGAAAATACATCAAGATAGTATTTTTATTTTAAAAAATTATTTTTAATATTATATATTAAAATAATCTGAAAATATTAAAAATAATTAATTTTAAAATAAAATAAAAAGTATTTAATTTAAAAATTTAAAAAAAATATAGGCTTGAAGACAGTACTCGAGTTTGATCTGGATTGCCCGTGCCTGACAGAGGTCCAACGTTGTTAACGAGATCCCACATATTGTCACCAGTTGGTTCTACCTCAAGCGGGTTCCACGCCCGTGCAAGGACATTCTCATTCGTGGGTATGTTCTATTTGGCGGTCCTTAGGCCCTCTGCTTATGCCGTGGGGCTGCCAATTCATTTTCCATAAGGGCTTTTGGGCCAAAACCTAGCCCCGTCAACATGGCTCTAGAATTAGAAAATAGTTAGGTAGCTTTTTCATTCATTTAAAAAAAACATGTTAAAACTAGGAGATATGTTCCTAAAATCTAAATTTAATTAAAAAAACACTACACTAACTTCACAAAAACTCATTAATAATATTGTTGTTTTTTTTCAAAATAAATATTAACTTCAATATACATATGTAAAAAGATAAAAATACACACTTTACAAAATAAAATTAATATTATTTTTAGTTTATACAGAATTAAAATTTGAAATGTAATTATATGATATCCAATACAAAAAAACATAAGCTATTTAATTAATGAAACAAATTTTTCTATATGATTAGATAAAAAAACAAAAACTAATACAATAACAAAAGAAATGATTATTGAAGAGGCGTTTGAGATTGTGTTGCATGATATTTTTCAAAATAATTTTTTATTTGAAAATATATTAAGATAATTTTTTAAAAAAATTTTATTTTTAATATCAGCACATCAAAATCATAAAAACACACTAAAAACATTAATTTATTATTTTTTCAAATAAAAAATATTTAAAAAAAAATTTAAAAATAAAAACAAAAACTGCCACTACATGGTTAGATACTTAGAAGGATTGTAAATGGCTTGCAACAAAAATGTTACCAATAGAGTGAATACTATTGAGAGCGCGCAGATCAAAATGAAGACGCACGGAAATAGGAGTGATTATTATTAATTTTTTTAAGTTTGGTTTTTATCTATAAAAATAATTAAATTAAAATTTTGTGAAATATAAAAAATAAAATCAAGATCGAACTGAAACTGATTTCAAGTTTGATTTGATTATTTTATATTAAAAATCAAAACTCAACTTATCAATTTCGGTTTGATTCGGTTATTTTATATTAAAAATAGAAAATTATATTGTTTTTTTGGGTTTTTTGGACTTTCTAATGGGTTTTATGATGGGCTTGATTTCGGTTCGGTTTGGTTTTTCGATTCGGTTATTTTATATTTTTTAACTAAACCGGTTCGGTTCGATTGAGATTTTTTGATTTCAAGCTTGTAAAATTAAAACCAAACCGCATTGAATATTTTTTTAAATATTATAATTAATTTAATCAAGTTTTTTTATGTTGTAATTTTTTTATTTTCTTCATTTAATAGATTTTTCAGTTTTTTTCTCATTCAAAACAGATTGATGAGAGAACTGAATGATAGGTGTAACTATTCAGGGGAGAAGAATGACAGGTGGACATTAATCATTTTTGTCAGTATATGCTTGTCAAAAATTAAAATTAAGACGCTACATATATTTTTTCATCAGAATATACAATTACTCTAGCAGATCATACAAATATCCTACACAACTTTCAAAAGCAAAATGTGAAGCATAAATCTTATTCGGCTATAAGCTCCTCAAGAGAACCAGACAGTTTGTCCTATACTCTGCTGTATCTTTCAAAACTGCAAAAACATACATATATTCACTCGAGATTATCGGCTTATCAGAGAATTTCAAGTCGACTGTGTTTGTGCCGTTGTATTCAGAAAGTAGAGTAAAATGGTATCCAAGAACATCTTGCAGATGCAAAGAAAGAGAAGCTCAGTTGCCACATGTAGTGAGCAACTCAGAGACCATGAGATGACTGCAGGTTAGCATCACACCATGCCAAAATCTTAGAGACCTTCAGTCTTCCAGAGTGCTTCTCTAACAGACCAATAGCAGCATGAATGACAATCCACAGCATGCATAATGGCATTATGTAGTGTCTCTTCAAGTTTTGTCTCACTTACAAAAATACACAACCAGGAGTCTTCGACTGAACCAAGAACTCAAGAACAAAGCATATCCTTTCCTTGATAGAGTATTGCATCAAGCGATCATAAATTAAGATATAGAGCCATACCTTTGGATAAGAATACAGACACTACTAAAATAAAAAAAAAAAAGGTGATTAGTATCAAATGTTAGCATCAGAATAATTTAGATACGATTTTAGCATCAGAATAATTTAGATACAATTTTAACAACGGATTATATATATATATTAATTTTTTAATATTAGTAATGGATTAGCAATGAAAAATTAGATACTAAAAAATAAATTAATATATTAAAAATCAGCAACGGATTTACTGTTGTTAATATGGTTGCTTTACTGTTGTTAATATGGTTGCTGTTAAAAAAAGGATTAATTTTTTACTTTAAAAAGGAACAATAAATAATAATGACCCTTTCTATACTTCTTCAAAAAACAAAAGGAACCTTACAGTTGCAAAAAATTTTCATTCTCCGAAAGAACTCAATATTGTCCCTTTGTATACTTCTCTGCAGAAACCTAATTAACCCATATCTCCCTTTCTATTCCTTCTCCATAAACCAAACCCATATCTCCCTTTCAATTCTACCGATCTCTATCATGCGTCATTTTCTACAAATATAATTTGTTATTTTCTTAATTTCTCCCGTTAATTTATGTTTCCAAACTTCTTCTGTACAAGTAGTTGAGAGATAAACATGAGAGAGAGAGAGAGAGAGAGATTGGGGATGTTTTTGGCTTTGATTTGGGATTGTAATAGAAATCAACGAGAGATAAGGACAAAGTTTTCCTGGGTATCGAGCAAAGCTTTCTCTAGGGGTCTTGGTTGGCCCCGCTCCTTTCAGCTAACATGGCGTCGCCCCGCTTTACGATATGAACGGACACGAAGAAAGAACACAGGCAGCAAAAATACAAAAGAGGGTAGATTGTGGGAATGTGGATTTGATTTTGGGTTAATAAAAATATTAATATTTTAACTTTTTTTATATTAGATTTAATTTTGTGGAATCAATTTCAAATTTTTGAAATTGAAATTGAACTAAATAAGAATTTTTAATCAGTAACGGAATATTCACTGCTGATTTATACATTCATCAACCGAATTTCAGCAACGGATAATTGGTTACTAAACAAATCAGCAACTGATAACCCGTTGCTAAAAAATTAACATATATTATTTGCATATGAAATTATCTGTTGCTAATTCTGTTACTGAATTTTTTCAGCAACAAATTTTAATATTATATGCAACGGACTAGTTAGTTGTTAATAGGTTCATTAATTTTTTAATAGTGAGAAAAATGTACCACCAGGTGATGATGTTCAAGAACATAAAAATAAAAGGTTGTTTGATGTTTGATATAATAGTTGATTTATACATTAAGTATTTGAATTTTTTTAATTTAAAGAATTTAAAATCCACTAAGATAGTCTTCTGTAAGAAAAATAATATTAATTGAAAAACTTTAAGATCCTACGATAATAAAGTTAGTATCTTCACAAATATCAAGGTAATAAAGAATTTTTAAGATTATGAACCCTTTTTTATATAAAGCTCTCGTGTTGTATTTATAGTTTATAAAATGAGAATTTGCAGGATCATTATCATGATAACATTAATTAAGAGATAGATATCTCTTACCTGATAAAAATATAGTAGGTCTATAAAGGACTTTGATGCATCTAAAAAGGCGTAAAAAGACTAGAGTTTAAAACGTCAATTAGCTTATAGAGATATTAAAGTTTTTTTCTAAGATTTGATCTAGAGGAGGTTGGTTATTTCTCTGGGATTAGATCCAAGAAAAGATGGTAATTATATTGGATTTAGTTGATTATTAAGTTCAAACACTTTTAAAATTTACTGATTATCAAATTTAAGTATAAGTGAAGTCAAATCTAAGTATAAATGTTTGGGAACGTGGTTCAAAAAATTAATTTTTTTTATCAAAAAATTAATTTTTTATGTGTTTTGAATCGTTTTGATACACTGATCTCAAAAATAATTTTTAAAAAATAAAAATATATTATTTTAATATATTTTATCACAAAAAAACACTTTAAAACACATTCGTAACCCCACATAATAAAATTGGTTAATTCTGAAGTCCAAACATATTGAATTTAATATATACGTCGGAATCACGCTCCCTTGATTATTAAAAATGATTGTCTAAATAGCTTTGATTCAAAACGCACTAAAAATCGCAATTGGTTGAAATCGTAATAAAATAGGTTGTCAGCCAGTAAAATCTGTAACGTCCCAATTTTACGATTTTAAAATTTACTAATTTAGGACATTAGAGTTACTGTCGAACAGGTCATCTATTGAAGTTCCATGACTAGTAAAGCATGGCGACCATTGAGCAAGCAGTAGTGGTACTGATAGAAACATTTAGGAACAAAAGCAGAAAGTAATAACAAGAACTGAAGAAGAAGAGAATTACCATGATGTCTTGGTGTCCCAAACAGAGTCATACTCCAGAGAGAGATAGTTGAGATGGCCATCCATATCATCAACAACTCCATTTTCATCCAGAAACCGAGACTCATTTGTGATGTCATTAGAATTCCCTCCAAAAAATACAGTTCTGCCTCTAAATCTGTTGGGTTTCCAAGCAACTAACGAGACATGAGGCCATGAAAATGGTTTTGAATGATGGGTTCTAGCAGAGGAGTACTGGTTGGGTTTCAGTCTCGGACTAGGTGGACAACAGAGGGAGATGGGGAAGAGGAGAGTTCCCGTTTCTATAGGCACGTGAAGCCTGAACAGTAAAAATGTTCGTGTCTTTTCAGTAGAGCTAGTTTATTTAGTTTTGTGAGAATGGGAAAGGACTAAAGACTGTTATCGCCTTCAAGAGAAACTAAATAGACAGCCAAGAAGTCGCCAAGCAAATCATTTGCCAATTCTCATTATCTTCCAAGTTAATAAATCTCCAAACAGTTCAACCAGTCCCATTTTGTTTGAGACTAAGTATTTTCCTGCTAATTTCTGTGGATGTTTGCTACTGTGGGCCTGACATGTTATACCAAGTTATGAGTCTCGTGACTCTGATTTTGATTTTGCTTCTGACTTAAGAATGTGATTTGCTGGGAAAATATTATTATCCAGGAATTAAACAGTTAAGTCATCACGATGCATGTTCAGCGTATTCTGGATGGGCAATTACAGTTTGGAAAGCTGATTTGAGCGGAACTCTAATGTACAGAACAAGTGCCCATGCACCATGGAGGCATGTGAACTTCATGGTTATTTAAAAAGAATTATGAACGTCATGATTTGCTGCTGCTGTTTTCCAAGCAAAACCCACATTTCCATGAAGGAACAAGAACATGACGAACGAGAACCGATTGGTTGACGATGATAGAATGCACACTGCAAATCCTTTATTGTCCATTAACATGCAATCACAATAATAATTAAGGGGAAAATGATTGGTGCCTTGTGTTTCTCCTATTCTATTTGCGATGCTCTTTTCAAACTCTCGGGGGTCAAATTAAGCATGCTGAAAGGTAATAAAGGCTTAACTTTGAGCACCAAGAAACTTGGATCATTAATCCACAAACAACTGCGACTACTATTCTAATTATAAAGCTCAACATAGTATACCTTAGAATGGCAAATGAAAGATGAAGAAGGCTTACAGGGGAGCAGCAGCCAAAGTTGCATCAACGTCCATCTAAACTTTTAGCATGCCAGTTTCAGATGAAGGAATATTTCTCTTCACCATGCTGCCCCGATCACTGTATTTGCTTGTTTTTTCAGCTGGACAACTGGGTTCTGTGTAACTTTGACCAGGGGAATTTTAACAAAGCAGCAACAACATGTTTCCTCAGGGTTGTGGTAAAAAGTTCAAAAGCTGCTAGCATATCCATTTATGACAGAAAAGCAAGTACAATACATATATAGAGGAGAGTGCAGCTATTTGTGTCATATTTGAGAATCGAGTACAGCATCAATGTTGTTAAACAGTGAACATTCACAGCCCGGGATAGTCTTGATTGGAAGGAGACACTACTAGTTGATTACTCCAAATACAATGAATCGGTATGTACTTGGGTTTTAGGATTCTCACCCTTCCATTTTACATCAAGAATAAAGGGGTGAGATTGAGAATCTAAAAACATCAAAACTAACTTACTGAACATGGAGCGATCACTATCACCTAGTCAAAACAGGCTTGCGTTTGGGCGGTGGCTGTGGCTTTTGAAAAGCTACAAATTGTAGCTTCTGAAAATAACAAATGGAAGGGGATGTGATATTAGCTTTTAAAATATTGCCAAATACTTAAAAGCCACGGCCACGGCCAAATTGATGATTCTCAAAATGAGCACTAATTGGCCTGACACAGCTAGTCTGGAATCAGTATAAACAAATGATAAGCAAGTAGTGCTGCACACATAAAAACAGAACAGGAAAACATTGTCTCATGAAATGCCTCAGATCCCATGTAAATGATTTACATACCTGCTGCAATTTAGCCATTAGAACAAGTTAATGCTTGCAATCTCATTTCTTTACAACAAAGTTTTCATTCTCACAAAAACGAATGGTTGTCACGGGAGAAAGCAAAAGGCGATCTTACTGCAGAGCTCCACAAAGATATCATGTTGATAGCATTCATGAATAGTTCAAAAATTATCGTAATAAATCAAAGTAACGATGTTTGGGCTAATCCCTAAAAGCAATTGATGAAGAGCATTGGGTTAGTACAATCATGTAATACGAATAAGTTGACGAGAGGAGGGGAGAAAAAGAAAGGAATGGGTAAACTTCCAATTGCAAAACCTGTATCTATATCACATCATTCTTCAAATAAAAAAAAATACATTGCAGGACCTATCTGATAAGACTCGATGGAGGAAAAAACTTATTCATTCTTCCAAGCATACAATATAAGGGAGAAACCAAGACCTTGCAATTGGCAGTCTCTGAGTTTCTGCGAGGATGACCAGGTCAGTACAGAGGGATCGAAAATGGATTGATTGGTCCATAATTTCTCCGATGATAAGCAAGTTTGGAACATGAAAACTGCATTGCCCATAGCATTACCAAATAGCCAATTATGAACATCCCAAAACACTTCAACTGGGAGCTCATCCACCAATATAGTATAGTTGCCCCGGAACTTCCATTTCAGTCTTTTGACCTGCATTACCACCTTACTATCAATGCGGATCACAAGACAGGGATCCTTAAGATCAAATGTATCACATTCAATTGTAACATCATGCATCTGGCCCTTGTCAGAAAACTGAGCTTTTGCACTATAGAACTTCTTCCCAAAAATATGCTCTCTTCTAGCGATGAAAATGGCCTTGGAATGCACCGGAGAACTTTCAATCTTCTTGTATGCTTCCTTCTTCATGTCCCCGAGAAGTAACACCATTTCAAGATTAAAAGTAATGGCCAAATAAAACCCTTCCAAAGGCTCCGGCCCAGAACCAAATTTAGCATTGGACAAGTCCCAATTTATAATTACCTTGTCAGAATCTACCTCTAAATTCTTGCACCCTTTTCTTTTAGAGAACAGCCAAGGTTTTATATCAACTTTACAAAGACACTGACTATTTGAATCGTCAATTGCAACCCCGACACCTTGGCCCATGAGATTCTTGGTCCAAGTAACAGTAATTAAACAAGAACGACCACGCAATTTACATTGATAGACACAAGTGACCAAATTTTGAGCAGCTTTTGTTGTGCTTGACGAAGATGAATCAGCTACTTGAACTCCACTCTCGCCAAAACAAGAAGGAAAGTCCCTCATTTTGCCAGTAAAAGCAGGCTTATATTTAACAATTTTGGAACTTCTTTGATTGAAGGCAAAAAGAATAAGCACAGTACAAAAGATATAGTACCTTTGTAGCCAGTTGAAGATAAACTCAAGACCCCATCTTCCAAAATATATCTCCAAAAGCTTGCTTCTTTCCTCTCCAATCTGGGCACACAGTTTTAGCGGCCAGGAGCCGTATATGTTACAAAACTATAAGCAGGGAGAGAAGGGACTTGGATTTGCTTAGATTTGTCAATGTCTGTGGCTCTTTGCTTAGCTTAACCATGTGAATTTACTTAAGAAAAAAGAAAGATTATCGATTAATTTATCAAGGGATTAGGCACAGGAAGGGATGGGCAGAGAAGGACCAGAGAGCTTGAGTCACGTGGTGAGACCATGAAGAAAACGGCAGATGGATATTTGCTGGAAAATGACTGGTTATTATACTACACGTTACATAAAAGAAAAGCAAAAGGTTCTCTCTTTTTTAATCTTCCTCTTCTCTCACGCATTTACATTTCCTGTTCAATGTTTTCCCTGTCCATAATTAAGAGAAATCATAACGGGGCCTCCCCTTTTACTGACATATCACATGGATTAGAGCTCCATTAATCAAAGCTTAATGCTTAAACACCCCATCTTTTGACGCCCTTTTTGCTTTCTTTCTATCTCTTCATGGAATTTGCTTTGGTTTAGTTGCTTTTGCATTATTATCCTTTTGTTAAGTAAGACAAATGCCATCATAGTGGAAGCAAGGAATGGAAAAAATGTAATGAACAGTGACTTCAATTGATCGGCATCATTTTCCCGCGGTTTCTTTGTCTGTTGTCATTATCAATTGCAGTTACTGTTCGGTTTTCACTGTGGTGAAAGATGACGACCATTGTGATCGATGATACTCGTAAGCATTTCACACTGTTTGAAATTACAGGCACCGTTATTTTTTAAAATAATTTTAAAAAAATTATTAAAATAATATGCTTTTTTAAATTTATTATTAACTTGATTACATAGAAATAATATAAAAAATAATTTTTTAAAAAAACACAGCATGACTGCAAAGACAAGCAAGTTTCTATCACAAATCACGAGAACCTGACTTCTCCATTTTGGTCCGCCCATGAGGTCTGCCAACCAAGCACGTGCTATACACGTGATTCACCATACCATTACATACGGAAAAATGCTCTTTTCCACTCCCTTTTTGTATTTTTTTTTTTTTATACTTTCGTGAGGTGAAATAATATTTTATTAAACTCGATTCCTCAGCAGCACTTAGGATGAAGAACATAACAAGGTAATCTATTTTTTCTTTTAAAAGCTTAATAGGTTTTTATTGGGTTAATTTATTTTAAAAAAAAATTAATAAATTTTGATCAAGTTAACTAAATTAAAAATTGACCTGAAATTTTTACTGAATTGTATCAAAATTTACTTTTATTTAATATAAAATCAGATTGGATAGTTTCTAATCAACCATGTTAGGTTCTGGGTACATTTGTTTTGGTGGTGTTACAAGGTGTTTTTGTCCCAATATAAATTTAAAAACATTTAATTAGTTGATAATTTTGCCTAGATTTTATCAAAAAAATCTTAATAAAAAAACTACAATATATAACTTTTTTAAATCATAATAATGATAACACTTGAAAGTTCTTTAAAATATTTTTTTATAAATACATCAAAATAATATTTTTTATTTTTTAAAATTAATTTTTAACATAAATATATTAAAATAATTAAAAAAAACATTTTTGAAACCTACAAACACGTACAAGGATAAAGAGTAAAAACCCTTATTTATTAGCCCATTTTGACCATCATGAATAAATGCTTTCATAATCAAATGGGAAATTATTATTATTATCAGTATTATTTTATTAGTACTAGATTATGAGACCAGCCACCGGAGCAACTACAAATTCGTTGGATTGGGCCGGCTGTCTGGAGTGGTAATCAACGACTTTATTTTAATAATAATAATTAAATTCAACACAAACTTATCTCGAAAGCATTATTATGAAAATAGTACAAATTATATTGAGAAAATCATGGCGGGTGACTGAAAAGGAAAAGGAAAAACATGATAACACTCGGACAGTGAATTTAGATCATAACATTGTCACGTCAAGTATGACCTAGCGTCTCCTCTAGAATAACGTGAAGACAGAGACAGACTCGAACTTACTCCCACCGGTTACCAACACCGAGTGATTAGGTCCGTGGTTGTTAATTCCTTACCAGTTTAAAGGGACGATTCAAAACTTGACAGGTGTGGATTTTTAAATTAATTTAATTAAAGAGTTGATTTGATTAAAGGGTTTTTTTTATTTTTAGATGTTTTTTTAAAAATATGTACTAAATTTATATTTTTTAAAGTTTTTTTAATAGTTTTGAAATATTAATATAAAAAAATAATCTTAATATATTTTTGAACAAAAAAATTATCTTGAAAAACATCACAAACCAACTACCTTCTAAAATTTATTTCACTTGAATAACACGGTTTAATTCGATTCAAATACAAGAGGGTTGTGTGTGTGTGTATAATTAAAACAACTTCATTTTAGTTTTTTAGTGAAAAAAATAAAAAAGAAGTGACTCTATAACTTGAAGATTTACCCATTAATCCAATTGTTCAGAACCTTCATCAAATCAAGCTCCATGTCGGGAGCGCCGGTCATGGTTGCATTCTGGGCAAGAAATAACAAGAACAAAATTCCCATGTCAGATATTGACCTCGTAGTCGTAACATTTTTCTCTCTTTCTTCTATCTCTACCTTCTCCCCCCTCTAACATAAATTTAGGGTTGTGTTAGATTTTGGATAACGTGATGGGAATTTATATTTATGATAGTTGCGCTATATATTTGGATGAAGTGAATTCTTGTTAGATTTGGATCTACTTCTATGAATTCTGGTTGATCACATTGAGAATCTGAAACAGGTCCCAAATGAACAAATCGAAATTAACCCAGAAGTCTCACTTTCATTTGCTTGGAAAAGAAGAAGTGACCGGCAAAGCTACCTCTTAAGTTTAATCTCTGCTTCGCATATCGTTCTTTCCTGGCCTTCCCTTCATCTTTGCTCGCAAAAGATGATAATCCGTGTGGTTTTCCCTTCCCATTGAATTTTGATCTCTTGGCTGGTTTTTAAAGGAAGATCGATCAGTCTCGTGTTTCAATGTCTCATGATCCAAAAACCTTCCCAAAACACGCAGTGAAAATGACCAAAACCATATACAACCCTTGTTTTTGGCAAGAAATCCTCTTATCATTTTGTAGAGCTGTAAAAAAAATATATTCATCAAGTTGAGAAGCATAACAAATAGTATCAGACAAGGACGGGCACAAAACTTGACACTGACACTGGATTAAAATGAGACCATACGTAAAAATTGCAGATCTGTATGCAATGTGGATCTGACTTTCTAATAGATTTCTCCTGCTTAACCCTGCTAGATTCATCACTGGCAAGTGGAGCTGATATTTTCAACTTTGTCACGACATTAAATTTGCTAGTTACATTGGTCCTCGTCATTTTCGGCGGCGGCTGAGGACACTGAGATGTCGATTTGTCTTCTGTTTTTTGTCAAGATAAGAAGTCATTTCTTGGCTCTTGAGTCTCAAACCAGACAATCTGTAGCTGCCATTTTCACAAATCCCTTTTTGGATTTCTAATGTAAAGAAGCAGAGGGTGAAGAATAATTTATGAAGTGAAATCAATTGATTTTCAATAGGGTTTTATGATCCATGAAAATTAATTTGGCAAGATTTTGTATTTGTATAGAGAAGAGAAAGTAATTATATCCGAAGAAAAAGAAATCGATACATGATATTTGAATTATATTATATACAAGAGTAATTTTATCATTTCGTCTCATGTAAATATTTAAGGTGACATGGAACGTAAATCATAATATAAAATAAAAAATAAATGCATGTTTCTCATCTCCCCTAATAGATTGCGATTATTGACTCGAACAGTCAGTTGAAAGGTAAAAAACGCAGTGACTGAGAACTTAATGATAAACGTAATAGTCATATGAAAAGGAAGCAGGCCTTTGCCCACTCCCTCAAATTATAGAAACACATCACCTTCCGTCTGCACATATTTGTCCTACAATGGAAATCTTCATTGACATTCTCACGACTAATCTTATCACAAAACAGGTTCCTAGCATTTGCTTGCTTGAATTTCTCTTGCAGGTCAGATACCTAAAATATACACAAAGCATATAAGAACAGAGAAGTTCTAGCAATGAAGATTTGGCATTCATGAGCACATAGTTTATGGCTAAGACTCTCATCAGCATAGATAGTCTAGCAATAAAGACTGCATTCATGAGCACATAGTTTATAGCTAAGACTCTCATCAGCATAGATAGTCTAGCAATAAAGACTTTGCATTCAAGAGTACATACACGGGGGAACATTCAAGAATGAAAAAAAGGAGTTGACAAAGCACATTTACTGGGGAATATATTAAACGTTCAAGATTATTGACCATGAAACAGAAGCATCAAGAAATTTATTTGCAGGCTCACGGTGGGTTCATGCCAGAATACTCCAAGCATTAGCCAATAAACCGAACATAGTTTCTTAGGCTTCGTAGGAAAACAATCAGCAGCAGGCCTTTTAATTTGGTGCTCCTGGAAGATAGCATGATTTGAAATCGCAGGTTAAATCATAGCAATCTTGCCCAACACATCATGAAATAAAAAGGAGGACAAAAAGGATTCAAAAAACCACAACAAACTCGGCAGAAACTACTGAATGGGAAGAGTAGGAGATGGGAGATAGCATAAACTTCACGTGCAAAAAAGTAAATGATGTTTTAGCACCCTTGGCATGGAAAACTTACTATTGTCAAAGTCTAAACATCCATTGTCAAAAACACCATGTAGAATGAAATTAGTATTCCAACACTACACAGAAATGTTTCCCATGGTCCCAACTCCCAGTGATGCAAGTATCGAGAAAAAAATAATCTAAATCCCGTCTGTACTTTGTAGAGCACATTTAAGGAGAATTGCAATGCAAGAGTGGATTCATCTGTGAAATGATGTCTTTCTTTTATCTCCTTTTGAATTTTGACAGTTACATTCTCAACAAAATAAAATCAACTCAGAACTTAAGGAGGAAATTTTCAACCCCAAAAATCCTTTAATTGAACGCCATCACTTTGCAGTTATTCTCTGCATAATTATCTTTTTCAATGCAAAAAAATTGCTTGAAAATTTTCTCAGGTGCGATGCACTCATGTCCCATTGCCAAAGGCATCTTCCAACAATTGCCTATAACTGGGTTACTGAAATGAAATCACAGCTTTCCCTTTGCTGTCCTAATTAAAAAGGACATGTACCTTTCTAAAATATAACTCCAATTCTAAGCTATAATCGGCTTGAATGACATTAAAAAAGAAATTGAAGCGATAAATGCAAACAGCACAGCAAGTTAAGGTAACAACAAGAAAACAAAAACCAGTAGAAAAATGTCCTCTTTTAGCCACAATTACACTATAAAGGTAGGGTTGTGTCAATGTATGGTTTTTAAGAAATAGATAACCACAAACAGAACTCCATTTTAGCCTGCAACCTAATAATAAAACTTCAATTTAATTCACATAAAATTGATTTGCAATATCCAGAGTTAGAACATTAATCAAAATTCAAAATTATAAAAACCTCTAGTTCGTTTTCAAATCGTTTACATCCCAAATCATTTCTTAACTATCAATTAAGGTACTTTACAAAACATGATTTCACTTTCCTTTTCAACAGCTCACAAGTACCAATTCCAGATATCACATTCCACAATCATGGTTAAGCATATATTTTAATTCACAATCCAAATCATAGCTATCAAATAGCACAAACCATATGATCTATTACACTTTCATCTGGTTTTGAGGAAACTAATCAACCAAGCAGAGGGTATGTGGTTAGGATTAACATCTAAGATGCTAACAACGAGTCATGATGACAAAAAAATGAAGCTCAACTATCCAGTTCAGATAATAATCATCAATCAAGATAAGGACCTAGAAAATATGATAAAGAAAGTTACGAGGAGAAATAATAACACACCTCCTAAGCATCAGCACCGTCAGATGCTTTCGCAGCAAAAGGATCATGACTAGGACCAACATCCTGCCCAATATGGCGCTGCACTAGCCGCTGCAAATCAGCCATAACCTTGTGCTCACGTTTTGCCTTCTCTTCATAGTTAAACATGGCCAGCGCCCGCTTATCCTCAGCGCTATAAACTTGGTTTTCTTTCCTAATACGAATGGCATTCATCCTCTGATGCCTACTGCCACTCATCACATACCCAAGAGTCTCAAATTTCTGAATCTCATCCGCAGAAAGACCCACTTCACCTCTACGTGGAATACGTTTCCCTTGCTGCACATACTGTGCAATAGCATCACCTTCACCAGGCCTCAAAGCTCCACCATAACTAATATGCCCTTCAGCTCTAGGCAACGGCATTGGCCCAACCACAGGTTCATTTTCCAAAGCAGGTTTTTTTTGTGCCTCGATCATTTCTTTAAACATCAATGCCTCAACGTCAACTTCAGCCTTGTTAGCCTCGTCATCATTTGCTTTATTTTTCTCAGAACCAGAATTCTCAAGGGAATCCAAATTCTCACTCTCTGTTTCAGAACCTCTCTTCTTCTTACTCCCCTTAGATCGCGAACCTGAAGAACGCCTCCTCTTTTTAGACTTTACACGATCATCATCAGAGTCAGACTCCTCGCCCCCATTATCATCAGAACCACTATACTTACTCTTCTTCCTCCTACTCTTTCTTCTTCTACTACTCTTACCACTCTTGATCCGCCTACTAATACTTTTCCGCGACTTCTTTCTCCGTTTCCGATCTTCTTCAGTGTCTGATTCGCTCTCACTTTCGCTCTCACTCACATCTGATTTACCATCACTATTCCTCCTCCTGCGCTTAGAACTTGATTTCCTCCTCTCTCTTTTCTCCCTCGAGTCATCTGACTCAAACTCAGACTTGCTCTCCGACTCACCACTCCCAGAATTCTCCGACTCTGATTTCGCCTTTTCCTTCTCTTTTCCGCTGGAATCTTCACTCTTTACCTCATCCTCTCCGTACTTCTCTATCTCGTCCGCTTTCTCCACCAATTCCTCCTCATCGTCCCTTCTCGGAGGACTTGGCGTAATATTCCAAATACAATACCTCATAGACTTCCTCATCTTCTGCCTCTTCAGCCTCCTCCTCTCCTCAAAACTCAATCCTTTTAAATCCTCATCGGATTCCTCGTCCGATTCCCTTCCATTCCTATCAAGAAAGGACCGGCCCTTGCCGAATTTTTTAGGGAGAGAACGATCTAGGGTTTCTTTGTACCTAGGGCTCGGACTTCTTCTTGTTGTTCTTCTTCTAGGACTTCTTGAGTATTCGGGTGAGCTAGAGCGACGGCGTCGGCCGCGATCGATTTCCCGGTGACGATCATCGTAGTTTTGATAAGAGGGACTGCGACGTTCACGGTGGCGTCGGTAGTCAGGGGAGTCGAACTCGGGTGTGTCACGGCTGTTTTGGCGGTCAGGAATGTATCGTCTATCGGAGATTTCAACGGTGGATGATAGCCTGCCCATTTTAGGAATTTGCGTTCTTGAGGGTTTTTTTTTTATTTATCGGAATTAACAAAAACTAAAACATACGGAGGAAAGTACAATCTCATTCCTTGCAAAACAGTGAATTGCTTTCGAACATTGGTTTTTTTTTTTCCTTGAACTCGTTTTTTTATATATATAATTTTAAAAAAAAATATTTTTGTTAATTTTATTTTTTAATATTAAAATAATTAAAAATTTAACTGTGTAATTTATTTTTTATTTTATTTTTTTATAAGATTAATATAGTTTACAGATTTGTGTAGTTATCTTGGTTTATAGATTTAGGGAGCATTTGAAAACACTAGTTAAATTTAATTTTTTTTGTTAAAAATTAAATTTTTTAATATGTTTTTTATCTTTTTGATGCATTAATCTCAAAAATAATTTTTAAAAAATAAAAAAATATTATTTTGATGTATTATAGCATTAAAAGCACTTTGAAAAACAACCTCAATCATACTCTCGAATAGGTTGGTAGGGTTTTTTTAAAATTAAAATTTAATTTTTTATAGTTTATTTTTTTCTTATATAATTAAAAAAATATTAAAAAAAAAACCACTTTATTAAACTTTGTTTTGCTTTTTCTTATTCTATTATGATTTTAAAAAAATTTGTTTTTGTTGGTTTTATATTTTAAAATTAGGATAGTTGAGAATTTTACTTCAAATTTTGTTTATCTTTAATTTACCTTTACATGAAATTAACATCATTTACGGATTTGCTAGTGTAGCACAGTTTGCCTTGATGTACAAATTTAATGGATTGTTTTACTTTAATTGAATTTAATTTTTTTATAATTTATTTTTTTCTCACATAGTCATAAAAATTAGTTATAAAAAAAAATCATGTTATTAAACTTTATAAATTAACGAGGAATAAAGGGTGTGGGAGAACTATCATTCATCCACACCCATTGTATTGTGAATTACAATAGTAATCCATAATGTTTTTTTTTTTGTGAATTTTTTTATGATTTTACATAAAATATTTTTATGGGTTTTATTTTTTAATATAACAATAATTGAGAATTTAACTTCATAATTTATTTATTTTTATTTCTTCTTTTTATAAGGTTGGCATGGTTTGCTGAGGTAACTCAAGTTGCCCTGATTTACAAATTTGATGGGGTGTTTTTTTTAATTGAATATAGTTTTTTTATCATTTATTTTTTTTCTCATATGGTTAAAAAGAATAATTTGAAAAAAAAATCATGTTATTGAACTTCATAAAATCTATGGATCCATTCACTGGTTTACCTCGTTTGTGGGCCTAACAAGTTTAACTCTCTTTTTAATAATTTTTTTTTATTTCAACACTGGATATTAGGTTAATTAGGAATTCAATTTCAAATTTAGTTTTGTCTTTTATAAGGTTATCGCGATCTTAAAAAAATATCTCGGTATTAGATTTGTGTTTAATTTAACAGTTGTCTATTTTTATTATCGTATAGTTAAATAACAAATATTTTCAAAGAAAAAAATAAATTACAATCTCAGTGAAATTCATAACTCGAATTACGTGTTTGACGTGCTAGCCTGAGTTATTCGATTTATAAGTTTAATGAGTTTACTCATTGACATAATATGTTTTTTTTTTCGTTTCAGTCTTTTAATTTTTTTTATTATTATTATTTTTATCATTCAATAATTGATTGAGAAATAAATTGCATGGTTGATTTTTGTTTTCTTTTTAAAAAGATAATTGTCTTGGATAAATGTTTATTTTTAGGTTGATACTTAATTTTATGAACATCTATTTTTATCATATAATTAAATAAAAAAGTTATTAAACCCAACTTAGTCCATGACTTGGGGCGCAAGAGGACCGAGTTCAATCTAATTTGTCACTATCTTGATATTTTTTAATAAAAATGACACATTTAATTAGGTTTAATAACACCGTTAAAAAATTAATTGAGCTCTTAATATTTTTTTACTTTTAAAAAAAGTTGTATGACCCACAACGAAACATGGAACAATTAAGTATTACTTTTAAAGGCATGAGTTTTTTACTGTGTAAGGCTCTATTGTTCATTCCCTCACACGTTACTATAGATGGACTGTGTAAAAATTTATGTTTTTTTAATTTGGTTCTCAAAAACTCTTTTTTTTATTTGGTCATAATTGAAGACCAATTCATTTTATTCTCATTAAAAGGTGGAACTAAAAAAAAAGGGACTAAAATGAAAAAGACATCGAACATGGATGGCATGTCATAAGTTTCATAAAAGATGCACTTCGATCCCTAAAACCTTAAAACTCACACAAATTATACTGTCTCAATATTTTTTCCAATTCAATTTTGATACAAGACTTCATTTTTATTATTTTTTAGTCTCTGGTTGAGAGAGAAAAGAGAGAGGTTATTAGATTCTAGTGGTAGAGAGAGAAAAATGTTATTGATACTGATTTAGGTCACCAAAACATATGATATTTATGTTGATTGTATTTAATGAGAAAAGTTCATATTATTTGTATTTTTAACTTTGAAATTCATGAAAAAATAGATCTAAACTCGGATTAATTTTTGAATTTGAGTTGATTTTGGTTCATGGGGTGGTTTTTTAGGTTTTATGATGTCATATATAGGTTTATCATTTTTTTCTATGATATTTTATAAGTGTTTTGGGTCAAAAACATGTTAAAAATTGATTTTTGGGTAAAAAAACTTAAGTCCAATTTTTCAGCCGTCACAATGGCTGAAATCTTGGCAAATCAATGACACTTTGTTAGAATTTTTTTTCAAAAAAATTTGAGGTGGACAACATAGCTACGAACAAAGAAAAAGGGCCCAATCAATGTCTAACCTTTGCTTTTTTTATATTTTTTTTCAATTACTTTTTAAAATCAATTATTCTTTTTTGGTTTTTTCTCTATTTTTCATTTATATTTAAATTAATATTCTTTTTCCTTTTCATTTTGAGAGCCTTTTTTAAATTATGATTATTTTTTAGTTATATATTTAAATTTGAATATTTTTATATGATTTATATATAATTTTTTTAATATTTTGCATGGATTAAATTTATTTTTGAAAATATAAAAAAAAATTCTAAAAATATTTCTAATATGGAGCATATTGCATCATGTTTTTTTTCTTTTTTGTGTTATTCGATCAAATTAATTCATGTTTTTATTTTAATTATTATTTATTTAAATAAAAAATTATTTTAATAAATAAATTTAATAAACACAACTAAATAAATAATTCACATTTAATTTTACCCTTCTTTCCACTGCTTCATGACAATTGGGGGTTTTGTTTAAGATTTTAAGGTGGTAGAAGCTTAGGCCTCTGCGAGACTGGGACACTAATGGTCCTGGGCCTTGAGAGGGTTAGAATTTTTTTTATTTTGTCCCATTTGATCGTATAGCGAGGAGTCTTAACACTATATGTCTGGGGTAATATTGTGGAGTGATTTTAAGCTACATTATTCTTTATTGTGATATATAATATTTTTTGATTAAAAATATATTAAAATAATTTTTTTATATTTTTTATATCAGTATATTAAAATCATTATAAAACATTAAAAAACATGTTTTTTTTTTCAAGAAGTACATATCTAAACATAGTTGGAATCACAATACCAAAAAGTCATTAATATATCAATATCCAAACAAAGAACAATGTTTGTTTATAGTAAAAAAGTGATTAGTATACTGTTTGTATATGAGTGCTATTTTGTAAAAAATTACACATAAATTTTAATATTAACTGATTTATTATAAGTAAAATATATTGGTTCTAGAGCATCAGTGAACCTAGGCTAACTTCTCATAAAATTTAAATATTAAGTTTATGTAGATGCAAATTAACTAACAATTGAAAGTGAACCTTGAAATTAATAGATTTATTGCATGTTAAAAATTTATTTATTTTAGAACTATAACACTAATTGCACGAAACGAGGAAGAATTGAACATGAATTTATAAATTAAAATATTTAATGTATATTAAAAGGAGACTGCAAAACACTATAGAAATGACAATTTTGTATTTATTTTTCATTTTTTTAAGTGTAACGGTGCTGCGGATGTGGTGAAATTATAACTGTATGATTTCTTTATTGTAACAGGACTATAGCTTGTTTATCAACATTCTTTCTGTCTTTATTCTTTTATAATATTTTTTATTTTTTTCTTGAAATTCTTTTGGAAAAAAATTATTATTTCTTATTATCAATATTTCAAATATTTATCATTTGATGCTTGCAGATCCATGCATGTAGATGTTTATTTTTTTCTTTATTAATTATATGAACAATGTGTTATCCATCTCTTTTCAAAACATGTTAGAAGCATGGATCTAGCTTTTCAAGTTTAGCTGTGCTTGAACTTTTATTTTTATAATTTTATTTTTATAATTGATATTTTTTTAATATGTAATTTTAAAATATTTTTTAATTTATATTTAAATTAATATCCATTTTCTTAGAATGTTTATTTGTCTCTTTTAAAAATAGCTGTTATTTTTTTTAATTATTTTATATGCATTTAATGTTTCAAATAGATTATTATAGTTAATCTATAATTTTTTTATGTTTTATATAAATAAATTTTATTCTTAAAAATAAAAATTATTAATTCTCAAGAGAAATAGTGTTCATTGAGATTAAAAAAAATTGTGCGCCTCAAGTGGAAAAGTCAGGGTTGAAAAATCTAAACGTGGACATGAATATATATAAGGCAATTAATTTATTACGGTATAATTATCATTATGTATGTCAGGTATTGCAATAATCTAATAAATCATTTTATTAAAAATCTATCAAAAGATTTAGTTATAAACATTGATGCTAGTATAAGATTAAGACCATCTACTAAGCTTATATTAATACCTTTACTAGTTATGAATTTTATGGGTAATAACAAATTACTAGTAAAAATAATGTAAACTAAATTATGTATAAAATCAAGATTTACAAGATTAAAGGCCAAATCAGGACTTTCTTCCCATGGTCTAGTCAGGACTTGTCCCCCAATTTTTTTGAAAATCTAACTTCGATATCTTGAAGAGCAAGGATCAAATTATGCAAGAAGTATTGAGAGACTAATTTTGCCTACACATACTTCTTTGTCATTGACAGGAAGGAACAGTAAAACTTAGGCTCTGTTTGTTTTTTAAAAAGTGATTTTTAGAAAATTATTTTTTAAATTTTTTTGTATTTGTTTGTCATTAGAAAAGTTGGTTAACGGAAAACAATTTTCGATCAATGAAAAATACTTTTCAGTCGAAGAAAAATTTGACTTGGTTTCCAGAAAACTTTTATTTCGGGCTGAAAACACTTTCCGGAAGTTGTGGAAAATTTAGAAATATCATATTATTTACCAATTATATCAAATTTGGTCCTCAAACTTTTGATTGTTATATATATATATATTGTTTTGAATATTTGTTTTTCAATTTCATCCATTGAAATTTAATTTTTATATTAATTTTGGTCCTCATTTTATAATTGTTATTTGCTTTTTTCCCTTATCATTTTTTAATTGAAATTTTTTTATCTATCAAATTTGGTCCTCACTCTTTTGATTGCTACTTATTTTATTTGAAATAATTTATGAAATGTTAATTATTATTATTTTAATTTTTTCATCTTTCAATTTTTTTAAAAAAATTTGATCTCTATTATTTTGATTATTATTTATTTTATTTGAGATAATTTACAAAATTATATATTTTTTTAATTTCATTCTCATTCAACTTTTTAATTTGTAAGATTTGTTCTTCATTATTTTAATAAAATTTTAAAAAATAAAATATTAATAAGTTATTTTCCAATTTATTTTCCATGATATAACCAAATAATTTATTTTTTATTACACGACCAAATATCAAAAAATAATTATTTTCCAACAAAGAAAAGGGTTCTTAAACTCCAACCAGGATTACTCCATCACTATACAGTAAACGTTCACTAGTATCTGATTATGATTGACACGTGTTCAATTTCCTCGCCAGTTCAATTTGCTAATTGCAGTTAAAAGTTAAAACCAGAGTCTACGAGGAACCTTCGTGCCGAAGCTCAACAGTCAACACCACGTCTGGTAAGTACGTGGTGAAATATAACAAAAAAAATTCCTTAAAACGAACGCTGCTGGCCCACCTTTTCTTTTTTAAGTACTTCTCTGTTATCCGTTTCGTTCGTTCTCTCTCTCTCGTCCATGGATATCGATTTTTCAGACACCACGATTATTTTCAAGATCTATTTATTTTTATATCTTAAAATATTTTTTAAAAAATTAAAATATTTTTATTTTTTTATTTTAAATTATTTAAATTTATTGACATTAAAAATAATTTTTTAAAAAATAAAAAAATATTATTTTAATATATTTTAAAATAAAAAACATTCTAAAAATTAATTACATTCCAAACACAATGGATTTATATCTTTATAACACAAATCATGTCTTCAATTCCTAGAAAATTGCTTCAAGCTCCAACATAATCCCGACATCTAATTTATTTTGGTATAGTTTATTTTTTCTGCTAAATTGTGTTTTTTTTTAAATAATTTTTTTTGTTTTATTTTAATTTTGTATAGTTTTATCGTTTTCATTAAAAATAATTTTTTTAAGTATTATTTTAATATATTTATAAATAAAAAAATTAAAAAACAATTATTATTACAATAACAAATATAAAATTTATCCTTGAACAACCACTTCACTCGGACTCTCAGCATCTCCTTCGATGATGATAAGGATTCTATAGATCTCAAACTTTCTATTTAACATATATATCTCTTTTCGAGAGGACAAATATATAAAAGAAATGGATAATGGAATCAGTGTTCAATTTTATTTTTTCTGGCATGTATTAGCGGGTGTTTGAAACAATTTTTATTTTTATGTATTTTTTAAAATACTTTTTATTTAAAAATATATTAAATTAATATTTTTATTTTATTTTATAGTACTTTTAGAGTGATTTTTTTGATGTATTGATGTTAAAAAAATATTTTTTTTATTTTAATATATTTCAAAACAAAAAATTATTTTAAAAAATATTATACATTACAATCACAAACATCCTTCTAAAGGTTCAATGGATGAAAAATGTCAGTTAACCTTGAGGAAAAATAAAAATAAAAAATAATATATATATATATATATATATATATATTAACAAAGAAACTAAATCATGTTGCGGTTTTCCTGTTCATTCAGACTCATGCAACTGTAGATTGTAACAGTTGCTTCAGCCCGCCCGCATATCTGTTTTTTTCAGTTGTCGACGCATGCTTTTCTTTTGTTCTGCCGTCATGTCTTTGTTTTCTTTGATTTTGCATTGTTAATTAAATTGGTGGGACTCATGCAACTGTAGATTGTAACAGTTGCTTCAGCCCGCCCACATATCTGTTTTTTTTCAGTTGTCGACGCATGCTTTTCTTTTCTTCTGCCGCCATGTCTTTGTTTTCTTTGATTTTGCATTGTTAATTAAATTGGTGGGCCAATGTGCATTAAATGTTTTCCTTTTTGCTGGCAGCCATGTCTTTGTTTTCTTTGATTTTGCATACTAATCATGTTGCAGTTTTTCTGTTCATTCAGACTCATGCAACTGTAGATTGTAACAGTTGCTTCAGCCCGCCCGCATATCTGTTTTTTTTCAGTTGTCGACGCATGCTTTTCTTTTCTTCTGCCGCCATGTCTTTGTTTTCTTTGATTTTGCATTGTTAATTAAATTGGTGGGCCAATGTGCATTAAATGTTGTCCTTTTTGCTGGCAGCCATGTCTTTGTTTTCTTTGATTTTGCATTGTTAATTAAATTGGTGGGCCAATGTGCATTAAATGTTGTCCTTTTTGCTGGCAGCCATGTCTTTGTTTTCTTTGGTTTTGCATTGTTAATTACATTAGTGGGCCAGTGTGCATTAAATTTCTATTTGCTGTCACAAAATGCATCCTACTTGCTGTCTTTATATTGGGAGGAGGGTTGTCTGGTTTGCATGGGAAATATAATCACGTTGGTTAGAGATAAGATTTTACATTTTGTGCAGCAATTGTCCTTTATATTTCGTGTAACTAGAAACTGAAAATGCCATGTTTTTTTTAGTTTACAACCAAATGCCTTTTCTTTTGCTTTGTCTATTTCCGGTCTGTGTGTTTCTTTAGCTACCAGTTGTTGGACTCTCTTTTTATTTTTCTCCATTGCCTCTGTTGCTGGTTGTTGCACCATCAGTTTAGGTGTGTTTTTCCCCTCTTTCCATTGCCTCTCTTATTATTATTTTTTTCGTTTGTTTTCTTATGCATCCATAATTAATCTGTGTGGTCCCTTTGTTTTCAGCAGATTTGTTGAGCTGTTTTTAGCCTTCTTTTCGGTTGGGTTGCTGGGTTGCTACTTTATTCACCTTAAGGATTGCTTGCTTTACGCTACTGGTATGTGCATCTATGATTGGTCTGTAAGATTAATGGTTGTGTTTTTTCTTGCTTTGTTGGACTGTGAAACCAGCTTTTCTTTTTTTCCATTTGCTTGCTAGGAGTTTGTATTCAAAATTGTATCTGCTGTATTTTCTTTCCTTTTGATGGTTGTTGAATTTGTGCTTTAGATTCCCATCTTTATTTATTTAGCCACTTTATGTTGCAATTTATATTTGTTCTTTTCATGGCTTGCCCTTTTGATTCCAGTCATTCATTTATTTGTCTTTACACTGTCATCAAATATATAACATTTAGTCAAAAAATTTCATAACTGAAAAAAATGAAGGAGCTGATAGAGTCATTAGCATAATCCAACACTGTGTATTTCGTTAAGACTTGCTTTCAGAGCTGAAAAAAAATGCAGCAACAGATAACATTTAGTCAACAATTTACAATTGTTTATTTACAAATACACAAAAATCGTTAGATGTCAACCTTGAATAAGTTTCTTAGCCCAAACCCTCTTCAAAACTGTTTTATATTAAAAGAATTGTTTAGCTAATAGAGAACTAAACAAATATACCTTATTGTTTCCACATCTCCACCCATGTACATCTCCACCCATGTACATCGATGCAGGTGGCTGAAAAGGTGAGTGTTAATTTTGTTAAGACATGATTATAATGGAAAGTGAACAATAGTATTTAATGAAAAAATTAAAAATTAATATAGTTAAATAAAAAAATATAAATTATTATAATTAATTAAGAAAAAAATTTAAATTTTATATATCGATATTACAATTATCCCGTTTTCCTGTTAATGCATCTTGAATCCTTAAAATTCTTATTTTATTAACTCAAGAGCTTTTTCCTTGATCAGAATAATAACGTGACTATAAATATGTGTTGTTTCAGTTGTAGACTTGGACACAAATTTACACAAAGTCCCAATTGGGTAGTCAGCCCAAAAATGAAAGAAGAGGTTGGATGGATGTGCATTTCTTTGATCACTTTCGATTTTATAACGTGTGGGCATCTACTTTATTATGAGAAAGATAAAAAAAATATAAAATAAACCAAGATTTGCCACCACGCAACTTTGAAACCTTAGCCTTTTAGGTTTGCCATTTTAATTATTGAGGTATCACAAATGCTGTTTTCGGTCAGTCACCTTATACACCATTATTTTCCCTGCTTGGTGTTTTTTTCAGTGTGCTGTGCAATTTAACTGCTGGGATTCTATGGCTAGAATCGTTTTTCTCTAATCAGTTGCTGGATTAGCATATTAACAAATTAAAATATTATGCTAGCCTTAGCTGAATAATTAACTTGGTTTTTGTCACCGTCAACATATAATGATAATGATGACTCAGGTAACAAATTCAATATTTTTTTTTCTTAACTAAATTTGCTACAAGTTTATGCAGGAATGTCAATATTTTAGGTTCTGTTAAAAATTTCTTTATTGGCCACACAAGTTTCATTTGGTGACTGCCTGTAAGTCCAAATTTTAATGCTTCCCTAGCAGTCCTCAGCTGAAAAAGAAGACGACTTTATTCAAGCTTTTCCATAAATAAACATAAGCAGTAAACATGCTACGAAACAGGAACCATCAGAACTTATGGAATGAACCAAGTGTTGACTGCTGGAATTAGAAAAAAAAAACCCAAACAAAATCAAGTCATTTCGGGTCTATATTTTGAACACTATTCTCAAATCATTAGATCAAGATAATATAATGCAAAGTAAAAATAAATTAATCAAAAAATCATATTTTAAATCAAGCTAATATAAATGATGCAATTAGAAAAAAAAATTATAAAAAAAAAGAGAGTCAATTAAGTTAACCCCCTGAATTTAAAATTTATGTTGTAAAAGTATGATAACTAAATAAAAAAGCAAATGCAATATTAATAAATTAAATAAAAAACAAAAATTTTCTAATTAATATGCAAGCTCCTTGAATATTTCTAGGCAACACCTGTTGTTGATACTGCTCCAATTACACTTCCTATAAGTCCAAAGTTTACTGCTTCCCTAGCAATCCTCAGCTGAAAAAGAAGACGACTTTATTCAAGCTTTTCCATAAATAAAGATCAAGCAGTAAACATGCTACGAAACAGGAACCATCAGAACATATGGAATGAACCAAGTGTTGACTGCTGGAATTAGAAAAAAAAAACACAAACAAAATCAAGTCAATTCAGGTCTATATTTTGAACACTATTCTCAAATCATTAGATCAAGATAATATAATGCAAAGTAAAAATAAATTAATCAAAAAATCTTATTTTAAATCAGGCCAATATAAATGATGCAATTAGAAAAAAAAATTATAAAAAAAAGAGAGTCAATTAAGTTAACCCACTGAATTTAAAATCTATGTTGTAAAAGTATGATAACTAAATAAAAAAGCAGATGCAATATTAAAAAATTAAATAAAAAACAAAAATTTTCTAATTAATATGTAAGCTCCTTAAATATTTCTAGGCAACACCTGTGGCTGATACTGCTCCAATTACACTTCCTGTAAGTTCAAAGTTTACTACTTCCCTAACAGTCCTCAGCTGAAAAAGAAGACGACTTTATTCAAGCTTTTCCATAAATAAAGATCAAGCAGTAAACATGCTACGAAACATGAACCATCAGAACATATGGAATGAACCAAGTGTTGACTGCTAGGATTAGAAAAAAAAACACAAACAAAATCAAGTCAATTCAGGTCTATATTTTGAACACTATTCTCAAATCATTAGATCAAGATAATATAATGCAAAGTAAAAATAAATAAATCATAAAATCTTATTTTAAATCAGGCCAATATAAATGATGCAATTAGAAAAAAAATTATAAAAAAAGAGAGTCAATTAAGTTAACCCGCTGAATATAAAATATATGTTGTAAAAGTATGATAACTAAATAAAAAAGCAGATGCAATATTAAAAAATTAAATAAAAAACAAAAATTTTCTAATTAATATGGAAGCTCCTTGAATATTTCTAGGCAACACCTGTGGCTGATACTGCTCCAATTACACTTCCTGTAAGTCCAAAGTTTACTACTTCCCTAGCAGTCCTCAGCTGAAAAAGAACACAACTTTATTCAAGCTTTTCCATAAATAAAGATCAAGCAGTAAACATGCTACGAAACAGGAACCATCAGAACATATGGAATGAACCAAGTGTTGACTGCTGGGATTAGAAAAAAAAAACACAAACAAAATCAAGTCAATTCAGGTCTGTATTTTGAACACTATTCTCAAATCATTAGATCAAGATAATATAATGCAAAGTAAAAATAAATTAATCATAAAATCTTATTTTAAATCAGGCCAATATAAATGATGCAATTAGAAAAAAAAATTATTTAAAAAAAAAGAGTCAATTAAGTTAACCCGCTGAATATAAAATCTATGTTGTAAAAGTATGAGAACTAAATAAAAAAGCAGATGCAATATTAAAAAATTAAATAAAAAAACAAAAATTTTCTAATTAATATGCAAGCTCCTTCAATATTTATAGGCAACACCTGTTGCTGATACTGCTCTAATTACACTTCCTGTAAGTCCAAAGTTTACTGCTTCCCTAGCAATCCTCAGCTGAAAAAGAAGACGACTTTATTCAAGCTTTTCCATAAATAAAGATCAAGCAGTAAACATGCTACGAAACAGGAACCATCAGAACATATGGAATGAACCAAGTGTTGACTGCTGGGATTAGAAAAAAAAAAAACACAAACAAAATCAAGTCAATTCAGGTCTGTGTTTTGAACACTATTCTCAAATCACTAGATCAAGATAATATAATGCAAAGTAAAAATAAATTAATCATAAAATCTTATTTTAAATCAGGCCAATATAAATGATGCAATTAGAAAAAAAATTATATAAAAAAAGAATCAATTAAGTTAACCCGCTGAATATAAAATCTATGTTGTAAAAGTATGATAACTAAATAAAAAAGCAGATGCAATATTAAAAAATTAAATAACAAAACAAAGATTTTCTAATTAATATGCAAGCTCCTTGAATATTTCTAGCCAACACCTGTTGTTGATACTGCTCCAATTACACTTCCTGTAGGTTCAAAGTTTACTGCTTCCCTAGCAATCCTTAGCTGAAAAAAAAGATGATTTTATTCAAGCTTTTCCATAAATAAAGATCAAGCAGTAAACATGGTACGAAACAGGAACCATCAGAACATTTAGAATGAACCAAGTGTTGACTGCTGGGATTAAAAAAAAAAAACACAAACAAAATCAAGTCAATTCAGGTCTGTATTTTGAACACTATTCTCAAATCATTAGATCAAGATAATATAATGCAAAGTAAAAATAAATTAATCATAAAATCTTATTTTAAATCAGGCCAATATAAATGATGCAATTAGAAAAACAATTATATAAAAAAAGAGTTAATTAAGTTAACCCGCTGAATATAAAATCTATGTTGTAAAAGTATGACAACTAAATTAAAAATCAGATGCAATATTAAAAAATTAAATAACAAAACAAAAATTTTCTAATTAATATGCAAGCTCCTTGAATATTTCTAGGCAACACCTGTTGTTGATACTGCTCCAATTACACTTCCTGTAAGTCCAAAGTTTACTGCTTCCCTAACAGTCCTCAGCTGAAAAAGAAGACGACTTTATTCAAGCTTTTCCATAAATAAAGATCAAGCAGTAAACATGTTACAAAACAGGAACCATCAGAACATATGGAATGAACCAAGTGTTGATTGCTGGGATTAGAAAAAAAAAAACACAAACAAAATCAAGTCAATTCAGGTCTATATTTTGAACACTATTCTCAAATAATTAGATCAAGATAATATAATGCAAAGTAAAAATAAATTAATCATAAAATTTTATTTTAAATCAGGCCAATATAAATGATGCAATTAGAAAAAAAAATTATATATAAAAAAAGAGTCAATTAAGTTAACCCGCTGAATATAAAATCTATGTTGTAAAAGTATGATAACTAAATAAAAAGCAAATGCAATATTAAAAAATTAAATGAAAAAACAAAATTTTTCTAATTAATATAAAACCGTTACGTTTATACAACTTCAATTATTGATTTTATACCTATCATGTCAGTGTTTCTGCTCTAAGTCTTAACTCAATTTTATTATCGCTTTTTCCTTGCACCATTTCTTTATCTAATTTCATGTTAAGCTTTTTCCAACGTTTTGTTATTTCAACTAGATTTTATACATATATGACTACCCGACGACAACGCTTGCAATCATCATATGCAATTAATAATGAGCAAGATTCTCCATATATTTCATCGCAACAAGAAAATGAAACTTATATTTGCTCAGTTGGTACGTTAACACGATCATCAAGGCTAGCTACAAATCTTGATCCTGGGCCTTCCAATGTTCAGCTCTCAAATTTTTATCAAGGAGAGAGCTCACGTTCTCAACCTTCATTGTATTCTCAAAACTGGCAAGATCATGATTGTTTAGCTTCTACAAACAATCAATCTTACTCATTACAATCATCAACTTTATCATACGCTGATAGTCTTGGTGCTTCTGGTTCAACCTGTGTTGATCATGAACTTACAGCTTCTGCAGTTGAGCAACTAATGATTGGGCAAGCTTCATATCAAAAAAAAAGAAAAAGTTTGTTTTTTAATTATTTTTTTCTTTTGGTTTTTTGTTTATTATAAGAGTTTTAGTTATCCATTAACATCTTCTTTGACTCATTTTTTATTTCTTAGGAAGTATAAATGAGTACATTGACTTTGGTGACAAAACATTCAAATGCTCTCATTGCAAGGCTTTTTTCTGGCTTGATGAGAAGCTTGCACGCTCAACCAAAACCAATCCACAATTCTCACTTTGTTGTCTTGGTGGAAAGATTAGGCTTCCACGACCATTATCGACGCCTCATGTTCTTGATAAACTTCTGGACCCTGCATTTGGTGAAGCTTCTAAGAAATTCCGCACAAATATTCGAGCCTACAACTCTATGTTCGCTTTTACATTCATGGGGGCTAATATAGATCACTCAGTTAATTGTCGACCTGGGCCCTATGTTTTTAAGATAAATGGCCATTGTCATCATTTAATGGGTTCTCTTTTGCCTTCTGATGGAGAGACTCCAAAGTTTGCTCAACTTTATATTTATGACACTACAAATGAAGTTGCAAATCGACTAGCACCGTTTCCACATGGGAGCTCTGCTTCAACTTTAGATGAATCTGTTGTCAAGGATCTTATTGACATGCTTAATTCAACTAATTGTTTAGTTGGCTTATTTCGTCATGCTTCGCAAAGGCTGTCAATGTCTGACAATCCTGGATATAAACTACGGTTGCTTGGTCAAAGAACTCATGACTCAAGACAGTATAATGACCCATCTTCAGATGATATTGGTGGCTTGATTGTTGGAGATATTGGTGATTATCGTTCAGAACGAGATATTGTTATTGAAAGTTCTTCAGGGACTTTACAAAGAATCTCTAAATTGCATCCAAAATTTATGTCATTGCAGTATCCTCTTCTTTTTCCATTTGGTGAAGATGGTTATCGAACTAATATTAGTTTTGCCAACCATGATAATCAAGTTCATAGAAGGCGTCAAAATGTACCAATGAGAGCTTTTTATGCCTATCTTATTCATGAAAGGGAATATGGTGAAGACACTATTACAAAAGGCGGTCGTCTTTACCAATAATTTTTAGTTGATGCGTTTACCAATGTTGAGGAAGACAGGCTTGATTACATTAGAATGAACCAAAATGATCTTCGGACTGAACTCTATCAAGGCATTAATGAAGCTGTTCTTAGAGGTGATATTCAAGGGTCCAAGACAGGAAAAATTATTCTCCCCTCTTCTTTAACTGGTAGCCCGCGATACATGATAAATAATTACCAAGATGTTATGGCCATTTGTAGGGCATATGGAAATCCAGATCTTTTCATCACATTCACATGCAATACAAGCTGGCCTGAAATCCAAAGAGAGCTTAAAAAAGGCAGACTTTATAAACATGAAGACAAGCCTGATATAATCACACGTGTTGTTAGACCAAAGGTTCTTGATATGTTGAAGTTCATCAAATCTGGTGTCCCTTTTGGCAAGACAATTGCTGGTAATTAAGCCTTACCCATTTCTTTTCTTTCTCATCATATATATCTTTATTTATTTATTCTTTTATTTATTCTTATTTGATTTCATTTTGCAACTCGATAGATGTATGCTCAATTGAGTTTCAAAAGAGAGGGCTTCCACATGCACATATTTTGGTTTGGCTTGCCTCTGAATTTAAATGTCGAACTGCTGATGATGTTGACTCGATTGTTTCTGCTGAAATACCAGATAAGAATATTGATCCTTTATGTCATGAAATTGTCTCTAAGTTCATGATACATGGTCCATGCGGCGTTGCAAAGCCGAATGCACAATGCATGTTGGAATGTAGATGTGCAAAGTCATTTCCAAAAAAATTCAAAGACTCAACTGTTTTTGGTGAGAATGGGTTTGTTTATTATAAGCGACGTGAATGCCGCAATAATTTTGTTCTCAAGGATGGAATAATGCTTTGCAATGACTATGTTGTTCCATACAATAAAGAACTTTTAATGCGGTATAATGCACATATAAATGTTGAGATATGCTGTCAATCAATGCTCATCAAATATCTATTTAAATATGTC
This sequence comes from Populus nigra, assembly GCF_951802175.1. Classification (NCBI taxonomy): domain Eukaryota; kingdom Viridiplantae; phylum Streptophyta; class Magnoliopsida; order Malpighiales; family Salicaceae; genus Populus; species Populus nigra. Next base: position 3,488,552 of record NC_084855.1, on the reverse strand, counting down.
AACAAAGGGCCTGATAGATGTCGTATGGTGCTCCAAAATGAAACAAATGATGAGATACAAGCATATCTTAATTGTCGTTTTATCTGCCCCTATGAAGCTGTTTGGCGTCTTTTCCAATTTCCAATTCATTCAAGAAACCCTCCAGTTGAACGACTTCAGGTTCATTTGCCTTTTTAACAAAATGTTGTCTTTTCAGGTAGCGAGTCTCTCCATTCTGTTCTTAGAAGGCCGGGTATTAATAAAACAATGCTTACTGAATGGTTCGAATGCAACAAGAAAGATTCTAATGCACGAGAACTTTGCTATTCAGAATTTCCAAGCAAGTATGTATGGGATGCTGGGCAAAAAGAATGGATTACAAGATCAAAGGGGTTTAGCCTTGGGCGTTTAACATATATACATCCTGCTGCCGGGGAACTTTATTTTTTACGATTGCTTTTAAACCATATTAAAGGGCCAATAGGATTTGTTGATTTAAGAAAAGTTGATGGGATTGTTTATCCAACATTTCAACTTGCTTGCAAAGCATATGGGCTTTTAGGCGATGATAAAGAATGGTCTGAGGCTTTTTGTGAAGCCATCACAACTGCAACATCTCCACAACTTAGACAACTTTTTGTCAGCATTGTTTTATTTTGTGAAATCGTTGATCCTTTGGTTTTATTCAATCAATTTTGGCATTCAATGCACGATGACATCCTTTATAGGTTGAGAATATCTTTTAAAATGCCAAATTTGATTTTATCTGATGATCAGCTTAAGAATTATGTGTTATATGAGCTTGAACAACTTTTCAATGATGCTGCAACAACACTTCAAGATCATAAATTGCCAATGCCCAATGGCCAATTGTTAATTGAAATTAGGAACAAGCTTCTAAGAGAAGAACTTAATTATGATCTTGCTGACCTTAAGAGTCAACATTCAGTCAATCTCCCCCTTCTCAACAATGGACAGAAAATAATATATGATTCAGTTGTTGCAGCTGTCCTTCAAAAGAAACAAAGTTTAATCTTTGTTCATGGTCATGGAGGAACTGGTAAAACTTTTTTATGGCATACAATCATCAATCGCATCAGATCTGAGGGGTTAGTTGTCCTTGCTGTGGCCTCATCCGGTATTGCATCTCTTTTATTACCAGGCGGTCGTACAGCCCATTCAAGATTCAAAATCCCACTTACTGTTGATGAATTATCAACATGTGCCATCAAGAAAAACACACATCTCTCTAGCCTTCTTGAAATAACTTCTCTTATAGTTTGGGATGAAGCGCCAATGAATAACAGGTGTTGTTTTGAAGCCCTTGACCGTTCAATGCGTGATGTCCTCTCAGGGTGTGACAATTGTAGTCGAGATCTTCCATTTGGCGGTAAAACAGTTTTGCTTGGCGGTGATTTTCGCCAAATATTACCAGTTATTCCTGGTGGAACAAAAGAAGAGATAATTAATGCTTCTCTAAGCAGCTCAGCTTTATGGCCTAAATTTACTGTATTAACTCTTACAGAAAACATGCGCCTCTCTACTCATGGTCTAGCCGCTGAAGAAAGAACTGAAATCAGCGAATTTGCTAGGTGGATTTTAAGCGTTGGTAATGGTGATATCTCTGATTTACCTTTCTCTGGTGAGTTAGATGATTCTTTTATTAGTATTCCCTCAGATCTACTCCTTCATGCTTCATGTGATCCAATTCCAGCCATTGTCTCAGCAATTTATCCATCTATTTCTGAGCCTCAAATGGACCCCTGCTATTTTAGAGAAAGAGCCATTGTAACATCGAAAAACACAACAGTTGCTGAAATTAATGATTTTGTGCTTGCTATGACGCCCGGCGACAAACATATCTATCTTAGCACAGATTCTATTTCAACATCGTCAAGAGAGACTGACATTGCCAATTCATTATATCCAACAGAATATATCAACCAACTTGAATTCAATGGTGTGCCATCTCATACACTTGCTTTGAAAATCGGAACACCAGTCATGTTACTTAGAAATATCAACCCATCTATTGGTTTATGTAATGGGACAAGACTTATAGTGACACAGCTTTCAGCGAGAGTCATTGAAGCACAGATAATAACTGGGTCTAATATTGGTAATAGAGTTTTTATACCAAGAATTATCTTTCCAATAAATGAAGGAAGGTGTCCGTTTACGATAAAAAGACGTCAGTTTCCTTTAAGACTGTGTTACGCAATGACAATAAATAAAAGTCAAGGCCAATCATTAAAAACTGTTGGAGTCTTTCTTAAAGAACAAGTCTTTACTCATGGCCAGCTTTATGTCGCTCTCTCAAGAGTCACTTCAAGAAAGGGTTTAAAAATTATCTCATGCAATAATCAAGGGGAACCTTCTCATTATGCAAAAAATATTGTCTATAAAGACATTATAAACGCTCTTCCTAGAGGTTGTTTTTAAAGCCTTTTTTTCTAACGCTCTGAAATATATCAATTAATCACTTATTGTTTGTTCATCGCTCTTTTACAGATGATTAGATTTCAACTTTGCCTTCAGAAGTGTTCCTTCCCCCCCTCTTTGTTTGCTCACCTGTTAATTAGCCTCATTAATACATTTGTAAGATGTTACTTCACATTTTTACATTGCATTTATAGCATTTTATAGTTATTGGTATATTGCAAATTAAATTCCTTTCAAATTTAAAATCATTAGTTCTTATTTTATTTATTGTTTTTCCCTCTCAGGATCATGGCGCTGTCTATCCAAAACATTAAAAAATACACCTTTTACACATCCCTTCGTGCTAGAGTTTGCCGTGTTTGGATTCCTAAGCTCAATGGTCAAACAAGTAGTTTTAATTGCCTATTTGCTGATAACATGGTAAGCTCATCTTTTGCACTTTGGTTTTCATAGCTATTTTTCAATTTTCTTTACTGTTTTGAAAACGTTTCGACCGAGTATCATTTATAGATGCACAAAAAATAGAATTGCTATTTTTTATTCTATTTTTTTTTTTTAAATCTGCAATTTTACATTATATTAATATATGATTCTACATTGAATCCCTTTTAAATTTTACATTCTTAATACAGGATTTAATTCTTTTTAAACCTGTCTTTACCATTATTGAACAACGTTGGTCAACCCTGTCTTAACACTAAACACAACCTGAAAACCTAATTAATTAGTCTAATAAGTTGTTGGATAATCATCATCTAGAGTCTAAACAGTTTTGTCGTTTGAGCTCTATTTTTGGTAATTGGATTACATTTAGCTTACAATAATGTGCACTATGCAAATCTATTCATGAGAATCTAATTTCTTTTTAAAAAATTCCATTGCATAATAAAATGATTATAATATATTTCCGATCTGTGTACTTTTTTAAATCTAAAATAATATTATATTATACCAGCTACTATTGCAAAACACATTAGAGTAGTTTTTTTATTACAAAAGGTTGTCCACAGGATTCCATGTACTAAATAAAAAACAATAGACTTCCTTATCTTTACCTTTTAATTTTTACAAACTTTAATCTCAAATTGAACACTGTTTTTACAATTGAATCCAAAACAAAAAAAAACTTAAGTGTTATCCATTTGGTATCATCAAATACAAAACAAAGCTTCTGGTACGCCTATGTTTGATTTGTACCCTTTGTAACAAACATAATAGTAGTGTAGGTTTAAAAAATAACATGACGCACAGACTATGATTGAATGAATTATTTGTAAAATGTATTCATTTTATTTTATTAATTAAAAAGATGACAGCAATGTGTAATACAACTATAGCAAGAATTGACTTCAATTTCTAATTATAATTTAATTATCATTATCATTATCATTATAATATATTTCATATTTTATAATATAATAAATTATATGACTAAAAATTGTCACACAATTTTTATTTTATATGACTAATGAATCATTGTTAGCTTTATACTTTGTTTTTTGTGCTCAATTTTAATGCTATCTCATTTATAATAGTTTTCATCATGATTCCATAGGGTAACGCAATACAGGGCTCAGCTAAAGGCAAGGATATACAATTGTTTACTACTTCTATCATTGAAGGTGATTACTACCAAATCAGCGGATTCTATACATTTGAAAATAGATACACCAACTCCGTTGTTGCCCACGAAGCCGTTATTGATCTCAAGTCTGACACAAAAGTTGCAAGGCTTAATCCACTGACACCCCAAGTACCACGCCATTACTTTAACTTCATCGACTTTGCACATTTGTTGACTAAAGGAAAGGGATCAAGAACACTCACTGGTATGAACAACAACAAAAACATTTCATGATGCATTTTAATTACCTTATTAGATTTTGTTTTTAAATTGCTAACATGTTTAAAATTTTTAATCATAAGATGTACTCGGTCGATTAAAAGCTATTCAGCCACTTGAGCAAGTGTTGGTTCGAGGTCAAGACATAACAGACAAGAAAGAGTTTATCATTGAAAATATCAGGTTTGGCTTATTCTATCTGCTATAACAACTTTAATAGCCTTATTTTTAACTTTTTATCTTTTATGCAGGGGTGATGAACTTAGGATAACTCTTTGGGGCGACGTTGCTAAAAGCTTTGATGATTCTGTTTTGCATGAACACACAAATCCAATTATTGTTGTTTTTGCTGGCTTTCGAGTCACTGAGTTTAAAGGTTTGTATTATCAAATATTGCCCTTCAAATTTTTGCAATTCTTAAGTGCACCTTCCATCTATTTGCACGTTGCATCATTTAACTTATTTTCAAATAATTTAATTCAATTTGCTTACTTTTACTCGCAGGAAAACCAAACCTTGCTAGCACTGTTGCCTCCTTATGGTATTTCAACCTAGAAATTCCTGAGGTTCTTCCATATAAGCATCAGTAAGCTAGCTCCTTTTCTTTTCTTTTAATCTCGCTTATTTTCTTTATTTATTATTTTTTCCTTTTGACATAAAACTACTTCTATTCTCAGCTATAATCAGCTGCCAGTTGAGGTCTATCAACTCCCTGCTTCCATGAATGCCGTTAGATCCATCGAACAACAAATAAATGAAAACAGGAAGACTATCAAAGAAATTCTTTGTATGGATCCATATGAACACAAAGTATGTCAACAGTAATCTCATTCTTTTACTTTGATCTTTATAAATACACATCAAACTATATTTTTTTCTCAATAATGTGTAGAGCGAAAGATTTACATGCAAAGCTTCCATAGCTGACTATGATCTTCATAGAGGATGGTGGTATCAAAGTTGCCCTTTATGCACAAAATCATTGTCTGACAAAGGCACAATTTTTAGATGCATTGAACACAATGAAGTAACGCCGGTTCCATGGTTAAGAGCTCTTTTCTATTGCTTTTCATGTCTCAAACTAAATTATAAATTTTGTTTGCATCCTTTTAACAATATGTTACATTTATTTATCTCACTTCTAAACATTTTATCAGGTTTAAAGTTGATTGTATTGTGACTGATGGCAATGATGTTGCAACATTTCTAATGGTTGGAAAAACTGCTGAAAACTTCTTTAGCTCCTCTGCCCATTGCTATCTCTATGACAAAGGGTTTATTGATTGCATCCCACCTCCTATGATTGAAAAATTAAACAAGGACAAGATTTTCCAGCTGAGATTTGGAGCTTTTCGCTCAATTGTTAACCGTTGTGACATCATTGTTACCAATGTTTTTGACGACATTGTAACTGCTGAGGCTCCCCCCTTGCCTGATGAACCAGAGCTACATATTATTGATGTTCCTCTTAAGAATCAACCAGCTTCATCATCCTTTAAAGTTGCCTCTCCATTAGACCCAACAACACCAACACCTATTCCACCATCCAAAACTAATGCTAATTTCTCACAACAGCCACAAGTGTCCCTAGAGCAACCATATATGGTTGGTCCTTTTCCATCACAGGCCAAAAGACAGTTGCTATTTGAAGATGAAACGCCTATTCAAAGGTGACAAACTGCTCCTTTCTCTCATTTAAAAGTTGTTGCTTTTCAATTTCAGCAATGAACATTGTTTCTTTTGGTTTTATGAATAGCAGATACATAACTTATTAATTTATTTTGGATCAACAGCTCTGCAATAGCTATTGTAGCTGATCCTCAGGCTGGATTCGCACCACTTGACCATGATACATCAACCATCGCTGAGGCAAATGATCCACCATGCAAACGCCAACGCCCTTTTAAACAAGACCGTGATTAGGTAATTCTAACTAACTTGCCTTTTAATTTATCTTACACTTTTATCATTTAAATGATTAATGTTAATTTCATAGAGAACATCGAAGATCAGGTACATTTTTCTGTAAAATTAACATTAATCTTCATTTAATTCTTCGTTTAATCTGATTCTAACAACCACATGCATTTGTTTACATGTTTCTTTTGTACAATGTTTTGAAATTTTAGCATCCTTTTTTTTTCAATTTTATAGTATCTTTTCAGCCTCCCATATTCATATTACATTTCTACAAGTTGCTATTTAATTAATTACAGTTTAGTTTATTGATTGATGTTAAGAAATTGACGTGCTGGGAGTTGATTCCAGTTCTTTTTTATCCTACAATTTTCTTTGACTTGATTTTCAATCTGCCTGTGCTTTTACGGGTTCAAACTACAAGTACAAATCTTGGTGTTATGGTGCAATAATAAAAATGTAAAAATACACCCCTCTAAACTTCTGCAGCTAGCAAGAATTTTTACCTTTGGTTATTATTTCATTATTACCTTTATATCTTTTTCACTATACTTTTTTGTCTACACATATCTTTACTTCATATTATTTATTTTGTTGTTCATCCATTCACCTGAATCTATAAAAATATATTCTCAAAATTCATATTCCAGTTATATTAATGCTTAAAACTTAATTCAAATAGCTAAGTTAATATGTCAGCAGCCGAAGCATATTATTTGTCCATAAACAACACGAAAGAGTTTCTTCAACTGGTGTTCCAAAATTTCTTGCCATATTTTTTTAAATATCATAATACCATAAGAGAGAGAATTGAAGACAACAAATAATTTATCGCAAATGATATTCTTAACATTCACAATTCTTTGTCTGCAGTCGATACTAATGAAGCATATAACCCATTGTTACAACTCAAAAATAACAAATAGACATATCATAATAACTTTTGTAAACATATTAAAAAAGTCCTGTCTTTTTGTCACTTTTTATTTCCTCTAAACATTCCTATTACCGTAGATAAAGATGCAATTTCTAAAAAAATATTGGTAATCAGATCAACCCATAATTTTACTCACTTAACATAAAGTGTGATAAATAGAACTAACAGCATAAAGTTGCTGAATATATATTTTAAAAGAACATTTAATTAATTCTTTCCAACAAAATTATTTGCGAAATGTTCATAGCTTAAAAATAACAACAATAATAAATTGATAGAAAACATTTATTATTCTTTCTTCACTTGTACTAAATTTTATAGCTGGTGTTGCAATTACACTACAATTTATTATAGCTCACTGAGGAATCAGCATTGTTGAACCATACATTATCCCACATCCATGGTGTGCGGTTAGCACAAGGCAGATTACTACTACTAGACAGCTTACAACCAAATTCATCGCTGGTATTCTCATCACAAACCATCTTCATAATCGCATCTTCCATTGGATTTAAATATGACGAAGTCCTATGAACATTCTGCTTAGGTTGGAGATGCATTGGTGGTTGAACGTTCAATGGATTTGGTTCTAAGTAAAGTTGCAGGTCTGTTGAATAGCAGTTGCCATTGTTGTTCTCCTAAAAACTTGCATTCCTTGTAGTCCCATGAGAAGTCTGTTTAGATTGGAAACCGACCGGTAACTCATCATCTAAAGACCTTGGTTCATAGTAAACCTGCAAGTCTGTTGAGTAGCCATTGCTATACTTCCTCTCCATTAAGTTGGTCAAATGAGAACTCTGCTCAAGGTAGAATACCATAGGTGGTTGAGCATCAAAGGGATTTGATTTTTGAATAAGCTGCAGGAAATTGTCATCTCTGCTCTTCATGTAGCTTTCCATGTCATGAAAAACACTTGGACTAAGCGAGGCAGCTTGCACCCCTGGTGCACCCATGACATCCGAATGACCAATAATAACCCTTAATTGATCTGCATAAAGCCTGTTGAGATGATCATCCTATGCAGCGTACTTAGCACACAAGTTTAATTATGAAAATCATATGCCCTTAGTTTCTAGCTTCTTTACTATCATTTTAAACTTTACTTTCTTCTTCTTCTTCTTCTGTTTTTTACAAATTAGCAGCACATTATCTCCACCTTCCTTTTTAGTTTTTTCTACTTTTTCCCTTCATTTGACCACTAATAATGCAAGTTTCTTCTTCATTTGCAGGAAATCTCCATCAATAGGGTGACACGCAGTATTTTTGTTTATGAAGCAACTTTACAGGCTATTTTCCTATTAATTTTGCATGCCCCTACGAACTAATGCAACAACATTTAACTCTGTTAAACAGCAATGCAACTCTTTAATGTTGTTGTGGCATCGTTTTGTTTATAATTAGTTATTACATCTTTTTCCTAATGTTTTTTAAATAGATATAATATTTTATGTGTTGTTTTACTTTTGAAATATAATCAATGACACAATCAGTCTTCTGCAACCACCTCCAATCATGTAAATCTTTGATCTTTCAATATCTCTACAATATCAATATTTTTCACACAATTTATTCTATCCAATCTCTAGCTTTTTAATCACGGACATAATTTTTTCCCCTCATAAAATATTAGTTTGTCTAACACTAATTCACAATTATAATACCATCATAGATATTGTTTCTATAAGCTCGCAACAGCATGCATGCCACAACTAAATGGTGTGGGGAAACACAATGCATTCCTCTTCTTTTTTAACTTTTTCTTTTTTTTTTGCTTTTTTTTCTTTTTCTTTCCAAAATTACTTTTTTTTAAAACTTTTTTTTTTGCATTTAATTTTTCTTTTTCTTTTTCAAAATTATTTTTGATGATTTTACTTTTTAAATATTAAGCTGGTTAAAAATTTCACTTTGTAGTTTTTTTCTTTTAAAATACTGTAGATTGCTACATTGTTTTCTCACATAATTTTTCTATTTTATTTTTTTATTTTTCAAAATTATATTTTTCAATTTTTTTTTATATTGAGTTGATTGAAAATTTAGTTTTGTAGTTTTTTTTCCTTAAAACATTGTTAATTGCTGCAAATCTAAATTCTCTACCAACTGTGAATTGTTGCAATGTTTTCCCATATGATTTTTTTATGATTTTTTTTTAAATTATCTGTCCATTTTTTTTAAATATTAAGTTGGTTAAGAATTATAATTACAATAAAGCTAAATCATATGAGGAAAGCGTTGTAGTTTTTCTCACAAAATACTATGGATTGCTACAGTTTTTCTCTAAATGGTTTTTTATTTTATTTTATTGGGAAAAACACTATAGTTTCCCTCACAAAACATTATCAATTGCTACAACGGTTTTTTTCCTTCCAAGATTATCTTTGTTTGTTTTTTTTTTAATGTTAAGTTGGTAGAAAATTTAACTTTATAATTTTTTTTGCTTTTTATTAATAGAAAACCTAAATCATGTGATGAAAGTACTGTATCTTTCCTCTTGCTTTTTATTAACAGAAAAAATAAATCATATAGCGAAAACACTATGAATTGCTGCAAATCATTTTATTCAGTCTCTAAGTTTTGATCACCAACACAACTTTTTTTTTCATCATAAAATGTTTGCTCCATCATACCTTTACTTTCTATTACTTATCTAACGCTGGTTCATAATTATAACACTATTAAATGCATTTGTTTTATAAACCCGCTGCAACGCGCGGGCATATCATCTCGTATATATATATAAAAGAATGGTATGTGTTAATGGATGCGAAAAATAATATTAATGTATCTATTTGACTTTTTTTTCTAGGATAATTTTCTTAACATTTGATTGATTATGAAATGAGTTTCTTATTTTATTTTGATTTTTTTATATAAGAGTTATCACGGTATTATAATCTAAATTATAATTTTTAAATATTAACTTGGGCTGATCTAAATTGATTTAATATGTTATAATTTTAATATTTTATAAGAAACATGTTGTTTTAAATTTTTTTAAAATAAATTATATTTTCACTAATCTTATAGATTGTTTTTGAATCAGTGATATAATTATTCCTGATTTATTTATTTATTTTATTGGAAAATATTAGTTACAGGTTGATATTTTTTCATGTTAATAAAGAATAAAATTTGATAAAACCCATACATGGAGTTCTGCACGACTCTCTTGTCTAGCATGAAAGAGGTAGGAATATACGAGGCCAAAACTGTCTTTTAGCAAAAATTTAAACCTCTGGCAATACAATATGACCGTTGCTTGGTGGGCACAAATATGAGGTTTTACGAAACAATACATCTTTTCACCCTGTCCAAATTTACACGAATTATGAAGCTATCAAGCACAAAATCCCCAGTTAAAGATAATTTAACTTTACTATATTTTATTTTAATTATGTTAAGGGTTTAGATGGTGTAATTGTATTATGAAGATGTTATCTCTATGTAAGACAAATAAATATTTTAAAACAATATTTTTATATATTTAAACTAATTTTATATTTGTTTTTATACCCAAAAAATTTACCAATAATTTCATTAAGTAAGAAGAAAACCTAACAAGGAAGACGCAGTAAATATCATTGATTAAGAAAATAGGATAGCAATCAGAGTTTTTGTTTCTCACAAAGCCAAAAGAGAGATGTGAAGGCTGATGGAGAAAAGTTGAGGATTGTTCAGAAACAAAGTAATATTTGTTTTTTTTTAATAAAAAACAAGTAAAAAACAAATGAAAACCATAACTTCATATTTAAAGACAATATCCATCCATCTAGAAAAATATAATATTAGTTTTATAGTTTTCTAAATCTGCACTAAATTTGAAAAATATATTTTAAAGGTTTTCTACAATTTGTTTTACTAATTTTCCATAGTTTTTCTAGATTAAAAAAAACACATTCAATTCTTTTATTTTACATAAAAGCACTTTCTAGAACTGTAAGAGGTTCAAAACATTTTTTTTAACATTTTTATATCTAGTCAGTGACACAAATTTAATTTTTATTATACATCTAATATTTTTTTTCTTAACTATTTTCATGATAATTTTTAGTTTGAACAAGATAAAATAAATATCCTATAATTAGATTATCATAAATATAAAATATTAAGATGAATATTATGAATTATAGTTTTGATTATTCATGACAAATAGTTGTAATCTTGATACATATCTTTTTTATCTATATCCCCAACAAATAAAAATATTTTCCGTTTTTTTATTAAAAAAAGAAGATTAAAAAATAAAAATAAAAATAAAAATAGAGATGGAAAAGTAAAATAGTTATTTTAGTTAGGGAACACGCTCCAAGTATGGTTGGCCATAAAGTTTTAAACATTTTTTTAACGTATATTTATTTTCCAGATATTAGGATAAGGGGATCGATATTTTTTCCTTATTAATTTAATACCCCAATAACCAACTCCAAGCATCAAGTATTTAATAACCGGGCCAATATTTAACAGACAACTAACGTTAACATTTCTCAAACCAGTTACCATAAAACATCACCTTTTAAATATTGGTTGGAAATCTTTTTTTTCAAAGACAAATGTGTTTTGTGGAGGGAAATTGAAAATCATAGTTAATGCGAATTGACTGTCCTACCCCTGCTTTACGGTATCTTGTATTTTAATCAAAACGTAAAACCCCCAAGCCCAAAAAGACACTACAAGTAAAATATTTCCAATCGCTCTCTCCTCGTAGAACCCATTCGCTTTCTCTTTCGAGACCCAATCTTGGTGCAACAACCTCCGATTCGCTTTGTCCTTGCCGGTTTAGCCTCGTTCACACTCTTACACGATTCCGTAGGATCTTATAATCCTGTCTTCCTCACCACATTAGTAAGTTTTCTTCTTCTTCTTCATATCTTACCATTCCCAATTTCTTTTCAGCAAGATTACCCGTACATATTTTATTTTATTTTATTAATTTTCTTGAATGTAAGGTTTTGATTAAAGGTTCTAAAACGGGTCTTTCGTAGATCCAGCTCTCGATCTTTTGAGCACCGAATTGCTGTAATTGCCGAGTAAGATCAATGGAGGTTATTTACTTGTGAGTTTTATTGAAACAAAGAAGTGAAAGTTTTAAGGATTTTTTCAGAGAATGAGAGAAGGGTTGAGATCTAGTGTTAATTTATTGCCGAAATCGGTGAAAAATGAGGTTTCTCCGAGTGAATTGACTGACGAGGAGAAACCGAAATTGAATCAAGATGAGGTGTTAAGAGAAGACATGGAAGTGGATCAGAGAGATGGGTTAAAAATTGAAGAATGTGAAGGAGGGAGTGATACGGGGGAATGTAATGCTGCTGAGACTAGTAAAAGTAGAAGGAAAAGAAGTAGAGTTGCTAGCGAGGGAGAGAGCGAGGATGGTAGCTCGCTCAAGGGCAAGAGTGGTGATGGGTCTGAGAAGAGATTGGCTGAGGTGAAAAAGAAAGACAGTGAGGCCTGTGATCACGAGGAGGGGAAAACATTAAAGCGCAAGCGTGGGAGGCCTCCCAAGGCTCAGAAGAGTGATGGGTCTGAGAAGACAAGGATCAAGGCGGTAAAGGAAGAAAGCAATCAATATGTCGGTAAAGAGAGTGAACAGCCAGATAATGAAGTGAGGGAAAACTTAAAGCCTAAGCGTGGGACACCCCCCAAGGTTCAGAAGAATGACGTGTCTGAGAAGAAAAGGGCCGGGGTGGAAAGGGAAGAGGGAAATCATTATGTTGGCGAAGAGAGTGATCGATCAGATGATGGGGCAAGTAGAAGATTAAAGCATAAGCGTGGAAGGTTCCCCAAGGCTCATAAGAGTCGCAGGTCTGGGAAGAAAAGAGGCAAGGCAGGTAAAGAAGGTAGTGATCTATCTGTTGGTGAAGAGAGTGAACAGTCAGATAATGAGGTGAGTGAAAAATCAAAGCCTAAGCGCGGGAGACCCCCCAAGGCTAAGAAGAGTGACAAACCTGAGAAGAACATTGACGCGGTTGAGGATGACACTGCAGAATCATCTGGTGAAGAGAGTGATGAATCTTATGGAAAAGTGGGGATGAAGTTGAAGCCTAAGCGTGGGAGACACAGCAAGTTGAACAAGGGCATAAAGGTGGGCGGGCCGAGGAAAAGACAGTTGGGAAAAACGACAAGACATAATAAGAACCACAATGTGGGAGCTAGAAGTGCGTTATCTGGAGGGAAAAAATCTAATGCAACGGAGTTAACAACAGCCAGGAAGATCAAATTCATTAATGATGAAAAGGAAGAGGGGAGAAATAAACAGAAGGCTGTAGTGAGAGATAAAATTATAGAACTTCTTTTGGGTGCAGGCTGGACAATCGAGCATAGACCTAGGAATGGTAGAGACTACTGCGATGCTGTGTATGTTAATCCTGAAGGAAGGACCCACTGGTCTGTCACCTTGGCTTACCGGGTTCTTAAGCAGCATTATGAAGGTGGCGGTGGTGATTCAAATACCTGTAAGACTGGTTTCAAGTTTACTCCTCTACCAGATGATGAACTCAGCATACTAACAAAAGTAATAGGCAAGGAAAGGAGTGATAAAAATAAAAAGAAAAAGAAATGGAAGCAAGGTGAGGGCGGGAAAACAGGTGAAGGAGTTGCAAAACTGAAAAATAAGAAAGGAAAATTGCACAAGAGAAAACTGGATGCTGCAGCAACTCCTAGCCGTAAGAAGCTGAAGGACAGGACAAAACATAAATATTCTCTCTCCGAACAGGATGACTGTTCTGGTACATCAGACGACAGAACAGCAGTCAAGGATCGTAAGCAACTCAAAACACATAATAGAAAGCGGTGTGCTCTAATGATTCGCAATTCTAAGGAGGGTGCAGATTCAAATGGAGATGGATATGTGCTGTATAATGGGAAGCGAACTGTACTTGCCTGGATGATTGATTTGGGCTCTGTGCCATTAGATGGAAAGGTGCAGTACTTGAAACGCAGGAAGACACGGACAGTGCTCAAGGGTAAAATCACAACAGATGGCATTCAGTGTGATTGCTGTGGTGAAACTTTTGCAATCTTAGACTTTGAGTCTCATGCAGGCAGCAAATCCTACCAGCCACTCAAAAACATATGTTTAGAGAACGGACATTCACTCTTGCAATGCCAGCTAGAGTCATGGAACAAACAAGATGAGTCTGATCGTAAAGGGTTCCATTTTGTTGATACTGATGATCAAGATCCAAATGATGATACATGTGCGATTTGTGGAGATGGTGGAAACCTGATTTGCTGTGATAGTTGCCCATCAACATTCCATCAAAGCTGCCTAGAGATAAAGGTATGTCTCTGCTTTTGCACTCCTATCATGTTTCTTCTCAAGGTCTCCAGATTACTTGTACCAGAAATATTCCTTCAGGTTATGGAATGCCTAAAAGCAATAAAAACTTTACATAGAGTTCCCGTATTAGATATTAAGAAATGAATGGTGGAAAATATTCCCGTGAACTTGCCTTTCCATAGCATGTTTTTTATGAAAAGTTTTAGATAATCTTTTTCTGCTGTCACTTGTAGAATTGAGTTTTGTTCTATATACATGCTGCCGCGTAATTAATAGATTGTTTTCATCTTGCAACAGATGTTCCCTTCTGGAATCTGGCGTTATCCTTAGCATCTTATTTATGAAATGAGATCAGCTTTTTGCTATTACATGGAAATGAGTTTGGGTTTCTGTAAATGCCTTCATGTCATTAATATTTTTTTTTTCTTTGTGGCAGAAGTTCCCTTCAGGTGCCTGGAATTGCACGTATTGTTCATGCAAATTTTGTGGGATGGCTGGTGGGGATACATGTCAGATGGACGAAAATGATACTGCTGCCCAACCCGCATTATTGGCATGTTGCTTGTGTGAGGAAAAATGTAACAACTCTATCTTCATAGTGTTTTAATGTATTTTGCCCTTTCCATTCCCACCATGCTAATTTTCTTCTATTTATTGTTATTTAATTGATGTACATTTAATAGACATCTTCTGCTGCAGACCACCACTCTTGTATTCTTGCCGAGAACACTGTAAATGATGATTACAGCAGTGTATCCTTCTGTGGGAAAAAATGCCAAGAGGTATTTTTTAGTCACTGTATATTGTTATAGAGTATAATCATGGACGTTCTATTGGACTTGAAAATCAAAATTGTCATTTTTAGAATTTCTTTTTCTTGAATCTGATTCTTGATTTGCAAGTGGCCAGAAACCTTGGTATCCTGTAGCTTATTGCTTGGTTTTCTTAAAATAAAATGACTGGCCCTCTAAAACCTTCTGTATGAACTTCCTGAAAACTTGATTGTAAATGGGTGTTCTATGTCGCAACTCTGAGTTTGAAGTTGAAGAGGTTCCAATTTTTGGAACTTGTTGCAATCTCATCTCAATTGGATCTGAAAGTGATTGTAATTGGTCCTAATAAGACATGGAATCATCTTTGCTTTTGCCGCAAATTTTCACATGTTCTGTTGGCTTGTAAACCCTGGTTATCATTAACCCTTTTTTGACTCACAAGAAACTAATTGCTGCATGCAAATTAAGTGTGTGAGTGGTCAGGCTTTAGAGAAATGCATGTATAACTCTGGGTTATTAGCAAGACCTTGATTGATTGATCACTGCTATTTTGTTTCATTCATTATATGCAATTCGATCAGTCCCCTAAAATCTGCTATGGTTCACATCATCTGCAGAGTGGGATTTGGCAAAAGTAGTCTGGAATATTATTAATTGATTATTTGACTTAGTTGTGATCTTTCATATTATGTATACTTGGAGATTATACATGTACTTGATAAATGCTCTAATATCACTAGCAGCAGTTTATTTATCTTGAGTTCTCAGTAAAATGAACTGCTTTTATTTAATAGTTTTTGATTTAAACAGGTTTTAAGATAACTTGATAATGAAATCTATTATGTGCATTGCAATTCACCAAAATGGTTTTGTTTCTGTCAGTTATATGATAAACTACAGGCACTTCTTGGGGTTAAACATGAAATGGAAGAAGGCTTTGCGTGGACTCTTGTTCGCAGATTTGATGTCGGCTCTGATATTTCTCTCAGTGGAATGCATCGGAAAGTTGAATGTAATTCCAAGGTAGCTGTTGCGTTGCACATAATGGATGAGTGCTTTTTGCCCATGCCTGACCATAGAAGTGGGGTCAATCTGATTCGTAATATTGTATATAATTTTGGGTAAGCCCAGTTATATTATAAGCATGCTTGAAATTTTCATCATTAAGCTGAAAGAACCAACATTGCTGATCTCTTCTTTTTTCAAATTTCCTTTTGGACTTTACTTTTGTGGGTGTGTTTTTGTTTTTGGGGAGTTGAGGGGGGGGGGTGTTTGTTAGTTCTTTGTGAACAAATCGCATTTTTGGTGCTCCAGCTTTGCTAGAAACTTTTTATTTTGATGTTGAGGTTTTAGTGTTGGAATCACAACACACAAGCCTAGACAAGAGGTAGCCTTTCTCTTTTTCCCAATTGATTTCCACCTTTAAAGTATATTATAGAACTGGATGAGGAAGAGAAACTCATAGAATGACTGTTATATTGCTCCAGAATTGCAGATTCATATGCTATTGAACCAAGTAGAGAACAAGGGAAATTGACACTGCATACAATTCTCTTTAACTGCCCTACCATATTACGATGTAGTATGAAATTATGCTAATGGTGAAGGGCCCGACTGCTTGTTGGTGTTTGACCAAGAAGTAGTGTTCTGTTGTGCTGTACTATGTCTATACTGGACGCATGTGGTATTTTCTTTCGTATCTCTAGCCTTTTAATACTTAGTTCACAGCTAAGTTGATAATATTTTCTTGGAAAGTGGGTGGTCTGTTGCTGGTGAATGAGGTTTTTTCTTTCATTTTTGTAGCCTCTTAATACTTAATTTACAGCTAACTTAATATTTTATTGGAAAATGGGCTTTTGAATATGAAAAAGTTGTGGTACTTTCTTTTATTTATTGTCCTTACCGTTCTTGATTTATGCTAATAAAAATTATCTGCTACACTGTGTTTGCTTTATGCCATCATTAAAATTTTGTAAGTAATGGTTTTCTTAATGAATTTTAATTTTCCTTTTCAGGTCGAACTTCAATCGACTGAACTACAGTGGTTTTCTGACTGCAATTTTAGAGCGAGGGGATGAAATAATCTCGGCTGCATCTATTAGGTACATCTCAGCCTAAATTTGCTTGTTGATTGCACTGCATTGTGATTTTTTATTAATGGTCAGATTCTGCCAGTATGTAGAACAAAATTATTGGAGATTATATTTGGAAAATAATGCATCTGGACATAGAATCATTTGTTACAAATATTTTCTGGGATCATGCACCGAAAAGTTCTCTACCTGATTATTCCTTTTTGCAAATCACTGCCTATTGTACAGTGATTGGATGTTTTATAATTGAAGACATCAGTAACCATTTGCATGAACTATTTTTTACACAATTGTGGTTTTCTTTTCTATCATTCTATGATTGATCATTGTCTTTGTTTTGTGAGTAACATCCATACTGGAGTCTTTTATTTTGGTTCTGAAAAATAAAATAGATATTATAGAAAACATGGCAAAACTAAATTCATGTGAACTTGCCTCTTTTCTACTTCTGAAGTTCCACCATCTGCTACCATTTTTTTTTCATCTCATTACCATCACTGCCATATAGCAAGGGGATCTGCTACCATTTTTTTGTCATCTCATTACCTTCACTGCCATATAGCGAGGGGATCTGGTGCCGATGCAGCCGATTAGATTGGTTTTCAGCTCTTTTTTGAACTTTTTAGTACAAATTTAGTCAGATTGCTGCCTTTACTGTCTTCAGCTCCTTGCTTCACGTTCTTTTTTTCATCTTCTAGCATACTTGCATCAGTATCTTTTTTGTATGTTAAGTACATGAGAGAATGGAGTCCTCTAGCTATCTACTTTCCCATTCGTTTTCTTCCTCTTTAAATTGGAATAAGAATAATGCAAATTGTGCTGAACTTTGATGCTAAATTTCTGTCTTCCTTGTATTTTCTGTTAATCAACATGTCCATGCATGTTCTAGTAGCAATTTATGACAATGTAAAAAAGTCACAATCACATTAACCTATACTTGGTCAAATAGGATCCATGGGAACCATTTAGCAGAGATGCCATTCATTGGGACCCGTTACATGTATAGGCGTCAAGGAATGTGCCGCCGGCTTCTAAGTGCAATTGAAACTGTACGTTTGGTATCTGTTACCTTCGCTGCTTTTTGTATGTGTTTGTGTTTTCTTTTGTTGCAGATTAATTATACATATGATTGGATATTTTGTTCCTTGTGGGAATTCGTTGGAATTTTTGAGTTATGTAACGAGTGTTAAACTCTTCAGCACTTTGTTTCCTTCTGGTTTGATGTGCAAGAACTATTTTGCTGTTCATATGATTAGAATGTATTTCCTATATGTTGTGCTGCCTGCACAAGATAGAGGTAGAGGTGATGACAGGAAAGGAAAATCACATTTTCTTTAAGCATTGAAAGGAATGTGATAAATGATGTGAGAAAAGGGGAAATAACAATGAAGAATTGTGTGCTGCCTTGTTTCGTATCAAAAATTGTGAAATAGTGAACCAATATGAGATGCTGGAGAGTACATTATGACTGAAATTTGTCTCGTTTAACTGAAGTGCTACTCTTTTTCCAACAATCCTGTCCCCCTGTAAGAATTTGACTGGATGTATCTCTGATCTGATGAGATGGAAAACTGTACTATTATTTGTAAATTTTGCCAACTGATTTGAATTCATGTTTATGTCAAAATAATTTTGCTTTTGCATGAAGTGACATTTAATCGTCACTAGATTTTTGAATTTCATTTATGCAAAACACCTTGTTGCCTCACTTTTTACTGATTTTTGCGTACAATTGATCTTTGTTTCTCTTTTATGAAATTGTCATTAGGCACTCTGCTCCCTAAATGTCGAGAAATTGGTCATACCGGCGATCTCTGAGCTAAGGGAAACCTGGACTTCTGTTTTTGGTTTTAAGCCACTTGAAGGATCGAGCAAGCAGAAAATGAGGAACATGAAAATGGTGGCATTCCCTGGCATTGATATGTTACAAAAACCATTGTTGAAGCATCATCAGTTTGCTGAAGCAAATATGGTTTCCACTGAAGGTATTTACTGTGTTAAATCTTTAATTGATGATAACACATGCAACTTTTTTTGTTTCCTTGCTGATAATTTTTTAACACGTCTACATGCAGGCTCCATGGAACTAAAGGAACATCATACCATGGATGAGACATCAAGTAATTCTGATGAGAAATGTTCACCAGTGAGATTTGATTTGAAAGTTTCCACAGAAACTAGTGCACCTCATACTGGAAAAATAAATGATCAAGCTGCTGCAGTTGAATCTGGTTCCATGGCTGATTGCCTGAATGATGCTTCTGACATTACAAGTGAAAATGCTACCCTATCCACTTGTCCCAAGGAAAAAACTGGTGGTCGATTGAGTGTTGTTCCTGATAATCTGAAGGGGAGAGACAAAAATACTTTGAAGACTCCTGATTATATGGGTGATGCTAATGAACAAAC
The DNA here is from genome assembly GCF_951802175.1 of Populus nigra. NCBI lineage: Eukaryota > Viridiplantae > Streptophyta > Magnoliopsida > Malpighiales > Salicaceae > Populus > Populus nigra. The sequence continues at coordinate 3,468,886 of NC_084855.1, read as the reverse complement.
TAGAGAGGTGGCTGAACATCAGGGTACTGTTTCTGGTTTCATTGCCCCCTCTGATGGTAAGAGGAAGGTGAAAGGGGATGCACATATGAACCAGAGTGGTGTTTCTGAGGTTGACAGCAAACTGTCTGGCATTTCTTTTATGGGGTCTGAAGCTGCTGACTTTCAAGGACAATGTCAGTTAGCTTCCAAGGAGGATACTGAGAATGTTCCTTGTGAAGTGAAAGTCGAAGATAGCAGTGATAGACAGAACCACAATTCTGTTCATACCTCCTCTGAGATCATAACAAGTCAAATCCGGCACTTGGTTTCCAAGCTTGAACTTGAAGTTTCAGGTACCAATGCTGCTCATCATGAGTCTACCACCTGCAATATTTCCTGTGATGTAGCTCAATCAACAACCACACCACCTCAAGATGATGGTGATGATCATTGTGGTGTATTGCCTGGCAACCAAAATATTAGTTATTGTCAGGGTAAGGAGCCTATTTCCAAGGAAATGGTTGTCCTTGCTACCGCGGATCCTAATTCTGATGTCACTGCTAAACCTGATCTACAATCTTGCAGAAGCAATGGATTTTGCTTTGCCACAGAGCTCGGAGTGAGCTCTTGTGGAGTTGATGTAGATAGAGTCCATGACCTCAAAGAAGTATCGGACACAGTTCGAAGTGATGCTATTTCTCCTTATGGAGGTTCTATTTCTGATGGGCCTCGGATGAATATCAAATCTTCAGAGCACGCCAATTCTGTTTCTGAGGTTGAGCCTGCTAGTTTGACAGGGGGCATCTCCGAACCTTTATGTAATTCAAGCTCTGCTCCTGCTATTGGCCTGCACTGTGCCTCCGGTGGTGGTAATTCCTGCGGTGCACCTGAGGTGATAATTTTGTCAAACCAGGCTAGTTGATTTCCGTCTGTGCTCTCCTTTTGGCAACAGAAAGCAAGAAAGTTGTGGATGGCAGCCATGGATAAATGTGGTGAATTTTTCCTCAAGCAGAACTTAGATGTCTTCTTTACAGACCTCATCCTGCGATTTTGTCATTGATTAGGATGCCAGGATAGCACTCGAATGCCTCATTTGATGTTGATGACTGACTACAGCTTTGGCAGGTGTTTGCGGTGCCAAGTTTGTCATCTTAATATCATACGTGCATCTAGCATTCTAAAGGAAACTTTTTGTACAGTTACGAGCCTCTCAAGTCATTAGTTATTTCCAGCCAACTCATGTTAGATTTAGATGTAATTGAGGTTTGTTCATCTTGGACCTCTCCTGTGCGTAACGCAAATGGAAAATTCATTGATGAAAAATATGAAAGAGCCTAGATTGATGTGATTCATGCTTTATATTTCTCCTCCGGCGGTCGTGTAAGTGCTGATAAAATGGCCTTTCTTGATATGCAGTCGCATGTTCGTGTTTTTGCCCGCCGATAACAGCATTAGTTATTGACTCGTGTGATGTTGTTAGTTGGATTAATTTACTTTTAATATAAAAAAAATAGATATTATTAATATTTTTTAATATTATTTTATAAACAAAATGTAGAAAAAATTTGAAATGATAAATTAAAAAACTCAATTCTTGATAAATCAAATGTTAAAAAAAATAAAAAAAAATTACATGATTTAATCAGAGTTAATTTATTAAATTTATAATCGAAGTTATGGGATGTGAATAACCTCATAAAAAACAAATCAAAACAAATTATGAAGTGTAATTCTCAATTAATCTAATGTTTAATGATGAAATTAAAATTGAAAAAACAGCTAAGAAAAGAAAAAAAAAACTTAAGTCAATCAAGTTAACTTGTTAAAATAGTAATTTGGGATATAAATTAAAAAAAAACTATAAAACCCAAACTCTAATAAACCTAATGTTAAAAGGATAAAATTAAAAAAAATATATATACTAAATGAATGAATAAAAACACTATTCTAGTGAATAATGTTACATAAGAAGAGGTACAATAAAAAAAATCATCCCTTAGTTTTTGTTAAATAGATTTGTAGGTTGATACTATGTCACAAGTCAGAACATTTTTGTTATCAGTTAAACAAAAAAAATACTCAAGTGATGCAAATATGTTTTTATAAAATAAGATACGGCATAAATCTGACCAAGAAAAAAGAATGAAAAACTTGTAAGAAACAACAAATAAAAGGATTCAGAATAACCTGAGTTGTTTTTAAAATTCATAAAATATTATATAGAAAACAGATTAAAAAAATAGAGTCTAATCATTAATGATATAGATAATAAATAATAAAATTAAAAAAGTATAAATTATAAAAAAAACTAGACAAATATGAATGAAGCTTCTAAACTTTAATTACCATGTCAAATTTACAATTAAATCAACTCAAGTTAATTCGTAAAATTTATAATATGAATCATAATAATATTATATGAAAATAACCTCTAAAAATAAATCGGAAAAAGGTTATTCATAATTAGTTTAAGACAGAACAGCTATAGTTGTTTGACTGACAAGGGGCAGAACAGTCCACACACATTTTAATCTCGGCAAAAAATCATTCTCCCTCTCCCTCAAAGCTAACTATATATAAAGCTGTCTCCGCATTTAGGGTTTTAGACTTTGTGATTTGCCTCCACACTCAAAAAGCAGGCGCCGCTTAGCCAAGGACTCACTCTGTCGCTGCAACTCTAGCCCATAGCCATGGTAAGCGGAATCTACCTTCCTCTTTTCTTTCCTTGCCTTCCCTTCTTCTCTTCACACATGCGAGATCCATATAGTTAAAACACAGTATGTTTAATTAATTAGTGTTTCTTTGTGATTGAATTACTTTGATAGGCTCTTGTAGCAAATGAGGAATTCCAACACATTCTTCGTGTTCTGAACACCAACGTTGATGGCAAACAGAAGATTATGTTTGCTCTTACCTCCATCAAAGGTATTGGTCGCCGTTTTGCGAACATTGTCTGCAAGAAGGCCGATGTAGACATGAACAAGAGGTACATGCTTTTTACCCTTTCCTTTTTTTTTAATATATTAACCTGCTATTAATTGCTCGATCTGGCCTTTTGTGTTTTTGAGAATATAAGTTTATCTCCTTGATTAGTCCATCACGAAAAAAATTTAAATCCTTTTGCATCTCTTAATAGAAGATATTGCTTTTTCTGCTTTGTTACTTTATGATAGTATTCAATTTGTTTGGAAACTGTTCGAGAGAGTTTAGAAATTTGATTAATTTGTGCTAGAGAAGAGATGAATGGTTTTATCAACTTTTGCTGAGTTGCTTCTAGTCTTTGTGTTGGTATATTTTTGGGTTTGTTGCGGTTCTCCTTGCTAATTGATATTCATAGTTTGCTGTTAATTGCTGTCAAATGTAACTAAATTTTGATTTGATGTGTATTTGCTGTCGATGAATTTTATCAATTTGACATTTGGGTGGCTTTGTTTTTAGAGCTGGTGAACTGTCAGCTGAGGAGCTTGACAAGCTTATGACAATTGTTGCTAATCCTCGCCAGTTCAAGATTCCAGACTGGTTCCTTAACAGGCAGAAGGATTACAAAGATGGAAAGTACTCTCAGGTTGTTTCCAATGCATTGGACATGAAGCTGAGGGATGATCTTGAGCGTTTGAAGAAGATAAGGTTTGCTCTGATTCTTAGTAGAGGATTATTTTAGAAAGAAATAGGACGCTATTGTCTTTGTTGTCACTTTTTCCTGTTAACTTTAGCTGGTATGGTTCTTTTGTGTAGAAATCACCGCGGTCTCCGTCACTATTGGGGTCTTCGAGTGCGAGGACAGCACACCAAAACCACTGGCCGTAGGGGGAAGACTGTTGGTGTCTCCAAGAAGCGATGATCTGGTTATGCAGAACCGGCTCTCTTGCTTTTTATGCAGTATTTTTTGCGTTCTATGTTTTGTTTTTCAAACAAAAAACTTAAATATAGCTTAGATTGTTTGCTTGAATTCTGTTGTGTTTTGTTGGTTGAATGTTTCTCTATGCCTTTCTGCGGAGAAGATCATATTTTTGTTTAAATATTTTTCCTTGAGATTACCCTTTAGTCTTTCTTGTGGTATTCTGTTTTCTGTTTTCTGTTTTCTGATGGAATCATATGCAAGAACAAGGAACATAAGTGTTTCCTGTTGTGTTACCAATGCAACACGACTTGGATGAGATGTAGAAGCTGTACGCATGGTGGATAATATGCAAGTTCAAGCAAAATCTTGTCAAATTCTTAATACCAGTTGGACTGTCCTACACTTGCATGTTGTTGGACAAATATTGGCCATCTCCCCCAGCTTGGATTGATTTAAACAGTCAGTGTGAATTAGGAGGACCGTCAACAGTTCAGATTTGATGAATGGACGGGTCGTGTTCGGCGGAACTTGATACTGAAATAGAAGTGAACTGGAGTTGCACTTAACTTGAAATTATACTTGTGTAGATTAGGTGGCATTATTTGCTCATTTGGATGTCTTCAATAACATGGCATGCTTATATGGATGCCCCGTTGTGCTATTTCCAATTGCCTTTTTCAATCCTTTTCTAGGGAAACCATGAATCAGTGTCTGGATTTTATGGTATCGGAATCTAAGTATGATAGCTAGGAAATTGTTGAAGACTCTGCTGGTGATGGCTTCCAGCATAAGAAGTGCTAAACTGGACATTGGCCAACTTCTGCGATCCTTTGTTTCGAGGAGATGTTCGCCTGGTGCTGGGATAACTGCTTGTATCCTTTAGAGTGGTGACAACCAGTGGTAGCTTGGAGATTTTCAGTATAAATTTGGACGAAGTGGTGCTAAGAATAGTTTCCATAGAGATGCGAGGTGCGGTTTAATTAGTTGACAAAAGTAAATCTATCAAGCCGAAAAGATTCCTATGACATCCAGAAACTTGAAATTTGTTTTGTGGTTCAGGAATCATTTGTTGCCGCGTAGCCGTCGTTTTTATATGCGTTCACATTCAAAATGCGGTGAATGGTGAGTATGGGCTCAGTGAACTGGATTCATGTGTACTAATTTTTCTTTGGACTGGGCTTGGAGCTGAATTTGATCTTACAAAATATAGTGTAGCTGTTTTCAAAGCGCATGGGCTTGATCCATTCTTTTGCAGTATGAGCCCACCAATATAACACAGCTATTTTAATCGATGCGCTAGATGTCCTTTTATGGGCTGGAATGCTAGATGTGAACCCGTGGGTTTTTTTTTTTTGGATATTTAGTTGTTACAAACATATTTTAAAGAAGTAAAAAAATATGAGATTCCAGGCATAAAACTTAACGAGTCAAATAAGTTTGTTTTATTTTAATTAAATAATTAAAAAATAAATAATGATAACAAATGGACCGTATAAAAAATATAATCATGATAATTTAAAAATAAATAAATTCAAAAGAATAAAAACAATGTAGCATAATTCACAACCAATTAAATAAGAAGCATGAAATAATGTAAAAAATAACAAAAAAGAGCTAGCTTGAGTCAACCCATGTAAGTTTAACAAACCTGTAACTCGGGTTGGTAATAAAAGTCAAGTCAACGCGAGTCAACTCACCAAACCTACAACTCAGGTAATGAGACCAAAATAAACTAATAAAAAAAATCACAAAACTTAATAAGAAAAAAATAATGCCAAATGATAAAATCAAAAAAGAAAATAAGTAAAAGAAAAAAAATTAAACAATGTCAACCCGAGTTAGCTTTTTAAATTCATGACCCCGTTCATTAGACCACAAGCGCCATATCTTAAAAAAATCACAAAACTCAATTCTCAACCAATTAAATATTAAAGGATAAAATTGAAAAAAGATCTCAATTATACAATAGGATGCAAACAAAAAAAAATTAAAATAATGAGGATCAAATAGAACATAAATTAAAGGACAATTTAAATTTTTTGATTGAAGGGTGAAATTAAAAAGAAAAATTAATTTAACAAAAGAACAAGAAAAAATAATCAAAAGAAACGAAGATCAAATTGAAAAAAATAGCATATCCAAATTGAGATTGAAATATGAAATTAAAAATAAATTGAATTTTTTCAAAAGGATCAAGAATAAAAATTAGAAATTAAAAGAATAAGAACTATAGTTGAAATCTCAATAAAAAAGAGGACAACTCTAAAATTTTAAATTCCCAACATGAATTTTGAGGGGAGGAGAGAGATAGAGAATGGAAGAAAAAAAGCATTGCTGGTGACAAACCACCTCACCGCCACTAACACGCACGACTCTAACAAGAAGAAGATGCTACGGAGACTCTAACGACGTGATGGAAGGGAATCTTTAGCCGCCAAGAGACACCATGCATGTTGCTAGAAGACCGTGAGCGCATGTCTTGCATGCACTAGCAACTTTTAGTTTTTTAATTATATTTTATATTTATTAAAATATCAAATTAATTATTAGTCAACTTGATTATAACTAAAAAATCAAGTTAAAAATACAAATAAACCCTTAGATGCTAATTTTAAATTTTTTGTTTTTAAAGGTATTATAGTCATTTTAATATGCTTTAGAGATGTGAAAACATCGAATTATCCATAATCAACATGATAATGACTAAAAGCCCTTTTGAAAAGATCGTATAACCCTTAATAACCAGTCCAACAATTTTGTTATGGGAAGGACAAAACCATCATTATAATGTTCCCGTGAACATTGATCTCTCTCATGATGAATAATAAAATTTGGTATACATATATACAAAGATAGCCCGTAAGAATTCACAACATAAACTATAAGCTAATAATTGATAACTAGACTTCTTGGAAAAACTATTATCACTTAAGATAAGAAGTAGAGTTTGTTATTAGAAAAGAAAAAAAGTCACTGAGCTCCGCTTGGTGAGAGTTTGAGTTCTTTCTATTCCTTATTGAGACATGCAAATTTTACTAGATAAAAGGGATTTATATTTAGAATCATTTTTAACTAGTTAATTAGAATATTTATTAAACTATTATTTAAAATCTTCACTGGAAAATGATAGTTGGGCTTATGTTTATCCTATAATTTCGCGATAAATACAATGTATTTAGAACTTTGCATGCGTATATGGGTGCTGAATATCAATGAATAAAAGCTTGGGAGACTGAGTACTTGAGTGTTAGTGTTTTCAATAATTGGTGTCAGAGCTACGTTGAAAAAGATCAAAAAAGAGCACGACGAGAAAGAAATTATTTTCAACTATTTGTGTATGTTGTTATTAAATGATTGGTTGAAATTGAACCGTTCAATGGACACTAACATTTGGGAAAACTTTCCCAAAAGACGCGTACGTTGCACAGTTTGTGTAAAGATTAGAAGAAGAAGAAAGTGTCCTTGGAACTGCTCTTATTTTTATTCTTGTAATAGTCTGCATCTGCTGTTCAAAATGCCAAGTTCTTGGAATGGTGAGGGAAATACAGCTGATCAACATAACTTTTTTACAACAATAGGTGCATTTCCATTTGATTTGATGTAGTTATTTCACCCAGTTTCACAAAAGGAAGGGAAAGAAGAAGAAGAAGAAAAGAAGAAGTTAGTCATGGTGACTAAAGTTTTTTTCGCTCAATGATGAAGTTATAATAGTAATTAGATACTTCAACTGTGATTCGTGTTGCGGGTCATATATTTTTTCTCAAATAAAAAGTTATATACACAAGCTTTTTTAATATTTTTTTGTATTTAAAAGATTTTCAAGTGAAAATAAAAATATTTATGCATAAATATAATCAAATAAATCAAGAATTATGCGTCTTAATAAATAAAAAAATAAAAAACGATAACTAAAAATAAAAATAAAAAAAAACTGAGAGAAAGATATAAATGAAAATATTTAATCTCAAAATACAAGACATTTACTCAATTGTGTTTTCTAATTTTTTTATTAAAATAATATTTTTATTCAAGCAAATGATAATAGAAATACAAATACAAATTAAATTGATTGAATACAATAAAAGGGAAAAAACATCATGCAACTATGCAAATATTATAAATATTTTTTGAAATATTTTTTATTTTAAAAAATAAATTTTATCTATACTAAAAATTTAAAAAAAATTATAGAAGAATCATAAAAACTCTTCAAAATTTAAATGCATAACCAAGAAAATAATTGTCATTTAAAAGATGCTTTCTAAACAAAATGAAAGAGAGAAGGGGTATTAATCTAAATATATTTTTAGAGAGAAAAACCATATAAAAACATTAATTTTAAAAAGAAATTAGAACAAAGCAAAGGCCAGACAATGTTAGGCCTGACTCATTTCATTAGGGCCAAAGCAAGGGCCTATCCTGGTAAACCTGCGAGATTTGACTTTTATTTTTTTTTATTGCAGTTATGTTGTCTATCCTATATTTTTTTTTAAATCGGACTGTTGATTGATATTTTTAGATTTGATGGTTGGAAAATCAGAACTTAAGTTTTATGGACTTAAAAACTAGTTTTTTAACTCATTTTTTTTAACCCAAAACACAGTTGGAACTATTATAAACATATTCATTGTCTCAAAAAAACCAAAAAATCATCTTAAAAACAAAAATCAACTTGAAACTAAAAATCAAACCGAGTTTAGATTTGTTTTTTCATGAACTTTAAAGGTAAAAAAAACACATAATATAAACTCTCATCATCAAATAGAACCGCTTGACACAAACATGGATTGTTTGGGTGGTATAATTCGGTATCAATGATATTTTTCTTTATTTACCGCTAGAATCCAAAGACCTCTCTTTTTCCTCCATCAATCAGAGACAAAAGAAAAAATTATACTAAAATTGAATTTGAAAAAAAATTAAGGTATCGAAATCCTATAATTTATGTTATTCTAAAAGTTAAAAAGACCGTAGTGTATCTTTCTTGAGATTTTTAGAATATCGCACATGTTTGATGATTTTTTTTATTTTAATCTTTATTTTTTTAATCTCACCGTGGACTAAAAAGTCATAAGCAACTAGCTTTAAATGAAAATAAAATCATTTAAAATAAAACTTTGAAGATGAAAATAAATTATAAAAAATTAAATAGCGTGGATGATGTGTGTGCGCGGATGGATTTATGGTGAATTGTAAGAAATTGAACAGCACCACCATCCACAGAAATTGTAAAAATTTGTAAAAAGATCTCTGGTGAATAGATTAATTTGGATATGGATATGGATATGATGATTTACTCGAAGTCTTTAACTATAGTACGCAAAAACTTACTTAAGGTTAAAACATATATATATATATATATATATATATATATATATATATATATATATATATGATCAGTTTTGCCCATCCACATTTTTTTTCTGGTTTCTCCACGATTCCTCCACTAGTAAAGTCAGTGGGACTATATTCTATAATTTTGGTGCGATTACTTACCAAAGGATTGAAAACCCTGAACTGCCCAGACCTAAAAATACCTAATAATAAATATCAGACTCGAGTATTGGTTTCATCGACGAGCCTGTGCCAAGCAAGAGACCTTGAGAGGGACGAAACCGCATGTTTAACCATAATTTTTAATCATATTTATGGAGAAACAAATCATCATCAGTGGCCTCTGCAGCTTTCGCTGAATCTTTTGGTGGCTCATCCTCGTCCTTAAAAATATAATATTGCGAGGGAAACGGAGGCCAAAGATCAAGATTCCCTAGCTAGTTCTGCCTGTGTAAAACAGTATTTCTTTTTTAATCAACACAAATCTGGCCACTTGTTAATCCACTAGTTGTCTTGATGCAAAGACTCTTCCCAAAAGGATAAAAAAAACAAAAAACAAAAGCTGGATTTCTGTTCATGGCTGGAAGACAAATCCGAACTCATCTCCCTTGTGTAAAAGACAACGTTTTGCCCTTAAGATTATCTTTCTTGTCCTTTACTGGTCACTAAATTAGTCAGTGATTCCCTCACCATAGACATTTTTTTTATAGGTTCACAGTTGACAGGATTTGACCCTTTCCAGCCCTAATGTTCCCGTGTCCATATTAATTACCTCTTCAAAAAAGCATGATCTTATGCTAAAACATAATTATTAACAGGCGACGAACAATCGGTCATCCAACGAAGCCTATTGGCTTTGCGTGGAGGTTCAGTACAAAATGGAAAACGTAATCATATCTAATTTACTTTTGATAGAGCATGCCCTAAAAAAGTTCGATTTCTATTTTATTTTCGAGAAAAAAGCTACAACGTTCCAAAAAAAATATCACAGGTTTGGGAGACCCATCGTAGAAAAAATATAATTAAGGACCTCGAGGTTTTTTTATAACTGGAAATAATACAAACAAATTGGAAAAAAAAAATACCAGCTTAATAAATACAAGGACCAAAAGCAAGATGGTTGTGAGGGATAAGGTGCTGTGATCGAAGACAAGAGGGCCATCTCAGTTCCCCACATGTATATATTGCTAAATTATAGTTAAAAGATTATACAATCATTTCCCGACACACCACATTGCTACATTATATGCACTGCCGCGAAATCCCACAACCATCGGAAGAAAAATCCTCTTCCCGGCGGCCACCATCTTCCGTCATTTCCGTTGACAAAAGACTAACAAGAAGATCAGCAAAAGCACCAACAATGAACTTGTGGGTACTCTTTGGATTGAGAGAAAGATAACTCGATAGTAGCTCGTGCAAGTACTCCCAATTAGCCTTGACATCCACCAAGTCGCGTGCATCTACCATCTCCTGCATGGATCGCCGGAAGTCCATGTACGGGTCGTGTGAGTAGGTGGAGACAGCCATACTGTCTTTAACGGTTGGTGATTTTAATAATTGGGGTGGTTGTTGATCATGTAAAGGATGGCTATTGTTACAACCGTCAAGTAACAAAGACTTGCCAGTGGAGTGATTTATTATCAGACCATTGCTATCAGGTTGCGGGGCTACTAGATTGTCCGATGATTCTGTGGAAGTGACAATGGACGGTGTAGATTCAATGATGGAGTTGGAGCTGCCGGGGGAGGAGAAAAAGAAGCGCTGAGAGGCGTAGACGCTGGCGAAGTCAGGTTCAGAGGAGGAGGAGCTGGAAGAGATGGAGGTGGAGGTGGAGGTGGAGGCGGAGGCGGAGTCATTGGTGTGGTCGTAGAGGGAATTGTAGTTTTTAAAGATGAATGGATGGCTGTGATCATCTGGGGTTAGTGGGTTAGAGGGGGGTTGATGATCAGGTGGTAGTGGACGTTTGATCTTATTGATGAAGCAGAGATTGAGGTTTCTTCCCGCTGTGCCGGCCATTCTTTCCCCTCTTCTCTCGGTATTTTATTTTTCTGATTGTGTGGGAAAGAGAGAAGAGGAAATGTGAATCAAAGATAAATAAACAAAAAGAAATTGGGCAGGTGATGCTGTATTTATTCGTGTCGGTTCATAGAGATAGAGGGGAGGGTCCATCATGGTTAATGCCTTGATGGTGCAAGTTGTTACTAGTTTCTGTAGCTTTGGTTCGATGGCGACTAGACAACGGTAAAAGACTGTAAGCTGGACAATTTATATGTATTGCAGGGCTGCCGGAGTCCTTAAAGTAATCTCCTTTTCCCCAAAGTTATCGATGCATCCAGAGCTAAAGATAATAAACAAGCATAAAACTTAGAAATTTAATAAGCGAGAAAGTTTGTAAATATAAAATCCAAATTCATAACTTTATTTTCTCTGAAAAGTAACACTCATGAAATTTGTCTCATTACAGGTTTACAAAACCTTAATTAAATTAGAAACCATATCTTATAAAACAGAATAAAAATCTTGAAGTACAAAGAAAATAATTATCAAATCCAAAATAATAAAGGAAAACAACAAAATCAACCCAAATCGAGGGGGTCCGGGGTGGAATTTTTGATATCTCAATATATAACAGTTCACTCAGTTCCGAAAGGATGAACATAACTTCTATAAATACTTTAAAAAATCTGAACTTAATCGAACGGTGGGATAAATAATTATGTTATTTTTAGGCTATCTTTATTATTTGAAGTGACAAGACCTCGTTTCGAGCTAAGATTGACCTACAAAACCCGCAATGATAATCTTGCAAAAAAAATAAATAATAGAAAATGCATTAAAAAAGAAATAGTAATTGTATTTTTAAAAAAATTGAGGGACAAGAAATGCATTAAACAAAAAAAAATAATAGTTCTGACATTATAGCTTAACTTGTCTAACTTGTGATCTAGATCATGAACTTAACCAAGTTTATTTTTTTAAAAAAAAATATATTTAACCTAAATACTAAATAAAAAATTTGAAAAAAAAACAAAGAACAAAACCTAAAAAAAAGTCTAGACACGCGCGAGCCCATGAAAGGAATGGCTCATATGCGTGGGTCTTAAAGGGTCATATGACTTGTTTTTTACAAAAACGATACATAAACAATGTGTCGTTCATAAATGTATTTGTTGGGCCAGCCATATAATTGTATGCGGTAAATTCTGATCTAAATATAATAGATCTACACCTGAGTGTTTAGAATCCTCTACTATCTCAAGTATAGCTACATCAATTAAATACTCAAGTTTTTATTGAACAAAACACATATGTTAAAGTTAAAATTTGTGGTGATTTTGCAAGTGAGATTAATTAGATATAACTATATATTTGACCCGCGCAGAGCAGGGTGAGTAATTTTATTATATATATATATATATATATATATATATAGAGAGAGAGAGAGAGAGAGAGAGAGAGAGGCTTTTTCAACACATTTTTATCCATGAAAAAAATTCTTAATCAAAAAATCAAAAAATTTATGCATGTTTTTAATTAAATAAATAAAAAATTATTTGTGTTGATAAATGTAAAAAAAAAAAAGCGTTGATGATAAGTAAAGACTAAACTAAAAAAATCAATAAATAAATGTATATCAAGATATTTGATCTAACAAGATCACGTATTTATTTATGTTTAATAACTTTGTTTCTTTAATAAATTATTTGTTTAATAAAAAAATTACCTGTGCAAATAAAATATAAAAAAGTCATTAACAATAACTAAAGATTTCACAGCACAAGCAATGCACCCAATTTTGTCTAATAACTTTATTTTTTTAGAATAAATTCTTTATTTAAGCAAACAATAATAGAATCGGCACGCACTACGTAGTGGGTCGGAGTATAATTTTTTTATTTAAGGCTAAATAAATGCCCAAGCTTCGCTAGCATGTTTTCTAAAAAAAATAGACTCTGACAATGAATTCAAAATCAATTGCATACTAGGTGATATTTTATTTAATATTGAGATTAAAATATATTTGATTTACATAAGTCAACCAAGGTTGATCTACGAAACCCGCAAGGATAATCTTAAAAAAAAATAAAAAAATGTATTAAAAAGAAATAGTAATTGTATCTTTTTTTTAAAAAAAATTGAGAGACAAGAAATGCACTAAACAAGAAAAAATAATAATATTTTGGGTGTTGTGGCTTAACTTGTCAAACTTATAATCTGAATCATGTTAACCGGGTTCAATACTTTTAAAAAAAAAATTATATTTAACCTAAATACTAAATAAGAAATTTGAAAAAAAAAACAAAGAATAAAGCCTAAAAACGAGCTTAGACACACATACGAATAGCCCATGTGTGTAGGCCTTCAAGCACAGGCCCAGACGCCTAGGGTTGGTTTAGTTTTTTCTTTTTAAAGGGTTGGAATGGTGGATGACTTTTTTTTTTTTTTTAAATACAAACAATATGTCGTCTGCCAACCCAGATTTCGGCCACCACTATGGTGACTAAAAAGTTAAGGCAGTGGGTTTTTTTGCCATAAACCCATAATTTTAAGTCATTTCAACCAAAAAAACCTATCTACTTTGTTTGAACATCCGAAAATCAATTCCTTGATCAAAAAAATAATTCAAAAACCTAAAATCAAAATAGGTTAAATTTATTTTTCTCAAATTAAATCTAATTTTTAAACAACATTGAAGCTCTAAAAAGCCACCATCAAACTCTTTTAATCGCATTAAACATGTGGAAAACAAGAAAAACTATTTTGATGAATGATGACTTTCTCTCTCTAATGCTAGAATTCAACAATCTCTTTCTCATCTCTCGTATCAGAGATTGAATAAAATTTTTCACTAAAATTGAATTGTGAAATAGTTTAGGGATCAGATAGGCATAATTGGTAAAGTTGAACGATTAAAGTGAATTTTTTATGAGAACTTTGAACTTGCCACCCATTTTTGGCGCCTTTTTCATATTGGTTCTCCTTCTTTTAATATTTTCCCTGATCAACGAACTTAAATCGATTGTCCTTTAATTTGGCTCAAAGAGGATGCAACCCCCCCTCCAAAAATAGAAATAAATAAATAAAAAGTTTAAGAATCAAATTAAAAAAAAATTTGAATATTAAGTCCATAGTGAAATGTGAGAGCATTAACAATACAAATATGTACAATAATTTTCCCAAATATTTTAGAGTTTTTGTTATCCTTTATTATTTTTTTACAAAGGCATTATTTTTTTTAATATTAAATTGACACCAACAAGTATTTTACAAAATATCCGCATAATGACATATTTGCCTTACAAATGATTTTGATGATCCCTTATATATATATATATATATATACACTTAAAAATTTGTCATAAATTTTGTAAGCATTTAAAGGATGTTAAGGGTAGGTTTAGTATTGTGGTGCAGAGTGCTTTTTTATTTGTAAATATATACAAATATTAGTTTTAGTTTTTTTCATCAACATATTAAAATTATAAAAAATACTAAAATAAATATTAATTTAATATTTTTTAAAAACAAATATATTTAAAAAACATTAAAAAAATGAAAGTTATCTTATTCCCAAATGTGTAATGGCATGTAGATTCCCACGCTGGCTTGAGCGCGTAAGAGTTAAGGATTTCTCGGGACACCGATTTTGCAAACCATGTTTTGTGTTCCAAGGAAGCTGCACATGCGAACTGGTGGAGGATCAAAGTCTCTCTCTCTCTCTCTCTCTCTCTCTCTCTGTGTGTGTTTTTATTTTGGTTTTGGGCACCATAATCTTGCTAGATATTTTATTATCAATTCAACGACTGGTCATAGTCACTCCACTGATTATCACACACACAAGAGAACGATGCATTAAACGGTTATGATTATCTTATCACCTCAGAGATTACACAATCAGACCTGTCCTGTACGATTGGGTCCCACGATACTTGCTTGTTTCAGGTTCCTGCTGTATTAAGTTTTTGCTTAAAGGGCTGTAAAAGTATTGGTTTTAGATATGTATATGTATGTGTATGTGTGTTTGTGCGGACACGTGTGTAGACGCTAGCCATACAAATACATCCTATCATTAAAAGTACTAAAAAGCAATACATGGTAATGAGCCTATACATCATGTCAATCCAGAAAATCTTATAAAGTAACCAATAATATACTATTTGTTAATTATTTTCTAGATTTAATTTGAAAATAAAAATAAAAATAAAATAAAATTCATGGTTCATAAAAAAATATTAAAAATATCTTCACTTGAATTTTTTTCTTCTATTTCTATTTATTTTTTTCTTTAAAATAAACACATAAATTAATTATAATAATATTACTAATTACTCTTTTAACACTCTAAACTTTTTCAGTCTTACTTTTTTTTTAAAAAAAAATTCTGTGTGATCCAATGGAGTGGATGAGCTTGGTACCGTATAGAAAAAAATAAGGGCAAAAAAAAAAAATCACAAGTCGCTATATTGTATTAATTTGTTCAAATTAAACCCTGTATAATAAATTTGATTAAATCAACCATCATACTTCTAATTCAAGGCACATTAACCCTTGCGTCCAGTTATTAATTAGCTGACCAATTCATGTTTCGTGATCATTACACTTGCTGACTTATTGACCAAACTAGATTATTTGACCATGAGTTGGATTAATTTTTTTGATGTAAAAAAAAAAATAGTATTTGCTAATATTTTTATGTGAGAATTGTTCCACTTGATTATCTTGAGAGGTTCAAAGATAATCTAGATAGTATGTTAAAATATAATTTGACTCAAAATAAATATTTAAGATGAAATTTTTTAATAAATATTGAGACGATAATATTGAATAGATTCAGGTGAACTCGTTAATTTGCATACCAAATATGAGATCATGATAACTCCATAAAAAGCGAATAAAAAATAAACTCAATGTTGAAAAATGAAAATAAAAAAAAATAATTAAAAAAATAACTCAATTCTTAATCAATCAAGTGTTGAAAGATAATATTGAAAAAAAAATAGATAAAAACAGGAACAAAAAAAACTCGAGTCAATTAAGATTAACCCGTCAAACACATGACTCAAGTCATGAGATGAGAATAACCTCATAAAATACAAACCAAAACAAATCACAAAAGCTAATTCTCAACCAATTCAATGTTGAATGATAAAATTAAAAATAAATAAATTAGAAAAAACGAGAAAATAAATCGAGTCAATCCTACAGTTTAAATTATAAATCTAGAATAACTTTATAAAAAATAAATAGAAAAAAATTATGACAATCCCCAATAAATATAATGATGAAGAATAGAATTGAAACCGATAAAAAAAAATTAAATAAAAAGGAGAAAAAAAACCAATATTCTAACTAATAGCATAATAGGAGGAATGATACATTAAACCCACCCCACTCAATCTTTTGTTTTGTTTTTGTTAATTTGATGGAAAATAATGTTTTATTAATTGAAATAGGAATAACCATGACCTAGTATCATTTACAAGGAAAACACTGAAATTTATCCCAAGAAAAACCTCAAAGCCACACTAACAAAAATGAAAGTGATAAATTCTTACATGATTTGCCAAGATGTATAAAGACTGTCACCTCAATTAATGTATTGCCACTCTTCTCGTTGCAGTACTCTTGCGATCAAGCAATTGAATTTTTATATTCTTCACTGTCAATTACAGATAGTTATGCCATCTCTTGAAGATGGAGATCAAAGACTAGCTAAGTTGGATTGCAGCATAATGTTGTGGTGGCATATAAAAAGCTATGCCCCCAAAGTATATAATATAATGACTATATCAATATGCCAAGCAGCTACAGTAGCTCATTTGACCTGTACAGATTATAAACTTTTTCCACCATCAGAAAATTAATCAAAACACATGCTTCCAGGAGTGCAGGGGCTGCTGTTCATCCGATCGTATAATGCTAGTGTTGGTCATGTGATCTTATCTCTTAATACGGTTGCAAGGACCAATGCACAGTAGATAGGACACCGATATTGACCTCTTGTATAATTATAAGGGGAGTTTGCATGATCACAGTCCTCATGCGTGTCTGTGATATAGAAGAAAAAACAAGAAGGAAACACAAGAAGAACAAGCTGCCAATTCAGAGCATCTTGAGCAACAGATCTTAGAAGTGAGCTGTATGTATAAGGAATGGTATCTTTTGATGGATTCTGCGCCAATATAAGCCAGCCAGAGCTCTACGTACTGTAGTTACTGACACTTCCTCTGACTTCTTGCACAGCCAATCAAGCAATGCTGAATGGGTTATTAATCGTTTGGTTTTATGCTCTGGACAGATTAAAGATACTTCCAATAGCAAAATCCCATAAAACGAACAAAGAACATTGTCGTGTAGCATCTCACTAGCAAATTCGAGAGACATCGGGCTTCCTTTCGTCTTTACAGCAGTCAATATTGAGCTCGTTCAAGGTTCTGCGAGACCCTTTTACATCAAAATCGTTTTTATTCTTTCATTTATAAAAAAATAATATTTGATTTTAATATATATACTCGTACGATGATAATCAATTCACGGTAAGAGACAGATTGTTATGAGTGCCTTTTCTGATAATGTGTTTGTAAGTGCTTTTGCAAGATGTTTTCGTTTAAACAATGATGAAGGGGATGCTTTTTCAAGAAAACAAAAGGAAAGACACGCTGTGTAAGAACTCTTACAAAACCCCACAAGGCTGGTTCATGAGTTTGAGAAGAGATCATAAATTTTGCTTTAAATCCAATTTTCAGTAACTCTTGTATCTTTTATACAAAGTTTACCTTCTGGTATCCGGGGTTTCTAGATGAGAGAGAGAGAGAAAAAAAAATAAGTCAAATATTTTTATTAAAAAATAATATAAATTAAATTTTAAAACTGAATATATTATAAAATAATATAAAACATATCCATGAAATCTCCTTATATCAAAATCAGATTTGGTTACTAGAATCCTGGTCTGAACCCAGGAGGGCATTCATTCATCATTCATGTATATATCGGACCAGGGGCTAAAAAATCCACGTCAAAAACCTCAGACCTTACATCGGTGGGCCTGTCTCACGAAATAAACAAGCCCTGGAGGGGTTTTTATCTTAGGCCCAGGCCTTCTTAAGGAAGGGCATGAAACTCTACAAGAACCTATCTTGTTTTTACCGAGGCCGCTCATTTAATTGCTGACAAGTAATTTTTATTTAAAATAAATTTTTGAAAAATAAATTATTTTTTTATATGTAGTATTATTATAAAAAATAAATTGAAAAATATTTTTTAATATTTAATTATTTCATCCTATTTTTAGTAATTCTTTTTTTGAAGTACATGTTTTAATCTAACTGAGTTTAAATCAAATTAATTAGATTGATTGGATCTTTGTTTGGACTTGCGTGAGAGAAGATTTACTAAAATCATTACATGAACAAAATAATTTACGACTGATTGTGTTATTTCATGATATGATCAGTTTTGAATATTTTTTAGGTTTATGGTTTCACATTTATGATGAATTTTTATATTTATTATCTGCATATTTTTATTTATTTTCATTTTTAATGGACGCTGTTATATTTTTTCTTAGAAAATTATGAACAAGTGGATCAGAAAAAACACGTTGATTAATTAGGTGTTCAATTCTAAAAAATAAAATAAAACTGGTGTTCAATCGATTTACATGTGCAATCCTACCTTGATCTCTGACTACATAGTTGGGTTCATCATGATCAACAAGAGAAAAATCCGGACGGATAAAGCAAGTTTTTTTTTAATTATTTTTTAGAAAAACAAGTACAATTTTTATATAATTGTTAACTCATACTCAAATTCAATTTTTATTAAAATATTAAAGTGGCCATATGCAGTTGGGAAATATATCTAAGCTTAGAAGGTGTTATTTTTTAATTTTTAGTATTTTCCTAGATATTTTTTATTTTTTTCTTTATTTTTCAGCTATTTTAAGATTTTATTTCCTTATCAAATTACATTATTTAAATGTTATTTTAAGAATATTTTTCAACATGCTAATATATAAGACTTATCTCTTAGGTGTAAGAAAATTAAAAAAATAAACGGTACTATTAGAGCTTTTCAAACCTCTCTTATTTTCTCTTTTTAATTTTTCTTTTTAAAGGGTGTTTTATCACAGTTTTTGCTTCTGTTTTTAAGTATTTTTTAAAGTGATTTTGACGTAAAAAATATTAAATTGATTCATTCTAATGATTTTAACATGTTGATACCAAAAACAAAATTTTTTTTATGCATTTCCAAACAAAAAATTATTTTAAAAAATACTATGCACTATAATTTCAAATATCTTCTAAACAAATTCAATTAACAAAAAAAAAAAGATGCATGGTTTACACCATATCTCTCCTTACAAAGCACTATTCATTGTAATAGTATTTTTTTCTTTGATTTTTTTAGTCAATGCTTATTTTTTTTTAAAAAAACCCTTTAATATTATATTTATTTTTTATTATGTTATCTCACTTTCATGACATAGATCACAAGTCTGGTGTGTTAACCTATTTACTCGAGTTTTTTTTCTTTTAAAAACTAACAAAAGATTATATGTTTATTGGGAACTGATAACGACATTTATTTGATATAGAAATTGTCTTCCTAAAATGACATTATAAGTTAATGACATAACAATCACCATGAAGCTTTGCTAGAGGAAGACACATATCAAAAGGATGCTCAATGCAACATGTAATGCAGGGAGTTTTTATCAGAGTCAATTTTAAAGATGGGATTCCTTTTTGGACCATATTTGCTGCGAAAAGGATATTAATTGCATTGTCATCATCTATTAATACCCGATGTATTATGTGGTTTGAGATAACGGTGAAAATGACTAGAGCGTCCACATTTGAAAAAGTCACTCATTCTCCATCTTTAGGAGTAAAAGTTATTGGCTTATGCCATTAAACTAACGATCTAATAGTGGTGAGGACTTGTTTCTCATACTTTCTCTTTTTATTGTTAGAATCATTGATGCAAAGGTTCCCCTTAAGATTACATTGATCTTAGGTAAAACTGTAGGAGATTGACCATGCTCTTCTCTGTTTTGCTCACGATAAAAATCCTTATTTAGAACTTGATGAAGGTAGCCCTTAACTATCAACCTTTCAATTATTTTTTTTAAGACATAACAGTCTTCAATGTCTCGTCCTTTGTCTTAGTGAAAAAGACAATACTTTTTTATATATGTGTGTACTAGAAGGAGACTTCATTGGCAAGGGACATTGAACAAACTCTTTACCTTAGATGGTGGCAAGAACTTAAACGAGAGAGTGTTCAATGGAGAAATATGTGCTTCATGATAACCCAAATGTTCCCTAAGTAGTTTCTTCTAACTCATCTTGAGATTGTTGTCTCTTTTGTGATAACAGTCTCACTTGAGCGAGCGACCTCGTTTTGGGGACCTTTATGGTTGTTTATCTCTGGTAAAATAAGGAGGATCATGGCTCAATGTGCTTGTCTTTTTTACTTGAATGTGGCTCTTCATGGCTTGTTTTACCTTTAGTAACCTTCTATTTGGTAGGGCGTATAACTCTATCCACAAGGTTTTTTTCTCTCACCCCATTTATAAAGGTTTTTAAAGCTACCGGTTTGATGAAGTCTTTAACCTTAAGCATTTCCTCATTAAATCTCTTGAGATATGCCCATATAAACTCGTCCTCTGTTTAGGTGATTTAAAAGAGTTCGATGTAACTCTTTTTGGTTGGAATACTTGTACTGAAACGTGCCATCAACTTGGCACACAGGTCATTGAAGCTGGCAACTAAACCTGGTTCTAGATTGTTGTTTCATGCTTTTATTGAACCTCTGAAGGTCACAAGGAGAATCTTGCATATAACATGGTTGTCCTAAGTAACTAGCTCTAAACTGCTACGTGTATTTTTTATATGTTTTCTAGGATTTATAAGCTCATTATAATTATCTATTGTCATTTTGATGGTGATGTAGTCTTTAAGTATGTGGGTGTTCAACATATGTCTGGATAGAGGAAAATATATGATCCGATGAAGAGTGCATACATTCTTTTGGATGAGTTCTTCTTCTAGCTATTTGTCACTCCTACGCCTATCGGGTTCAGGGAAATTTGAAGTCTCTAACGTAGGATGGGTGATGGACGAATAAATTTTTTCTTACGTTGCCTTGATGGACGCCTAGAAAAGCACTTCATGCCCAAGCATCATAAGAGTGTGTATGCTCATTGAATGGTTCGATGAGCCATAAGGTTGAAGGCCTTCTATTGGATCATTTTATCTGCATTCTCCTGGATAGTGTAATCTTTTACGGACACTAAGTGGAGCTTCCTATCGTGGAGGTGAGTGGTGAGATGCAGCAACTTGTTGAGGAGAAGCTGAGATACGTTGAGATGGATTTTCTCTCACTTGTTGATTTTCCATTATTGTTCGGGTAAGAAGCTATATTTGTTTCATGAGTTGTTGAATGATTGGCTGTACAGGAGATCAATAACTAGCCCTATCACAAAAGTGTCCTGATTATCTACCATTGATAATGATAATTAAAGAAAAACATTTAAACAATAAAGTTATATATGACTTTTTAAATGTATTTCCCATAGATGACGCCATTAATAATGTCCCAAAATCCAAGATATGTAAATAATATATTTTTTAGTGTTTGAGATAATGGTTAATCAATATGTTCAAGTACTTGGATTTCTTCCTTTTAGTCTAAGGAATTACAGGTTTATAGCAAAATCTTAAGTACTTGCAAAGACAATCCCAACCGAAGGGACTTAAATATTCTTCGACGATAAAGTCAGTATATATAGAAAAATGCAATAGATGTCTTAAGGTAATAAATGACTTAAAAGAACCATATATTCAAGGAATAAAGATGTTTGTTCTTGAGTCTTAAGTGAGTTAATACTCTGAAATCTATAAGAGTTTATCTTACGAGATAAAAAGTTATGAACTCTTAACTGAATGGTTCAGGGGGTATTTATTGAGTCTGACATGTTTTTCAGACCTGCGCTATTTCGGACTTGATTGATTGTCAAATCCAAACTCTTTAGATTTGACATGTTTGTCGCATCCACACTGTCTTAAACTTAAGTGATTGAATCTGTAATATTTGTCAGACTAATACTATCTTGAACTTAACTGATAGCCAAATATAAATGGCGAAACCCAAGTTGCATTAAATTTGGCTGAATACCATATTTAAATTCTTTAAACTTATTGTTTGTGAAAACCATTTTATTTATTAAGATTTTTTTTAAAATCTTATCAAAATATTTTGACTCGTCGTAAAATAACTTTTTCCGAGTGAAAAAGAAAAAGAAAAAGAAAAGAGGCAAAGACCGGGATCTCCCGGGATTGAAGAAACCGTGACGATGCGGAGTCATGACTGTTTGAGAGACTTGCGCAATTAACCAATGTAGAACATGCTTTTATTCAAGATCTTAACAAAAAGTTCAACCCTGATCAACAGAACCTTTATTCTACACGGTGAACTCTACATTTATTAAAAATCATGATGACATCAAGTGATCTCCGGCAATCCTAACATAGAACAGAGGTCAAAGCAATCCATCAAGCCAACTTATATTTGCTTCGTCGTCAACATTTTGCCCACCAGCAAAATTCTCCAAATTCAGGGTCTTTGGAACAGTAACAACCAACTGTCCTTCAATACACCTCGCACTCGCCATCTCCGGGCGCACCGTGGCCGGGAGCCGGCACCTCCACGTGTCGATTTCAAGTTCATCCATGGAAGGATAATGATCACCGCTGTCTGTTTCTTTAATTACCACGATCTTTGTCAGCCCTGGAAATATCTCAACTGCGTGGGCTTGATAATCATCGGGAATGGTTATGTTCTCACTGTTTGCCACGAAACGGAAAGAATCTGGAGTTTCTTGGACCAAAACGTCAGTGTCTGAGTGGAATGGAAGTTCCAGTACTCTAGCAAATACATGAGGAAGTCTTTTTAGCTTCTTTGCGTTTGGGGTGAGGGTGCGAGAAGCATCATTGTATTGGGTGGTGGTAATGCTTCGCTTCTTTGGAGTCGGGTGGACCTTCATTTGTTGAGAAGTTTTGATAACAAGAAGAAATTAATTCAGGGTTTCTTGATCTGAGAACGCTTTAATGGTGAGAAAATCAAGAATTGGAAAACAAGAAGGGATCTTTTGCAGAGATGGAAGAGCAGAGAAGGTCTTTTTTAAGGCGCTTGCGGTATGGGACCCTTTGGTTGCAGACAAAGATTGAGGACCAGTGAAAGTTTACCACGTAGCTATCTAGCTCTGCCGTTACATAAAACTCCAGAATCAGCGATGAGAGTAGATGTAATTCTGTGGTTCAGATTTCCTACCGTAGCAACAGAATAGTGCAGTGTTAGACTATGCTAGATTGGACGGAGGAACCAATCTTCGACGTGCTCGTGCAGACCGAGATTACGGGTGTTTGTAATAATTTCGCTTTTGTTTTTTTTAAATATATATTTTTAAAAAATTTAAATTAATATTCTTTTTTATGTTTTTGATATGATATTAAAAATAAAATTTTAAAAATATTTACTTTGATATATTTTTATTTTAATATATTTTTAAACAATAAACTATTTTAATAATTACCTTATAAAAAATATGTGTTTGGTATCTAGTAGCTTTTGTTGTCATGATTTAAAAAAATAAAAAATAAAATTATAATTTTTAATGGGAATAGTTGTATATCAATTGATTAAATATTTTTAAATTTATGATTAGGATACAAAGATAAACTTAGCCTAATAAATTAATGAAATATTGCCACGACCGACTCCTGTGGAGACTGAGCCAGGACGGTTTAAAAAAAATAGGTAGGTGCGTAGGTTTGCGGTTTAACTAAACGTTTAAATTGTCTTTGATTTATCATATCAAAAGCTTTCTTAAATTCACGTTTCCATCCATGTATATACAAATTGCAATTTTCGAATGGATTGTGATCTGTGAGGCTGCTCGGGACAGCGAAGGAAGCTTCCTGCCGCGCCTGATGAAGCCAGTTAGCCAGGAACATCGAAATTTCTGTTGGCTGAATGAATTCGTCCTTATTCATTACTTTTTATATATTCGATTAATATCTCTTTCGTATTTTGTTACTACATGGTTAATATTATAATACTAAGTGTAATTTAACAAAACAAAATTGCCCTTGTCTAGCAATTGCTAATCAATATATCCACGCACACTGGGATTTTTATTTACTTTTCTTTGAAATTAATAGAAATAGTTATTAACTTTTCTTTGAAATTCAGTCTTGATGGTACGTACTACGTGAGTGGATTTGCTTGTTGAATTATTATTTTATTTGGGGTTTGAATCCTAGCATAAATTATGAAGGAAAAAAAATCGTGTATAAAAGTTAGAGGTGATCATTATTTATTCGATTTGATTTTTATTTTAAAAAATAACCAAACCAATTTAAAAAAAAAACCGGTTCAAATCAACCGGTTTCGGTTCGGTTCTTTTTTTTGACAAAAACCGGTTCAAACCGACTTGGCTCGGTTTTTTTCCTGCTTGAGTTCGGTTTAATTTTTTTGGTTTCAGGTTTATAAAACCGAAACCGAAACTGAATCGATCTGTTTTTTTAAAATTTTAATCGATTTAATTGGTTTCTTTTTACGATTCGATTTTTTCGATTATTTGTTTCTGGTTTTTTTAGTCATTTGGTTTTTTTCTCGCCCCTAATAAATGTTGGTTCTCGCAATGTTTTTTAAGTAAACACCTCAATATGTAACTGTATAGGATTTTATAAGATGAGAAAAAATATTATCAATAGTTATATAGACTATTTTATATTCTAAATATATTAAAAAAACAAAATACATGTAAAATCACTGTTGATCATTTGGAGTTTAAAAAAAAAACTAAGAAAAAAGTATGTGTGCGCATGTATGTTCGGGCTTGTAAACCCATGCTCAAAAGTTGGATCCGTGTGTGTGGGTACGTCATGCTTTGAAGCCCAATTTGCAAGCCCGACTGGAAGGCATTTGTCAATCTCTGTCGTTGGACGAGGAGAAAGACCAGCCTTGTTCCGTTCTGGTGACTGCACCGATAGCTCGGTGTTAAAAAGTCCGGCTGGCTGTCATGGCCCGTAGAATTTTTTTTATCTAGCCGACCCATTTCTCTTCCTGTTTTTTTTTTTTACTCAAACTAATAGAATGCTAAGATCAACTACCATGGATCCCTTAAATTTTTTAAAAATTAATGATAATACAAGGGCTAAATTATAAATAGTTTAAATCTTATTATCTTTCGATTCAATTCTCACTAATAAAACTCTGAAATAATGTAATATTGATTTAAAAAATAAATAAGAGTTGATCATTAAAATTGAATGCAATATAAAATAAATTTAAATCATCCAATTATTAATACGATAATAAATAAATAATACTTATTTATAAATAAGCGATCAATCAAAATCTACCCAACTGGACATCCTACTAATTTATTTATATTCTCTTGCATTTTCCACTCTCCTCGTTTCAACTCTCAACTAAAATAAAGGAGTGAAAGTAGCTGATACATGCACAAAGTATTCCAGGCCTTCTGCCTCCCATGCTATGATGCATGAGTGGATAAAATTCGATTTGGAAATCAAGAAAGTGGCTCAACTAGTTCCTTCCAGATAAAGAATCAAGAAATATTCTTTATATTTGTCGGAAATTCATCACGTCTGGACCACGCTGGACAGATGAAATTTCTCATTGAAGGCAATTTGATGGTTTTCTGGGGAACCGGAACATGGCATCTTAAAGCAAGGGTGTGTTCGGCATCCCTTTCGGCGTGCAATCTTGAAGATGAATCAAAACGTTCTTCTTGGACTTGCTTTCCAAGGCCACCAAGCAAAGAACCTCCTCACTGGCCTCTCTTTATTCTTTACCAACTTTTTATCAACCGGCTGCCTGCAACGGAAGGAACCAGGTCTCGTCCCCCGGAAACAGACACCTGGAAGTGGGGACATGGAATGCGATCGGAGTCCAAGCCCATGGCTATTGCCACTATGCACCCACTAGCCTTTTTATCTCTATCCTCTTGTCCTGATGCTCGGGGACCAACTCTTGGGCATGGCTTTTGTGGGTCCCAGCACATGCGCTCTTTTCCTTACATATATGCCCGAGCGATATATTTTTTGGGATAGTTTAATATTGGGAGGGTAAAATGGCTGAAATATCCTTCTTTCAGGGGACGCCGAAAGGGAGTTGATATACTTTACTTTCCTCGTCTTCGGTCAAAAAGTTTTTGTTCTCTACTATTCGTGTTTTTTTATTAATAATATAAGTATCGGAGTTAATTTATATAAATTTTAATTAATTTTATAAATTTTAAAATTAATAATTATATAAATCTTATTAAAAATTTAAGTGTTTGAGATGATAAAACTCTTATTTTATTAGATATAAGAATTGATTTTTAAATAGTCTTAACAATAACAGAAATACTAAAAATATACAATCCATACAACAACTTTCTAGACGTGTGGTATACTAGCAAATGAACAAGACAAAAAACAAAAAAAACTATCCCTTAACAACCGGGATTCATCAAACATATCCTAATCATAATGCAACTAGTTTTAACATGCCTCTAATAACTCTGAAATTTATAAAATTTAAATTGATAATTTCCAAATAGCTAACCTATAATCTAATTGACTAAGCTACACCCCTCATGATTTTATGAATTTGAATTTTTGCATGCAAGGGAGGTGCAAATTCTCGACATGTTTGCGAAGCAATGTGCTTATTATTTTTTGTTTGTTGAATCATTTCATATTTCTATCTTTAAATACATTGAAGAATTATATATATAAAAAAATGAGGGACCCATTAGCTTAAAGAAGATAAACATGAAAGATAATTGTTAAAAAACAATAACAAAGCAAATATAAGAAATCAATAAGTTATTTTTATTTTCTTATCTTATAAAATAAAACAAATTATTTCATAGTTGTTAAAATAACATTAACGTAATAGATATATTATTATAATTTGAAGCAAAGTTAACACCGAAATAAAAATTACATCACAAAGTTAATTAACTAATAAATCCCAGGTATCAATAAGATTGCTTTCTACTTTTTAAATAATATATTATAAGTCAAATCTAATATCTTCTATTCAATATTATATTTTTATATTTTTATATGGATGAAACAACTCTTGTGTTTGATTCCAAAACTAAAATTAAAAGTAAAATAATTGAAAGATTGTATTTAATTTGGTTAATGTATCATGATAAAAAAATATTAGAAAAACAAAAAATAGGTATAAAATAAATAATAAATTTAAAATAAATTGTTATATTTTAAAAAATATATTTTATCACCACCGTCTCTTATTATTTATTCATGCAACTAAATTAAAAAACCTTGCAAGAGAAGGTCGAATTTTCCATCACCAAGAAAAGACTCGAAAGAAAAGGTACAGAAATCCAGGAGTCGAAAGGGCAAGATAGTCATCAAGCGAGTAATAATCATCCAATTAAAGACTTAAAAATCCGCAATGTCATTCTCGTAAATCAGTTGGAAACCATGCCTACTTACCAAACCTTACAGTGTCAGCCTACTCTCTGTCTCACAGAGGAAGAAAGTAAGCAGGTGTGTAAAAGACTCTGGAGAGTCATTTCAGATCCGTGGATTCTGTCTCCTTCCTTCATTTCTTGACTGCCCACTCGGTCTCTTCCTCTCCCTCCCCCCTCCCCGCTCTACAGAAAGCAAAAAACCAGCCCAAAATTAACACGATAACAATCAAACTCTGTTTCCCTTTGGATCTCCATGTTCTCTCTCTGAGCTTTGTCACTGATATAGTGTCTTTAACCGGTGAGTTGATTTACTCTGTCTTGTTTCACTTTGTTGTTGGGATTATGGTGAAGTTGTTGTCTTTTTCGAGTTTCAAGTAGGGTTTTTGGTTTATCTTTCTGATGCGACTCATGCTGCGTTTTTTACAGCTTGGTGAAGGGGTTTGTGATCTTTGTTTCTAACTGGGAGAGGACTCCGATCCGATCCGATCCGATCCTATCCGTTTTGATCTTATCTAATCAGGTTCTGAATATAGTTTTATTTTTGTTAAAAGCTGGCTTTGAATCTTGTGATGCTTGATTTGGATTTGTCATGGAGGAGATCTAGAACTTTCGCTGTGAATTTGCTTCAGATTTAACCGTAGAAGTTTTGATTTTTAGAGGGATTTTGTTAGAATTGGGTTTTAGCTGAAAGAGTACAGCAGCTGAATTGGTGAGCATTTCAAATTATGGAGACGCTTGTTGTTGTGGCTCAACACAAGAATCAGTACTACACCAAAGTTAGGTCAAATGGGCCTGGTAAATTTGGGACTTCACCTTCTAAGCACTTTAAGGATATCAATTGCAGGACTTTTCATACCAGGGACGGGATACTCCCAACCCCATTTCAGGCTTCCACTACCACTGTAACCAAAATCACCAGCCATGTTCCTCCCACTTCTAACTCTCCAAAAACACCATCACCTGCTATGAAGTCTCAATTTAATTCTCATCCTGTTGACAATGGTCACTTTAAGACCATTTCGAAAAGCTCTCCCATAACCATTAATGTCACAGTTCCTAGAAAGGAGACATCTTTTTTTGAGGACATGGGTTTTGGGAATGAGAATTTACCCTTCTCGGAGCGTTGGGCTGGTCCGGCGTATTCGAATTCTCCACCACCTAGTTCTTTGCCGATTCCCAAGTTCTCAATGAGGCCACCAAAGCGAACAGTGTCCCTTGATTTACCTGTGAACCATGGTAGTGATTTTAATGTGCAGCCAACTGCCAAGTCTGCACCAGCTTCTCCTTCTAGGGAGCATAGCCCATCTATGAAAGATTTGTTTCTTAGTGCTGACTCTGCGACAAAGACTCTGCGTCGCATTCTCAACCTTGATGTGGCGGATGAGTGAAGCTTAAGGGGCTTTTTGCTCCTGTAAATAGTGAATTTCAGCGTTAGATGTATATAGATGAATAAAGCAGCCAGTGGTGTCGGTTTGTTTAGCTTTTGGTGGCGGCGGAAACAGTCTTGGCTTGGTGGGTCAATAATTTCTGATGTTACACTGAGAAACTGATTTGTGACCCGTAGTGATCTGGTTGCAAGGCAAGCAGGCAGGCTTCCCAAGTACATGACTTTGGAGCTAAGATGAGGCAGGTTAATTGTAATTTGGACAATGTGAAGCGGATGGAAGCTGACTCCAATACTTTCGAGAAGCAGAAGGGAACTTAAAATGAAGTTAAAGAGAATGTCATTTCTTCAGAGGGACGGGGCAACTTACTATTTTCAATTCTATCATGCCCTAACGATGCAAATCTATTTGCATAATCTCCTTGTGGGATGTTTATTAGCTCTACTCTAGCTCTTGAGTAGAATTTAGACCTATAGCATCAAACACAATGTATATACTGCATTGCGACTTTGATTAGTCTTGTAGTTCCCTAGGTTTCTGTCTTATTTTCATATCTTGACTTTCTTTTCGTTGTTTCAATTCCACCTTCTTTTTCCAACTACACTTTCAATTGCTATCATTAATTAGCCTCTTAGATTCCTAGTATAGAATTGCCTCAATTGGCAACCTAGATGATCTGTTTTCTTGTGACCGTTTCCTTGCTTCAGCACCTCTCAACAATCAACTCCTCTTATATAAATATTCACCATTTCTTTCTTTCTTCTCTAAGTAGCTCTAATTCCCTGTACACCATTTCATCTTTAGTTAGCTCTAACTCCTTGCACACCCTGCATGGGTGCTGTTTCTCCTTGGCCATCTTTTCTGTTTTTTAAGAGGGAAAAGTGGGAAGAGGAACTGAAAGCAGCTGTTAGTGTCTTCTGCTCCTTTGGTCTTCTAAGATCAATCCTATCTGTGTTGCTCTGTCCTGCTGCAAGCCTATCAGTTTCTTGTTATTCTGAGCAGGTAATTGGGCCTCTTCTTTGCCTACGATGATGTGTATATTCCTTGGAGATTGTCGACCACGCCAAGCCAAGGTAATAGTTTACCAGTCTTCATCTTGAATGCTTTGACAAAGTAAATTATATTGTTTTTTAAATATCAATTGATTGTTACTGATGTTTACTCAACATGTGTGTTCCAGGCAGCTGCTTGTCCAAGAACATATCAGGAGGCAGTTGTAGGAGGACATGTTCGTGATAGATGTAGTCCTAAAAGTTAAGTCTTATTAGGGTTCAACCTTACGTGTTTTCTATTACTTGTCACTTGTGACCAAGACTTTAGTGCAACATGTGTCTTGCTGTTTGTCTTGTGTACCAGGAGCCCCTTTCATTAGTCGAGTTATGCGTGCTGTTGGATCAATGTTGTGTTTACTATGTCATTATGTGTCCAGACTTCAATGTATCAAAGTTTATTGCATCGTTTCTTTCTTGTGTTTGGATGAAGCTGATTTTTGTCATCAAAATTATATTATGGATATATTGAAGGGTACAATTGGTTGGATGCTTTTGCATGAGTTTGTCTCTACCCAAACTAGTATTGAGTGCAGTTTTAGATAAATGGCCATCACGGTTTGTTCTTGGATAGCGTTTCTTGATTGAAGTTTACTATATTTGAACTACGATCTTGGTATCTTCCATTTTAATGTGCATCCATAATCATTTCTTTCTGGCACCATAACATTCCTAGCTTTTTCTCCTTTTGCTGTTTTGTGTTTGCCCTGCAAAATAACGTGGTCTCCTTAAGTTTCTCTCCAAAAAGAAATTCTCATATGCACAGGTTTCACAATACGAACATTAGTTAGATTTCAGAGTCTGTCATTTTTTACGAGTACTTAAATTGTAAACCCAAAATAATTTGAAAACATGCGGGCATGTAAGAAATAAACTAGTTTCACTGAACCATTGTCCCTTGATAACTTTAGTTGCCCTGACTTCGTTGTGACAGTTCTTGGCAATCTGCTAAGTGGGTTTGGTATTTTTGATGGTGTGTTTTAAAAGTGTATTTTTTAGCTTAAAATATATCAAAATAATTTATATTTATTTTTTCTCTCACCATATAGCGTCTATTTGATACGGGGCTACACCAGTCACTGGGATTCAATTTCGGTTTAGCAGGGACACCTTATCACAATATTTTATTCGGTATAGTAAAACGTGAATTAGTGTCTGGATGGAAATTGTTAAGAAGTTCCTTTGCCAGGATATATATACTGTCAACAGATTTAATGGCGCTTTCGTGAGAGTTTGTTTCAGTGGTCAGAGCTGTTCGTGAAAATGTGTTATCTGTACACGTATAACATCAAGATTTTACATGATAATGTGCATGCAAAAAAATGAAGCCTGACTTGTTGTGTGGAAAATAAAAGGGAGGTTTTCATGATAATGTGCTAGCCATTTGTTGCCCATGCTTCACTTGCTAATCAGCTTGGTAGGTTTCTAATGGTTTTCTTCAGTTATAGGGTTTTCCTTCATTTATTTGAAATCTCACTTCTTTTTTTTTTTTATAATGAGATGAGGTATTCAGTAAACATCAACGGTGAAGTACATATTGAAATCTTAAATGTTGCAATCAAGGCCAAAATAATGGTCATCTTTGACGTGAGCTACAGTAAAAGACATCTGCTATTGATCGTGGGAAGCCTTGTAGAATCTCTCAGCGTTCATCAGGATTTCAACCAGTGTTTACTGAGCATAAGTTGGCGATAATGATGCTTCTCTTACCCTGTTTCTTTGGTGTTTGGCGAGGCTCAAGTCCGCTAACAATCCTTAGAATTTCATTCGGCACCATCAAAAGCCTCCTTCCGTCAAAAACATATAATCAACCAAGCACGAAAGCGTCTAGACCTTATTTCTCACTTTCGCCACACACACGCTAGCTGGCCGTCGAGCTCTGAGCTCATCCTCCATGTTTCTTTTTACTGCTTTTTTCCCTTTATTTTTCGTTCTTTTTTATTTCCAGACGGGTTATGATTCTTCTTTTTTCTTCTTATACCCCTCGCTGCTCAAGTGTTTACAACTGGGCAGGCTAGTAGCACTGGTCCGTTCCACAGCCTTTCCAAGCTCGACAATTTAAACGTTTACTACGACTATCAATTCTTAAGAGGACAGTTTCTTTGAGAAACTTCAACTCCTTTTTTCATGCTGGCTTGCTCTGCAATGGTCCCCTAGCATCCTTCACCAGTTCATTGAATCTCTATGTTCACACTACATTAGCCATGTACGTGGTCGTATTTGCTTCATATTTTATAGAGAAACATGGAAATATGTGAATGCTCATAATCTATCCTCTCCCCTCCTTGGTGAAACGAGAATCAGAGAAGAAGGAGGTGGCAGCTCGCCGTTTTAATTTGACTTGAAAACAAACGCCGCCACAGAAAAGGTACGTAAAACTTGTGGAATGGATAGCTTTTTTAATAATTTTTTATGACGGCCTAATTAGCTACATCACGTGTGCTAAAAGCTGTATTACAAGTGTAAAACAAAGAAGAGAAGAAGGTGCACGAAGACTTCAGTTCATTTGACTCTTGATCATCTTCCTTATTTGTCGAAGTCCATTTGTTTTTGTTATGAGGAGAGTATAATTAATGTTTGATCAAGTACACAATCGTCTGGGACCAGTGTTGTTTCGCTTTCTAACTCGTATAACCCTTCCTAAGTAGTTTTTGCTCATTGGTCGAGTTGGGATACATGAAGAGAGATGCATCGACAAGATATATTTCCAGCAAATTCCTCTCCTAAATTTCACTAAAGAATGCATAATTTTAATCTTGGATCACTTGACAACAAGTTATAAAAAGCAGAATAGCCTAACAGGTTAATCCAGTACTCGGATGGGTGAAAAACTTAACTTTTTTATCAAAACAGTATTGTTTTATTTTTTAAATATTTTTTTTTAAATAATCAAATCTCTGATAGATTCCCCAACTCAAATCTCAACTCGAACACGTTTCTAAATTGATTCTTATAATAACTATGCATGACACAAAGTAAAATTATCTCATCAAATAATTTATAAGTTGGAAGAGAAAATTGTGCGCCTACTTATCCAAGTTTTCAACTAGTTCACGTTATTATTGTTTGGTTAATCAAGTATTGGTTGGGAAAAAAACCTGATTTTGTATCTACCAATTTGAAAAGGTCAGTTTTAGTTTTCAACTAATATTCATGCTTATCAACAAAAACAGCTCCTGAAAGTTAAAAATTATTTTTTAAAAAAATATTAAAAATATAATTTTTATTTTTTAAATTTTATTTTTAATATTATCATATCAAAATAATTTAAAAACATAAAAAAATATTTAAAACTAAAAAAATAAAAATAAATAAAAACACGGAAACAATACTAAACAGGCTAACAATATTAAACGGGCCGAGAGGATAAGAAGTAATAACCCACAGGTTGAGAATCTTCCTCGGTGAAATAATCGGACAACCTCAGTAATGTATCGTGATTGATTGATGTATGTTAGAGAGGGTAAGAGAATAAATAGTTGTAGACAGCTTTTCAGTCACCATACATCATCATCATCCATAGAGTGCCAAAAGAGAAAACTAGGCAATCAAATTAATTAGCAATGATCTTGATAGACAACAAAATCCACTCTGCAACAGTATCTCACCCTCTCTTTATCTCTATATGCAGTTGAGAAGGTAAAAAAAAAGAGGAGAAGGAGAAGGAAATAGCACCCAATTTGAGCATAATCAATCGTTCTCAACTGAGCATAATGAAGAATGGCCAAACTGACATGATATGCTAAGTTTTCATCAACTTTTGAGAGCTGTGACGCAGGACAAAATGTCAAGAACTTTTTTCCCGAAGCGTCTTTCAACTTCTCAAGTCTCTATTTCATCTAATAACATTTCTTGGCAACGGCATTCCTGACTGCAGAAAGCTTTTTCACCTCTGCATTGAAAGGATAATAGACAATTAGGCCCATAGTGGCAGTGGTTAATTTGGGTCAGAGATATTAGTTAAGCGGACTAGAAAAGAATATGATAAAAATCAGATGAGAATACTAAAAGCAGTTCTTTTTGGAGACTAGTTGGTCTGTCAAACTGAACTTAGCAACGGCATAAAAGGGAGAGAGACAAGTTGCATCTCTTAAAAGAAATAAAACGGTCCCAACCTGTAGATGTAAATGTCATTTTTCTGTTGAAGATTCTTCTTGCAAGTGTAACAGGAGCTAAGGAAACTCCTGGGCTCAGATTTGGACATATCCGATAAAGAGTAATAATTCTCCACAACGCAGTTATCAAAAATATGAGTGGTCGTTGGATTAGGCCCATGAGTTATGACACATGTATAGTCTTCAGAGAGCTCCATTTCACTCATTGATATGCATCCCGTGAACACCCGAGGAGAATCCTTTGATTGGATGCCAGAATGGACTGAAGGAGATGCAGAGAATTGTGAGTTCCTGGAGGTCTCAATTCCAAAGTCGCCTGGAGATTTAGGTGACTCGACTGGAAATAGTATAGAATTTGGCTGTGGTGGGATTTGAACTCTGAGCTTGGTGCCAAACAAGACCGTTCTGTTACTGGGTTTAGAAAAATGGTTTTCGTTCTCTTTGATGGATACTTTGCCACAGCTTGGTGTATCATCAATAAGTGCAAGACCAATGCCCTTTGAGTCTGATTTGTCCCATGAGTGTTTGTACTCTGAGAAAACTTTAGGGGATTTAGGTTGGTTTATGACATTAGAAAAGGGGGTTTTGAAAGGGAAGAATGGTTTAGTAGTGTCAAGAATTGAAGTTGGACTCATCACGGGTTCAGCTTCAGGGAGACCCTTAAAGGTGAAAGCTTTGAACCTTGGAGAAACGAGAAAAGATGTTGTTGGCTTAGTGCAATTCTGATTGGAAGTTGATTGAGCACTATTGTGGTCAGTCATTAAAGTTTGCTTGCTGGTCACAGCTCTAGATCTATTCCTCAGCATACCTACCTCGTATTAGATGTTTCTCAGCACCCCAAATTCACTGCCGAAAGAAAACGAAGATTAAGGAAATTAGTTTAACATTTACCAATATGAAGAAGAGTGCCTTAGGCCCTTACTAGATATATTGAAGATAAGATTACTTCTCACCTGAAATGATTGGAGGGTTAAATACGATCCAAGAGATCACCGAGAATTGCTGCAAGTGATAGGCACAAGAACTACCTTTAGAGGCTTCAAAAGAAAGAACAAAAAACCAATCCCTTTTTTTACTCCCGAAAAACTAACGCAAAAGCTTGCTATCTAGCTATCCACGGTACAAATCACAGAAACCAGAAGGAAAAAAAAACTGACAGCACACGCTCTATTGGGACTTGAAACTAACTTCTAAATCTCTGTAGCCTCCATGACTGAACACTAAAAAGACAAGAGAAAAACCGATGTTTTCCCTCCAACTCTTGTCTTTTGTCCTATTTTTTTTTTCTTATCTCAACTAGAACAGGAATCAATTCCCCATCTTAATGGGGTCGCATGCAAGCCACATGATCTGCAGCAGACATGAAGAACAGCCCGATAGTCATTTACAGAAAAAGCAGTGGTACTAATGTATCTCTATGTACTCGAAACTAAGTTGTTTCTGGAAGAACGGTTAAAATGTTTTTGGATTTTTTCAAATCCCCATGAAAACGAAAACAAGCAATCATCACTATAAAGCAAAAAATAAAGTGAGGAAAGCTACGGCATCCTCTCTACTTTCAACTATTGGTGGGTTTTCATTCTTGGGTTGGCATCAGTTTCACTTTCTCAGTTCCTCCTTTATTCACTTTGAACCCCACAAGATCGCCACAAATTTGCAGACTTGCGAAGGCAAAGAAAGCTGTAAAAAGAAAAGTTCTTCCCTTAAAAGACAAAACAGCCTTGAGGATGCCCCTTTTAAAGAAAGAAGATAATTGAGAGAGAGAATGAGAAGCGTGTTAAAGAGAATCAGTGACTTATTACAATGCAGCCTCCTCGCCTTCCTAGCTAGGGACTCAGAGGTAAAATCCAGCATTTTGCTATGCAAATCCAAAAACCATGTTAAAAAATGTAGGAAGCTTAAAAATAAAGGAAAAAAATAAAAATATTAAACAAACTAGAAAAAAATAAAATTGTTAGTATATTATTTAATTTTCTAAACTAGATAAAAATAAATAAAAGAAAAATAACTTTTTTTAAAACCCTCATGCATTAATTTTTCCATGTTGAAAAAAATTCATCATCAAGATTAAATTACTTTTAACTTGATGTTGTGAATGTTAAAACAAGACTTTTTAACTTTTTTTTTTTCATTTTGAAAGTATAGCAAATTTAAATATCAACTTTAATCACTTCATCTTAAAATTTGTATAAAAAATAACAATTAATAAAATATTTTGCTTTTATTAGCTTTTAGAGTTATAAATTGCAAATCTCAAATCTGTTTCATCAATATATGTTGTATCTAAATAACTCCTAAACATATTTATTTTTATTTTAATAGGATCTAAAATTAAAAAATAATCCTTTAAAGAGGATCAAAGTTAAAAAAAAACAATTACATAGAAGTATTAAAAATTAAAAAATAGTAATTAAAAAAAAATCAATTACACATATACTACAAGCACCAACAACTTTTCAGAATTAAATAATTCATAGTTGAAAATAAAAGATAAAAAACAACTTTTTAGAATTAAATAATTCATAATCGATAATAAAAAATAAAAATTTCCTTGGTTACCTGGTAATGACAAAAACTTAAGGAAAAAATTAAAAATCCCTGAACTTACTATTTAAATTTTGTGATTCCATTCAACAACAACAACAAAAAAATTGTGATTCCAAGGATATAGCTGTCAATTTATTGTGCATGAATAAATCAAAAGACAGTTATGCCCCTTTCTGTAAGTGTTATAAATCTTGGATTTTGAGGATATTTGGTTATTATATTGTGCTTAAGAAATTAAAAAAAATATACAATTATAGCCTTGAATGGTCCTTTAATAACTATTATAATGAAGTGTAAACCGAGTCTCAACGCCCAATGTTTTTACCTTCCCCTTTATTTTATTTTATTTTAATTTATTTGATCAAGTAATCTATTAAACTGCGTTTTTTCAAATATAAATTTACATTTAATACCCTTACATGTATAATTAGTCATAAATAATAAAGAAATAAAATCAATGGGCTGTGATGATTCTGGTAACGAGCTAGCCATGTTATTTTTATTTAAAGTAAACTAGTTTGTTTAATTTTTTTTTATTACTGAACTAGTTTTTTTTTTTTTAAATCGAGATGGGCATAGAAACCGTCGATTCTTGTCCTTGATGGCAATTTTTGTTCTTGCTCATGCCTTTTGGCTTCGTGTCCAGTCATGAATGCAGAAATAAACGCACTCATCCGAAGAACACGCCAATGACATCATGTCTCATCTTCATAGCCTGTCCACTGGATCATCTCCTTTGTGCTAGCTTTTTTTCTACCCTCGATTGGTAACTATCAGTGACATCATTGTATTAAATAAAAATAAAATAAAATAAAAAAGTTTGTAATCAAGTGCTTCCAGCAATGTTGACCTTCTGCTTCGAATTATGCACTCGCCATTATCATTTTTCTTGTAGTATCTGGTCCTTGTTTTAAAACTCAATCCGGTTTTTCTGATAAATCTATAACTTATTTGATTTGTAGTTATATTTGATTTGGGACCGAAACTAGATCAAGTTAAAGAAAAAATAAAAGAAAAAAAATTTTAGTGTGATCCAATAAACTAGCTAACCCAATAAAATCTAGTCAAAAACTCGATTACAACCTGTTGATTTTTATTGTTTTACTAAAACAACATCATTTTAATTTTTTTTAAAAAAATTAACCCGAACAACCTAATCAAAACTTGAAACTCAAATCTTAAATTGGACTAGCTATCAGACCGGGACTAAAAACTATGATGTGCATCTTGCTTCATGGTTCCTTGTGTGTGTATATATCTGACAAATCATTAAATAAAAATTCAAGACCAATGTCGTTAATCACAGAGTGATTTGATATTAATTCGGGTTTTTTGTTTTAAATTCTAAATTTGAAAACAGAAACAAAATCTCTTCTTTTTTAAAAAAGAAAAGAAGGAAAGCATAAAATAAAATACCAACTATTGGTTGTTAAAAGTAAACTGGTTTCCAAAACTTCATTGTTTTCGATTAACTGCTTAAGGGTCGTTCAGCATCATGTGGAAAACTAGTCTAAATACATGTACAGAAGTACACCACAACAATATTTACAAACTTCCACGCTCCTCGGAGCTAGTAAGTAACTTTGTTTGTTGCGAAACATCATCTGCTGCAAGAATCAGGAATTGTTTTTAACCATGCTTTGATATTAATGTAATTGTGTTCTTCAATATATATATATATATATATCGCATGTCGCACACTTGAAAGGCTTCTGTATGCGTACGTTCTAAATTAACCAAAATAAAACGACAAGTGTAGATAATATTTTAACATCGTTTTTGAATTATAAGCCATTAATCATGAAGAAGAAATCCAAAAGTTTTCGTGTCATTTACATCAAATTTTGGTGGCATGGCCGGTGGGTTAGGTAAAAATGACACATCCACACACACACGTATGGTTAGAGAAACAAAAATTAAAAAAAAAATTAAGATAATTTTGGAATAAATCTTTATTGTTTCAAAAAGAAAGTACGATTTTTTTTTTTATCTTCATGTTTTAATTTTTTTTTCTCGGAACATTAATTAAGTGTTGTCTTAAATAGAATTTAATTATTATATTGAAACAAAAGAAATGAAAACAGTGATATAGATGATACATGTTTTTTTGTTTTCAAAATATATATATTAATTAATTTTAAAATAATTCAAGAAAATTTATTTATATTTTTATTATCTTAACCAGGTATTTTTATGCTCTTTTATATATATATATATAAAACATTAACAAAGTGCAAAAACATCATGCATGTGACCCTATAATACCTGCTTTGTTCAACCTCGTCATCATAGCGATTTGGTCCCGTGAGTATTTTCCCATGAAGCATTCATGATCATGGGACCTCGTAGAGGCAAGTGCTAAGACCTTTTTATTTTCTTGGATGTAATATTGATCCATGATAAATCTTTTCTTTTCTTTCTTAAAAGAAGCTTTCACCGGAGCCGAGCCTGGTTGCTGGGCATCTCCAGCGTCTTGAGCCATGCGCTAGTATTTTCAGTATCTTTTTGTAGGTTCGGGTGTATTATCCGAGTCCAACCTTTAATAAAAATACATGAAGATATTTTTTGTTTTTTTTTTTGTTAATGTTTGTATAATAACTATTTTTTTTTATTGATGCTCATTAATATTTGTATAAGAGATATTTTATCCTTCATAAATATAATCATGGTGAAATTATTCTTCATCTTCTCCACCCAAGAAAATAACAAAGTCCAAGTACTATAAATTAATATCGCTTAAACTACCAAGTAAAATGCATGTTTTTTTATTAAAAATATACGATATTCAACACAAGAATAACCAAAATTTTAGAATTTAAAACTTTTTGAGTGTACTCATTATTTTTTTTCTCTATTAAGTTGCTAGCTTTATCATTAAAGGATTCTTAAAAACCCTAAAAAGAAACTTTTTGCATATATACAGGGCTGTTCATCGAGAAAGTTTACATTAATATTAAAGAAATGAGGTATTTACAAATACACTTAACCAATTTATGATTCAATCACTAAAAAATCTTATCCTATAAATACTTTCATTAATCGACATGTTCTTCAACTAGTTTTAGTTTTTTTTTTCTTATCATTGTCTTCAGAGGATCATCATCCGGTTCTTTACACGGGAAAGAATGAAAAGGTCCCAACCTCAATCCAAAAACTTGTGGTCTAGTCTGGGTTTATTTGGAGGGACAAATTGAGCAATTAGCATAAAAAATAAAAAAAGATGAATTAACACAATAAAAAAAATATACCTTTAAAAATCATAATTCTAAACTGTAACATTAATAAAATTTTAATTAATATCACAATTTTAAACCATAACATCAATTAAATTAAGGTGAGGATAGAGTTGTATCCGCATGCAAGATAGTTGGCATCCAAAGGGTGAGTATAATTTTTGAAATACCAATCTTACAAGTGAGAAGACAAACTAGGGATGGAAATTTACTATATGTTGTTTTTTCGAAACATGATATTTAATAAAAGTCATATTTATCAAGTGCGATAGAAAGTGTGTTATTTTATTAAAATAATTTTAAATGATGTTTTTCTATTAAAATTTTTAATTACTATAATAATTTTAAAAAACTATTTAGAGCCACATAACTATCTTAAACTATGTTTGTTTCTTGAAAAGTAGTTCATTTTTCGAAAAACTACTTTCAAAACTTTCTTGTGTTTGTTTGTCATTAAAAAAGTTAATCAACGAAAAATAATTTTCAGTCAAAAGAAAATTTGGCTTGGTTTTCAGGAAAGTGTTCCCTAAAAAATTTAGACGGAAAACACTTTTTGAAAGTTATGAAAAATATAAAAATATCATATTATTTACTGATTATATCAATTTTGATCCTCAAACTTTTGATTGCCATATATATTTTGTTTTGAAAATTTATTTTTCACTTTCATCTCTTAAAAATTATTTTTTATATTAACTTTGGTCCTCATTTTTATAATTGTTATTTGCTTTTCCCTTATCATTTTTTTATTGAAAATTTTTATGTATCAAATTTAGTTCTCATTCTTTTGATTGTTACTTATTTTATTTGAAATAATTTATGAAATGTTAATTATTATTATTTTAATTTCTTCATCTTTTATTTTTTTATTTTTTTATTTGATCTCTATTATTTTGATTATTATTTATTTTATTTGAGATAATTTATAAAATTATATTTTTTCTCAATTTCATTCTCATTCAAATTTTTAATTTGTAAGATTTGTTCTTTATTATTTTAGTAAACTTTTAAAAAAATTATTAATAAATTATTTTTCAGCTTATTTTTCATAACATAATCAAATACTGAAAAATATTTTCTGACTTATTTTTCATTACACTACCAAACATAAAAAAAAATTTACTTTCTATAAATTCATTTTTTTTTAAATTCATTTTCTCGGAAAAAAAAAATTTCTTTTCAACGAATAAACGGACCGTTACATAAATAGCTTTTCGGAGCGCAGCCTGAATGCCGGATGACAAATATTTGAAAATGTTTATGTTTTTTTTATATTTTAATATAAAGATATCAAAAAATAAATTACATTGGAGTTGAAGAGGTGGTGGGCCCATATAGAAAGTACAGGTAGGAGCTTTTCAAGGGTGGTTCTGTGCCCATAGACTATAGAGACGTACACTTCTCTGCACCGCCACAAAGCTCTGTGCTGTTTAGTAACGTAAAAAAGGTATTGGGCCCAGCTAACTCCACTCAGAACCGAACTCAATCCCAATACAAACGGTGGGCTCCACCTGACCCAGGGGCAGTGTCCTTTTCTCTTTATTATCGTTCCCAACTGATTACTGTGAACTGACTGACAGGCCCAAGAACCTTGTGGCCCATTGCTCCTGGTGACCGCTTGTTTTGCCTTAAAATGGCTTGGTTTCATGCAAGGCATTGTCTTCAAGCTTAACTTCTTGCTATAATCAAAGGCAATCTTGCCCAGCAGTTCTTCAGAAACTGTTTGCCCTGTGGTTTCTTTTAGGGTAATCGGACCGGAGAATTCCCTATGATCTGTTGTTATACATGAATTACAGGGAGCTGGGACTCTGGCTAGGTCCCTGAGAAGGTTGAATATTGATGATCGTGATAGGACCCTGAGTCCAGTTATGCCACGGAGCTTGGGTTCTCTGGATAAGAGATGTGTGCACTTTCGTTTCATGTGAGTTTTTACAAATATCTTAAATAATTCAGTTAATTTACTCATCCTATATAAAATAATGTTAAGCAATTAAGCAGGTCGGCTTAACCAAGGGCTATTTGAGTAATGGACCAAGACCTTCACTTAACAAAAAAAAAAACTCAAAAAACGAGGAGGATGTACTTATCAATTATACTTTATGATATAGAAATTATTTTCAATCAGCAAAAAATTTGAGGGACGAAATGAAATTTTTTTTAAGATCCCAATTATAAGACATACATAAAAA
This sequence comes from Populus nigra, assembly GCF_951802175.1. Lineage (NCBI taxonomy): Eukaryota > Viridiplantae > Streptophyta > Magnoliopsida > Malpighiales > Salicaceae > Populus > Populus nigra. The sequence goes on along the minus strand of NC_084855.1, from coordinate 3,426,679 downwards.
GATAATGAAAAATATTTTTTAAAATATTTTAAAAAAATTAATTTACTGTTATATCCAACACCTCATCATACTTAAGCCGCCAGCTCTATAATTGAGCTGTCAAGTTTATAATAATAAATTTGTCACAGCTCAATCGAAAACCACCTCCTAGTATAGACAGTGATGTCGTGTCTCTGTCGTTTTGGCAACCAACTCCGGGTGCAATAATTTGTTTATCAATCACATTCTCTCTGTTCAAGTTATTACGGGTTTATTTAAAAGTCCGGTTATAATTATTTTATAAAATATTTTTTATGTTAAAATATATTAAAATAATATATTTTTTATTTTTTAAAAATTATTTTTGAGATCAGCGAATCAAAATGATCTAAAATATATTAAAAAATTAATTTTTAACAAAACAAATTGAATTTTAAAAGAACATGGTTTACACACCGCTTTTCCAAACGATCTTGAACAAACAGAGACAAATTTATTATATATTTAGGAAAAAATATATTATTATTATTCACAATTCAATCTACTTGGAATCGTGTAAAGAAACGTGATAAATTAACATATAGTAATTAATTAATTTACGATGATTTGTTTTTTTGTAGAGATTTAATATGTCGAATGTACACATACTTGTAGCTAAAATGGGTGAGTTTTCCTTCAATTCGATAAAAAGGAATCTTTATAGTAAAAACTTTGAACTAAAAAGTTGTGTAACCTTGTACGTTACAATTTGATTTATTCTCACGTCTTCTTAGAGCATCTATCTTAACCTGAATTCCGTAAAAGGATTCATCGTGTCCTTTTAAGGCATAAATTCATTTCTTAATTTTCACAAAGATGCCTCTTTTGTAAATTCATTTTGTCCTTGTATTTTAGGGTATGCTTGAAAAATCCAGAGCAACCCGTATTTTTTAAAAAATTAATTTTTTTATTTAAAATTAAGATTTTATAATATTTTAATGTGTTGATGTAAAAAGTATTTTTTAAAAAACAAAAATTATTAATTTAATATATTTTTAAATAAAAAATATTTTAAAACATGTTACCTGCTCCCTGTCACAATTCCAAACAGAAAAGACACAGTCACCCTTGTAAATCCGAGTCGGCCTGATCAGAGATAAGAGTCTCTTCCACGACTTTAATGAAGAGACGGATTTCTTCGATGTGCTGCCATCAGCCATGCCCATAGACCTCTTGCCGCATTTACCTAGTGAGCTTTCTTTTCAGCTAGCTAATCACCCAGGCAAGGAAGAAAGTAGCTCATAGTTTAGGGACAGGTGGCAGTACCAAACTGGGAGATGAATTATTGAAGGGTCCAATTTGTTTGTCTTCTTCCTTGGGCCAGACGACCCCGCTAACATTATCAACCGAGTGGAGGTCTCTGTCATGGAGTTAAGTGTCAAATGTGCATAATTCAAACAAATAATAGATTGCCAGACAATATGTACTTTTCTGTTTCAGCAAGTTTGTATTGCCACTCGGTCTATTGACCGAGGCATCATGGGCATCCCCTCTCCCCCATCTCTCTCCGAGCTTCAATTTTCAATCGAAGAGATAAGATGAGAACGATCTAGCCAGGCACCAGGTAGGACGAAGTGAAAAAAATTGGAGTGCTTTGTCTGTTTATGGTAGAAGTGGAGTTACATCTCCTTGATCGTGTGCTCTGAGGGCATGCCAAGTGGCATGGCGAAGAGAACAAAAGCCCCAGACTAGCCGCTGCGTTGATAGTGTGACATTGTGATAGGATGAGGATAAACCGTCTTTTGACCATCGAAAAGAAGGTGAAAAGATTGGTATTTTGAAGGTTGGAGGAAAAGACAAGCGATCGGGACTTGAGTACAGGACCATTATGCGGTGAACTCGATGGGACACTGAAGTCGTGGATCATTGTAACACCCAAATTAAAGTAGGATTCGTGTTTTTAAAAATTTTAATTTTTTTTAATTTTTAATTAATATTTTTTAATATTAATTAATTAATTTAATATATTAATATTAGAAATAATTTTTAAAAAATAAAAAAACAATATCTTGATGCAATTCTGAGTGAAAAACACTTTAAAAAATAATCACAACCACATTCTAAAACACACACTAAGAACATAAAAGATAAATCATATGGGAATTATATACAATTTTTTTCTATATTTTAAAGGTATTTTTAAGAAAATTAAATTTTTATTTAAAAATAATTTTTTATATTTTTAAATTATTTTGATGTGTTGATGATAAAAATATTTTTAAAAAAATAAATTATTTTACTATATTTCATAATAAAAAATATACTAAAAAACAATGTTTCCAACCATTTAAAAATTAGACAAGGCAATTTCCTCTCAGAATTTGTTTGCTTGTTTGTAACTAGGGGCTGGATTTACCAAACCACTACCATTGTCGAAAGCCAGCCCCTGACGTAGCACGATGGCAGACAAAAGCAAATCTAATCATCGTTGGTTCTGTACGTGAAAAAGGAAATTGGAAGAACCTAAAAAAAGTTCCCAATTTACATGACAACATCATCTAGGTCACTAACCTTTTTTTTTTCTTGATTAGACCCTAATTTATCACTTGGTTTCTTAATCAGGTCCTTTCATTAATTTTCATTATCAAAATTTGATATCAACAACAGATTCAAGCGATTTCTCCTTTTTTTTCCATGTAAAAATCATGAATCCCGTGATAGAGTTGACAATATAGAAGAAATGTAGCTCTGCCACATGTCGTATATCTTAATCTCTTATAAAAAAAATTATATATGTATGTCTTTTTTTATATATTTCTGTAATTAAAAAAAATTAAAAGCAAATCAAGAAATTTATGTGTACATGTAATATAATAAATCGAGAACTCTATATGCTAATAAATAAATAAAATCATTAATTATAACTAAAAATAAAATAAAATAAAACAAGAGATACATGTAAACAAATATACCTAATCTCGTAATATGAGACATTTACTTAGTTGTGTTTGCTAAATCCTATAAATCAAAATAATTTTTTAATTAAATCTAACGATAATAAAAATAGACTTACACATTAAATTATTTGATTACTATGGTGGTCGGAAAATCAATTCAGTCTCTTTTTATTGTTAAAAAAAACTCAATTCTTAAGCAATTTTTAATTAAAAACACCTCACAAGTACCTTTAAAACATCCATAAACCAATCCACCAACTAAAAATACTTGAGAATTGATCTAAAAATCCGAAGTCAAAACATGTTAGATTTATCGTTCTCGACTTTAAACAACCACCATCAAGTCTTTATTGTCTTAAGAAACCCGTGAACACAAAAAATATCTATTTTGGTGGGCGGGGATGGCTTTAATGATGACTTTCTCTCTTATCGCTGGAATCTAGCGACCTATCTCTCTCTTCTCTCTTTAAACAGGGATATTTACTTGGTCGTGTTTACTAAATCTTGTCAATCAAAATAATTTTTTTATTCAATCAAACGATAATAAAAATAAACATGTATTAAATTATTTGACCACCATGGTGCCTGGAAAATTAGAGCAACCTCTCATTTGGTTTAAAAGCCTAATTTTTAAGTTATTTCAACTCCAAAACACCTCACCAACACCCTTGGAACACTCATAAATCAATCCATCAACTCAAAAATACCCGAAAAAAGGTCTGAAAGACCAAAATAAAAATGGGTTAGATTTGTCGTTCCCAACTTAAATTTAATTTTTCAGGAAGCATTGAAACTCTAAACAACCACCATTAAACCCCTCTTATATAGTGAAACTCGTGAATATAAAAAAAAAATCTATTTTGATAGTCAGGGATGCCTTGAACGACGACTCTCTCTCTCATCGTTGGAATTTAGAATCCATCTCTCTTCTCTCTTTAACCAGGGACTGAGAAATAATAAAAATAAATTTTTATACCAAAGTTTATTTTTTTTTGAAAATTTAAAAGACCTGAATTATATAATTATGTTATTTTTAAAGTTTTAAAATTTAAATATATTTTTCCTAATTCTCTATCACGTCGTCCATGCTTTATGTTTTTTTTTTATCATGGTCCATCTTCTACCAACCCCACCCTTGATAGACCCTTTCCTGCAAGAGAACAGTCGGTTAAATTACAACCCAAACGGCTCTTAGCCCGTGAGAGTCGAGACAGGCCTGGAGAAGTTCATAGTTCAACTGGTAAGTGATAACGTAAAGATGGCATGTTATCACGACAAGAGGCACCTGAAAAGCTCGGAATGCTGTGTGGGCTGTAGAATCAACTTTATATTGCACACGGTTTGCTGTCTACAATTGCGATTGCCATATACCACTTGAATACCGAGTTGGGTCCGAGCCCACGAGTAGTAGAAATCTTGATATGAACATTTCTCTGCGGATTCAAACTCTGGATCTTCCATTGACTCGTTTCCATCAAGTCCATGCAGATCCACCTCCCAACAACTCCGAATTTGTCAGCAAAACAAGCATGCATTCCATCATAAATGGCAACTGAACTCACTGTCTTCTCAGAGCACCTGTTCCAAACACAAGTATCAAGCAAACGCCACAAGAAATAATTCCCAAGTTTCAGCCACGACAAGCACCAGATTTTACTCTTGGCATTATTCAGGAGGAAACCCACCCAAGAAATATCCCATATCAAGGTCTAGAAAACATAAACTTCAAAGAATAAAATAACTTACACGGAAGTAATGCAGAGCCAAGAACCAGTAGACCAAATATTGACAAGTTTATCATCACCAACTGATACAAACAGCTTCCAATTATAGAATCCTTATGAAATGCCTCGCCAGTTTCATCCACCAATGTAAACCCACAACCCCCTCTTTTTCAGAAAATCCATACAATGAGTTAAATTCCAAGATTCCAAATATTTCATTTTGCAACTGTGAATTCTGATGGGGTCAAATCATGGAGAATTGTCGTGATGATTTCTTACCGGAAGTCGAGGACGCGGAGGTCTGACCCGACTGCGACAGCCACGGAATCCTGGGACGGCTGAACTGAAATTAGGGTCGGAGCTACCTCTACGTCTCCATTGTTTTCTCCTCCTCCAACTTGAGTGTCCTCCATTTTTGCTCCTGTTAAACAGTTGTTGCTGATAAGGTTTCACCTTTCAGGGTTTAACTGTACGGGCCTGAGAAAAAAGCACACGTGCTCACCGAAGCATATTTGTTTTATGTATTGGGCCTATCCAGATTTCAACGATTTATTACCCCATGATGCCAGGTTTGACTTTTCCTGTCATGTGCACCGTAATTGCATCAGATGACGCATAGTCAGAGATAACTTTTAAGCACAACACAAGTTATCAAATCAACCCATTGACAATGGAGGAGGGTTTGACTTTTCAGATCATGGGGGGCACTACTGCGCTCGAGCCCAGGAAATTTAAGAGAGAGCTAGTCAATGAGCACAGATTTTCATCTACAGGAATATTATGGAGTGGAAAGAATAACAAGAAACCAGCAGATACAATTTGTGCAGATTAAAAAGAACAAATGGTTCGTTAATTGTCATGCATGCTGCTACTAAACAAATTTCATGTACCACTGCTGCTGTTAAAACTGATTCAATACATTCAGCTTTGCCTTCCAAATGGAAGTTTCCCTCAAAAACTCCTAAGTTAACAGAAAACAGAGGCAAAGATTATGGCTCACGGATAAAACGGGATAGCCAGTGAAAGATTTACATTCCTTGTCTCCAATAGGAGGGAACCGATGCCTTAACAAGGGCACACTTCTCACATCAAAGAAACAACAAGAACAAACGGGGTTAAATTCTCAGCTGTGCACAACCACGGATTGTTCCTCGGCACCGTGTCATTGGAGTTGCCTGGCGCCATGCTGGTCTTTCACCCCCAACTGTCAAGATATCAACATCAGACACTGGCTTGATATCCCAATTCCATCGATCAGGGCCAATCACCCCTCCAATCACATACATCTCATCTCCTAACCCTGTCATTGCAAATCCAATCCTTTTCCGGAATTCAGATGCTGAAACTACCACTTTCCTGGTTTTCCCTTCCTGCTTGACAATTAGTCCATGGCTCATCACATAAAGAGCATCATGAACAACTGCCATTGGACCTTGGAGCCAACCATAATCCTCAACGGTCCACCCAGACCCTATACTGTCCAAAACTTGTACTGTTGACAAGCCCCTATGCAAGACATGCAACTTCCCCCCGATAACCACTCCAGAGCATGCAGAATTGTGAGTTCGATGGAGATCAGGTATCGGGACCCAAACATCCTTCTCTGGATCATACATTTCTGCTTGAGAAATTGATTTTTGGCAGCTGGTGAAACCACCAGCTACAACAATTTTTCCATTCAAAGCACAGCATGCAAACATTGCTCGGGGCACCAGCATAGATGCACGTGCTGCCCATTCTCGTAATACAGGATCATATGACCAGACTTCATTTGTTGCAAAGCTTCCATCTTGATCACCAGTTAATGGGTCAACAGCATCACTACCACCACCAAGCACAAATAGCTTTCCTGCACTACAGACAACACCAAAGTGCGCAAGGTGCCTGATCTTAGAAGGGAGAATAGGAAGGGTAATCCAAAGGTCTCGGAGAGGGTCATAAAGCTGCCACAAATTCTCAGGATCGAAGGCACACACACATAGCAGATCCTCAGCTGAACCAACCTCCTGCCGGGCTTTAAACAGCTCAGTGCTACGCACAGCAGCTTGCCATGAACGAGAAACAACCTCTAACTTGGGATGGAGGTAGAAGGGAACCCGTGCCATGCACCTGATGGCAACAGCATCTGGAAGACCTTCAATCAGTTCAGACATACTAACCAATGTTGCATCAGTTTCATATAGTTTCTTCACTGCTGATTTTTTGCTATACTGATGACAGCAATGCAAAAGCTATCTGACAAAAAAAGGCATGGACATGGTTATATGAATCAATTCATGGTTCTAGAATTTCAAAATCAATGTACTAATAAAGGTGCATCCAATTTTTGATGAAAAAAAAATTATTACAGTTGTCTTTTCACTGCACTCTAAAGCACTTGGAGGAGAAAACTCATCCTTTAAATAGCCACCACCATCATCAAACAGAATGGCGACAGAATTATATTGGAAAAAAAGGAAAAGAAATCCAGAACATAAAGATTAAATAGGACTACGTTCAATCACTTGTTTTGGTATGCAAAATTGTAAATCAGTGTCTACTAACACCTGAAGTCAAAATCTTGAAGCAATTATTTGTTTCCAGGTAGCTGTATCATCTTTAAAAGAAATTGATAATCCCAGATAAGAAAAATTGTCCAAGAAACAAGTTTCTAGGCAGGACATTTGATGCCTAATTACGACATTGAGATGGACCTGATCGTACATATAAACACTGTCTGGAAAAAAAAAAACACAAAATTGCCTGCAATAAGTAACTAAAGGTATTATCAAAGGATCGATACTCTATAACAGCTTTATCCAAGTCAATTAAACATCCAACAAGCATTACACAAAGGAAGAAACAGATAAAAGAACGCCCAAGGCAAGAAGCTAAATCATCATAAGCAATTTCATTCCATGGATCACCAAGATCATACCACATTCACACCAAGATTGTTAGACATCTTCCTTGATAAAGAGATAAGTCAGTGAACTTCAATCGATGACAGAATATGACCACATGTTTTCACTTTCACATGTCACAGTCACAGATTGAACTGTGATAAGCAATCTGGTTTTGCAATTTTCTCCATATTCTTGAGCAGATTCATTGAAATGCACCATAAATTCATAATTTATTTGATTCCACACACAAACTAACTTAAACACAGGTAATCATAGAAGCATTTGAGACAACAATTTTGTGGAAGGAGGATATGGAACATCGAATACCACAAATCTCATTTCACGTGCCTGCATCTAAGAGTTTACTAGCTAAACATAAATTAATAAATTCTCAAAGTCCTAAAACCTTGGAACATAAACTAAAAAATCCCATAGAACAAAGCTCAAAGTCCTCTTAATTATTAAATGCTGAACCCCAAATATCTTAAGACATGCAAATCACCATCAAAGCCCTTCTTAGTTCTAGTTATACCTCACACACATTTATGAATATCCAACACAAGAACAAATGCAACTCGCAATCTCACCTATAGTTTCTGAAAAAAATAAATAATAAATTCGACATCAAAGCCAAGCACACTTGTATCGAATTTATGCCAAGGTCTACTAAAATTCATCGACCAATTAAATGCAAGACAAAGAAAATCAAAATACAAAGGCGCTAAATTCAGCCTCAGAAACAAGTAATACAACCCAAAAATAACCAGACAGAACGTTCTTCACTTCAAACGCCAAACCCACTTCCAGTTCACCACAAACAATAATGGGTATTCATTAATTTCAAAATCAAATAAAAATTTCAGCAAATCACCGTCAAATTCTGTCACAAGAAAGCAAGAAATGAGTTAATTTCCTTCTGCTTGCACAATAGAAAGACAACATGCTTTACCTGAAACCCAATAAGATTCGGGGCTCTGTTGCTTAGATTTCTAGAGACACAAACAGAAATCAAAAGTAGCGTAAGTTTGCCTACGAGAGAGACTTTCACAGCTAAAACTGAAAGAAGGAAAGAAAAAAGAACACACAGTTCTTGATGGGCGTTTTTGTGATTTTCTTTAGCGTTTTATTTATTTATATATATGTTTATTTTCAAGTCTTTTTTTAATTCGTGCTTACCCTAAAGTCTAAACCAGAACACAGGCCTTTGAGGATATTTCTGAGTCCATTTTTTTCTCCCTTCACTGCAATGCCATTTTTATTAATTAAAATTAAACAGCAATCTCTGGCCGACACGTTCATGGCACGTGGTTGAAATGCGCCAAGAAAATGTGTTTTGTTTTTATTTTGTTGATCTTTGGTTTAAGAAGCTTAATTATATGATTAGTGTTCCCACCTCGGGCCCTCTCTTAACTTGTATGTCAAGGCTTTGACAAATTGATAATTAATACGCATTGAAATGGATCTTTGGTGATTGCTAACCATTTCTTCTTCTTCTTCTTTTAGATCTTGTCATAGAAAAATAAGAATTCATTTATGGTTTATAAAAATAAATTATTTTCTGAAATTCCCAGCTATAAGTGAAAATCAAAAGGGTTGCTTTGGATCATATATTCAATGATATTTTTCTTTTGTAATTCGAGATATTTATATCAATTTACATGCACCATAATTAATCATTGAGTTCATTAAACATTCTACAATTTCAATAAATATATAAAACTTGATTCCGATGTAAGGAGAAAAAAAAAAAAGTTAGGGCCACGACCTCAAGTGAATTCAATGATATTTTTATAATGTAAAAGAGCGTTAAATTTACTGGCCCAGCAAAACTGACCCCAGACGATTACTGGGCAATATAGACAGTGTGAAGGACCTGGTTCTTGCAGGCTACAGCTAGCTGGCCCCATGAAAAATTGAACCCCAATTTCTTGTTGTTGAATTTGAGTTGTGAGGTGCGGGCACACCGCATGAAAAACGGGTTTATTTGAAATTATAATAGTAATTATGGTTTAAAATATTTTTTATTTAAAAATATATTAAAATAATATATATTTTTAATTTTAAAAAATTATTTTTAAAGTTAGTATATCAAAACGATCTGAATATATATATAAAAAATAAATTTCAGTAAAAATTTAAAATTTAAAATTTAAAAGAACATGATTTACCAGTATTCCCAAACAATCTTGTAACACATGCTGATGAAATTTTTCACCAGGTGCATCACATTACATGTTTTTTCATGAAGTGTGAAGCACACAATTTTTAAACAAACATACACGAAATCGCGAAGACAAACGCGGAGAAATAATCTTGGCAGTACCACATCTTCTTTTTAAAAAAAATTATTTCCCAGGAACCATTTCCCTGTTGAAATTTGCCGGCAGGGGCAGACGAAATAATCTTGGCTTTTGATTTCGTTCTGCTGTCATGCATTATTTACATTTATCTTCTGTGGGTCATGGATTATATGGTTACTTACGTAAACAGTCATCTAGAAAGAGTAGATTGTCCAGAAAAAGTAGGAAAAGAAAAAAATTACGTCAACATCTTGTTATGTTACAGTGTAGCTTTCCCGATGAAAAATGGAGTTGCCGAGGACCTGTGAGTGATTGGAGGTCTCAGCAAGGCAACGCGCTTTGACTTCCCCGTTGAAAGTTTTTAATGCATGAGAAAAAGATAAAGAAAAACAGCGCCGATTGGTCGAATTGCATGCGCTTCTGGAGGTTCAGGCGCCGGTTAATTCAATTGTAAAGTCATTTGTTACGGTCCCGAGAAACTTAAGCATTAAGTCCTCCTCCGAATTGAAATAAAAGAGTGCTTTAAGAGAAAACAATAAAGAAACATCACATCATTGTATCGAAAAAAATATATAAAAAAAAAACTACAAGAAAAGGAAGGTGCTGTCGGCATTGTATTTCCATTTCCGTTTGTTTTTGGTTAAAATTATTTTTTGATTTAAAAAAATTAAATTAATATTTTTTAATAATTTCTGATCATCTTGGCATGCCTATATAAAAAATTAAATAAATTTTTTTAATATATTTTAAAACAAAAAACTTTTTTTTTAAAAAATGTATTATAAAACCAAACATACAATTCATATCAAAAAGAATTTTGGACTATTGAATTAATTTATTGGTTGAGCCTGTTATTTTTTTTAAATAAAATCATTTTAATTTTTAATTTTTTTTTATTATGATCTAATTAAATTTTACCAAGCTAACATTAAAATTAATTAAAATTAAAACTAATTTAGATCTGAGTTGAAGTTTTGAATTATGAATTTTGGTAGTTAACCTACTGGGCCATGTTTAAAATTATGATCGGCACACCTATTAGTCTATTGACACGGCATGATATATATCTTTTGTTGCTTGAATGACCAAAATGACCCGCCATCTAAATTCTGAAGGCGGTAATTTAACGGACACTCCTCTGGCCAAATGATTGTCGTTGATTCAGTACTCTCACTGTAACAAATTTACTGGAACACGCTTATGGTTGATTAGTCAAACATATCTGAATTGCTTCTTGTTAGTTGCCAATATATTTTGCTTGATATTTTAGTGAGTTGTTAAAGAAATATATTTATTTTATTTTATTTATTAAAAGTAGAATAATATTTTTAATTTCATCTATATATAATCTTTTTATAGAGAATGAATATTCGGACTCCCATGTTACAGTAACAGTACTAATGGTAGCAAGAGATTATATGGTGACCAGGGTCGAAGCATATGACGTGATGAAGAGCAGGAAGAAGATTCGAGACATTGCCAACTTCGTAGAGTTTGCATCTGATGTTCCATTATCCGTTGATGGTACTGTCTTAGATCCACTTCCTGCACTCAACACGCAAAAAAGTATAAAATATGGACTCTTGTCCAGTGGTCCTGATACTAGAAGTAACAAAAAATAAGATAAAACCATGTTGTGAGTAAATTCGAGTCGCAAATTGGAGATTTGTTAACATAAATGGAAAACTCGATTGAATCTTGTACCTGTAGGAGGAGAATTTGGTGTTCCTGATGGAGAATCTGTGGGCGAAGAGGCTGTTCGAACAGATGATAAAATGAATTAGCTATTTGCATTGAAAGGAAATGATATTAGAGCTTGGATTGCTTGCAATTGCTTACCATTACAGCGGCTCATAGAGGGAGTTTGAACATTGCAAGCACCAGGGAGGACCAGAGCCTGAGTCTGATTAACATCGACTCCAAGTGAGGAGGCACCGCCATTGACAACCTCACATAGACATTGAGGCTGCGACTTGACAACATTAGCAAGCTGTGTACAACATGATGAAGACGGGGTCGATGAGTTTCCTGTTATGTAGTTCAAACATGGGGACATGCTTATGATGACATTGGTGCAAGATGATTGTGCCTTAGCTCCTGCCCACAAAGTTCCGAAGGGCTATAGCAAGCATAACCTCCAACCCTCTAACTGCCATTGAGTCAATTCTATAAAGTTCTTGGCAACAATGATTTAGAAATGTAGAGAGAAGAATGTTTTCTTTGGCTTGTAGGGGATGAAAAGGCTGTGGTTAATTTATAAAGGGGAATATTGCGAACAGAAGGTTGGCAGCTGGCTAATATGGTTTGCCAACTTTTCCTACTTTATAACAGAATCTTTGGTAAACAACTCTCCTACATTTTCCCTTTATTTTAATGAAGTTGAACTAGTGTGTCTCTCTGGTTCGTTCAGCTTGCCTTTCAGTGCAGAATCTACACCACATAAATCAGATGCCGAAGTTGGTCTAAAACTAAGCTGAATGCCCTCTGTATAGCACACGTACTTTCTTTTTCGTGCAAGGCATGAAAGAACAATAAAAAAAATGCTATCTTGTATGTGTACTTTAATGCTTTAGTGTCCACTATGCCACCCATGGTCAAAATATAGATGCTCAAGAGCTCGTATGCTCACTAGCTAATTGATCAGTTTCAATGGATGGCTAATGGATGAATGGATAAATGGTGAAAGGATGATTTTGGATAGCTTTTAATTTTCTATCTTAAGAACTGAATGTTTATATTTTAGAAAATCCTCCTATTCATATGCCAAAGCTATTTACATAAATTAACCAGGATAAATTTTCTGCAATTTGTATCGTAACTTGAATTTCAAATACGCTTTAAGGCAATAACTTGAGCATACTAATTTGTTGTTGTAAAATTTGTAAGACAGAACACCCGATCATTGAATCTGAAATGCTCTCTCTCTCTTTTTTTTAGCAATGTTTAACTCTGTTCTTCTAGCAATTAGCAGTTTCTGTAATTAGTTTCATTGTCTGCTAATCCATAAATATTTAGTTGTATCTCAACATTTTTGTAGCTTTTCAATTTCAGATAACTAGACACTGTATCTTGTAAGCTGTAAAAAATTTCATGTTTCACTTCTTCAGTACTTTCAGAAGCAAGGACAGAGGTAGCT